>NC_086215.1:626875-1253750 GCF_035770615.1 Melospiza melodia melodia
TATCAAACCAGCCCGACTTGGAACTGGTGCCACCTCTGGTCTGGGAACCATCCTGCGTATCGTGGATTCTAAGGAGCCAGCCGGCCACTCCCAGCCACAGTCCACCAAACACAAACAACGGCACTTTTCCCTGGAAAACAAAACTCGCCTGCCAACTATTTCATGGCAGATTGCAGGAGCCACTTCGCACCATCAAACTAGCCCGACATGGCACTGGTGCCACCTCTGGTCTGGGAACCATCCTGCGTATCGTGGATTCTAATTAGCCAGCCCCCCACTCCCAGCCATAGGCCCCCAAACACAAACAACGGCGCTTTTCCCTGGAAAACAAAACTCGCCTGCCAACTTTTTGATGGCAGATTGCAGGAGCCGCTTGGTACTATCAAATCAGCCCAACGTGGCACTGGTGCCACCATGAGTCTGGTAACCATCCTGCCTATCGTAGCTTTTCAGGAGCCAGCCAGTCACTCCCAGCCATAGGCCCCCAGACACAAAGCTCGGCCCGTTTCCCTTGCAAACAAAAGTAAGCTGCCCCGCTTCTGGATGGCAGATTGCAGGAGCCACTTTGTGGTATCCAACCAGCCCAACTTAGAACTGGTGCCACCTCTGGTCTGGGAACCATGCTGCGTATCGTGGATTCTAAGGAGCCAGCCGGCCACTCCCAGCCACAGGCCCCCAAACACAAACAACGGCGCTTTTCCCTGGAAAACAGAACTCGCCTGCCAACTTTTTGATGGCAGATTGCAGGAGCCGCTTGATACTATCAAACCAGCCCAACTTGGCACTGGTTCCACCATGGGTCTGGTAACCATCCTGCCTATCGTAGCTTTTCAGGAGTCAGCCGGTCACTTCCAGCCATAGGCCCCAGACACCAAGCACTGGGGGTTTCCCTGGCAAACAAAAGTATGCTACCCCGCTTCAGGATGGCAGATTGCAGGAGCCGCTTTGCACCATCAAACCAGCCCGACTTGGCACTGGTGCCACCTCTGGCCTGGGAACCATCCTGCGTATCGTGGATTCTAAGGAGCCAGCCGTCCACTCCCAGCCACCGGCCCCCAAACACAAACAACGGCGCTTTTCCCTGGAAAACAAAACTGGCATGCCAACTTTTTAATGGCAGATTGCAGGAGCCACTTTGCACCATCAAACTAGCCCAACTTGGCACTGGTGCCACCTCTGGTCTGGGAACCATCCTGCGTATCGTGGATTCTAATTAGCCAGCCGGCCACTCCCAGCCACAGGCCCCCAAACACAAACAACGGCGCTTTTCCCTGGAAAACAAAACTCGCCTGCCAACATTTTGATGGCAGATTGCAGGAGCCACTTTGCACCATCAAACCAGCCCGACCTGGCACTGGTGCCACCTCTGGTCTGGGAACCATCCTGCGTATCGTGGATTCTAAGGAGCCAGCCGGCCACTCCCAGCCACAAGCCCCCAAACACAAACAACGGCGCTTTTCCCTGGAAAACAAAACTCGCCTGCCAACATTTTGATGGCAGATTGCAGGAGCCACTTGGTACTATCAAACCAGCCCAACTTGGCACTGGTGCCACCATGGGTCTGGTCACCATCCTGCCTATCGTAGCTTTTCAGGAGCCAGCCGGACAGTCCCACCCCTAGGCCCCCAGAAAAAACCTCGGCCCGTTTCCCTGGCAAACAAAAGAAAGCTACCCCGCTTCTGGATGGCAGATTGCAGGAGCCACTTGGTACTATCAAACCAGCCCGACTTGGCACTGGTGCCACCTCTGGTCTGGGAACCATCCTGCGTATCGTGGATTCTAAGGAGCCAGCCGGCCACTCCCAGCCACAAGCCCCCAAACACAAAGAACGACACTTTTCCCTGGAAAACAAAACTCGCCTGCCAACTTTTTGATGGCAGATTGCAGGAGCCGCTTGATACTATCAAATCAGCCCAACTTGGCACTGGTGCCACCATGGGTGTGGTAAACATCCTGCCTATCGTAGCTTTTCAGGAGCCAGCCAGTCACTCCCAGCCATAGGCCCCCAGAAACAAACCTCGGCCCGTTTCCCTGGCAAACAAAAGTAAGCTGCCCCGCTTCTGGATGGCAGATTGCAGGAGCCACTTGGTACTATCAAACCAGCCCGACTTGGAACTGGTGCCACCTCTGGTCTGGGAACCATCCTGCGTATCGTGGATTCTAAGGAGCCAGCCGGCCACTCCCAGCCACAGTCCACCAAACACAAACAACGGCGCTTTTCCCTGGAAAACAGAACTCGCCTTCCAAATTTGATGGCAGATTGCAGGAGCCGCTTGGTAGTATCAAATCAGCCCAACTTGGCACTGGTGCCACCATGAGTCTGGGAACCATCCTGCCTATCGTAGCTTTTCAGGAGCCAGCCAGTCACTCCCAGCCATAGGACCCCAGACACAAACCTCGGCCCGTTTCCCTGGCAAACAAAAGTAAGCTGCCCCGCTTCTGGATGGCAGATTGCAGGAGCCACTTGGTACTATCAAACAAGCCCGACTTGGCACTGGTGCCACCTCTGGTCTGGGAACCATCCTGCGTATCGTGGATTCTAAGGAGCCAGCCGGCCACTCCCAGCCACAGGCCACCAAAAATATCAACGGCACTTTTCCCTGGAAAACAAAACTCGCCTGCCAACTTTTTGATGGCAGATTGCAGGAGCCGCTTGATACTATCAAATCAGCCCAACTTGGCACTGGTGCCACCTCTGGTCTGGGAACCATCCTGCCTATCGTAGCTTTTCAGGAGCCAGCCGGTCACTCCCAGCCATAGGCCCCCATACACAAACCTCGGCCCGTTTCCCTGGCAAACAAAAGTAAGCTGCCCCACTTCTGGATGGCAGATTGCAAGAGCCACTTGGTACTATCAAACCAGCCCGACTTGGAACTGGTGCCACCTCTGGTCTGGGAACCATCCTGCGTATCGTGGATTCTAAGGAGCCAGCCGGCCACTCCCAGCCACAGTCCACCAAACACAAACAACGGCACTTTTCCCTGGAAAACAAAACTCGCCTGCAAACTTTTTCATGGCAGATTGCAGGAGCCACTTTTCACCATCAAACTAGCCCGACTTGGCACTGGTGCCACCTCTGGTCTGGGAACCATCCTGCCTATCGTAGCTTTTCAGGAGCCAGCCGGTCAATCCCAGCCATAGGCCCCCAGACACAAACCTCGGCCCGTTTCCCTGGCAAACAAAATTAAGCTGCCCCGCTTCTGGATGGCAGATTGAAGGAGCTATTTAGTACTATCAAACCAGCCCGACTTGGCACTGGTGCCACCTTGGCTCTGGGAACCATCCTGCCTATTGTGGATTTTCAGGGGTCAGCCGGCCACTCTCAGCCATATGCCCTCAAACACAAACCACGGCCCTTTTCTCTGGCAAATAAAACTCAACTGCCCCTCTTCTGGATGGCAAATTGCAGGACGCACTTGGTACTACAAAAACAGCACAACTTGGCACTGGTGCCACCTTGGGTCTGGTCACCATCCTGCGTAACGAGCATTTTAAGGAGCCAGCCGGCCACTCCCAGCCATAGGCCCCCAGACACAAACCACGGCCCTTTTCTCTGGCAAAAAAAACTCGGCTGCCCCGCTTCTGGATGGCAGATTGCAGGAGCCACTTTGCACCATCAAACCAGCCCGACTTGGCACTGGTGCCACCTCTGGTCTGGGAACCATCCTGCCTATCGTGGATTATAAGGAGCCAGCCGGCCACTCCCAGCCACAGGCCCCCAAACACAAACAACGGCGCTTTTCCCTGGAAAACAGAACTCGCCTGCCAACTTTTTGATGGCAGATTGCAGGAGCCGCTTGGTACTATCAAACCAGCCCAACTTGGCACTGGTGCCACCATGGGTCTGGTCACCATCCTGCCTATCGTAGCTTTTCAGGAGCCAGCCGGTCACTTCCAGCCATAGGCCCCAGACACAAAGCACTGGGGGTTTCCCTGGCAAGCAAAAGTATGTTACCCCGCTTCAGGATGGCAGATTGGAGGAGCCACTTTGCACCATCAAACCAGCCCGACTTGGCACTGGTGCCACCTCTGGTCTGGGAACCATCCTGCGTATCGTGGATTCTAAGGAGCCAGCTGGCCACTCCCAGCCACAGGCCCCCAAACAAAAACAACGGCGCTTTTCCCTGGAAAACAAAACTGGCATGCCAACTTTTTGATGGCAGATTGCAGGAGCCACTTTGCACCATCAAACTAGCCCGACTTGGCACTGGTGCCACCTCTGGTCTGGGAACCATCCTGCGTATCGTGGATTCTAATTAGCCAGCCGGCCACTCCCAGCCACAGGCCCCCAAACACAAACAACTGCGCTTTTCCCTGGAAAACAAAACTCGCCTGCCAACATTTTGATGGCAGATTGCAGGAGCCACTTTGCACCATCAAACCAGCCCGACTTGGCACTGGTGCCAGCTCTGGTCTGGGAACCATCCTGCGTATCGTGGATTCTAAGGAGCCAGCCGGCCACTCCCAGCCACAGGCCCCCAAACACAAACAACGGCGCTTTTCCCTGGATAACAAAACTGGCATGCCAACTTTTTAATGGCAGATTGCAGGAGCCACTTTGCACCATCAAACTAGCCTAACTTGGCACTGGTGCCACCTCTGGTCTGGGAACCATCCTGCGTATCGTGGATTCTAAGGAGCCAGCCGGCCACTCCCAGCCACAGTCCACCAAACACAAACAACGGCACTTTTCCCTGGAAAACAAAACTCGCCTGCCAACTTTTTCATGGCAGATTGCAGGAGCCACTTTGCAGCTTCAAACTAGCCCGACTTGGCACTGGTGCCACCATGGTCTGGGAACCATCCTGCGTATCGTGGATTCTAATTAGCCAGCCGGCCACTCCCAGCCATAGGCCCCCAAACACAAACAACGGCGCTTTCCCCTGGAAAACAAAACTCGTCTGCTAACTTTTTGATGGCAGATTGCAGGAGCCGCTTGGTACTATCAAATCAGCCCAACGTGGCTCTGGTGCCACCATGGGTCTGGTCACCATCCTGCCTATCGTAGCTTTCAGGAGCCAGCCAGTCACTCCCAGCCATAGGCCCCCAGACAAAAACCTCGGCCCGTTTCCCTGGCAAACAAAAGTAAGCTGCCCCGCTTCTGGATGGCAGATTGCAGGAGCCACTTGGTACTATCAAACCAGCCCGACTTGGAACTGGTGCCACCTCTGGTCTGGGAACCATCCTGCGTATCGTGGATTCTAAGGAGCCAGCCGGCCACTCCCAGCCACAGTCCACCAAACACAAACAATGGCGCTTTTCCCTGGAAAACAGAACTCGCCTTCCAAATTTGATGGCAGATTGCAGGAGCCGCTTGGTAGTATCAAATCAGCCCAACGTGGCACTGGTGCCACCATGAGTCTGGGAACCATCCTGCCTATCGTTGCTTTTCAGGAGCCAGCCAGTCACTCCCAGCCATAGGACCCCAGACACAAACCTCGGCCCGTTTCCCTGGCAAACAAAAGTAAGCTGCCCCGCTTCTGGATGGCAGATTGCAGGAGCCACTTGGTACTATCAAACCAGCCCGACTTGGAAGTGGTGCCACCTCTGGTCTGGGAACCATCCTGCGTATCGTGGATTCTAAGGAGCCAGCCGGCCACTCCCAGCCACAGGCCACCAAACACAAACAACGGCACTTTTCCCTGGAAAACAAAACTCGCCTGCAAACTTTTTCATGGCAGATTGCAGGAGCCACTTTTCACAATCAAACTAGCCCGACTTGGCACTGGTGCCACCTCTGGTCTGGGAACCATCCTGCCTATCGTAGCTTTTCAGGAGCCAGCCGGTCAATCCCAGCCATAGGCCCCCAGACACAAACCTCGGCCCGTTTCCCTGGCAAACAAAATTAAGCTGCCCCGCTTCTGGATGGCAGATTGCAGGAGCTATTTAGTACTATCAAACCAGCCCGACTTGGCACTGGTGCCACCTTGGCTCTGGGAACCATCCTGCCTATTGTGGATTTTCAGGGGTCAGCCGGCCACTCTCAGCCATATGCCCTCAAACACAAACCACGGCCCTTTTCTCTGGCAAATAAAACTCAACTGCCCCTCTTCTGGATGGCAAATTGCAGGACGCACTTGGTACTACAAAAACAGCACAACTTGGCACTGGTGCCACCTTGGGTCTGGTCACCATCCTGCGTAACGAGCATTTTAAGGAGCCAGCCGGCCACTCCCAGCCATAGGCCCCCAGACACAAACCACGGCCCTTTTCTCTGGCAAAAAAAACTCGGCTGCCCCGCTTCTGGATGGCAGATTGCAGGAGCCACTTTGCACCATCAAACCAGCCCGACTTGGCACTGGTGCCACCTCTGGTCTGGGAACCATCCTGCGTATCGTGGATTATAAGGAGCCAGCCGGCCACTCCCAGCCACAGGCCCCCAAACACAAACAACGGCGCTTTTCCCTGGAAAACAGAACTCGCCTGCCAACTTTTTGATGGCAGATTGCAGGAGCCGCTTGGTACTATCAAACCAGCCCAACTTGGCACTGGTGCCACCATGGGTCTGGTCACCATCCTGCCTATCGTAGCTTTTCAGGAGCCAGCCGGTCACTCCCAGCCATAGGCCCCCAGACACAAACCACGGCCCGTTTCCTTGGCAAACAAAAGTAAGCTGCCCCGCTTCTGGATGGCAGATTGCAGGAGCCACTTTGTGGTATCAAACCAGCCCAACTTGGCACTGGTGCCACCTCTGGTCTGGGAACCATCCTGCGTATCGTGGATTCTAAGGAGCCAGCCGGCCACTCCCAGCCACAGGACCCCAAACACAAACAACGGCGCTTTTCCCTGGAAAACAAAACTGGCCTGCCAACTTTTTGATGGCAGATTGCAGGAACCACTTGGTACTATCAAACCAGCCCAACTTGGAACTGGTTCCACCATGGGTCTGGTAACCATCCTGCCTATCGTAGCTTTTCAGGAGCCAGCCGGTCACTTCCAGCCATAGGCCCCAGACACAAAGCACTGGGGGTTTCCCTGGCAAGCAAAAGTATGTTACCCCGCTTCAGGATGGCAGATTGGAGGAGCCACTTTGCACCATCAAACCAGCCCGACTTGGCACTGGTGCCACCATGGGTCTGGGAACCATCCTGCGTATCGTGGATTCTAAGGAGCCAGCTGGCCACTCCCAGCCACAGGCCCCCAAACACAAACAACGGCGCTTTTCCCTGGAAAACAAAACTGGCATGCCAACTTTTTGATGGCAGATTGCAGGAGCCACTTTGCACCATCAAACTAGCCCGACTTGGCACTGGTGCCACCTCTGGTCTGGGAACCATCCTGCGTATCGTGGATTCTAATTAGCCAGCCGGCCACTCCCAGCCACAGGCCCCCAAACACAAACAACTGCGCTTTTCCCTGGAAAACAAAACTCGCCTGCCAACATTTTGATGGCAGATTGCAGGAGCCACTTTGCACCATCAAACCAGCCCGACTTGGCACTGGTGCCACCTCTGGTCTGGGAACCATCCTGCGTATCGTGGATTCTAAGGAGCCAGCCGGCCACTCCCAGCCACAGGCCCCCAAACACAAACAACGGCGCTTTTCCCTGGATAACAAAACTGGCATGCCAACTTTTTAATGGCAGATTGCAGGAGCCACTTTGCACCATCAAACCAGCCCGACTTGGCACTGGTGCCACCTCTGGTCTGGGAACCATCCTGCGTATCGTGGATTCTAAGGAGCCAGCCGGCCACTCCCAGCCACAGTCCACCAAACACAAACAACGGCACTTTTCCCTGGAAAACAAAACTCGCCTGCCAACTTTTTCATGGCAGATTGCAGGAGCCACTTTGCACCATCAAACTAGCCCGACTTGGCACTGGTGCCACCATGGTCTGGGAACCATCCTGCGTATCGTGGATTCTAATTAGCCAGCCGGCCACTCCCAGCCATAGGCCCCCAAACACAAACAACGGCACTTTTCCCTGGAAAACAAAACTCGCCTGCCAACTTTTTGATGGCAGATTGCAGGAGCCGCTTGATACTATCAAATCAGCCCAACTTGGCACTGGCGCCACCATGGGTCTGGTAACCATCCTGCCTATCGTAGCTTTTCAGGAGCCAGCCGGTCACTCCCAGCCATAGGCCCCCAGACACAAACCTGGGCCCGTTTCCCTGGCAAACATAAGTAAGCTGCCCCGCTTCTGGATGGCAGATTGCAGGAGCCACTTGGTACTATCAAACCAGCCCGACTTGGAACTGGTGCCACCTCTGGTCTGGGAACCATCCTGCGTATCGTGGATTCTAAGGAGCCAGCCGGCCACTCCCAGCCACAGTCCACCAAACACAAACAACGGCACTTTTCCCTGGAAAACAAAACTCGCCTGCCAACTTTTTCATGGCAGATTGCAGGAGCCACTTTGCAGCTTCAAACTAGCCCGACTTGGCACTGGTGCCACCATGGTCTGAGAACCATCCTGCGTATCGTGGATTCTAATTAGCCAGCCGGCCACTCCCAGCCATAGGCCCCCAAACACAAACAACGGCGCTTTTCCCTGGAAAACAAAACTCGCCTGCCAACATTTTGATGGCAGATTGCAGGAGCCACTTTGCACCATCAAACCAGCCCGACTTGGCACTGGTGCCACCTCTGGTCTGGGAACCATCCTGCGTATGGTGGATTCTAAGGAGCCAGCCGGCCACTCCCAGCCACAAGCCCCCAAACACAAACAACGACACTTTTCACCTGGAAAACAAAACTCGCCTGCCAACTTTTTGATGGCAGATTGCAGGAGTCGCTTAGTACTATCGAATAAGCCCAACTTGGCACTGGTGCCACCTCTGGTCTGGGAACCATCCTGCGTATCGTGGATTCTAATTAGCCAGCCGGCCACTCCCAGCCACAGGCCCCCAAACACAAACAACTGCGCTTTTCCCTGGAAAACAAAACTCGCCTGCCAACATTTTGATGGCAGATTGCAGGAGCCACTTTGCACCATCAAACCAGCCCGACTTGGCACTGGTGCCACCTCTGGTCTGGGAACCATCCTGCGTATCGTGGATTCTAAGGAGCCAGCCGGCCACTCCCAGCCACAGGCCCCCAAACACAAACAACGGCGCTTTTCCCTGGATAACAAAACTGGCATGCCAACTTTATAATGGCAGATTGCAGGAGCCACTTTGCACCATCAAACTAGCCTGACTTGGCACTGGTGCCACCTCTGGTCTGGGAACCATCCTGCGTATCGTGGATTCTAAGGAGCCAGCCGGCCACTCCCAGCCACAGTCCACCAAACACAAACAACGGCACTTTTCCCTGGAAAACAAAACTCGCCTGCCAACTTTTTCATGGCAGATTGCAGGAGCCACTTTGCACCATCAAACTAGCCCGACTTGGCACTGGTGCCACCATGGTCTGGGAACCATCCTGCGTATCGTGGATTCTAATTAGCCAGCCGGCCACTCCCAGCCATAGGCCCCCAAACACAAACAACGGCACTTTTCCCTGGAAAACAAAACTCGCCTGCCAACTTTTTGATGGCAGATTGCAGGAGCCGCTTGATACTATCAAATCAGCCCAACTTGGCACTGGTGCCACCATGGGTCTGGTAACCATCCTGCCTATCGTAGCTTTTCAGGAGCCAGCCGGTCACTCCCAGCCATAGGCCCCCAGAAACAAACCTGGGCCCGTTTCCCTGGCAAACATAAGTAAGCTGCCCCGCTTCTGGATGGCAGATTGCAGGAGCCACTTGGTACTATCAAACCAGCCCGACTTGGAACTGGTGCCACCTCTGGTCTGGGAACCATCCTGCGTATCGTGGAT
Source organism: Melospiza melodia melodia (assembly GCF_035770615.1). Taxonomy (NCBI): domain Eukaryota; kingdom Metazoa; phylum Chordata; class Aves; order Passeriformes; family Passerellidae; genus Melospiza; species Melospiza melodia. The sequence continues at coordinate 636,639 of NC_086215.1, forward strand.
TCTAAGGAGCCAGCCGGCCACTCCCAGCCACAGTCCACCAAACACAAACAACGGCACTTTTCCCTGGAAAACAAAACTCGCCTGCCAACTTTTTCATGGCAGATTGCAGGAGCCACTTTGCAGCTTCAAACTAGCCCGACTTGGCACTGGTGCCACCATGGTCTGGGAACCATCCTGCGTATCGTGGATTCTAATTAGCCAGCCGGCCACTCCCAGCCATAGGCCCCCAAACACAAACAACGGCGCTTTTCCCTGGAAAACAAAACTCGCCTGCCAACATTTTGATGGCAGATGGCAGGAGCCACTTTGCACCATCAAACCAGCCTGACTTGGCACTGGTGCCACCTCTGGTCTGGGAACCATCCTGCGTATCGTGGATTCTAAGGAGCCAGCCGGCCACTCCCAGCCACAGCCCCCAAACAAAAACAACGGCGCTTTTCCCTGGAAAACAAAACTGGCATGCCAACTTTTTAATGGCAGATTGCAGGAGCCACTTTGCACCATCAAACTAGCCTGACTTGGCACTGGTGCCACCTCTGGTCTGGGAACCATCCTGCGTATCGTGGATTCTAAGGAGCCAGCCGGCCACTCCCAGCCACAGGCCCCAAACACAAACAACGGCGCTTTTCCCTGGAAAACAAAACTCGCCTGCCAACATTTTGATGGCAGATTGCAGGAGCCACTTTGCACCATCAAACCAGCCCGACTTGGCACTGGTGCCACCTCTGGTCTGGGAACCATCCTGCGTATGGTGGATTCTAAGGAGCCAGCCGGCCACTCCCAGCCACAAGCCCCCAAACACAAACAACGACACTTTTCCCTGGAAAACAAAACTCGCCTGCCAACTTTTTGATGGCAGATTGCAGGAGTCGCTTAGTACTATCGAATAAGCCCAACTTGGCACTGGTGCCACCATGAGTCTGGGAACCATCCTGCCTATCGTAGCTTTTCAGGAGCCAGCCGGTCACTCCCAGCCATAGGCCCCCAGACACAAACCTCGGCCCGTTTCCCTGGCAAACAAAAGTAAGCTGCCCCGCTTCTGGATGGCAGATTGCAGGAGCCACTTGGTACTATCAAACAAGCCCGACTTGGCACTGGTGCCACCTCTGGTCTGGGAACCATCCTGCGTATCGTGGATTCTAAGGAGCCAGCCGGCCACTCCCAGCCACAGTCCACCAAACACAAACAACGGCACTTTTCCCTGGAAAACAAAACTCGCCTGCCAACTTTTTCATGGCAGATTGCAGGAGCCACTTTGCACCATTAAACTAGCCCGACATGGCACTGGTGCCACCATGGTCTGGGAACCATCCTGCGTATCGTGGATTCTAATTAGCCAGCCGGCCACTCCCAGCCATAGGCCCCCAAACACAAACAACGGCGCTTTCCCCTGGAAAACAAAACTCGTCTGCCAACTTTTTGATGGCAGATTGCAGGAGCCGCTTGGTACTATCAAATCAGCCCAACGTGGCTCTGGTGCCACCATGAGTCTGGTAACCATCCTGCCTATCGTAGCTTTTCAGGAGCCAGCCAGTCACTCCCAGCCATAGGCCCCCAGACAAAAACCTCGGCCCGTTTCCCTTGCAAACAAAAGTAAGCTGCCCCGCTTCTGGATGGCAGATTGCAGGAGCCACTTGGTACTATCAAACAAGCCCGACTTGGAACTGGTGCCACCTCTGGTCTGGGAACCATCCTGCGTATCGTGGATTCTAAGGAGCCAGCCGGGCACTCCCAGCCACAGGAACCCAAACACAAACAACGGCGCTTTTCCCTGGAAAACAGAACTCGCCTGCCAACTTTTTGATGGCAGATTGCAGGAGCCGCTTGGTACTATCAAACCAGCCCAACTTGGCACTGGTGCCACCATGGGTCTGGTCACCATCCTGCCTATCGTAGCTTTTCAGGAGCCAGCCGGTCACTCCCAGCCATAGGCCCCCAGACACAAACCACGGCCCGTTTCCTTGGCAAACAAAAGTAAGCTGCCCCGCTTCTGGATGGCAGATTGCAGGAGCCACTTTGTGGTATCCAACCAGCCCAACTTGGCACTGGTGCCACCTCTGGTCTGGGAACCATCCTGCGTATCGTGGATTCTAAGGAGCCAGCCGGCCACTCCCAGCCACAGGACCCCAAACACAAACAACGGCGCTTTTCCCTGGAAAACAAAACTGGCCTGCCAACTTTTTGATGGCAGATTGCAGGAACCACTTGGTACTATCAAACCAGCCCAACTTGGCACTGGTTCCACCATGGGTCTGGTAACCATCCTGCCTATCGTAGCTTTTCAGGAGCCAGCCGGTCACTTCCAGCCATAGGCCCCAGACACAAAGCACTGGGGGTTTCCCTGGCAAGCAAAAGTATGTTACCCCGCTTCAGGATGGCAGATTGGAGGAGCCACTTTGCACCATCAAACCAGCCCGACTTGGCACTGGTGCCACCTCTGGTCTGGGAACCATCCTGCGTATCGTGGATTCTAAGGAGCCAGCTGGCCACTCCCAGCCACAGGCCCCCAAACACAAACAACGGCGCTTTTCCCTGGAAAACAAAACTGGCATGCCAACTTTTTCATGGCAGATTGCAGGAGCCACTTTGCACCATCAAACTAGCCCGACTTGGCACTGGTGCCACCTCTGGTCTGGGAACCATCCTGCGTATCGTGGATTCTAATAAGCCAGCCGGCCACTCCCAGCCACAGGCCCCCAAACACAAACAACTGCGCTTTTCCCTGGAAAACAAAACTCGCCTGCCAACATTTTGATGGCAGATTGCAGGAGCCACTTTGCACCATCAAACCAGCCCGACTTGGCAGTGGTGCCACCTCTGGTCTTGGTACCATCCTGCGTATCGTGGATTCTAAGGAGCCAGCCGGCCACTCCCAGCCACAGGCCCCCAAACACAAACAACGGCGCTTTTCCCTGGATAACAAAACTGGCATGCCAACTTTTTAATGGCAGATTGCAGGAGCCACTTTGCACCATCAAACTAGCCTGACTTGGCACTGGTGCCACCTCTGGTCTGGGAACCATCCTGCGTATCGTGGATTCTAAGGAGCCAGCCGGCCACTCCCAGCCACAGGCCCCCAAACACAAACAACGGCGCTTTTCCCTGGAAAACAAAACTCGCCTGCCAACATTTTGATGGCAGATTGCAGGAGCCACTTTGCACCATCAAACCAGCCCGACTTGGCACAGGTGCCACCTCTGGTCTGGGAACCATCCTGCGTATCGTGGATTCTAAGGAGCCAGCCGGCCACTCCCAGCCACAAGCCCCCAAACACAAACAACGACACTTTTCCCTGGAAAACAAAACTCGCCTGCCAACTTTTTGATGGCAGATTGCAGGAGTCGCTTGGTACTATCGAATAAGCCCAACTTGGCACTGGTGCCACCATGAGTCTGGGAACCATCCTGCCTATCGTAGCTTTTCAGGAGCCAGCCGGTCACTCCCAGCCATAGGCCCCCAGACACAAACCTCGGCCCGTTTCCCTGGCAAACAAAAGTAAGCTGCCCCGCTTCTGGATGGCAGATTGCAGGAACCACTTGGTACTATCAAACAAGCCCGACTTGGCACTGGTGCCACCTCTGGTCTGGGAACCATCCTGCGTATCGTGGATTCTAAGGAGCCAGCCGGCCACTCCCAGCCACAGTCCACCAAACACAAACAACGGCACTTTTCCCTGGAAAACAAAACTCGCCTGCCAACTTTTTCATGGCAGATTGCAGGAGCCACTTTGCACCATCAAACTAGCCCGACTTGGCACTGGTGCCACCATGGTCTGGGAACCATCCTGCGTATCGTGGATTCTAATTAGCCAGCCGGCCACTCCCAGCCATAGGCCCCCAAACAAAAACAACGGCGCTTTCCCCTGGAAAACAAAACTCGCCTGCCAACTTTTTGATGGCAGATTGCAGGAGTCGCTTGGTACTATCAAATCAGCCCAACGTGGCTCTGGTGCCACCATGAGTCTGGTAACCATCCTGCCTATCGTAGCTTTTCAGGAGCCAGCCAGTCACTCCCAGCCATAGGCCCCCAGACAAAAACCTCGGCCCGTTTCCCTTGCAAACAAAAGTAAGCTGCCCCGCTTCTGGATGGCAGATTGCAGGAGCCACTTGGTACTATCAAACAAGCCCGACTTGGAACTGGTGCCACCTCTGGTCTGGGAACCATCCTGCGTATCGTGGATTCTAAGGAGCCAGCCGGCCACTCCCAGCCACAGGCCACCAAAAAAATCAACGGCACTTTTCCCTGGAAAACAAAACTCGCCTGCCAACTTTTTGATGGCAGATTGCAGGAGCCGCTTGATACTATCAAATCAGCCCAACTTGGCACTGGTGCCACCATGGGTCTGGTAACCATCCTGCCTATCGTAGCTTTTCAGGAGCCAGCCGGTCACTCCCAGCCATAGGCCCCCAGACACAAACCTCGGCCCGTTTCCCTGGCAAACATAAGTAAGCTGCCCCGCTTCTGGATGGCAGATTGCAGGAGCCACTTGGTACTATCAAAACAGCCCGACTTGGAACTGGTGCCACCTCTGGTCTGGGAACCATCCTGCGTATCGTGGATTCTAAGGAGCCAGCCGGCCACTCCCAGCCACAGTCCACCAAACACAAACAACGGCACTTTTCCCTGGAAAACAAAACTCGCCTGCCAACTTTTTCATGGCAGATTGCAGGAGCCACTTTGCAGCTTCAAACTAGCCCGACTTGGCACTGGTGCCACCATGGTCTGGGAACCATCCTGCGTATCGTGGATTCTAATTAGCCAGCCGGCCACTCCCAGCCATAGGCCCCCAAACACAAACAACGGCGCTTTTCCCTGGAAAACAAAACTCGCCTGCCAACATTTTGATGGCAGATTGCAGGAGCCACTTTGCACCATCAAACCAGCCTGACTTGGCACTGGTGCCACCTCTGGTCTGGGAACCATCCTGCGTATCGTGGATTCTAAGGAGCCAGCCGGCCACTCCCAGCCACAGGCCCCCAAACAAAAACAACGGCGCTTTTCCCTGGAAAACAAAACTGGCATGCCAACTTTTTAATGGCAGATTGCAGGAGCCACTTTGCACCATCAACTAGCCTGACTTGGCACTGGTGCCAACTCTGGTCTGGGAACCATCCTGCGTATCGTGGATTCTAAGGAGCCAGCCGGCCACTCCCAGCCACAGGCCCCCAAACACAAACAACGGCGCTTTTCCCTGGAAAACAAAACTCGCCTGCCAACATTTTGATGGCAGATTGCAGGAGACACTTTGCACCATCAAACCAGCCCGACTTGGCACTGGTGCCACCTCTGGTCTGGGAACCATCCTGCGTATCGTGGATTCTAAGGAGCCAGCCGGCCACTCCCAGCCACAAGCCCCCAAACACAAACAACGACACTTTTCCCTGGAAAACAAAACTCGCCTGCCAACTTTTTGATGGCAGATTGCAGGAGTCGCTTGGTACTATCGAATAAGCCCAACTTGGCACTGGTGCCACCATGAGTCTGGGAACCATCCTGCCTATCGTAGCTTTTCAGGAGCCAGCCGGTCACTCCCAGCCATAGGCCCCCAGACACAAACCTCGGCCCGTTTCCCTGGCAAACAAAAGTAAGCTGCCCCGCTTCTGGATGGCAGATTGCAGGAGCCACTTGGTACTATCAAACAAGCCCGACTTGGCACTGGTGCCACCTCTGGTCTGGGAACCATCCTGCGTATCGTGGATTCTAAGGAGCCAGCCGGCCACTCCCAGCCACAGTCCACCAAACACAAACAACGGCACTTTTCCCTGGAAAACAAAACTCGCCTGCCAACTTTTTGATGGCAGATTGCAGGAGCCACTTTGCACCATCAAACTAGCCCGACTTGGCACTGGTGCCACCATGGTCTGGGAACCATCCTGCGTATCGTGGATTCTAATTAGCCAGCCGGCCACTCCCAGCCATAGGCCCCCAAACACAAACAATGGCGCTTTCCCCTGGAAAACAAAACTCGTCTGCCAACTTTTTGATGGCAGATTGCAGGAGCCGCTAGGTACTATCAAATCAGCCCAACATGGCTCTGGTGCCACCATGAGTCTGGTAACCATCCTGCCTATCGTAGCTTTTCAGGAGCCAGCCAGTCACTCCCAGCCATAGGCCCCCAGACAAAAACCTCAGCCCGTTTCCCTTGCAAACAAAAGTAAGCTGCCCCGCTTCTGGATGGCAGATTGCAGGAGCCACTTGGTACTATCAAACAAGCCCGACTTGGAACTGGTGCCACCTCTGGTCTGGGAACCATCCTGCGTATCGTGGATTCTAAGGAGCCAGCCGGCCACTCCCAGCCACAGGCCACCAAAAAAATCAACGGCACTTTTCCCTGGAAAACAAAACTCGCCTGCCAACTTTTTGATGGCAGATTGCAGGAGCCGCTTGATACTATCAAATCAGCCCAACTTGGCACTGGTGCCACCATGGGTCTGGTAACCATCCTGCCTATCGTAGCTTTTCAGGAGCCAGCCGGTCACTCCCAGCCATAGGCCCCCAGACACAAACCTCGGCCCGTTTCCCTGGCAAACATAAGTAAGCTGCCCCGCTTCTGGATGGCAGATTGCAGGAGCCACTTGGTACTATCAAACCAGCCCGACTTGGAACTGGTGCCACCTCTGGTCTGGGAACCATCCTGCGTATCGTGGATTCTAAGGAGCCAGCCGGCCACTCCCAGCCACAGTCCACCAAACACAAACAACGGCACTTTTCCCTGGAAAATAAAACTCGCCTGCCAACTTTTTCATGGCAGATTGCAGGAGCCACTTTGCAGCATCAAACTAGCCCGACTTGGCACTGGTGCCACCATGGTCTGGGAACCATCCTGCGTATCGTGGATTCTAATTAGCCAGCCGGCCACTCCCAGCCATAGGCCCCCAAACACAAACAATTGCGCTTTTCCCTGGAAAACAAAACTCGCCTGCCAACTTTTTGATGGCAGATTGCAGGAGCCGCTTGGTACTATCAAATCAGCCCAACGTGGCACTGGTGCCACCATGAGTCTGGTAACCATCCTGCCTATCGTAGCTTTTCAGGAGCCAGCCGGTCACTCCCAGCCATAGGCCCCCAGACACAAACCTCGGCCCGTTTCCCTGGCAAACAAAAGTAAGCTGCCCCGCTTCTGGATGGCAGATTGCAGGAGACACTTTGTGGTATCAAACCAGCCCAACTTGGCACTGGTGCCACCTCTGGTCTGGGAACCATCCTGCGTATCGTGGATTCTAAGGAGCCAGCCGGCCACTCCCAGCCACAGGACCCCAAACACAAACAACGGCACTTTTCCCTGGAAAACAAAACTCGCCTGCAAACATTTTGATGGCAGATTGCAGGAACCACTTGGTACTATCAAACCAGCCCAACTTGGCACTGGTTCCACCATGGGTCTGGTAACAATCCTGCATATCGTAGCTTTTCAGGAGCCAGCCGGTCACTTCCAGCCATAGGCCCCAGACACAAAGCACTGGGGGTTTCCCTGGCAAACAAAAGTATGCTACCCCGCTTCAGGATGGCAGATTGCAGGAGCCACTTTACACCATCAAACCAGCCCGACTTGGCATTGGTGCCACCTCTGGTCTGGGAACCATCCTGCGTATCGTGGATTCTAAGGAGCCAGCTGGCCACTCCCAGCCACAGGCCCCCAAACACAAACAACGGCGCTTTTCTCTGGAAAACAAAACTGGCATGCCAACTTTTTAATGGCAGATTGCAGGAGCAACTTTGCACCATCAAACTACCCCGACTTGGCACTGGTGACACCTCTGGTCTGGGAACCATCCTGCGTATCGTGGATTCTAATTAGCCAGCCGGCCACTCCCAGCCACAGGCCCCCAAACACAAACAACGGCGCTTTTCCCTGGAAAACAAAACTCGCCTGCCAACATTTTGATGGCAGATTGCAGGAGCCACGTTGCACCATCAAACCAGCCCGACTTGGCACTGGTGCCACCTCTGGTCTGGGAACCATCCTGCGTATCGTGGATTCTAAGGAGCCAGCCGGCCACTCCCAGCCACAGGCCCCCAAACACAAACAACGGCGCTTTTCTCTGGAAAACAAAACTCGCCTGCCAACTTTTTGATGGCAGATTGCAGGAGCCACTTGGTACTATCAAACCAGCCCAACTTGGCACTGGTGCCACCATGGGTCTGGTCACCATCCTGCCTATCGTAGCTTTACAGGAGCCAGCCGGACAGTCCCACCCCTAGGCCCCCAGAAAAAACCTCGGCCCGTTTCCCTGGCAAACAAAAGTAAGCTGCCCCGCTTCTGGATGGCAGATTGCAGGAGCCACTTGGTACTATCAAACCAGCCCGACTTGGCACTGGTGCCACCTCTGGTCTGGGAACCATCCTGCGTATCGTGGATTCTAAGGAGCCAGCCGGCCACTCCCAGCCACAAGCCCCCAAACACAAACAACGACACTTTTCCCTGGAAAACAAAACTCGCCTGCACACTTTTTCATGGCAGATTGCAGGAGCCACTTTGCACCATCAAACTAGCCCGACTTGGCACTGGTGCCACCATGGTCTGGGAACCATCCTGCGTATCGTGGATTCTAATTAGCCAGCCGGCCACTCCCAGCCATAGGCCCCCAAACACAAACAACGGCGCTTTCCCCTGGAAAACAAAACTCGTCAGCCAACTTTTTGATGGCAGATAGCAGGAGCCGCTTGGTACTATAAAATCAGCCCAACGTGGCTCTGGTGCCACCATGAGTCTGGTAACCATCCAGCCTATCGTAGCTTTTCAGGAGCCAGCCAGTCACTCCCAGCCATAGGCCCCCATACAAAAACCTCGGCCCGTTTCCCTTGCAAACAAAAGTAAGCTGCCCCGCTTCTGGATGGCAGATTGCAGGAGCCACTTGGTACTATCAAACAAGCCCGACTTGGAACTGGTGCCACCTCAGGTCTGGGAACCATCCTGCGTATCGTGGATTCTAAGGAGCCAGCCGGCCACTCCCAGCCACAGGCCACCAAAAAAATCAACGGCACTTTTCCCTGGAAAACAAAACTCGCCTGCCAACTTTTTGATGGCAGATTGCAGGAGCCGCTTGATACTATCAAATCAGCCCAACTTGGCACTGGTGCCACCATGGGTCTGGTAACCATCCTGCCTATCGTGGCTTTTCAGGAGCTAGCCGGTCACTCCCAGCCATAGGCCCCCAGACACAAACCTCGGCCCGTTTCCCTGGCAAACATAAGTAAGCTGCCCCGCTTCTGGATGGCAGATTGCAGGAGCCACTTGGTACTATCAAACCAGCCCGACTTGGAACTGGTGCCACCTCTGGTCTGGGAACCATCCTGCGTATCGTGGATTCTAAGGAGCCAGCCGGCCACTCCCAGCCACAGTCCACCAAACACAAACAACGGCACTTTTCCCTGGAAAATAAAACTCGCCTGCCAACTTTTTCATGGCAGATTGCAGGAGCCACTTTGCAGCATCAAACTAGCCCGACTTGGCACTGGTGCCACCATGGTCTGGGAACCATCCTGCGTATCGTGGATTCTAATTAGCCAGCCGGCCACTCCCAGCCATAGGCCCCCAAACACAAACAACGGCGCTTTTCCCTGGAAAACAAAACTCGCCTGCCAACTTTTTGATGGCAGATTGCAGGAGCCGCTTGGTACTATCAAATCAGCCCAACGTGGCACTGGTGCCACCATGAGTCTGGTAACCATCCTGCCTATCGTAGCTTTTCAGGAGCCAGCCGGTCACTCCCAGCCATAGGCCCCCAGACACAAACCTCGGCCCGTTTCCCTGGCAAACAAAAGTAAGCTGCCCCGCTTCTGGATGGCAGATTGCAGGAGACATTTTGTGGTATCAAACCAGCCCAACTTGGCACTGGTGCCACCTCTGGTCTGGGAACCATCCTGCGTATCGTGGATTCTAAGGAGCCAGCCGGCCACTCCCAGCCACAGGACCCCAAACACAAACAACTGCGCTTTTCCCTGGAAAACAAAACTCGCCTGCCAACTTTTTGAAGGCAGATTGCAGGAACCACTTGGTACTATCAAACCAGCCCAACTTGGCACTGGTTCCACCATGAGTCTGGTAACCATCCTGCATATCGTAGCTTTTCAGGAGCCAGCCGGTCACTTCCAGCCATAGGCCCCAGACACAAAGCACTGGGGGTTTCCCTGGTAAACAAAAGTATGCTACCCCGCTTCAGGATGGCAGATTGCAGGAGCCACTTTGCACCATCAAACCAGCCCGACTTGGCACTGGTGCCACCTCTGGTCTGGGAACCATCCTGCGTATCGTGGATTCTAAGGAGCCAGCTGGCCACTCCCAGCCACAGGCCCCCAAACACAAACAACGGCGCTTTTCTCTGGAAAACAAAACTGGCATGCCAACTTTTTAATGGCAGATTGCAGGAGCAACTTTGCACCATCAAACTACCCCGACTTGGCACTGGTGACACCTCTGGTCTGGGAACCATCCTGCGTATCGTGGATTCTAATTAGCCAGCCGGCCACTCCCAGCCACAGGCCCCCAAACACAAACAACGGCGCTTTTCCCTGGAAAACAAAACTCGCCTGCCAACATTTTGATGGCAGATTGCAGGAGCCACGTTGCACCATCAAACCAGCCCGACTTGGCACTGGTGCCACCTCTGGTCTGGGAACCATCCTGCGTATCGTGGATTCTAAGGAGCCAGCCGGCCACTCCCAGCCACAGGCCCCCAAACACAAACAACGGCGCTTTTCTCTGGAAAACAAAACTGGCCTGCCAACTTTTTCATGGCAGATTGCAGGAGCCACTTTGCAGCTTCAAACTAGCCCGACTTGGCACTGGTGCCACCATGGTCTGGGAACCATCCTGCGTATCGTGGATTCTAATTAGCCAGCCGGCCACTCCCAGCCATAGGCCCCCAAACACAAACAACGGCGCTTTTCCCTGGAAAACAAAACTCGCCTGCCAACATTTTGATGGCAGATTGCAGGAGCCACTTTGCACCATCAAACCAGCCTGACTTGGCACTGGTGCCACCTCTGGTCTGGGAACCATCCTGCGTATCGTGGATTCTAAGGAGCCAGCCGGCCACTCCCAGCCACAGGCCCCCAAACAAAAACAACGGCGCTTTTCCCTGGAAAACAAAACTGGCATGCCAACTTTTTAATGGCAGATTGCAGGAGCCACTTTGCACCATCAACTAGCCTGACTTGCCACTGGTGCCAACTCTGGTCTGGGAACCATCCTGCGTATCGTGGATTCTAAGGAGCCAGCCGGCCACTCCCAGCCACAGGCCCCCAAACACAAACAACGGCGCTTTTCCCTGGAAAACAAAACTCGCCTGCCAACATTTTGATGGCAGATTGCAGGAGACACTTTGCACCATCAAACCAGCCCGACTTGGCACTGGTGCCACCTCTGGTCTGGGAACCATCCTGCGTATCGTGGATTCTAAGGAGCCAGCCGGCCACTCCCAGCCACAAGCCCCCAAACACAAACAACGACACTTTTCCCTGGAAAACAAAACTCGCCTGCCAACTTTTTGATGGCAGATTGCAGGAGTCGCTTGGTACTATCGAATAAGCCCAACTTGGCACTGGTGCCACCATGAGTCTGGGAACCATCCTGCCTATCGTAGCTTTTCAGGAGCCAGCCGGTCACTCCCAGCCATAGGCCCCCAGACACAAACCTCGGCCCGTTTCCCTGGCAAACAAAAGTAAGCTGCCCCGCTTCTGGATGGCAGATTGCAGGAGCCACTTGGTACTATCAAACAAGCCCGACTTGGCACTGGTGCCACCTCTGGTCTGGGAACCATCCTGCGTATCGTGGATTCTAAGGAGCCAGCCGGCCACTCCCAGCCACAGTCCACCAAACACAAACAACGGCACTTTTCCCTGGAAAACAAAACTCGCCTGCCAACTTTTTGATGGCAGATTGCAGGAGCCACTTTGCACCATCAAACTAGCCCGACTTGGCACTGGTGCCACCATGGTCTGGGAACCATCCTGCGTATCGTGGATTCTAATTAGCCAGCCGGCCACTCCCAGCCATAGGCCCCCAAACACAAACAATGGCGCTTTCCCCTGGAAAACAAAACTCGTCTGCCAACTTTTTGATGGCAGATTGCAGGAGCCGCTAGGTACTATCAAATCAGCCCAACATGGCTCTGGTGCCACCATGAGTCTGGTAACCATCCTGCCTATCGTAGCTTTTCAGGAGCCAGCCAGTCACTCCCAGCCATAGGCCCCCAGACAAAAACCTCAGCCCGTTTCCCTTGCAAACAAAAGTAAGCTGCCCCGCTTCTGGATGGCAGATTGCAGGAGCCACTTGGTACTATCAAACAAGCCCGACTTGGAACTGGTGCCACCTCAGGTCTGGGAACCATCCTGCGTATCGTGGATTCTAAGGAGCCAGCCGGCCACTCCCAGCCACAGGCCACCAAAAAAATCAACGGCACTTTTCCCTGGAAAACAAAACTCGCCTGCCAACTTTTTGATGGCAGATTGCAGGAGCCGCTTGATACTATCAAATCAGCCCAACTTGGCACTGGTGCCACCATGGGTCTGGTAACCATCCTGCCTATCGTAGCTTTTCAGGAGCCAGCCGGTCACTCCCAGCCATAGGCCCCCAGACACAAACCTCGGCCCGTTTCCCTGGCAAACATAAGTAAGCTGCCCCGCTTCTGGATGGCAGATTGCAGGAGCCACTTGGTACTATCAAACCAGCCCGACTTGGAACTGGTGCCACCTCTGGTCTGGGAACCATCCTGCGTATCGTGGATTCTAAGGAGCCAGCCGGCCACTCCCAGCCACAGTCCACCAAACACAAACAACGGCACTTTTCCCTGGAAAATAAAACTCGCCTGCCAACTTTTTCATGGCAGATTGCAGGAGCCACTTTGCAGCATCAAACTAGCCCGACTTGGCACTGGTGCCACCATGGTCTGGGAACCATCCTGCGTATCGTGGATTCTAATTAGCCAGCCGGCCACTCCCAGCCATAGGCCCCCAAACACAAACAATTGCGCTTTTCCCTGGAAAACAAAACTCGCCTGCCAACTTTTTGATGGCAGATTGCAGGAGCCGCTTGGTACTATCAAATCAGCCCAACGTGGCACTGGTGCCACCATGAGTCTGGTAACCATCCTGCCTATCGTAGCTTTTCAGGAGCCAGCCGGTCACTCCCAGCCATAGGCCCCCAGACACAAACCTCGGCCCGTTTCCCTGGCAAACAAAAGTAAGCTGCCCCGCTTCTGGATGGCAGATTGCAGGAGACACTTTGTGGTATCAAACCAGCCCAACTTGGCACTGGTGCCACCTCTGGTCTGGGAACCATCCTGCGTATCGTGGATTCTAAGGAGCCAGCCGGCCACTCCCAGCCACAGGACCCCAAACACAAACAACGGCACTTTTCCCTGGAAAACAAAACTCGCCTGCAAACATTTTGATGGCAGATTGCAGGAACCACTTGGTACTATCAAACCAGCCCAACTTGGCACTGGTTCCACCATGGGTCTGGTAACAATCCTGCATATCGTAGCTTTTCAGGAGCCAGCCGGTCACTTCCAGCCATAGGCCCCAGACACAAAGCACTGGGGGTTTCCCTGGCAAACAAAAGTATGCTACCCCGCTTCAGGATGGCAGATTGCAGGAGCCACTTTACACCATCAAACCAGCCCGACTTGGCATTGGTGCCACCTCTGGTCTGGGAACCATCCTGCGTATCGTGGATTCTAAGGAGCCAGCTGGCCACTCCCAGCCACAGGCCCCCAAACACAAACAACGGCGCTTTTCTCTGGAAAACAAAACTGGCATGCCAACTTTTTAATGGCAGATTGCAGGAGCAACTTTGCACCATCAAACTACCCCGACTTGGCACTGGTGACACCTCTGGTCTGGGAACCATCCTGCGTATCGTGGATTCTAATTAGCCAGCCGGCCACTCCCAGCCACAGGCCCCCAAACACAAACAACGGCGCTTTTCCCTGGAAAACAAAACTCGCCTGCCAACATTTTGATGGCAGATTGCAGGAGCCACGTTGCACCATCAAACCAGCCCGACTTGGCACTGGTGCCACCTCTGGTCTGGGAACCATCCTGCGTATCGTGGATTCTAAGGAGCCAGCCGGCCACTCCCAGCCACAGGCCCCCAAACACAAACAACGGCGCTTTTCTCTGGAAAACAAAACTCGCCTGCCAACTTTTTGATGGCAGATTGCAGGAGCCACTTGGTACTATCAAACCAGCCCAACTTGGCACTGGTGCCACCATGGGTCTGGTCACCATCCTGCCTATCGTAGCTTTACAGGAGCCAGCCGGACAGTCCCACCCCTAGGCCCCCAGAAAAAACCTCGGCCCGTTTCCCTGGCAAACAAAAGTAAGCTGCCCCGCTTCTGGATGGCAGATTGCAGGAGCCACTTGGTACTATCAAACCAGCCCGACTTGGCACTGGTGCCACCTCTGGTCTGGGAACCATCCTGCGTATCGTGGATTCTAAGGAGCCAGCCGGCCACTCCCAGCCACAAGCCCCCAAACACAAACAACGACACTTTTCCCTGGAAAACAAAACTCGCCTGCACACTTTTTCATGGCAGATTGCAGGAGCCACTTTGCACCATCAAACTAGCCCGACTTGGCACTGGTGCCACCATGGTCTGGGAACCATCCTGCGTATCGTGGATTCTAATTAGCCAGCCGGCCACTCCCAGCCATAGGCCCCCAAACACAAACAACGGCGCTTTCCCCTGGAAAACAAAACTCGTCAGCCAACTTTTTGATGGCAGATTGCAGGAGCCGCTTGGTACTATAAAATCAGCCCAACGTGGCTCTGGTGCCACCATGAGTCTGGTAACCATCCAGCCTATCGTAGCTTTTCAGGAGCCAGCCAGTCACTCCCAGCCATAGGCCCCCATACAAAAACCTCGGCCCGTTTCCCTTGCAAACAAAAGTAAGCTGCCCCGCTTCTGGATGGCAGATTGCAGGAGCCACTTGGTACTATCAAACAAGCCCGACTTGGAACTGGTGCCACCTCAGGTCTGGGAACCATCCTGCGTATCGTGGATTCTAAGGAGCCAGCCGGCCACTCCCAGCCACAGGCCACCAAAAAAATCAACGGCACTTTTCCCTGGAAAACAAAACTCGCCTGCCAACTTTTTGATGGCAGATTGCAGGAGCCGCTTGATACTATCAAATCAGCCCAACTTGGCACTGGTGCCACCATGGGTCTGGTAACCATCCTGCCTATCGTGGCTTTTCAGGAGCTAGCCGGTCACTCCCAGCCATAGGCCCCCAGACACAAACCTCGGCCCGTTTCCCTGGCAAACATAAGTAAGCTGCCCCGCTTCTGGATGGCAGATTGCAGGAGCCACTTGGTACTATCAAACCAGCCCGACTTGGAACTGGTGCCACCTCTGGTCTGGGAACCATCCTGCGTATCGTGGATTCTAAGGAGCCAGCCGGCCACTCCCAGCCACAGTCCACCAAACACAAACAACGGCACTTTTCCCTGGAAAATAAAACTCGCCTGCCAACTTTTTCATGGCAGATTGCAGGAGCCACTTTGCAGCATCAAACTAGCCCGACTTGGCACTGGTGCCACCATGGTCTGGGAACCATCCTGCGTATCGTGGATTCTAATTAGCCAGCCGGCCACTCCCAGCCATAGGCCCCCAAACACAAACAACGGCGCTTTTCCCTGGAAAACAAAACTCGCCTGCCAACTTTTTGATGGCAGATTGCAGGAGCCGCTTGGTACTATCAAATCAGCCCAACGTGGCACTGGTGCCACCATGAGTCTGGTAACCATCCTGCCTATCGTAGCTTTTCAGGAGCCAGCCGGTCACTCCCAGCCATAGGCCCCCAGACACAAACCTCGGCCCGTTTCCCTGGCAAACAAAAGTAAGCTGCCCCGCTTCTGGATGGCAGATTGCAGGAGACATTTTGTGGTATCAAACCAGCCCAACTTGGCACTGGTGCCACCTCTGGTCTGGGAACCATCCTGCGTATCGTGGATTCTAAGGAGCCAGCCGGCCACTCCCAGCCACAGGACCCCAAACACAAACAACTGCGCTTTTCCCTGGAAAACAAAACTCGCCTGCCAACTTTTTGAAGGCAGATTGCAGGAACCACTTGGTACTATCAAACCAGCCCAACTTGGCACTGGTTCCACCATGAGTCTGGTAACCATCCTGCATATCGTAGCTTTTCAGGAGCCAGCCGGTCACTTCCAGCCATAGGCCCCAGACACAAAGCACTGGGGGTTTCCCTGGTAAACAAAAGTATGCTACCCCGCTTCAGGATGGCAGATTGCAGGAGCCACTTTGCACCATCAAACCAGCCCGACTTGGCACTGGTGCCACCTCTGGTCTGGGAACCATCCTGCGTATCGTGGATTCTAAGGAGCCAGCTGGCCACTCCCAGCCACAGGCCCCCAAACACAAACAACGGCGCTTTTCTCTGGAAAACAAAACTGGCATGCCAACTTTTTAATGGCAGATTGCAGGAGCAACTTTGCACCATCAAACTACCCCGACTTGGCACTGGTGACACCTCTGGTCTGGGAACCATCCTGCGTATCGTGGATTCTAATTAGCCAGCCGGCCACTCCCAGCCACAGGCCCCCAAACACAAACAACGGCGCTTTTCCCTGGAAAACAAAACTCGCCTGCCAACATTTTGATGGCAGATTGCAGGAGCCACGTTGCACCATCAAACCAGCCCGACTTGGCACTGGTGCCACCTCTGGTCTGGGAACCATCCTGCGTATCGTGGATTCTAAGGAGCCAGCCGGCCACTCCCAGCCACAGGCCCCCAAACACAAACAACGGCGCTTTTCTCTGGAAAACAAAACTGGCCTGCCAACTTTTTGATGGCAGATTGCAGGAGCCACTTGGTACTATCAAACCAGCCCAACGTGGCACTGGTGCCACCATGGGTCTGGTAACCATCCTGCATATCGTAGCTTTTCAGGAGCCAGCCAGTCACTCCCAGCCATAGGCCCCCAGACACAAACCTCGGCCCGTTTCCCTTGCAAACAAAAGTAAGCTGCCCCGCTTCTGGATGGCAGATTGCAGGAGCCACTTGGTACTATCAAACAAGCCCGACTTGGAACTGGTGCCACCTCTGGTCTGGGAACCATCCTGCGTATCGTGGATTCTAAGGAGCCAGCCGGCCACTCCCAGCCACAGGCCACCAAAAAAAATCAACGGCACTTTTCCCTGGAAAACAAAACTCGCCTGCCAACTTTTTGATGGCAGATTGCAGGAGCCGCTTGGTACTATCAAATCAGCCCAACTTGGCACTGGTGCCACCATGGGTCTGGTAAACATCCTGCCTATCGTAGCTTTTCAGGAGCCAGCCGGTCACTCCCAGCCATAGGCCCCCAGACACAAACCTCGGCCCGTTTCCCTGGCAAACAAAAGTAAGCTGCCCCGCTTCTGGATGGCAGATTGCAGGAGCCACTTGGTACTATCAAACCAGCCCGACTTGGAACTGGTGCCACCTCTGGTCTGGGAACCATCCTGCGTATCGTGGATTCTAAGGAGCCAGCCGGCCACTCCCAGCCATAGGCCCCCAAACACAAACAACGGCGCTTTTCCCTGGAAAACAAAACTCGCCTGCCAACTTTTTGATGGCAGATTGCAGGAGCCGCTTGGTACTATCAAATCAGCCCAACGTGGCACTGGTGCCACCATGAGTCTGGTAACCATCCTGCCTATCGTAGCTTTTCAGGAGCCAGCCAGTCACTCCCAGCCATAGGCCCCCAGACACAAACCTCGGCCCGTTTCCCTTGCAAACAAAAGTAAGCTGCCCCGCTTCTGGATGGCAGATTGCAGGAGCCACTTTGTGGTATCAAACCAGCCCAACTTGGCACTTGTGCCACCATGGGTCTGGCAACCATCCTGCCTATCGTAGCTTTTCAGGAGCCAGCCAGTCACTTCCAGCCATAGGCCCCAGACACAAAGCACTGGGGGTTTCCCTGGCAAACAAAAGTATGCTACCCCGCTTCAGGATGGCAGATTGGAGGAGCCACTTTGCACCATCAAACCAGCCCAACTTGGCACTGGTGCCACCTCTGGTCTGGGAACCATCCTGCGTATCGTGGATTCTAAGGAGCCAGCCGGCCACTCCCAGCCACAGGCCCCCAAACACAAACAACGGCGCTTTTCCCTGGAAAACAAAACTGGCATGCCAACTTTTTAATGGCAGATTGCAGGAGCCACTTTGCAGCATCAAACTAGCCCGACTTGGCACTGGTGCCACCTCTGGTCTGGGAACAATCCTGCGTATCGTGGATTCTAATTAGCCAGCCGGCCACTCCCAGCCACAGGCCCCCAAACACAAACAACGGCGCTTTTCCCTGGAAAACAAAACTCGCCTGCCAACATTTTGATGGCAGATTGCAGGAGCCACGTTGCACCATCAAACCAGCCCGACTTGGCACTGGTGCCACCTCTGGTCTGGGAACCATCCTGCGTATCGTGGATTCTAAGGAGCCAGCCGGCCACTCCCAGCCACAGGCCCCCAAACACAAACAACGGCGCTTTTCCCTGGAAAACAAAACTCGCCTGCCAACTTTTTGATGGCAGATTGCAGGAGCCGCTTGATACTATCAAATCAGCCCAACTTGGCACTGGTGCCACCATGGGTCTGGTAACCATCCTGCCTATCGTAGCTTTTCAGGAGCCAGCCAGTCACTCCCAGCCATAGGCCCCCAGACACAAACCTCGGCCCGTTTCCCTGGCAAACAAAAGTAAGCTGCCCCGCTTCTGGATGGCAGATTGCAGGAGCCACTTGGTACTATCAAACCAGCCCGACTTGGAACTGGTGCCACCTCTGGTCTGGGAACCATCCTGCGTATCGTGGATTCTAAGGAGCCAGCCGGCCACTCCCAGCCACAGGCAACCAAAAATATCAACGGCACTTTTCCCTGGAAAACAAAACTCGCCTGCCAACTTTTTGATGGCAGATTGCAGGAGCCGCTTGATACTATCAAATCAGCCCAACTTGGCACTGGTGCCACCTCTGGTCTGGGAACCATCCTGCCTATCGTAGCTTTTCAGGAGCCAGCCGGTCACTTCCAGCCATAGGCCCCCATACACAAACCTCGTCCCGTTTCCCTGGCAAACATAAGTAAGCTGCCCCGCTTCTGGATGGCAGATTGCAGGAGCCACTTCGTACTATCAAACCAGCCCGACTTGGAACTGGTGCCACCTCTGGTCTGGGAACCATCCTGCGTATCGTGGATTCTAAGGAGCCAGCCGGCCACTCCCAGCCACAGTCCACCAAACACAAACAACGGCACTTTTCCCTGGAAAACAAAACTCGCCTGCAAACTTTTTCATGGCAGATTGCAGGAGCCACTTTGCACCATCAAACTAGCCCGACATGGTACTGGTGCCACCTCTGGTCTGGGAACCATCCTGCGTATCGTGGATTCTAAGGAGCCAGCCGGCCACTCCCAGCCATTAGCCCCCAAACAAAAACAACGGCGCTCTTCCCTGGAAAACAAAACTCGCCTGCCAACTTTTTCATGGCAGATTGCAGGAGCCGCTTGGTACTATCAAATCAGCCCAACGTGGCACTGGTGCCACCATGAGTCTGGTAACCATCCTGCCTATCGTAGCTTTTCAGGAGCCAGCCAGTCACTCCCAGCCATAGGCCCCGAGACACAAACCTCGGCCCGTTTCCCTGGAAAACAAACGTAAGCTGTCCCGCTTCTGGATGGCAGATTGCAGGAGCCACTTGGTACTATCAAACAAGCCCGACTTGGAACTGGTGCCACCTCTGGTCTGGGAACCATCCTGCGTATCGTGGATTCCAAGGATCCAGCCGGCCACTCCCAGCCACAGGCCACCAAACAAAATCAACGGCACTTTTCCCTGGAAAACAAAACTCGCCTGCCAACTTTTTGATGGCAGATTGCAGGAGCCACTTTTCACCATCAAACTAGCCCGACTTGGCACTGGTGCCACCTCTGGTCTGGGAACCATCCTGCCTATCGTAGCTTTTCAGGAGCCAGCCGGTCACTCCCAGCCATAGGCCCCCAGACACAAACCTCGGCCCGTTTCCCTGGCAAACAAAATTAAGCTGCCCCGCTTCTGGATGGCAGATTGCAGGAGCTATTTAGTACTATCAAACCAGCCCGACTTGGCACTGGTGCCACCTTGGCTCTGGGAACCATCCTGCCTATTGTGGATTTTCAGGGGTCAGCCGGTCACTCTCAGCCATATGCCCTCAAACACAAACCACGGGCCTTTTCTCTGGCAAACAAAACTCAACTGCCCCTCTACTGGATGGCAAATTGCAGGACGCACTTGGTACTACAAAAACAGCACAACTTGGGACTGGTGCCACCTTGGGTCTGGTCACCATCCTGCGTAACGCGCATTTTAAGGAGCCAGCTGGCCACTCCCAGCCATAGGCCCCCAGACACAAACCACGGCCCTTTTCTCTGGCAAAAAAAACTCGGCTGCCCCGCTTCTGGATGGCAGATTGCAGGAGCCACTTTGCACCATCAAACCAGCCCGACTTGGCACTGGTGCCACCTCTGGTCTGGGAACCATCCTGCGTATCGTGGATTATAAGGAGCCAGCCGGCCACTCCCAGCCATTAGCCCCCAAACACAAACAACAGCGCTTTTCCCTGGAAAACAGAACTCGCCTGCCAACTTTTTGATGGCAGATTGCAGGAGCCGCTTGGTACTATCAAACCAGCGGGACTTGGCACTGGTGCCACCATGAGTCTGGTCACCATCCTGCCTATCGTAGCTTTTCAGGAGCCAGCCGGTCACTCCCAGCCATAGGCCTCCAGACACAAACCACGGCCCGTTTCCTTGGCAAACAAAAGTAAGCTGCCCCGCTTCTGGATGGCAGATTGCAGGAGCCACTTTGTGGTATCAAACCAGCCCGACTTGGCACTGGTGCCACCTCTGGTCTGGGAACCATCCTGCGTATCGTGGATTCTAAGGAGCCAGCCGGCCACTCCCTGCCACAGGACCCCAAACACAAACAACGGCGCTTTTCCCTGGAAAACAAAACTGGCCTGCCAACTTTTGATGGCAGATTGCAGGAACCACTTGGTACTATCAAACCAGCCCAACTTGGCACTGGTTCCACCATGGGTCTGGTAACCATCCTGCCTATCGTAGCTTTTCAGGAGCCAGCCGGTCACTTCCAGCCATAGGCCCCAGACACAAAGCACTGGGGGTTTCCCTGGCAAGCAAAAGTATGTTACCCCGCTTCAGGATGGCAGATTGGAGGAGCCACTTTGCACCATCAAACCAGCCCGACTTGGCACTGGTGCCACCTCTGGTCTGGGAACCATCCTGCGTATCGTGGATTCTAAGGAGCCAGCTGGCCACTCCCAGCCACAGGCCCCCAAACACAAACAACGGCGCTTTTCCCTGGAAAACAAAACTGGCATGCCAACTTTTTCATGGCAGATTGCAGGAGCCACTTTGCACCATCAAACTAGCCCGACTTGGCACTGGTGCCACCTCTGGTCTGGGAACCATCCTGCGTATCGTGGATTCTAATTAGCCAGCCGGCCACTCCCAGCCACAGGCCCCCAAACACAAACAACGGCGCTTTTCCCTGGAAAACAAAACTCGCCTGCCAACATTTTGATGGCAGATTGCAGGAGCCACTTTGCACCATCAAACCAGCCCGACTTGGCACTGGTGCCAGCTCTGGTCTGGGAACCATCCTGCGTATCGTGGATTCTAATTAGCCAGCCGGCCACTCCCAGCCACAGGCCCCCAAACACAAACAACGGCGCTTTTCCCTGGAAAACAAAACTCGCCTGCCAACATTTTGATGGCAGATTGCAGGAGCCACTTTGCACCATCAAACCAGCCCGACTTGGCACTGGTGCCACCTCTGGTCTGGGAACCATCCTGCGTATCGTGGATTCTAAGGAGCCAGCCGGCCACTCCCAGCCACAAGCCCCCAAACACAAACAACGACACTTTTCCCTGGAAAACAAAACTCGCCTGCCAACTTTTTGATGGCAGATTGCAGGAGCCGCTTGGTACTATCAAATAAGCCCAACTTGGCACTGGTGCCACCATGAGTCTGGTAACCATCCTGCCTATCGTAGCTTTTCAGGAGCCAGCCGGTCACTCCCAGCCATAGGCTCCCAGACACAAACCTCGGCCCGTTTCCCTGGCAAACAAAAGTAAGCTGCCCTGCTTCTGGATGCCAGATTGCAGGAGCCACTTGGTACTATCAAACAAGCCCGACTTGGCACTGGTGCCACCTCTGGTCTGGGAACCATCCTGCGTATCGTGGATTTTAAGGAGCCAGCCGGCCACTCCCAGCCACAGTCCACCAAACACAAACAACGGCACTTTTCCCTGGAAAACAAAACTCGCCTGCCAACTTTTTCATGGCAGATTGCAGGAGCCACTTTGCACCATCAAACTAGCCCGACTTGGCACTGGTGCCACCATGGTCTGGGAACCACCCTGCGTATCGTGGATTCTAATTAGCCAGCCGGCCACTCCCAGCCATAGGCCCCCAAACACAAACAACGGCGCTTTCCCCTGGAAAACAAAACTCGCCTGCCAACTTTTTGATGGCAGATTGCAGGAGCCGCTTGGTACTATCAAATCAGCCCAACGTCGCTCTGGTGCCACCATGAGTCTGGTAACCATCCTGCCTATCGTAGCTTTTCAGGAGCCAGCCAGTCACTCCCAGCCATAGGCCCCCAGACAAAAACCTCGGCCCGTTTCCCTTGCAAACAAAAGTAAGCTGCCCCGCTTCTGGATGGCAGATTCCAGGAGCCACTTGGTACTATCAAACAAGCCCGACTTGGCACTGGTGCCACCTCTGGTCTGGGAACCATCCTGTGTATCGTGGATTCTAAGGAGCCAGCCTGCCACTCCCAGCCACAGGCCACCAAAAAAAATCAACGGCACTTTTCCCTGGAAAACAAAACTCGCCTGCCAACTTTTTGATGGCAGATTGCAGGAGCCGCTTGGTACTATCAAATGAGCCCAACGTGGCACTGGTGCCACCATGGGTCTGGTCACCATCCTGCCTATCGTAGCTTTTCAGGAGCCAGCCGGTCACTCCCAGCCATAGGCCCCCAGACACAAACCTCGGCCCGTTTCCCTGGCAAACAAAAGTAAGCTGCCCCGCTTCTGGATGGCAGATTGCAGGAGCCACTTGGTACTATCAAACCAGCCCGACTTGGAACTGGTGCCACCTCTGGTCTGGGAACCATCCTGCGTATCGTGGATTCTAAGGAGCCAGCCGGCCACTCCCAGCCACAGTCCACCAAACACAAACAACAGCACTTTTCCCTGGAAAACCAAACTCGCCTGCTAACTTTTTCATGGCAGATTGCAGGAGCCACTTTGCACCATCAAACTAGCCCGACATGGCACTGGTGCCACCATGGTCTGGGAACCATCCTGCCTATCGTAGCTTTTCAGGAGCCAGCCGGCCACTCCCAGACATTAGCCCCCAAACAAAAACAACGGCGCTCTTCCCTGGAAAACAAAACTCGCCTGCCAACTTTTTCATGGCAGATTGCAGGAGCCGCTTGGTACTATCAAATCAGCCCAACGTGGCACTGGTGCCACCATGAGTCTGGTAACCATCCTGCCTATCGTAGCTTTTCAGGAGCCAGCCAGTCACTCCCAGCCATAGGCCCCGAGACACAAACCTCGGCCCGTTTCCCTGGAAAACAAACGTAAGCTGTCCCGCTTCTGGATGGCAGATTGCAGGAGCCACTTGGTACTATCAAACAAGCCCGACTTGGAACTGGTGCCACCTCTGGTCTGGGAACCATCCTGCGTATCGTGGATTCCAAGGATCCAGCCGGCCACTCCCAGCCACAGGCCACCAAACAAAATCAACGGCACTTTTCCCTGGAAAACAAAACTCGCCTGCCAACTTTTTGATGGCAGATTGCAGGAGCCACTTTTCACCATCAAACTAGCCCGACTTGGCACTGGTGCCACCTCTGGTCTGGGAACCATCCTGCCTATTGTGGATTTTCAGGGGTCAGCCGGTCACTCTCAGCCATATGCCCTCAAACACAAACCACGGGCCTTTTCTCTGGCAAACAAAACTCAACTGCCCCTCTACTGGATGGCAAATTGCAGGACGCACTTGGTACTACAAAAACAGCACAACTTGGGACTGGTGCCACCTTGGGTCTGGTCACCATCCTGCGTAACGCGCATTTTAAGGAGCCAGCTGGCCACTCCCAGCCATAGGCCCCCAGACACAAACCACGGCCCTTTTCTCTGGCAAAAAAAACTCGGCTGCCCCGCTTCTGGATGGCAGATTGCAGGAGCCACTTTGCACCATCAAACCAGCCCGACTTGGCACTGGTGCCACCTCTGGTCTGGGAACCATCCTGCGTATCGTGGATTATAAGGAGCCAGCCGGCCACTCCCAGCCACAGGCCCCCAAACACAAACAACAGCGCTTTTCCCTGGAAAACAGAACTCGCCTGCCAACTTTTTGATGGCAGATTGCAGGAGCCGCTTGGTACTATCAAACCAGCGGGACTTGGCACTGGTGCCACCATGAGTCTGGTCACCATCCTGCCTATCGTAGCTTTTCAGGAGCCAGCCGGTCACTCCCAGCCATAGGCCCCCAGACACAAACCACGGCCCGTTTCCTTGGCAAACAAAAGTAAGCTGCCCCGCTTCTGGATGGCAGATTGCAGGAGCCACTTTGTGGTATCAAACCAGCCCGACTTGGCACTGGTGCCACCTCTGGTCTGGGAACCATCCTGCGTATCGTGGATTCTAAGGAGCCAGCCGGCCACTCCCAGCCACAGGACCCCAAACACAAACAACGGCGCTTTTCCCTGGAAAACAAAACTGGCCTGCCAACTTTTTGATGGCAGATTGCAGGAACCACTTGGTACTATCAAACCAGCCCAACTTGGCACTGGTTCCACCATGGGTCTGGTAACCATCCTGCCTATCGTAGCTTTTCAGGAGCCAGCCGGTCACTTCCAGCCATAGGCCCCAGACACAAAGCACTGGGGGTTTCCCTGGCAAGCAAAAGTATGTTACCCCGCTTCAGGATGGCAGATTGGAGGAGCCACTTTGCACCATCAAACCAGCCCGACTTGGCACTGGTGCCACCTCTGGTCTGGGAACCATCCTGCGTATCGTGGATTCTAAGGAGCCAGCTGGCCACTCCCAGCCACAGGCCCCCAAACACAAACAACGGCGCTTTTCCCTGGAAAACAAAACTGGCATGCCAACTTTTTCATGGCAGATTGCAGGAGCCTCTTTGCACCATCAAACTAGCCCGACTTGGCACTGGTGCCACCTCTGGTCTGGGAACCATCCTGCGTATCGTGGATTCTAATTAGCCAGCCGGCCACTCCCAGCCACAGGCCCCCAAACACAAACAACGGCGCTTTTCCCTGGAAAACAAAACTCGCCTGCCAACATTTTGATGGCAGATTGCAGGAGCCACTTTGCACCATCAAACCAGCCCGACTTGGCACTGGTGCCAGCTCTGGTCTGGGAACCATCCTGCGTATCGTGGATTCTACGGAGCCAGCCGGCCACTCCCAGCCACAGGCCCCCAAACACAAACAACGGCGCTTTTCCCTGGAAAACAAAACTCGCCTGCCAACATTTTGATGGCAGATGGCAGGAGCCACTTTGCACCATCAAACCAGCCCGACTTGGCACTGGTGCCACCTCTGGTCTGGGAACCATCCTGCGTATCGTGGATTCTAAGGAGCCAGCCGGCCACTCCCAGCCACAAGCCCCCAAACACAAACAACGACACTTTTCCCTGGAAAACAAAACTCGCCTGCCAACTTTTTGATGGCAGATTGCAGGAGCCGCTTGGTACTATCAAATAAGCCCAACTTGGCACTGGTGCCACCATGAGTCTGGTAACCATCCTGCCTATCGTAGCTTTTCAGGAGCCAGCCGGTCACTCCCAGCCATAGGCTCCCAGACACAAACCTCGGCCCGTTTCCCTGGCAAACAAAAGTAAGCTGCCCCGCTTCTGGATGCCAGATTGCAGGAGCCACTTGGTACTATCAAACAAGCCCGACTTGGCACTGGTGCCACCTCTGGTCTGGGAACCATCCTGCGTATCGTGGATTCTAAGGAGCCAGCCGGCCACTCCCAGCCACAGTCCACCAAACACAAACAACGGCACTTTTCCCTGGAAAACAAAACTCGCCTGCCAACTTTTTCATGGCAGATTGCAGGAGCCACTTTGCACCATCAAACTAGCCCGACTTGGCACTGGTGCCACCATGGTCTGGGAACCACCCTGCGTATCGTGGATTCTAATTAGCCAGCCGGCCACTCCCAGCCATAGGCCCCCAAACACAAACAACGGCGCTTTCCCCTGGAAAACAAAACTCGCCTGCCAACTTTTTGATGGCAGATTGCAGGAGCCGCTTGGTACTATCAAATCAGCCCAACGTGGCTCTGGTGCCACCATGAGTCTGGTAACCATCCTGCCTATCGTAGCTTTTCAGGAGCCAGCCAGTCACTCCCAGCCATAGGCCCCCAGACAAAAACCTCGGCCCGTTTCCCTTGCAAACAAAAGTAAGCTGCCCCGCTTCTGGATGGCAGATTCCAGGAGCCACTTGGTACTATCAAACAAGCCCGACTTGGCACTGGTGCCACCTCTGGTCTGGGAACCATCCTGTGTATCGTGGATTCTAAGGAGCCAGCCTGCCACTCCCAGCCACAGGCCACCAAAAAAAATCAACGGCACTTTTCCCTGGAAAACAAAACTCGCCTGCCAACTTTTTGATGGCAGATTGCAGGAGCCGCTTGGTACTATCAAATGAGCCCAACGTGGCACTGGTGCCACCATGGGTCTGGTCACCATCCTGCCTATCGTAGCTTTTCAGGAGCCAGCCGGTCACTCCCAGCCATAGGCCCCCAGACACAAACCTCGGCCCGTTTCCCTGGCAAACAAAAGTAAGCTGCCCCGCTTCTGGATGGCAGATTGCAGGAGCCACTTGGTACTATCAAACCAGCCCGACTTGGAACTGGTGCCACCTCTGGTCTGGGAACCATCCTGCGTATCGTGGATTCTAAGGAGCCAGCCGGCCACTCCCAGCCACAGTCCACCAAACACAAACAACAGCACTTTTCCCTGGAAAACCAAACTCGCCTGCTAACTTTTTCATGGCAGATTGCAGGAGCCACTTTGCACCATCAAACTAGCCCGACATGGCACTGGTGCCACCATGGTCTGGGAACCATCCTGCGTATCGTGGATTCTAATTAGCCAGCCGGCCACTCCCAGCCATAGGCCCCCAAACACAAACAACGGCGCTTTTCCCTGGAAAACAAAACTCGCCTGCCAACTTTTTGATGGCAGATTGCAGGAGCCGCTTGGTACTATCAAACCAGCCCAACTTGGCACTGGTGCCACCATGAGTCTGGTAACCATCCTGCCTATCGTAGCTTTTCAGGAGCCAGCCAGTCACTCCCAGCCATAGGCCCCCAGACACAAATCTCGGCCCGTTTCCCTGGCAAACAAAAGTAAGCTGCCCCGCTTCTGGATGGCAGATTGCAGGAGCCACTTTGTGGTATCAAACCAGCCCAACTTGGCACTGGTGCCACCTCTGGTCTGGGAACCATCCTGCGTATCGTGGATTCTAAGGAGCCAGCCGGCCACTCCCAGCCACAGGACCCCAAACACAAACAACGGCGCTTTTCCCTGGAAAACAAAACTGGCATGCCAACTTTTTGATGGCAGATTGCAGGAACCACTTGGTACTATCAAACCAGCCCAACTTGGCACTGGTTCCACCATGGGTCTGGTAACCATCCTGCCTATCGTAGCTTTTCAGGAGCCAGCCGGTCACTTCCAGCCATAGGCCCCAGACACAAAGCACTGGGGGTTTCCCTGGCAAACAAAAGTATGCTACCCCGCTTCAGGATGGCAGATTGCAGGAGCCACTTTGCACCATCAAACCAGCCCGACTTGGCACTGGTGCCACCTCTGGTCTGGGAACCATCCTGCGTATCGTGGATTCTACGGAGCCAGCCGGCCACTCCCAGCCACAGGCCCCCAAACACAAACAACGGCGCTTTTCCCTGGAAAACAAAACTCGCCTGCCAACATTTTGATGGCAGATTGCAGGAGCCACTTTGCACCATCAAACCAGCCCGACTTGGCACTGGTGCCACCTCTGGTCTGGGAACCATCCTGCGTATCGTGGATTCTAAGGAGCCAGCCGGCCACTCCCAGCCACAGGCCCCCAAACACAAACAACGGCGCTTTTCCCTGGAAAACAAAACTCGCCTGCCAACTTTTTGATGGCAGATTGCAGGAGCCACTTGCTACTATCAAACCAGCCCAACTTGGCACTGGTGCCACCATGGGTCTGGTCACCATCCTGCCTATCGTAGCTTTTCAGGAGCCAGCCGGACAGTCCCACCCATAGGCCCCCAGACAAAAACCTCGGCCCGTTTCCCTGGCAAACAAAAGTAAGCTACCCCGCTTCTGGATGGCAGATTGCAGGAGCCACTTTGCACCATCAAACTAGCCTGACTTGGAACTGGTGCCACCTCTGGTCTGGGAACCATCCTGCGTATCGTGGATTCTAAGGAGCCAGCCGGCCACTCCCAGCCACAAGCCCCCAAACACAAACAACGACACTTTTCCCTGGAAAACAAAACTCGCCTGCCAACATTTTGATGGCAGATTGCAGGAGCCGCTTGGTACAATACAATCAGCCCAACTTGGCACTGGTGCCACCATGAGTCTGGTAACCATCCTGCCTATCGTAGCTTTTCAGGAGCCAGCCGGTCACTCCCAGCCATAGGCCCCCAGACACAAACCTCGGCCCGTTTCCCTGGCAAACAAAAGTAAGCTGCCCCGCTTCTGGATGGCAGATTGCAGGAGCCACTTGGTACTATCAAACAAGCCCGACTTGGAACTGGTGCCACCTCTGGTCTGGGAACCATCCTGCGTATCGTGGATTCCAAGGATCCAGCCGGCCACTCCCAGCCACAGGCCACCAAACAAAATCAACGGCACTTTTCCCTGGAAAACAAAACTCGCCTGCCAACTTTTTGATGGCAGATTGCAGGAGCCACTTTTCACCATCAAACTAGCCCGACTTGGCACTGGTGCCACCTCTGGTCTGGGAACCATCCTGCCTATCGTAGCTTTTCAGGAGCCAGCCGGTCACTCCCAGCCATAGGCCCCCAGACACAAACCTCGGCCCGTTTCCCTGGCAAACAAAATTAAGCTGCCCCGCTTCTGGATGGCAGATTGCAGGAGCTATTTAGTACTATCAAACCAGCCCGACTTGGCACTGGTGCCACCTTGGCTCTGGGAACCATCCTGCCTATTGTGGATTTTCAGGGGTCAGCCGGTCACTCTCAGCCATATGCCCTCAAACACAAACCACGGGCCTTTTCTCTGGCAAACAAAACTCAACTGCCCCTCTTCTGGATGGCAAATTGCAGGACGCACTTTGTACTACAAAAATAGCACAACTTGGGACTGGTGCCACCTTGGGTCAGGTCACCATCCTGCGTAACGAGCATTTTAAGGAGCCAGCCGGCCACTCCCAGCCATAGGCCCCCAGACACAAACCACGGCCCTTTTCTCTGGCAAAAAAAACTCGGCTGCCCCGCTTCTGGATGGCAGATTGCAGGAGCCACTTTGCACCATCAAACCAGCCCGACTTGGCACTGGTGCCACCTCTGGTCTGGGAACCATCCTGCGTATCGTGGATTATAAGGAGCCAGCCGGCCACTCCCAGCCACAGGCCCCCAAACACAAACAACGGCGCTTTTCCCTGGAAAACAAAACTCGCCTGCCAACTTTTTGATGGCAGATTGCAGGAGCCGCTTGGTACTATCAAACCAGCCCAACTTGGCACTGGTGCCACCATGAGTCTGGTAACCATCCTGCCTATCGTAGCTTTTCAGGAGCCAGCCAGTCACTCCCAGCCATAGGCCCCCAGACACAAATCTCGGCCCGTTTCCCTGGCAAACAAAAGTAAGCTGCCCCGCTTCTGGATGGCAGATTGCAGGAGCCACTTTGTGGTATCAAACCAGCCCAACTTGGCACTGGTGCCACCTCTGGTCTGGGAACCATCCTGCGTATCGTGGATTCTAAGGAGCCAGCCGGCCACTCCCAGCCACAGGACCCCAAACACAAACAACGGCGCTTTTCCCTGGAAAACAAAACTGGCATGCCAACTTTTTGATGGCAGATTGCAGGAACCACTTGGTACTATCAAACCAGCCCAACTTGGCACTGGTTCCACCATGGGTCTGGTAACCATCCTGCCTATCGTAGCTTTTCAGGAGCCAGCCGGTCACTTCCAGCCATAGGCCCCAGACACAAAGCACTGGGGGTTTCCCTGGCAAACAAAAGTATGCTACCCCGCTTCAGGATGGCAGATTGCAGGAGCCACTTTGCACCATCAAACCAGCCCGACTTGGCACTGGTGCCACCTCTGGTCTGGGAACCATCCTGCGTATCGTGGATTCTACGGAGCCAGCCGGCCACTCCCAGCCACAGGCCCCCAAACACAAACAACGGCGCTTTTCCCTGGAAAACAAAACTCGCCTGCCAACATTTTGATGGCAGATTGCAGGAGCCACTTTGCACCATCAAACCAGCCCGACTTGGCACTGGTGCCACCTCTGGTCTGGGAACCATCCTGCGTATCGTGGATTCTAAGGAGCCAGCCGGCCACTCCCAGCCACAGGCCCCCAAACACAAACAACGGCGCTTTTCCCTGGAAAACAAAACTCGCCTGCCAACTTTTTGATGGCAGATTGCAGGAGCCACTTGCTACTATCAAACCAGCCCAACTTGGCACTGGTGCCACCATGGGTCTGGTCACCATCCTGCCTATCGTAGCTTTTCAGGAGCCAGCCGGACAGTCCCACCCATAGGCCCCCAGACAAAAACCTCGGCCCGTTTCCCTGGCAAACAAAAGTAAGCTACCCCGCTTCTGGATGGCAGATTGCAGGAGCCACTTTGCACCATCAAACTAGCCTGACTTGGAACTGGTGCCACCTCTGGTCTGGGAACCATCCTGCGTATCGTGGATTATAAGGAGCCAGCCGGCCACTCCCAGCCATAGGCCCCCAAACACAAACAACGGCGCTTTTCCCTGGAAAACAAAACTCGCCTGCCAACTTTTTGATGGCAGATTGCAGGAGCCGCTTGGTACTATCAAATGAGCCCAACGTGGCACTGGTGCCACCATGGGTCTGGTCACCATCCTGCCTATCGTAGCTTTTCAGGAGCCAGCCGGTCACTCCCAGCCATAGGCCCCCAGACACAAACCTCGGCCCGTTTCCCTGGCAAACAAAAGTAAGCTGCCCCGCTTCTGGATGGCAGATTGCAGGAGCCACTTGGTACTATCAAACCAGCCCGACTTGGAACTGGTGCCACCTCTGGTCTGGGAACCATCCTGCGTATCGTGGATTCTAAGGAGCCAGCCGGCCACTCCCAGCCACAGTCCACCAAACACAAACAACAGCACTTTTCCCTGGAAAACCAAACTCGCCTGCTAACTTTTTCATGGCAGATTGCAGGAGCCACTTTGCACCATCAAACTAGCCCGACATGGCACTGGTGCCACCATGGTCTGGGAACCATCCTGCGTATCGTGGATTCTAATTAGCCAGCCGGCCACTCCCAGCCATAGGCCCCCAAACACAAACAACGGCGCTTTTCCCTGGAAAACAAAACTCGCCTGCCAACTTTTTGATGGCAGATTGCAGGAGCCGCTTGGTACTATCAAACCAGCCCAACTTGGCACTGGTGCCACCATGAGTCTGGTAACCATCCTGCCTATCGTAGCTTTTCAGGAGCCAGCCAGTCACTCCCAGCCATAGGCCCCCAGACACAAATCTCGGCCCGTTTCCCTGGCAAACAAAAGTAAGCTGCCCCGCTTCTGGATGGCAGATTGCAGGAGCCACTTTGTGGTATCAAACCAGCCCAACTTGGCACTGGTGCCACCTCTGGTCTGGGAACCATCCTGCGTATCGTGGATTCTAAGGAGCCAGCCGGCCACTCCCAGCCACAGGACCCCAAACACAAACAACGGCGCTTTTCCCTGGAAAACAAAACTGGCATGCCAACTTTTTGATGGCAGATTGCAGGAACCACTTGGTACTATCAAACCAGCCCAACTTGGCACTGGTTCCACCATGGGTCTGGTAACCATCCTGCCTATCGTAGCTTTTCAGGAGCCAGCCGGTCACTTCCAGCCATAGGCCCCAGACACAAAGCACTGGGGGTTTCCCTGGCAAACAAAAGTATGCTACCCCGCTTCAGGATGGCAGATTGCAGGAGCCACTTTGCACCATCAAACCAGCCCGACTTGGCACTGGTGCCACCTCTGGTCTGGGAACCATCCTGCGTATCGTGGATTCTACGGAGCCAGCCGGCCACTCCCAGCCACAGGCCCCCAAACACAAACAACGGCGCTTTTCCCTGGAAAACAAAACTCGCCTGCCAACATTTTGATGGCAGATTGCAGGAGCCACTTTGCACCATCAAACCAGCCCGACTTGGCACTGGTGCCACCTCTGGTCTGGGAACCATCCTGCGTATCGTGGATTCTAAGGAGCCAGCCGGCCACTCCCAGCCACAGGCCCCCAAACACAAACAACGGCGCTTTTCCCTGGAAAACAAAACTCGCCTGCCAACTTTTTGATGGCAGATTGCAGGAGCCACATGCTACTATCAAACCAGCCCAACTTGGCACTGGTGCCACCATGGGTCTGGTCACCATCCTGCCTATCGTAGCTTTTCAGGAGCCAGCCGGACAGTCCCACCCATAGGCCCCCAGACAAAAACCTCGGCCCGTTTCCCTGGCAAACAAAAGTAAGCTACCCCGCTTCTGGATGGCAGATTGCAGGAGCCACTTTGCACCATCAAACTAGCCCGACATGGCACTGGTGCCACCTCTGGTCTGGGAACCATCCTGCGTATCGTGGATTCTAATTAGCCAGCCGGCCACTCCCAGCCATAGGCCCCCAAACACAAACAACGGCGCTTTTCCCTGGAAAACAAAACTCGCCTGCCAACTTTTTGATGGCAGATTGCAGGAGCCGCTTGGTACTATCAAACCAGCCCAACTTGGCACTGGTGCCACCATGAGTCTGGTAACCATCCTGCCTATCGTAGCTTTTCAGGAGCCAGCCAGTCACTCCCAGCCATAGGCCCCCAGACACAAATCTCGGCCCGTTTCCCTGGCAAACAAAAGTAAGCTGCCCCGCTTCTGGATGGCAGATTGCAGGAGCCACTTTGTGGTATCAAACCAGCCCAACTTGGCACTGGTGCCACCTCTGGTCTGGGAACCATCCTGCGTATCGTGGATTCTAAGGAGCCAGCCGGCCACTCCCAGCCACAGGACCCCAAACACAAACAACGGCGCTTTTCCCTGGAAAACAAAACTGGCATGCCAACTTTTTGATGGCAGATTGCAGGAACCACTTGGTACTATCAAACCAGCCCAACTTGGCACTGGTTCCACCATGGGTCTGGTAACCATCCTGCCTATCGTAGCTTTTCAGGAGCCAGCCGGTCACTTCCAGCCATAGGCCCCAGACACAAAGCACTGGGGGTTTCCCTGGCAAACAAAAGTATGCTACCCCGCTTCAGGATGGCAGATTGCAGGAGCCACTTTGCACCATCAAACCAGCCCGACTTGGCACTGGTGCCACCTCTGGTCTGGGAACCATCCTGCGTATCGTGGATTCTACGGAGCCAGCCGGCCACTCCCAGCCACAGGCCCCCAAACACAAACAACGGCGCTTTTCCCTGGAAAACAAAACTCGCCTGCCAACTTTTTGATGGCAGATTGCAGGAGCCACTTTGCACCATCAAACCAGCCCGACTTGGCACTGGTGCCACCTCTGGTCTGGGAACCATCCTGCGTATCGTGGATTCTAAGGAGCCAGCCGGCCACTCCCAGCCACAGGCCCGCAAACACAAACAACGGCGCTTTTCCCTGGAAAACAAAACTCGCCTGCCAACTTTTTGATGGCAGATTGCAGGAGCCACTTGCTACTATCAAACCAGCCCAACTTGGCACTGGTGCCACCATGGGTCTGGTCACCATCCTGCCTATCGTAGCTTTTCAGGAGCCAGCCGGACAGTCCCACCCATAGGCCCCCAGACAAAAACCTCGGCCCGTTTCCCTGGCAAACAAAAGTAAGCTACCCCGCTTCTGGATGGCAGATTGCAGGAGCCACTTTGCACCATCAAACTAGCCTGACTTGGAACTGGTGCCACCTCTGGTCTGGGAACCATCCTGCGTATCGTGGATTCTAAGGAGCCAGCCGGCCACTCCCAGCCACAAGCCCCCAAACACAAACAACGACACTTTTCCCTGGAAAACAAAACTCGCCTGCCAACATTTTGATGGCAGATTGCAGGAGCCGCTTGGTACAATACAATCAGCCCAACTTGGCACTGGTGCCACCATGAGTCTGGTAACCATCCTGCCTATCGTAGCTTTTCAGGAGCCAGCCGGTCACTCCCAGCCATAGGCCCCCAGACACAAACCTCGGCCCGTTTCCCTGGCAAACAAAAGTAAGCTGCCCCGCTTCTGGATGGCAGATTGCAGGAGCCACTTGGTACTATCAAACAAGCCCGACTTGGAACTGGTGCCACCTCTGGTCTGGGAACCATCCTGCGTATCGTGGATTCCAAGGATCCAGCCGGCCACTCCCAGCCACAGGCCACCAAACAAAATCAACGGCACTTTTCCCTGGAAAACAAAACTCGCCTGCCAACTTTTTGATGGCAGATTGCAGGAGCCACTTTTCACCATCAAACTAGCCCGACTTGGCACTGGTGCCACCTCTGGTCTGGGAACCATCCTGCCTATCGTAGCTTTTCAGGAGCCAGCCGGTCACTCCCAGCCATAGGCCCCCAGACACAAACCTCGGCCCGTTTCCCTGGCAAACAAAATTAAGCTGCCCCGCTTCTGGATGGCAGATTGCAGGAGCTATTTAGTACTATCAAACCAGCCCGACTTGGCACTGGTGCCACCTTGGCTCTGGGAACCATCCTGCCTATTGTGGATTTTCAGGGGTCAGCCGGTCACTCTCAGCCATATGCCCTCAAACACAAACCACGGGCCTTTTCTCTGGCAAACAAAACTCAACTGCCCCTCTTCTGGATGGCAAATTGCAGGACGCACTTGGTACTACAAAAATAGCACAACTTGGGACTGGTGCCACCTTGGGTCAGGTCACCATCCTGCGTAACGAGCATTTTAAGGAGCCAGCCGGCCACTCCCAGCCATAGGCCCCCAGACACAAACCACGGCCCTTTTCTCTGGCAAAAAAAACTCGGCTGCCCCGCTTCTGGATGGCAGATTGCAGGAGCCACTTTGCACCATCAAACCAGCCCGACTTGGCACTGGTGCCACCTCTGGTCTGGGAACCATCCTGCGTATCGTGGATTATAAGGAGCCAGCCGGCCACTCCCAGCCACAGGCCCCCAAACAAAAACAACAGCGCTTTTCCCTGGAAAACAGAACTCGCCTGCCAACTTTTTGATGGCAGATTGCAGGAGCCGCTTGGTACTATCAAACCAGCGGGACTTGGCACTGGTGCCACCATGAGTCTGGTAACAATCCTGCCTATCGTAGCTTTTCAGGAGCCAGCCGGTCACTCCCAGCCATAGGCCCCCAGACACAAACCACGGCCCGTTTCCTTGGCAAACAAAAGTAAGCTGCCCCGCTTCTGGATGGCAGATTGCAGGAGCCACTTTGTGGTATCAAACCAGCCCGACTTGGCACTGGTGCCACCTCTGGTCTGGGAACCATCCTGCGTATCGTGGATTCTAAGGAGCCAGCCGGCCACTCCCAGCCACAGGACCCCAAACACAAACAACGGCGCTTTTCCCTGGAAAACAAAACTGGCCTGCCAACTTTTTGATGGCAGATTGCAGGAACCACTTGGTACTATTAAACCAGCCCAACTTGGCACTGGTTCCACCATGGGTCTGGTAACCATCCTGCCTATCGTAGCTTTTCAGGAGCCAGCCGGTCACTTCCAGCCATAGGCCCCAGACACAAAGCACTGGGGGTTTCCCTGGCAAGCAAAAGTATGGTACCCCGCTTCAGGATGGCAGATTGGAGGAGCCACTTTGCACCATCAAACCAGCCCGACTTGGCACTGGTGCCACCTCTGGTCTGGGAACCATCCTGCGTATCGTGGATTCTAAGGAGCCAGCTGGCCACTCCCAGCCACTAGCCCCCAAACACAAACAACGGCGCTTTTCCCTGGAAAACAAAACTGGCATGCCAACTTTTTCATGGCAGATTGCAGGAGCCACTTTGCACCATCAAACTAGCCCGACTTGGCACTGGTGCCACCTCTGGTCTGGGAACCATCCTGCGTATCGTGGATTCTAATTAGCCAGCCGGCCACTCCCAGCCACAGGCCCCCAAACACAAACAACGGCGCTTTTCCCTGGAAAACAAAACTCGCCTGCCAACATTTTGATGGCAGATTGCAGGAGCCACTTTGCACCATCAAACCAGCCCGACTTGGCACTGGTGCCACCTCTGGTCTGGGAACCATCCTGCGTATCGTGGATTCTAAGGAGCCAGCCGGCCACTCCCAGCCACAAGCCCCCAAACACAAACAACGACACTTTTCCCTGGAAAACAAAACTCGCCTGCCAACTTTTTGATGGCAGATTGCAGGAGCCGCTTGGTACTATCAAATAAGCCCAACTTGGCACTGGTGCCACCATGAGTCTGGTAACCATCCTGCCTATCGTAGCTTTTCAGGAGCCAGCCGGTCACTCCCAGCCATAGGCCCCCAGACACAAACCTCGGCCCGTTTCCCTGGCAAACAAAAGTAAGCTGCCCCGCTTCTGGATGCCAGATTGCAGGAGCCACTTGGTACTATCAAACCAGCCCGACTTGGAACTCGTGCCACCATGGTCTGGGAACCATCCTGCGTATCGTGGATTCTAATTAGCCAGCCGGCCACTCCCAGCCATAGGCCCCCAAACACAAACAACGGCGCTTTCCCCTGGAAAACAAAACTCGCCTGCCAACATTTTGATGGCAGATTGCAGGAGCCGCTTGGTACTATCAAATCAGCCCAACGTGGCTCTGGTGCCACCATGAGTCTGGTAACCATCCTGCCTATCGTAGCTTTTCAGGAGCCAGCCAGTCACTCCCAGCCATAGGCCCCCAGACAAAAACCTCGGCCCGTTTCCCTTGCAAACAAAAGTAAGCTGCCCCGCTTCTGGATGGCAGATTGCAGGAGCCACTTGGTACTATCAAACCAGCCCGACTTGGAACTGGTGCCACCTCTGGTCTGGGAACCGTCCTGCGTATCGTGGATTCTAAGGAGCCAGCCGGCCACTCCCAGCCACAGTCCACCAAACACAAACAACAGCACTTTTCGCTGGAAAACCAAACTCGCCTGCTAACTTTTTCATGGCAGATTGCAGGAGCCACTTTGCACCATCAAACTAGCCCGACATGGCACTGGTGCCACCATGGTCTGGGAACCATCCTGCGTATCGTGGATTCTAATTAGCCAGCCGGCCACTCCCAGCCATAGGCCCCCAAACACAAACAACGGCGCTTTTCCCTGGAAAACAAAACTCGCCTGCCAACTTTTTGATGGCAGATTGCAGGAGCCGCTTGGTACTATCAAACCAGCCCAACTTGGCACTGGTGCCACCATGAGTCTGGTAACCATCCTGCCTATCGTAGCTTTTCAGGAGCCAGCCAGTCACTCCCAGCCATAGGCCCCCAGACACAAATCTCGGCCCGTTTCCCTGGCAAACAAAAGTAAGCTGCCCCGCTTCTGGATGGCAGATTGCAGGAGCCACTTTGTGGTATCAAACCAGCCCAACTTGGCACTGGTGCCACCTCTGGTCTGGGAACCATCCTGCGTATCGTGGATTCTAAGGAGCCAGCCGGCCACTCCCAGCCACAGGACCCCAAACACAAACAACGGCGCTTTTCCCTGGAAAACAAAACTGGCCTGCCAACTTTTTGATGGCAGATTGCAGGAACCACTTGGTACTATCAAACCAGCCCAACTTGGCACTGGTTCCACCATGGGTCTGGTAACCATCCTGCCTATCGTAGCTTTTCAGGAGCCAGCCGGTCACTTCCAGCCATAGGCCCCAGACACAAAGCACTGGGGGTTTCCCTGGCAAACAAAAGTATGCTACCCCGCTTCAGGATGGCAGATTGCAGGAGCCACTTTGCACCATCAAACCAGCCCGACTTGGCACTGGTGCCACCTTGGGTCTGGGAACCATCCTGCGTATCGTGGATTCTACGGAGCCAGCCGGCCACTCCCAGCCACAGGCCCCCAAACACAAACAACGGCGCTTTTCCCTGGAAAACAAAACTCGCCTGCCAACATTTTGATGGCAGATTGCAGGAGCCACTTTGCACCATCAAACCAGCCCGACTTGGCACTGGTGCCACCTCTGGTCTGGGAACCATCCTGCGTATCGTGGATTCTAAGGAGCCAGCCGGCCACTCCCAGCCACAGGCCCGCAAACACAAACAACGGCGCTTTTCCCTGGAAAACAAAACTCGCCTGCCAACTTTTTGATGGCAGATTGCAGGAGCCACTTGCTACTATCAAACCAGCCCAACTTGGCACTGGTGCCACCATGGGTCTGGTCACCATCCTGCCTATCGTAGCTTTTCAAGAGCCAGCCGGACAGTCCCACCCATAGGCCCCCAGACAAAAACCTCGGCCCGTTTCCCTGGCAAACAAAAGTAAGCTACCCCGCTTCTGGATGGCAGATTGCAGGAGCCACTTTGCACCATCAAACTAGCCTGACTTGGAACTGGTGCCACCTCTGGTCTGGGAACCATCCTGCGTATCGTGGATTCTAAGGAGCCAGCCGGCCACTCCCAGCCACAAGCCCCCAAAGACAAACAACGACACTTTTCCCTGGAAAACAAAACTCGCCTGCCAACATTTTGATGGCAGATTGCAGGAGCCGCTTGGTACTATCCAATCAGCCCAACTTGGCACTGGTGCCACCATGAGTCTGGTAACCATCCTGCCTATCGTAGCTTTTCAGGAGCCAGCCGGTCACTCCCAGCCATAGGCCCCCAGACACAAACCTCGGCCCGTTTCCCTGGCAAACAAAAGTAAGCTGCCCCGCTTCTGGATGGCAGATTGCAGGAGCCACTTTGTGGTATCAAACCAGCCCAACTTGGCACTGGTGCCACCTCTGGTCTGGGAACCATCCTGCGTATCGTGGATTCTAAGGAGCCAGCCGGCCACTCCCAGCCACAGGACCCCAAACACAAACAACGGCGCTTTTCCCTGGAAAACAAAACTGGCCTGCCAACTTTTTGATGGCAGATTGCAGGAACCACTTGGTACTATCAAACCAGCCCAACTTGGCACTGGTTCCACCATGGGTCTGGTAACCATCCTGCCTATCGTAGCTTTTCAGGAGCCAGCCGGTCACTTCCAGCCATAGGCCCCAGACACAAAGCACTGGGGGTTTCCCTGGCAAACAAAAGTATGCTACCCCGCTTCAGGATGGCAGATTGCAGGAGCCACTTTGCACCATCAAACCAGCCCGACTTGGCACTGGTGCCACCTTGGGTCTGGGAACCATCCTGCGTATCGTGGATTCTACGGAGCCAGCCGGCCACTCCCAGCCACAGGCCCCCAAACACAAACAACGGCGCTTTTCCCTGGAAAACAAAACTCGCCTGCCAACATTTTGATGGCAGATTGCAGGAGCCACTTTGCACCATCAAACCAGCCCGACTTGGCACTGGTGCCACCTCTGGTCTGGGAACCATCCTGCGTATCGTGGATTCTAAGGAGCCAGCCGGCCACTCCCAGCCACAGGCCCGCAAACACAAACAACGGCGCTTTTCCCTGGAAAACAAAACTCGCCTGCCAACTTTTTGATGGCAGATTGCAGGAGCCACTTGCTACTATCAAACCAGCCCAACTTGGCACTGGTGCCACCATGGGTCTGGTCACCATCCTGCCTATCGTAGCTTTTCAGGAGCCAGCCGGACAGTCCCACCCATAGGCCCCCAGACAAAAACCTCGGCCCGTTTCCCTGGCAAACAAAAGTAAGCTACCCCGCTTCTGGATGGCAGATTGCAGGAGCCACTTTGCACCATCAAACTAGCCTGACTTGGAACTGGTGCCACCTCTGGTCTGGGAACCATCCTGCGTATCGTGGATTCTAAGGAGCCAGCCGGCCACTCCCAGCCACAAGCCCCCAAAGACAAACAACGACACTTTTCCCTGGAAAACAAAACTCGCCTGCCAACATTTTGATGGCAGATTGCAGGAGCCGCTTGGTACTATCCAATCAGCCCAACTTGGCACTGGTGCCACCATGAGTCTGGTAACCATCCTGCCTATCGTAGCTTTTCAGGAGCCAGCCGGTCACTCCCAGCCATAGGCCCCCAGACACAAACCTCGGCCCGTTTCCCTGGCAAACAAAAGTAAGCTGCCCCGCTTCTGGATGGCAGATTGCAGGAGCCACTTGGTACTATCAAACCAGCCCGACTTGGCACTGGTGCCACCTCTGGTCTGGGAACCATCCTGCGTATCGTGGATTCTAAGGAGCCAGCCGGCCACTCCCAGCCACAGTCCACCAAACACAAACAACGGCACTTTTCCCTGGAAAACAAAACTCACCTGCCAACTTTTTCATGGCAGATTGCAGGAGCCACTTTGCACCATCAAACTAGCCCAACTTGGCACTGGTGCCACCTCTGGTCTGGGAACCATCCTTCCTATCGTAGCTTTTCAGGAGCCAGCCCGTCACTCCCAGCCATAGGCCCCCTGACACAAACCTCGGCCCGTTTCCCTGGCAAACAAAAGTAAGCTGCCCCGCTTCTGGATGGCAGATTGCAGGAGCTATTTAGTACTATCAAACCAGCCCGACTTGGCACTGGTGCCACCTTGGCTCTGGGAACCATCCTGCCTATTGTGGATTTTCAGGGGTCAGCCGGCCACTCTCAGCCATATGCCCTCAAACACAAACCACGGCCCTTTTCTCTGGCAAACAAAACTCAACTGCCCCTCTTCTGGATGGCAAATTGCAGGACGCACCTGGTACTACAAAAACAGCACAACTTGGCACTGGTGCCACCTTGGGTCTGGTAACCATCCTGCCTATCGTAGCTTTTCAGGAGCCAGCCGGTCACTCCCAGCCATAGGCCCCCAGACACAAACCTCGGCCTGTTTCCCTTGCAAACAAAAGTAAGCTGCCCCGCATCTGGATGGCAGATTGCAGGAGCCACTTTGCACCATCAAACCAGCCCGACTTGGCACTGGTGCCACCTCTGGTCTGGGAACCATCCTGCGTATCGTGGATTATAAGGAGACAGCTGGCCACTCCCAGCCACAGCCACCAAAAAAAATCAACGGCACTTTTCCCTGGAAAACAAAACTCGCCTGCCAACTTTTTGATGGCAGATTGCAGGAGCCGCTTGATACTATCAAATCAGCCCAACTTGGCCCTGGTGCCACCATGGGTCTGGTAACCATCCTGCCTATCGTAGCTTTTCAGGAGCCAGCCAGTCACTCCCAGCCATAGGCCCCCAGAGACAAACCTCGGCCCGTTTCCCTGGCAAACAAAAGTAAGCTGCCCCGCTTCTGGATGGCAGATTGCAGGAGCCACTTGGTACTATCAAACCAGCCCGACTTGGAACTGGTGCCACCTCTGGTCTGGGAACCATCCTGCGTATCGTGGATTCTAAGGAGCCAGCCGGGCACTCCCAGCCACAGGCCACCAAAAAAAATCAACGGTACTTTTCCCTGGAAAACCAAACTCGCCTGCCAACTTTTTTATGGCAGATTGCAGGAGCCGCTTGATACTATCAAATCAGCCCAAATTGGCACTGGTGCCACCATGGGTCTGGTAACCATCCTGCCTATCGTAGCTTTTCAGGAGCCAGCCGGTCACTCCCAGCCATAGGCCCCCAGACACAAACCTCGGCCCGTTTCCCTTGCAAACAAAAGTAAGCTGCCCCGCTTCAGGATGGCAGATTGCAGGAGCCACTTGGTACTATCAAACAAGCCCGACTTGGAACTGGTGCCACCTCTGGTCTGGGAACCATCCTGCGTATCGTGGATTCTAAGGAGCCAGCCGGCCACTCCCAGCCACAGTCCACCAAACACAAACAACGGCACTTTTCCCTAGAAAACAAAACTCGCCTGCAAACTTTTTCATGGCAGATTGCAGGAGCCACTTTGCACCATCAAACTAGCCCGACATGGCACTGGTGCCACCTCTGGTCTGGGAACCATCCTGCGTATCGTGGATTCTAAGGAGCCAGCCGGCCACTCCCAGCCATAGGCCCCCAAACACAAACAATGGCGCTTTCCCCTGGAAAACAAAACTCGCCTGCCAACTTTTTGATGGCAGATTGCAGGAGCCGCTTGATACTATCAAATCAGCCCAACTTGGCACTGGTGCCACTATGGGTCTGGTAACCATCCTGCCTATCGTAGCTTTTCAGGAGCCAGCCGGTCACTCCCAGCCATAGGCCCCCAGACACAAACCTCGGCCCGTTTCCCTGGCAAACAAAAGTAAGCTGCC
This sequence comes from Melospiza melodia melodia, assembly GCF_035770615.1. Taxonomy (NCBI): domain Eukaryota; kingdom Metazoa; phylum Chordata; class Aves; order Passeriformes; family Passerellidae; genus Melospiza; species Melospiza melodia. Next base: position 679,133 of record NC_086215.1, read on the forward strand.
CCGCTTCTGGATGGCAGATTGCAGGAGCCACTTGGTACTATCAAAACAGCCCGACTTGGAACTGGTGCCACCTCTGGTCTGGGAACCATCCTGCGTATCGTGGATTCTAAGGAGCCAGCCGGCCACTCCTAGCCACAGTCCACCAAACACAAACAACGGCACTTTTCCCTGGAAAACAAAACTCGCCTGCCAACTTTTTGATGGCAGATTGCAGGAGCCGCTTGGTACTATCAAATCAGCCCAACGTGGCACTGGTGCCACCATGAGTCTGGTAACCATCCTGCCTATCGTAGCTTTTCAGGAGCCAGCCAGTCACTCCCAGCCATAGGCACCCAGACACAAACCTCGGCCCGTTTCCCTGGCAAACAAAAGTAAGCTGCCCCGCTTCTGGATGGCAGATTGCAGGAGCCACTTTGTGGTATCAAACCAGCCCAACTTGGCACTGGTGCCACCTCTGGTCTGGGAACCATCCTGCGTATCGTGGATTCTAAGGAGCCAGCCGGCCACTCCCAGCCACAGGACCCCAAACACAAACAACGGCGCTTTTCCCTGGAAAACAAAACTGGCCTGCCAACTTTTTGATGGCAGATTGCGGGAACCACTTGGTACTATCAAACCAGCCCAACTTGGCACTGGTGCCACCATGGGTCTGGTAACAATCCTGCCTATCGTAGCTTTTCAGGAGCCAGCCGGTCACTTCCAGCCATAGGCCCCAGACACAAAGCACTGGGGGTTTCCCTGGCAAACAAAAGTATGCTACCCCGCTTCAGGATGGCAGATTGCAGGAGCCACTTTGCACCATCAAACCAGCCCGACTTGGCACTGGTGCCACCTTGGGTCTGGGAACCATCCTGCGTATCGTGGATTCTACGGAGCCAGCCGGCCACTCCCAGCCACAGTCCACCAAACACAAACAACAGCAATTTTCCCTGGAAAACAAAACTCGCCTGCCAACTTTTTCATGGCAGATTGCAGGAGCCACTTTGCAGCATCAAACTAGCCCGACTTGGCACTGGTGCCACCTCTGGTCTGGGAACCATCCTGCGTATCGTGGATTCTAATTAGCCAGCCGGCCACTCCCAGCCATAGGCCCCCAAACACAAACAACGGCGCTTTCCCCTGGAAAACAAAACTCGTCTGCCAACTTTTTGATGGCAGATTGCAGGAGCCGCTTGGTACTATCAAATCAGCCCAACGTGGCACTGGTGCCACCATGAGTCTGGTAACCATCCTGCCTATCGTAGCTTTTCAGGAGCCAGCCAGTCACTCCCAGCCATAGGCCCCCAGACACAAACCTCGGCCCGTTTCCCTGGCAAACAAAAGTAAGCTGCCCCGCTTCTGGATGGCAGATTGCAGGAGCCACTTGGTAGTATCAAACCAGCCCAACTTGGCACTGGTGCCACCATGGGTCTGGTAACCATCCTGCGTATCGTGGATTCTAAGGAGCCAGCTGGCCACTCCCAGCCACAGGCCTCCAAACACAAACAACGGCGCTTTTCCCTGGAAAAAAAAACTCGCCTGCCAACATTTTGATGGCAGATTGCAGGAGCCACTTTGCACTATCAAACCAGCCCGACTTGGCACTGGTGCCACCTCTGGTCTGGGAACCATCCTGCGTATCGTGGATTCTAAGGAGCCAGCCGGCCACTCCCAGCCACAGGCCCCCAAACACAAACAACGGCGCTTTTCCCTGGAAAACAAAACTGGCCTGCCAACTTTTTGATGGCAGATTGCAGGAGCCACTTGGTACTATCAAACCAGCCCAACTTGGCACTGGTGCCACCATGGGTCTGGTCACCATCCTGCCTATCGTAGCTTTTCAGGAGCCAGCCGGACAGTCCCACCCATAGGCCCACAGACAAAAACCTCGGCCCGTTTCCCTGGCAAACAAAAGTAAGCTACCCCGCTTCTGGATGGCAGATTGCAGGAGCCACTTTGCACCATCAAACTAGCCTGACTTGGCACTGGTGCCACCTCTGGTCTGGGAACCATCCTGCGTATCGTGGATTCTAAGGAGCCAGCCGGCCACTCCCAGCCACAGGCCCCCAAACACAAACAACGACACTTTTCCCTGGAAAACAAAACTCGCCTGCCAACATTTTGATGGCAGATTGCAGGAGCCGCTTGGTACTATCAAATCAGCCCAACTTGGCACTGCTGCCACCATGAGTCTGGTAAACATCCTGCCTATCGTAGCTTTTCAGGAGCCAGCCGGTCACTCCCAGCCATAGGCCCCCAGACACAAACCTCGGCCTGTTTCCCTTGCAAACAAAAGTAAGCTGCCCCGCATCTGGATGGCAGATTGCAGGAGCCACTTTGCACCATCAAACCAGCCCGACTTGGCACTGGTGCCACCTCTGGTCTGGGAACCATCCTGCGTATCGTGGATTCTAAGGAGCCAGCCGGCCACTCCCAGCCACAGTCCACCAAACACAAACAACGGCACTTTTCCCTGGAAAACAAAACTCGCCTGCCAACTTTTTCATGGCAGATTGCAGGAGCCACTTTGCACCATCAAACTAGCCCGACTTGGCACTGGTGCCACCATGGTCTGGGAACCATCCTGCGTATCGTGGATTCTAATTAGCCAGCCGGCCACTCCCAGCCATAGGCCCCCAAACACAAACAACGGCGCTTTCCCCTGGAAAACAAAACTCGCCTGCCAACTTTTTGATGGCAGATTGCAGGAGCCGCTTGGTACTATCAAATCAGCCCAACTTGGCACTGGTGCCACCATGGGTCTGGTAACCATCCTGCCTATCGTAGCTTTTCAGGAGCCAGCTGGTCACTCCCAGCCATAGGCCCCCAGACACAAACCTCGGCCCGTTTCCCTGGCAAACAAAAGTAAGCTGCCCCGCTTCTGGATGGCAGATTGCAGGAGCCACTTGGTACTATCAAACCAGCCCGACTTGGAACTGGTGCCACCTCTGGTCTGGGAACCATGCTGCGTATCGTGGATTCTAAGGAGCCAGCCGGCCACTCCCAGCCACAGGCCACCAAAAAAAATCAACGGCACTTTTCCCTGGAAAACAAAACTCGCCTGCCAACTTTTTGATGGCAGATTGCAGGAGCCGCTTGGTACTATCAAATCAGCCCAACTTGGCACTGGTGCCATCATGGGTCTGGTAACCATCCTGCCTATCGTAGCTTTTCAGGAGCCAGCCGGTCACTCCCAGCCATAGGCCCCCAGACACAATGCTCGGCCCGTTTCCCTGGCAAACAAAAGTAAGCTGCCCCGCTTCTGGATGGCAGATTGCAGGAGCCACTTGGTACTATCAAACCAGCCCGACTTGGAACTGGTGCCACCTCTGGTCTGGGAACCATCCTGCGTATCGTGGATTCTAACGAGTCAGCCGGCCACTCCCAGCCACAGTCCACCAAACACAAACAACGGCACTTTTCCCTGGAAAACAAAACTCGCCTGCCAACTTTTTCATGGCAGATTGCAGGAGCCACTTTGCACCATCAAACTAGCCCAACTTGGCACTGGTGCCACCATGGTCTGGGAACCATCCTGCGTATTGTGGATTCTAATTAGCCAGCCGGCCACTCCCAGCCATAGGCCCCCAAACACAAACAACGGCGCTTTCCCCTGGAAAACAAAACTCGCCTGCCAACTTTTTGATGGCAGATTGCAGGAGCCGCTTGATACTATCAAATCAGCCCAACGTGGCACTGGTGCCACCATGAGTCTGGTAACCATCCTGCCTATCGTAGCTTTTCAGGAGCCAGCCAGTCACTCCCAGCCTTAGGCCCCCAGACAAAAACCTCGGCCCGTTTCCCTTGCAAACAAAAGTAAGCTGCCCCGCTTCTGGATGGCAGATTGCAGGAGCCACTTGGTACTATCAAACCAGCCCGACTTGGAACTGGTGCCACCTCTGGTCTGGGAACCATCCTGCGTATCGTGGATTCTAAGGAGCCAGCCGGCCACTCCCAGCCACAGTCCACCAAACACAAACAACAGCACTTTTCCCTGGAAAACAAAACTCGCCTGCTAACTTTTTCATGGCAGATTGCAGGAGCCACTTTGCACCATCAAACTAGCCCGACATGGCACTGGTGCCACCATGGTCTGGGAACCATCCTGCGTATCGTGGATTCCAAGGAGCCAGGCGGCCACTCCCAGCCATCGGCCCCCAAACACAAACAACGGCGCTTTTCCCTGGAAAACAAAACTGGCCTGCCAACTTTTTGATGGCAGATTGCAGGAGCCGCTTGATACTATCAAATCAGCCCAACTTGGCACTGGTGCCACCATGAGTCTGGTAACCATCCTGCCTATCGTAGCTTTTCAGGAGCCAGCCAGTCACTCCCTGCCATAGGCCCCCAGACACAAACCTCGGCCCGTTTCCCTGGCAAACAAAAGTAAGCTGCCCCGCTTCTGGATGGCAGATTGCAGGAGCCACTTTGTGCTATCAAACCAGCCCAACTTGGCACTGGTGCCACCTCTGGTCTGGGAACCATCCTGCGTATCGTGGATTCTAAGGAGCCAGCCGGCCACTCCCAGCCACAAGCCCCCAAACACAAACAACGACACTTTTCCCTGGAAAACAAAACTCGCCTGCCAACTTTTTGATGGCAGATTGCAGGAGCCGCTTGATACTATCAAATCAGCCCAACTTGGCACTGGTGCCACCATGAGTCTGGTAACCATCCTGCCTATCGTAGCTTTTCAGGAGCCAGCCAGTCACTCCCAGCCATAGGCCCCCAGACAAAAACCTCGGCCCGTTTCCCTTGCAAACAAAAGTAAGCTGCCCCGCTTCTGGATGGCAGATTGCAGGAGCCACTTGGTACTATCAAACAAGCCCGACTTGGAACTGGTGCCACCTCTGGTCTGGGAACCATCCTGCGTATCGTGGATTCGAAGGAGCCAGCCGGCCACTCCCAGCCACAGGCCACCAAAAAAAATCAACGGCACTTTTCCCTGGAAAACAAAACTCGCCAGCCAAATTTTGATGGCAGATTGCAGGAGGCGCTTGGTACTATCAAATCAGCCCAACTTGGCACTGGTGCCACCATGGGTCTGGTTACCATCCTGCCTATCGTAGCTTTTCAGGAGCCAGCTGGTCTCTCCCAGCCATAGGCCCCCAGACACAAACCTCGGCCCGTTTCCCTGGCAAACAAAAGTAAGCTGCCCCGCTTCTGGATGGCAGATTGCAGGAGCCACTTGGTACTATCAAACCAGCCCGACTTGGAACTGGTGCCACCTCTGGTCTGGGAACCATCCTGCGTATCGTGGATTCTAAGGAGCCAGCCGGCCACTCCCAGCCACAGTCCACCAAACACAAACAACAGCACTTTTCCCTGGAAAACAAAACTCGCCTGCTAACTTTTTCATGGCAGATTGCAGGAGCCACTTTGCACCATCAAACTAGCCCGACATGGCACTGGTGCCACCATGGTCTGGGAACCATCCTGCGTATCGTGGATTCTAAGGAGCCAGCCGGCCACTCCCAGCCATAGGCCCCCAAACACAAACAACGGCGCTTTTCCCTGGAAAACAAAACTCGCCTGCCAACTTTTTGATGGCAGATTGCAGGAGCCACTTGATACAATCAAATCAGCCCAACTTGGCACTGGTGCCACCATGAGTCTGGTAACCATCCTGCCTATCGTAGCTTTTCAGGAGCCAGCCAGTCACTCCCTGCCATAGGCCCCCAGACACAAACCTCGGCCCGTTTCCCTGGCAAACAAAAGTAAGCTGCCCCGCTTCTGGATGGCAGATTGCAGGAGCCACTTTGTGCTATCAAACCAGCCCAACTTGGCACTGGTGCCACCTCTGGTCTGGGAACCATCCTGCGTATCGTGGATTCTAAGGAGCCAGCCGGCCACTCCCAGCCACAAGCCCCCAAACACAAACAACGACACTTTTCCCTGGAAAACAAAACTCGCCTGCCAACATTTTGATGGCAGATTGCAGGAGCCGCTTGATACTATCAAATCAGCCCAACTTGGCACTGGTGCCACCATGGGTCTGGTAACCATCCTGCCTATCGTAGCTTTTCAGGAGCCAGCCGGTCACTCCCAGCCATAGGCCCCCAGACACAAACCTCGGCCCGTTTCCCTGGGAAACAAAAGTAAGCTGCCCCGCATCTGGATGGCAGATTGCAGGAGCCACTTTGTACTATCAAACCAGCCCGACTTGGAACTGGTGCCACCTCTGGTCTGGGAACCATCCTGCGTATTGTGGATTCTAAGGAGCCAGCCAGGCACTCCCAGCCACAGTCCACCAAACACAAACAACGGCACTTTTCCCTGGAAAACAAAACTCGCCTGCCAACTTTTTCATGGCAGATTGCAGGAGCCACTTTGCACCATCAAACTAGCCCGACTTGGCACTGGTGCCACCTCTGGTCTGGGAACCATCCTGCGTATCGTGGATTCTAATTAGCCAGCCGGCCACTCCCAGCCATAGGCCCCCAAACACAAACAACGGCGCTTTCCCCTGGAAAACAAACTCGTCTGCCAACTTTTTGATGGCAGATTGCAGGAGCCGCTTGGTACTATCAAATCAGCCCAACGTGGCACTGGTGCCACCATGAGTCTGGTAACCATCCTGCCTATCGTAGCTTTTCAGGAGCCAGCCAGTCACTCCCAGCCATAGGCCCCCAGACAAAAACCTCGGCCCGTTTCCCTTGCAAACAAAAGTAAGCTGCCCCGCTTCTGGATGGCAGATTGCAGGAGCCACTTGGTACTATCAAACAAGCCCGACTTGGAACTGGTGCCACCTCTGGTCTGGGAACCATCCTGCGTATCGTGGATTCTAAGGAGCCAGCCGGCCACTCCTAGCCACAGGCCACCAAAAAAAATCAACGGCACTTTTCCCTGGAAAACAAAACTCGCCTGCCAACTTTTTAATGGCAGATTGCAGGAGGCGCTTGGTACTATCAAATCAGCCCAACTTGGCACTGGTGCCACCATGGGTCTGGTCACCATCCTGCCTATTGTAGCTTTTCAGGAGCCAGCCGGTCACTCCCAGCCATAGGCCCCCAGACACAAACCTCGGCCCGTTTCCCTGGAAAACAAAAGTAAGCTGCTCCGCTTCTGGATGGCAGATTGCAGGAGCCACTTGGTACTATCAAACCAGCCCGACTTGGAACTGGTGCCACCTCTGGTCTGGGAACCATCCTGCGTATCGTGGATTCTAACGAGCCAGCCGGCCACTCCCAGCCACAGGCCACCAAAAAAAATCAACGGCACTTTTCCCTGGAAAACAAAACTTGCCTGCCAACTTTTTGATGGCAGATTGCAGGAGCCGCTTGGTACTATCAAATCAGCCCAACTTGGCACTGGTGCCACCATGGGTCTGGTAAACATCCTGCCTATCGTAGCTTTTCAGGAGCCAGCCAGTCACTCCCAGCCATAGGCCCCCAGACACAAACCTCGGCCCGTTTCCCTGGCAAACAAAAGTAAGCTGCCCCGCTTCTGGATGACAGATTGCAGGAGCCACTTGGTACTATCAAACCAGCCCGACTTGGAACTGGTGCCACCTCTGGTCTGGGAACCATCCTGCGTATCGTGGATTCTAAGGAGCCAGCCGGCCACTCCCAGCCACAGTCCACCAAACAAAAACAACGGCACTTTTCCCTGGAAAACAAAACTCGCCTGCCAACTTTTTCATGGCAGATTGCAGGAGCCACTTTGCACCATCAAACTAGCCAGACATGGCACTGGTGCCACCTCTGGTCTGGGAACCATCCTGCGTATCGTGGATTCTAAGGAGCCAGCCGGCCACTCCCAGCCACAGTCCACCAAACACAAACAACAGCACTTTTCCCTGCAAAACAAAACTCGCCTGCCAAATTTTTCATGGCAGATTGCAGGAGCCACTTTGCACCATCAAACTAGCCCGACTTGGCACTGGTGCCACCATGGTCTGGGAACCATCCTGCGTATCGTGGATTCTAATTAGCCAGCCGGCCACTCCCAGACATAGGCTCCCAAACACAAACAACGGCGCTTTCCCCTGGAAAACAAAACTCGCCTGCCAACATTTTGATGGCAGATTGCAGGAGCCGCTTGATACTATCAAATCAGCCCAACTTGGCACTGGTGCCACCATGAGTCTGGTAACCATCCTGCCTATCGTAGCTTTTCAGGAGCCAGCCGGTCACTCCCAGCCATAGGCCCCCAGACACAAACCTCGGCCCGTTTCTCTGGCAAACAAAAGTAAGCTGCCCCGCTTCTGGATGGCAGATTGCAGGAGCCACTTGGTACTATCAAACCAGCCCGACTTGGAACTGGTGCCACCTCTGGTCTGGGAACCATCCTGCGTATCGTGGATTCTAAGGAGCCAGCCGGCCACTCCCAGCCACAGTCCACCAAACACAACCAACGGCACTTTTCCCTGGAAAACAAAACTCGCCTGCCAACTTTTTCATGGCAGATTGCAGGAGCCACTTTGCACCATCAAACTAGCCCGACTTGGCACTGGTGCCACCATGGTCTGGGAACCATCCTGCGTATCGTGGATTCTAATTAGCCAGCCGGCCACTCCCAGCCATAGGCCCCCAAACACAAACAACGGCGCTTTCCCCTGGAAAACAAAACTCGCCTGCCAACTTTTTGATGGCAGATTGCAGGAGCCGCTTGGTACTATCAAATCAGCCCAACGTGGCACTGGTGCCACCATGAGTCTGGTAACCATCCTGCCTATCGTAGCTTTTCAGGAGCCAGCCAGTCACTCCCAGCCTTAGGCCCCAAGACAAAAACCTCGGCCCGTTCCCCTTGCAAACAAAAGTAAGCTGCCCCGCTTCAGGATGGCAGATTGCAGGAGCCACTTGGTACTATCAAACAAGCCCGACTTGGAACTGGTGCCACCTCTGGTCTGGGAACCATCCTGCGTATCGTGGATTCTAATTAGCCAGCCGGCCACTCCCAGCCACAAGCCCCCAAACACAAACAACGGCACTTTTCCCTGGAAAACAAAACTCGCCTGCCAACTTTTTGATGGCAGATTGCAGGAGCTGCTTGGTACTATCAAATCAGCCCAACTTGGCACTGGTGCCACCATGGATCTGGTAAACATCCTGCCTATTGTAGCTTTTCAGGAGCCAGCCAGTCACTCCCAGCCATAGGCCCCCAGACACAAACCTCGGCCCGTTTCCCTGGCAAACAAAAGTAAGCTGCCCCGCTTTTGGATGGCAGATTGCAGGAGCCACTTGGTACTATCAAACAAGCCCGACTTGGAACTGGTGCCACCTCTGGTCTGGGAACCATCCTGCGTATCGTGGATTCTAAGGAGCCAGCCGGCCACTCCCAGCCGCAGTCCACCAAACACAAACAACGGCACTTTTCCCTGGAAAACAAAACTCGCCTGCTAACTTTTTCATGGCAGATTGCAGGAGCCACTTTGCACCATCAAACTAGCCCGACATGGCACTGGTGCCACCATGGGTCTGGTAACCATCCTGCGTATCGTGGATTCTAATTAGCCAGCCGGCCACTCCCAGCCATAGGCCCCCAAACACAAACAACGGCGCTTTTCCCTGGAAAACAAAACTCGCCTGCCAACTTTTTGATGGCAGATTGCAGGAGCCGCTTGATACTATCAAATCAGCCCAACGTGGCACTGGTGCCACCATGAGTCTGGTAACCATCCTGCCTATCGTAGCTTTTCAGGAGCCAGCCAGTCACTCCCAGCCATAGGCCCCCAGACACAAACCTCGGCCCGTTTCCCTGGCAAACAAAAGTAAGCTGCCCCGCTTCTGGATGGCAGATTGCAGGAGCCACTTTGTGGTATCAAACCAGCCCAACTTGGCACTGGTGCCACCTCTGGTCTGGGAACCATCCTGCGTATCGTGGATTCTAAGGAGCCAGCCGGCCACTCCCAGCCACAGGACCCCAAACACAAACAACGGCGCTTTTCCCTGGAAAACAAAACTGGCCTGCCAACTTTTTGATGGCAGATTGCAGGAACCACTTGGTACTCTCAAACCAGCCCAACTTGGCACTGGTTCCACCATGGGACTGGTAATCATCCTGCCTATCGTAGCTTTTCAGGAGCCAGCCGGTCACTTCCAGCCATAGGCCCCAGACACAAAGCACTGGGGGTTTCCCTGGCAAAAAAAAGTATGCTACCCCGCTTCAGGATGGCAGATTGCAGGAGCCACTTTGCACCATCAAACCAGCCCGACTTGGCACTGGTGCCACCTCTGGTCTGGGAACCATCCTGCGTATCGTGGATTCTAAGGAGCCAGCTGGCCACTCCCAGCCACAGTCCACCAAACATAAACAACGGCGCTTTTAGCTGGAAAACAAAACTGGCATGCCAACATTTTAATGGCAGATTGCAGGAGCCACTTTGCACCATCAAACTAGCCCGACTTGGCACTGGTGCCACCTCTGGTCTGGGAACCATCCTGCGTATCGTGGATTCTAATTAGCCAGCCGGCCACTCCCAGCCACAGGCCCCCAAACACAAACAACGGCGCTTTTCCCTGGAAAACAAAACTCGCCTGCCAACTTTTTGATGGCAGATTGCAGGAACCACTTGGTACTATCAAACCAGCCCAACTTGGCACTGGTTCCACCATGGGTCTGGTAATCATCCTGCCTATCGTAGCTTTTCAGGAGCCAGCCGGTCACTTCCAGGCATAGGCCCCAGACACAAAGCACTGGGGGTTTCCCTGGCAAACAAAAGTATGCTACCCCGCTTCAGGATGGCAGATTGCAGGAGCCACTTTGCACCATCAAACCAGCCCGACTTGGCACTGGTGCCACCTCTGGTCTGGGAACCATACTGCGTATAGTGGATTCTAAGGAGCCAGCTGGCCACTCCCAGCCACAGTCCACCAAACACAAACAACGGCGCTTTTCCCTGGAAAACAAAACTGGCATGCCAACTTTTTAATGGCAGATTGCAGGAGCCACTTTGCACCATCAAACTAGCCCGACTTGGCACTGGTGCCACCTCTGGTCTGGGAACCATCCTGCGTATCGTGGATTCTAATTAGCCAGCCGGCCACTCCCAGCCACAGGCCCCCAAAAACAAACAACGGCGCTTTTCCCTGGAAAACAAAACTCGCCTGCCAACTTTTTGATGGCAGATTGCAGGAGCCACTTTGCACCATCAAACCAGCCCGACTTGGCACTGGTGCCACCTCTGGTCTGGGAACCATCCTGCGTATCGTGGATTCTAAGGAGCCAGCCGGCCACTCCCAGACACAGGCCCCCGAACACAAACAACGGCGCTTTTCCCTGGAAAAAAAAACTCGCCTGCCAACTTTTTGATGGCAGATTGCAGGAGCCACTTGGTACTATCAAACCAGCCCAACTTGGCACTGGTGCCACCATGGGTCTGGTCACCATCCTGCCTGTCGTAGCTTTTCAGGAGCCAGCCGGGCAGTCCCACCCATAGGCCCCCAGACAAAAACCTCGGCCCGTTTCCCTGGCAAACAAAAGTAAGCTACCCCGCTTCTGGATGGCAGATTGCAGGAGCCACTTTGCACCATCAAACTAGCCTGACTTGGCACTGGTGCCACCTCTGGTCTGGGAACCATCCTGCGTATCGTGGATTCTAAGGAGCCAGCCGGCCACTCCCAGCCATAGGCCCCCAAACACAAACAACGACACTTTTCCCTGGAAAACAAAACTCGCCTGCCAACTTTTTGATGGCAGATTGCAGGAGCCGCTTGGTACTATCAAATCAGCCCAACTTGGCACTGGTGCCACCATGGGTCTGGTAACCATCCTGCCTATCGTAGCTTTTCAGGAGCCAGCCAGTCACTCCCAGCCATAGGCCCCCAGACACAAACCTCGGCCCGTTTCCCTGGCAAACAAAAGTAAGCTGCCCCGCTTCTGGATGGCAGATTGCAGGAGCCACTTGGTACTATCAAACCAGCCCGACTTGGAACTGGTGCCACCTCTGGTCTGGGAACCATCCTGCGTATCGTGGATTCTAAGGAGCCAGCCGGCCACTCCCAGCCACAGTCCACCAAACACAAACAACGGCACTTTTCCCTGGAAAACAAAACTCGCCTGCCAAATTTTTCATGGCAGATTGCAGGAGCCACTTGGTACTATCAAACAAGCCCGACTTGGCACTGGTGCCACCATGGTCTGGGAACCATCCTGCGTATCGTGGATTCTAATTAGCCAGCCGGCCACTCCCAGCCATAGGCCCCCAAACACAAACAACGGCGCTTTCCCCTGGAAAACAAAACTCGCCTGCCAACTTTTTGATGGCAGATTGCAGGAGCCGCTTGGTACTATCAATTCAGCCCAACGTGGCACTGGTGCCACCACGAGTCTGGTAACCATCCTGCCTATCGTAGCTTTTCAGGAGCCAGCCAGTCACTCCCAGCCATAGGCCCCCAGACAAAAACCTCGGCCCATTTCCCTTGCAAACAAAAGTAAGCTGCCCCGCTTCTGGATGGCAGATTGCAGGAGCCACTTGGTACTATCAAACAAGCCCGACTTGGAACTGGTGCCACCTCTGGTCTGGGAACCATCCTGCGTATCGTGGATTCTAAGGAGCCAGCTGGCCACTCCCAGCCACAGTCCACCAAACATAAACAACGGCGCTTTTCCCTGGAAAACAAAACTGGCATGCCAACTTTTTAATGGCAGATTGCAGGAGCCACTTTGCACCATCAAACTAGCCCGACTTGGCACTGGTGCCACCTCTGGTCTGGGAACCATCCTGCGTATCGTGGATTCTAATTAGCCAGCCGGCCACTCCCAGCCATAGGCCCCCAAACACAAACAACGGCGCTTTTCCCTGGAAAACAAAACTCGCCTGCCAACTTTTTGATGGCAGATTGCAGGAACCACTTGGTACTATCAAACCAGCCCAACTTGGCACTGGTTCCACCATGGGTCTGGTAATCATCCTGCCTATCGTAGCTTTTCAGGAGCCAGCCGGTCACTTCCAGGCATAGGCCCCAGACACAAAGCACTGGGGGTTTCCCTGGCAAACAAAAGTATGCTACCCCGCTTCAGGATGGCAGATTGCAGGAGCCACTTTGCACCATCAAACCAGCCCGACTTGGCACTGGTGCCACCTCTGGTCTGGGAACCATCCTGCGTATAGTGGATTCTAAGGAGCCAGCTGGCCACTCCCAGCCACAGTCCACCAAACACAAACAACGGCGCTTTTCCCTGGAAAACAAAACTCGCCTGCCAACTTTTTGATGGCAGATTGCAGGAGCCACTTTGCACCATCAAACCAGCCCGACTTGGCACTGGTGCCACCATGGGTCTGGGAACCATCCTGCGTATCGTGGATTCTAAGGAGCCAGCCGGCCACTCCCAGACACAGGCCCCCGAACACAAACAACGGCGCTTTTCCCTGGAAAAAAAAACTCGCCTGCCAACTTTTTGATGGCAGATTGCAGGAGCCACTTGGTACTATCAAACCAGCCCAACTTGGCACTGGTGCCACCATGGGTCTGGTCACCATCCTGCCTGTCGTAGCTTTTCAGGAGCCAGCCGGGCAGTCCCACCCATAGGCCTCCAGAAAAATTCCTCGGCCCGTTTCCCTGGCAAAAAAAAGTAAGCTACCCCGCTTCTGGATGGCAGATTGCAGGAGCCACTTTGCACCATCAAACTAGCCTGACTTGGCACTGGTGCCACCTCTGGTCTGGGAACCATCATGCGTATCGTGGATTCTAAGGAGCCAGGCGGCCACTCCCAGCCTTAGGCCCCCAAACACAAACAACGGCACTTTTCCCTGGAAAACAAAACTCGCCTGCCAACTTTTTGATGGCAGATTGCAGGAGCCGCTTGGTACTATCAAATCAGCCCAAATTGGCACTGGTGCCACCATGAGTCTGGTAACCATCCTGCCTATCGTAGCTTTTCAGGAGCCAGCCGGTCACTCCCAGCCATAGGCCCCCAGACACAAACCTCGGCCCGTTTCCCTGGCAAACAAAAGTAAGCTGCCCCGCTTCTGGATGGCAGATTGCAGGAGCCACTTGGTACTATCAAACCAGCCCGACTTGGAACTGGTGCCACCTCTGGTCTGGGAACCATCCTGCGTATCGTGGATTCTAAGGAGCCAGCCGGCCACTCCCAGCCACAGTCCACCAAACACAAACAACGGCACTTTTCCCTGGAAAACAAAACTCGCCTGCCAACTTTTTCATGGCAGATTGCAGGAGCCACTTTGCACCATCAAACTAGCCCGACTTGGAACTGGTGCCACCATGGTCTGGGAACCATCCTGCGTATCGTGGATTCTAATTAGCCAGCCGGCCACTCCCAGCCATAGGCCCCCAAACACAAACAACGGCGCTTTCCCCTGGAAAACAAAACTCGCCTGCCAACTTTTTGATGGCAGATTGCAGGAGCCGCTTGGTACTATCAAATCAGCCCAACGTCGCACTGGTGCCACCACGAGTCTGGTAACCATCCTGCCTATCGTAGCTTTTCAGGAGCCAGCCAGTCACTCCCAGCCATAGGCCCCCAGACAAAAACCTCGGCCCGTTTCCCTTGCAAACAAAAGTAAGCTGCCCCGCTTCTGGATGGCAGATTGCAGGAGCCACTTGGTACTATCAAACAAGCCTGACTTGGAACTGGTGCCACCTCTGGTCTGGGAACCATCCTGCGTATCATGGATTCTAAGGAGCCAGCCGGCCACTCCGAGCCACAGGCCACCAAAAAAAACCAACGGCACTTTTCCCTGGAAAACAAAACTCGCCTGCCAACTTTTTGATGGCAGATTGCAGGAACCACTTGGTACTATCAAACCAGCCAAACTTGGCACTGGTTCCACCATGGGTCTGGTAAACATCCTGCCTATCGTAGCTTTTCAGGAGCCAGCCGGTCACTTCCAGGCATAGGCCCCAGACACAAAGCACTGGGGGTTTCCCTGGCAAACAAAGTATGCTACCCCGCTTCAGGATGGCAGATTGCAGGAGCCACTTTGCACCATCAAACCGGCCCGACTTGGCACTGGTGCCACCTCTGGTCTGGGAACCATCCTGCGTATAGTGGATTCTAAGGAGCCAGCTGGCCACTCCCAGCCACAGTCCACCAAACACAAACAACGGCGCTTTTCCCTGGAAAACAAAACTGGCATGCCAACTTTTTAATGGCAGATTGCAGGAGCCACTTTGCACCATCAAACTAGCCCGACTTGGCACTGGTGCCACCATGGTCTGGGAACCATCCTGCGTATCGTGGATTCTAATTAGCCAGCCGGCCACTCCCAGCCACAGGCCCCCAAACAAAAACAACGGCGCTTTTCCCTGGAAAACAAAACTCGCCTGCCAACTTTTTGATGGCAGATTGCAGGAGCCACTTTGCACCATCAAACCAGCCCGACTTGGCACTGGTGCCACCTCTGGTCTGGGAACCATCCTGCGTATCGTGGATTCTAAGGAGCCAGCCGGCCACTCCCAGCCACAGGCCCCCAAACACAAACAACGGCGCTTTTCCCTGGAAAAAAAAACTCGCCTGCCACCTTTTTGATGGCAGATTGCAGGAGCCACTTGGTACTATCAAACCAGCCCAACTTGGCACTGGTGCCATCATGGGTCTGGTCACCATCCTGCCTGTCGTAGCTTTTCAGGAGCCAGCCGGGCAGTCCCACCCATAGGCCCCCAGACAAAAACCTCGTCCCGTTTCCCTGGCAAACAAAAGTAAGCTGCCCCGCTTCTGGATGGCAGATTGCAGGAGGCACTTTGCACCATCAAACTAGCCTGACTTGGCACTGGTGCCACCTCTGGTTTGGGAACCATCCTGCGTATCGTGGATTCTAAGGAGCCAGCCGGCCACTCCCAGCCACAAGCCCCCAAACACAAACAACGGCGCTTTCCCCTGGAAAACAAAACTCGCCTGCCAACTTTTTGATGGCAGATTGCAGGAGCCGCTTGGTACTATCAAATCAGCCCAACGTGGCACTGGTGCCACCATGAGTCTGGTAACCATCCTGCCTATCGTAGCTTTTCAGGATCCAGCCAGTCACTCCCAGCCATAGGCCCCCAGACAAAAACCTCGGCCCGTTTCCCTTGCAAACAAAAGTAAGTTGCCCCGCTCCTGGATGGCAGATTGCAGGAGCCACTTGGTACTATCAAACAAGCCCGACTTGGAACTGGTGCCACCTCTGGTCTGGGAACCATCCTGCGTATCGTGGATTCTAAGGAGCCAGCCGGCCACTCCCAGCCACAGGCCACCAAAAAAAATCAACGGCACTTTTCCCTGGAAAACAAAACTCGCCTGCCAACTTTTTGATGGCAGATTGCAGGAGCCGCTTGATACTATCAAATCAGCCCAACTTGGCACTGGTTCCACCATGAGTCTGGTAACAATCCTGCCTATCGTAGCTTTTCAGGAGCCAGCCGGTCACTCCCAGCCATAGGCCCCCAGACACAAACCTCGGCCCGTTTCCCTGGCAAACAAAAGTAAGCTGCCCCACTTCTGGATGGCAGATTGCAGGAGCCACTTGGTACTATCAAACCAGCCCGACTTGGAACTGGTGCCACCTCTGGTCTGGGAACCATCCTGCGTATCGTGGATTCTAAGGAGCCAGCCGGCCACTCCCAGCCACAGTCCACCAAACACAAACAACAGCACTTTTCCCTGGAAAACAAAACTCGCCTGCCAACTTTTTCATGGCAGATTGCAGGAGCCACTTTGCACCATCAAACTAGCCCGACTTGGCACTGGTGCCACCATGGTCTGGGAACCATCCTGCGTATCGTGGATTCTAATTAGCCAGCCGGCCACTCCCAGCCATAGGCCCCCAAACACAAACAACGGCGCTTTCCCCTGGAAAACAAAACTCGCCTGCCAACTATTTGATGGCAGATTGCAGGAGCCGCTTGGTACTATCAAATCAGCCCAACGTGGCACTGGTGCCACCATGAGTCTGGTAACCATCCTGCCTATCGTAGCTTTTCAGGAGCCAGCCGGTCACTCCCAGCCATAGGCCCCCAGACAAAAACCTCGGCCCGTTTCCCTTGCAAACAAAAGTAAGCTGCCCCGCTTCTGGATGGCAGATTGCAGGAGCCACTTGGTACTATCAAACAAGCCCGACTTGGAACTGGTGCCACCTCTGGTCTGGGAACCATCCTGCGTATCGTGGATTCTAAGGAGCCAGCCGGCCACTCCCAGCCACAGGCCACCAAAAGAAATCAACGGCATTTTTCCCTGGAAAACAAAACTCGCCTGCCAACTTTTTGATGGCAGATTGCAGGAGCCGCTTGGTACTATCAAATCAGCCCAACTTGGCACTGGTGCCACCATGGGTCTGGTAACCATCTTGCCTATCGTAGCTTTTCAGGAGCCAGCCGGTCACTCCCAGCCATAGGCCCCCAGACACAAACCTCGGCCCGTTTCCCTGGCAAACAAAAGTAAGCTGCCCCGCTTCTGGATGGCAGATTGCAGGAGCCACTTGGTACTATCAAACCAGCCCGACTTGGAACTGGTGCCACCTCTGGTCTGGGAACCATCCTGCGTATCGTGGATTCTAAGGAGCCAGCCGGCCACTCCCAGCCACAGTCCACCAAACACAAACAACGGCACTTTTCCCTGGAAAACAAAACTCGCCTGCTAACTTTTTCATGGCAGATTGCAGGAGCCACTTTGCACCATCAAACTAGCCCGACGTGGCACTGGTGCCACCTCTGGTCTGGGAACCATCCTGTGTATCGTGGATTCTAATTATCCATCCGGCCACTCCCAGCCATAGGCCCCCAAACACAAACAACGGCGCTTTTCCCTGTAAAACAAAACTCGCCTGCCAACTTTTTGATGGCAGATTGCAGGAGCCGCTTGGTACTATCAAATCAGCCCAACGTGGCACTGGTGCCACCATGAGTCTGGTAACCATCCTGCCTATCGTAGCTTTTCAGGAGCCAGCCGGTCACTCCCAGCCATAGGCCCCCAGACACAAAGCTCGGCCCGTTTCCCTGGCAAACAAAAGTAAGCTGCCCCGCTTCTGGATGGCAGATTGCAGGAGCCACTTGGTACTATCAAACCAGCCCGACTTGGAATTGGTGCCACCTCTGGTCTGGGAACCATCCTGCATATCATGGATTCTAAGGAGCCAGCCGGCCACTCCCAGCCACAGGCCACCAAAAAATCAACGGCACTTTACCCTGGAAAACAAAACTCGCCTGCGAACTTTTTGATGGCAGATTGCAGGAGCCGCTTGATATTATCAAATCAGCCCGACTTGGCACTGGTGCCACCATGGGTCTCGTAACCATCCTGCCTATCGTAGCTTTTCAGCAGCCAGCCGGTCACTCCCAGCCATAGGCCCCCATACAAAATCCTCGGCCCGTTTCCCTGGCAAACAAAAGTAAGCTGCCCCGCTTCTGGATGGCAGATTGCAGGAGCCACTTGGTACTATCAAACCAGCCCGACTTGGAACTGGTGCCACCTCTGGTCTGGGAACCATCCTGCGTATCGTGGATTCTAAGGAGCCAGCCGGCCACTCCCAGCCACAGTCCACCAAACACAAACAACAGCACTTTTCCCTGGAAAACAAAACTCGCCTGCTAACTTTTTCATGGCAGATTGCAGGAGCCACTTTGCACCATCAAACTAGCCCGACATGGCTCTGGTGCCACCATGGGTCTGGTAACCATCCTGTGTATCGTGGATTCTAATTAGCCAGCCGGCCACTCCCAGCCATAGGCCCCCAAACACAAACAACGGCGCTTTTCCCTGGAAAACAAAACTCGCCTGCCAACATTTTGATGGCAGATTGCAGGAGCCGCTTGGTACTATCAAATCAGCCCAACATGGCACTGGTGCCACCATGAGTCTGGTAACCATCCTGCCTATCGTAGCTTTTCAGGAGCCAGCCAGTCACTCCCAGCCATAGGCCCCCAGACACAAACCTCGGCCCGTTTCCCTGGCAAACAAAAGTAAGCTGCCCCGCTTCTGGATGGCAGATTGCAGGAGCCACTTTGCACCATCAAACCAGCCCGACTTGGCACTGGTGCCACCTCTGGTCTGGGAACCATCCTGCGTATAGTGGATTCTAAGGAGCCAGCTGGCCACTCCCAGCCACAGTCCACCAAACACAAACAACGGCGCTTTTCCCTGGAAAACAAAACTGGCATGCCAACTTTTTAATGGCAGATTGCAGGAGCCACTTTGCACCATCAAACTAGCCCGATTTGGCACTGGTGCCACCTCTGGTCTGGGAACCATCCTGCGTATCGTGGATTCTAATTAGCCAGCCGGCCACTCCCAGCCACAGGACCCCAAACACAAACAACGGCGCTTTTCCCTGGAAAACAAAACTCGCCTGCCAACTTTTTGATGGCAGATTGCAGGAACCACTTGGTACTCTCAAATCAGCCCAACTTGGCACTGGTTCCACCATGGGTCTGGTAATCATCCTGCCTATCGTAGCTTTTCAGGAGCCAGCCGGTCACTTCCAGCCATAGGCCCCAGACACAAAGCACTGGGGGTTTCCCTGGCAAACAAAAGTATGCTACCCCGCTTCAGGATGGCAGATTGCAGGAGCCACTTTGCACCATCAAACCAGCCCAACTTGGCACTGGTGCCACCTCTGGTCTGGGAACCATCCTGCGTATTGTGGATTCTAAGGAGCCAGCTGGCCACTCCCAGCCACAGTCCACCAAACACAAACAACGGCGCTTTTCCCTGGAAAACAAAACTGGCATGCCAACTTTTTAATGGCAGATTGCAGGAGCCACTTTGCACCATCAAACTAGCCTGACTTGGCACTGGTGCCACCTCTGGTCTGGGAACCATCCTGCGTATCGTGGATTCTAATTAGCCAGCCGGCCACTCCCAGCCACAGGCCCCCAAACAAAAACAACGGCGCTTTTCCCTGGAAAACAAAACTCGCCTGCCAACTTTTTGATGGCAGATTGCAGGAGCCACTTTGCACCATCAAACCAGCCCGACTTGGCACTGGTGCCACCTCTGGTCTGGGAACCATCCTGCGTATCGTGGATTCTAAGGAGCCAGCCGGCCACTCCCAGCCACAGGCCCCCAAACACAAACAACGGCGCTTTTCCCTGGAAAAAAAAACTCGCCTGCCAACTTTTTGATGGCAGATTGCAGGAGCCGCTTGGTACTATCAAACCAGCCCAACTTGGCACTGGTGCCATCATGGGTCTGGTCACCATCCTGCCTGTCGTAGCTTTTCAGGAGCCAGCCGGGCAGTCCCACCCATAGGCCCCCAGACAAAAACCTCGGCCCGTTTCCCTGGCAAACAAAAGTAAGCTACCCCGCTTCTGGATGGCAGATTGCAGGAGCCACTTTGCACCATCAAACTAGCCTGACTTGGCACTGGTGCCACCTCTGGTCTGGGAACCATCCTGCGTATCGTGGATTCTAAGGAGCCAGCCGGCCACTCCCAGCCACAAGCCCCCAAACACAAACAACGACACTTTTCCCTGGAAAACAAAACTCGCCTGCCAACTTTTTGATGGCAGATTGCAGGAGCCGCTTGGTACTATCAAATCAGCCCAGCTTGGCACTGGTGCCACCATGAGTCTGGTAACCATCCTGCCTATCGTAGCTTTTCAGGAGCCAGCCGGTCACTCCCAGCCAGAGGCCCCCAGACACAAACCTCGGCCTGTTTCCCTGGCAAACACAATTAAGCTGCCCTGCTTCTGGATGGCAGATTGCAGGAGCCACTTTGTGGTATCAAACCAGCCCAACTTGGCACTGGTGCCACCTCTGGTCTGGGAACCATCCTGCGTATCGTGGATTCTAAGGAGCCAGCCGGCCACTCCCAGCCACAGGACCCCAAACACAAACAACGGCGCTTTTCCCTGGAAAACAAATCTGGCCTGCCAAATTTTTGATGGCAGATTGCATGAACCACTTGGTACTATCAAACCAGCCCAACTTGGCACTGGTTCCACCATGGGTCTGGTAATCATCCTGCCTATCGTAGCTTTTCAGGAGCCAGCCGGTCACTTCCAGCCATAGGCCCCAGACACAAAGCACTGGGGGTTTCCCTGGCAAACAAAAGTATGCTACCCCGCTTCAGGATGGCAGATTGCAGGAGCCACTTTGCACCATCAAACCAGCCCGACTTGGCACTGGTGCCACCTCTGGTCTGGGAACCATCCTGCGTATAGTGGATTCTAAGGAGCCAGCTGGCCACTCCCAGCCACAGTCCACCAAACACAAACAACGGCGCTTTTCCCTGGAAAAAAAAACTGGCATGCCAACTTTTTAATGGCAGATTGCAGGAGCCACTTTGCACCATCAAACTAGCCCGACTTGGCACTGGTGCCACCTCTGGTCTGGGAACCATCCTGCGTATCGTGGATTCTAATTAGCCAGCCGGCCACTCCCAGCCACAGGCCCCCAAACACAAACAACGGCGCTTTTCCCTGGAAAACAAAACTCGCCTGCCAACTTTTTGATGGCAGATTGCAGGAACCACTTGGTACTCTCAAATCAGCCCAACTTGGCACTGGTTCCACCATGGGTCTGGTAATCATCCTGCCTATCGTAGCTTTTCAGGAGCCAGCCGGTCACTTCCAGCCATAGGCCCCAGACACAAAGCACTGGGGGTTTCCCTGGCAAACAAAAGTATGCTACCCCGCTTCAGGATGGCAGATTGCAGGAGCCACTTTGCACCATCAAACCAGCCCAACTTGGCACTGGTGCCACCTCTGGTCTGGGAACCATCCTGCGTATAGTGGATTCTAAGGAGCCAGCTGGCCACTCCCAGCCACAGTCCACCAAACACAAACAACGGCGCTTTTCCCTGGAAAACAAAACTGGCATGCCAACTTTTTAATGGCAGATTGCAGGAGCCACTTTGCACCATCAAATTAGCCTGACTTGGCACTGGTGCCACCTCTGGTCTGGGAACCATCCTGCGTATCGTGGATTCTAATTAGCCAGTGGGCCACTCCCAGGCACAGTCCACCAAACACAAACAACGGAGCTTTTCCCTGGAAAACAAAACTGGCATGCCAACTTTTTAATGGCAGATTGCAGGAGCCACTTTGCACCATCAAACTAGCCTGACTTGGCACTGGTGCCACCTCTGGTCTGGGAACCATCCTGCGTATCGTGGATTCTAAATAGGCAGCCGGCCACTCCCAGCCACAGGCCCCCAAACACAAACAACGGCGCTTTTCCCTGGAAAACAAAACTCGCCTGCCAACTTTTTGATGGCAGATTGCAGGAGCCACTTTGCACCATCTAACCAGCCCGACTTGGCACTGGTGCCACCTCTGGTCTGGGAACCATCCTGCGTATCGTGGATTCTAAGGAGCCAGCCGGCCACTCCCAGCCACAGGCCCCCAAACACAAACAACGGCGCTTTTCCCTGGAAAAAAAAACTCGCCTGCCAACTTTTTGATGGCAGATTGCAGGAGCCGCTTGGTACTATCAAACCAGCCCAACTTGGCACTGGTGCCATCATGGGTCTGGTCACCATCCTGCCTGTCGTAGCTTTTCAGGAGCCAGCCGAGCAGTCCCACCCATAGGCCCCCAGACAAAAACCTCGGCCCGTTTCCCTGGCAAACAAAAGTAAGCTACCCCGCTTCTGGATGGCAGATTGCAGGAGCCACTTTGCACCATCAAACTAGCCTGACTTGGCACTGGTGCCACCTCTGGTCTGGGAACCATCCTGCGTATCGTGGATTCTAAGGAGCCAGCCGGCCACTCCCAGCCACAGGCCACCAAAAAAAATCAACGGCACTTTTCCCTGGAAAACAAAACTCGCCTGCCAACTTTTAGATGGCAGATTGCAGGAGCCGCTTGATACTATCAAATCAGCCCAACTTGGCACTGGTGCCACCATGAGTCTGGTAACCATCCTGCCTATCGTAGCTTTTCAGGAGCCAGCCGGTCACTCCCAGCCATAGCCCGACTTGGCACTGGTGCCACCATGGTCTGGGAACCATCCTGCGTATCGTGGATTCTAATTAGCCAGCCGGCCACTCCCAGCCATAGGCCCCCAAACACAAACAACGGCGCTTTCCCCTGGAAAACAAAACTCGCCTGCCAACTTTTTGATGGCAGATTGCAGGAGCCGCTTGGTACTATCAAATCAGCCCAACGTGGCACTTGTGCCACCATGAGTCTGGTAACTATCCTGCCTATCGTAGCTTTTCAGGAGCCAGCCAGTCACTCCCAGCCATAGGCCCCCAGACAAAAACCTCGGCCCGTTTCCCTTGCAAACAAAAGTAAGCTGCCCCGCTTCTGGATGCCAGATTGCAGGGGCCACTTGGTACTATCAAACAAGCCCGACTTGGAACTGGTGCCACCTCTGGTCTGGGAACCATCCTGCGTATCGTGGATTCTAAGGAGCCAGCCGGCCACTCCCAGCCACAGGCCGCCAAAAAAATTCAACGGCATTTTTCCCTGGAAAACAAAACTCGCCTGCCAACTTTTTGATGGCAGATTGCAGGAGCCGCATGGTACTATCAAATCAGCCCAACTTGGCACTGGTGCCACCATGGGTCTGGTAACCATCTTGCCTATCGTAGCTTTTCAGCAGCCAGCCGGTCACTCCCAGCCATAGGCCCCCAGACAAAAACCTCGGCCCGTTTCCCTGGCAAACAAAAGTAAGCTGCCCCGCTTCTGGATGGCAGATTGCAGGAGCCACTTGGTACTATCAAACAAGCCCGACTTGGAACTGGTGCCACCTCTGGTCTGGGAACCATCCTGCGTATCGTGGATTCTAAGGAGCCAGTCGGCCACTCCCAGCCACAGTCCACCAAACACAAACCACGGCACTTTTCCCTGGAAAACAAAACTCGCCTGCTAACTTTTTCATGGCAGATTGCAGGAGCCACTTTGCACCATCAAACTAGCCCGACTTGGCACTGGTGCCACCTCTGGTCTGGGAACCATCCTGTGTATCGTGGATTCTGATTAGCCAGCCGGCCACTCCCAGCCATAGGCCCCCAAACACAAACAACGGCGCTTTTCCCTGGAAAACAAAACTCGCCTGCCAACTTTTTGATGGCAGATTGCAGGAGCCGCTTGGTACTATCAAATCAGCCCAACGTGGCACTGGTGCCACCATGAGTCTGGTAAACATCCTGCCTATCGTAGCTTTTCAGGAGCCAGCCAGTCACTCCCAGCCATAGGCCCCCAGACACAAACCTCGGCCCGTTTCCCTGGCAAACAAAAGTAAGCTGCCCCGCTTCTGGATGGCAGATTGCAGGAGCCACTTTGTGGTATCAAACCAGCCCGACTTGGAACTGGTGCCACCTCTGGTCTGGGAACCATCCTGCGTATCGTGGATTCTAAGGAGCCAGCCGGCCACTCCCAGCCACAGGCCACCAAAAAAAATCAACGGCACTTTTCCCTGGAAAACAAAAC
Source organism: Melospiza melodia melodia (assembly GCF_035770615.1). Taxonomy (NCBI): domain Eukaryota; kingdom Metazoa; phylum Chordata; class Aves; order Passeriformes; family Passerellidae; genus Melospiza; species Melospiza melodia. The sequence continues at coordinate 703,367 of NC_086215.1, forward strand.
TGGCCTGCCAACTTTTTCATGGCAGATTGCAGGAGCCACTTTGCACCATCAAACTAGCCCGACTTGGCACTGGTGCCACCATGGTCTGGGAACCATCCTGCGTATCGTGGATTCTAAGGAGCCAGCCGGCCACTCCCAGCCACAGTCCACCAAACACAAACAACGGCGCTTTCCCCTGGAAAACAAAACTCGCCTGCCAACTTTTTGATGGCAGATTGCAGGAGCCGCTTGGTACTATCAAATCAGCCCAACTTGGCACTGGTGCCACCATGGGTCTGGTCACCATCCTGCCTATCGTAGCTTTTTAGGAGCCAGCCAGTCACTCCCAGCCATAGGCCCCCAGACACAAACCTCGGCCCGTTTCCCTGGCAAACAAAAGTAAGCTACCCCGCTTCTGGATGGCAGATTGCAGGAGCCACTTGGTACTATCAAACAAGCCCGACTTGGAACTGGTGCCACCTCTGGTCTGGGAACCATCCTGCGTATCGTGGATTCTAAGGAGCCAGCCGGCCACTCCCAGCCATAGGCCACCAAAAAAAATCAACGGCACTTTTCCCTGGAAAACAAAACTCGCCTGCCAACATTTTCATGGCAGATTGCAGGAGCCGCTTGATACTATCAAATCAGCCCAACTTGGCACTGGTGCCACCATGGGTCTGGTAACCATCCTGCCTATCGTAGCTTTTCAGGAGCCAGCCGGTCACTCCCAGCCATAGGCCCCCAGACACAAACCTCGGCCCGTTTCCCTGGCAAACAAAAGTAAGCTGCCCCGCTTCTGGATGGCAGATTGCAGGAGCCACTTGGTACTATCAAACCAGCCCGACTTGGAACTGGTGCCACCTCTGGTCTGGGAACCATCCTGCGTATCGTGGATTCTAAGGAGCCAGCCGGCCACTCCCAGCCACAGTCCACCAAACACAAACAACGGCGCTTTCCCCTGGAAAACAAAACTCGCCTGCCAACTTTTTGATGGCAGATTGCAGGAGCCGCTTGGTACTATCAAACCAGCCCAACGAGGCACTGGCGCCTCCATGAGTCTGGTAACCATCCTGCCTATCGTAGCTTTTCAGGAGCCAGGCAGTCACTCCCAGACATAGGCCCCCAGACAAAAACCTCGGCCCGTTTCCCTTGCAAACAAAAGTAAGCTGCCCCGCTTCTGGATGGCAGATTGCAGGAGCCACTTGGTACTATCAAACCAGCCCGACTTGGAACTGGTGCCACCTCTGGTCTGGGAACCATCCTGCGTATCGTGGATTCTAAGGAGCCAGCCGGCCACTCCCAGCCACAGGCCACCAAAAAAAATCAAGGGCACTTTTCCCTGGAAAACAAAACTCGCCTGCCAACTTTTTCATGGCAGATTGCAGGAGCCACTTTGCACCATCAAACTAGCCCGACATAGCACTGGTGCCACCTCTGGTCTGGGAACCATCCTGCGTATCGTGGATTCTAAGGAGCCAGCCGGCCACTCCCAGCCACAGTCCACCAAACACAAACAACGGCGCTTTCCCCTGGAAAACAAAACTCGCCTGCCAACTTTTTGATGGCAGATTGCAGGAGCCGCTTGATACTATCAAATCAGCCCAACTTGGCACTGGTGCCACCATGGGTCTGGTAACCATCCTGCCTATCGTAGCTTTTCAGGAGCCAGCCGGTCACTCCCAGCCATAGGCCCCCAGACACAAACCTCGGCCCGTTTCCCTGGCAAACAAAAGTAAGCTGCCCCGCTTCTGGATGGCAGATTGCAGGAGCCACTTGGTACTATCAAACTAGCCCGACTTGGAACTGGTGCCACCTCTGGTCTGGGAACCATCCTGCGTATCGTGGATTCTAAGGAGCCAGCCGGCCACTCCCAGCCACAGGCCGCCAAAGAAAATCAACGGCACTTTTCCCTGGAAAACAAAACTCGCCTGCCAACTTTTTGATGGCAGATTGCAGGAGCCACTTTTCACCATCAAACTAGCCCGACTTGGCACTGGTGCCACCTCTGGTCTGGGAACCATCCTGCCTATCGTAGCTTTTCAGGAGCCAGCCGGTCACTCCCAGCCATAGGCCCCCAGACACAAACCTCGGCCCGTTTCCCTGGCAAACAAAATGAAGCTGCCCCGCTTCTGGATGGCAGATTGCAGGAGCTATTTAGTACTATCAAACCAGCCCAACTTGGAACTGGTGCCACCTTGGCTCTGGGAACCATCCTGCCTATTGTGGATTTTCAGGGGTCAGCCGGCCACTCTCAGCCATATGCCCTCAAACACAAACCACGGCCCTTTCCTCTGGCAAACAAAACTCAACTGCCCCTCTTCTGGATGGCAAATTGCAGGACGCACTTGGTACTACAAAAACAGCACAACTTGGCACTGGTGCCACCTTGGGTCTGGTCACCATCCTGCGTATCGAGCATTTTAAGGAGCCAGCCGGCCACTCCAAGCCATATGCCCCCAAAAAAAAACCACGGCCCTTTTCTCTGGCAAACAAAACTCAGCTGCCCCGCTTCTGTATGGCAGATTGCCGGAGCCACTTTGCACCATCAAACCAGCCCGACTTGGCACTGGTGCCACCTCTGGTCTGGGAACCATCCTGCGTATCGTGGATTCTAAGGAGCCAGCCGGCCACTCCCAGCCACAGTCCACCAAGCACAAACAATGGCACTTTTCCCTGGAAAACAAAACTCGCCTGCCAACTTTTTCATGGCAGATTGCAGGAGCCACTTTGCACCATCAAACTAGCCCGACTTGGCACTGGTGCCACCATGGTCTGGGAACCATCCTGCGTATCGTGGATTCTAATTAGCCAGCCGGCCACTCCCAGCCATAGGCCCCCAAACACAAACAACGGCGCTTTCCCCTGGAAAACAAAACTCGCCTGCCAACTTTTTGATGGCAGATTGCAGGAGCCGCTTGGTACTATCAAATCAGCCCAACTTGGCACTGGTGCCACCATGGGTCTGGTAACCATCCTGCCTATCGTAGCTTTTCAGGAGCCAGCCAGTCACTCCCAGCCATAGGCCCCCAGGCAAAAACCTCGGCCCGTTTCCCTTGCAAACAAAAGTAAGCTGCCCCGCTTCTGGATGGCAGATTGCAGGAGCCACTTGGTACTATCAAACAAGCCCAACTTGGAACTGGTGCCACCTCTGGTCTGGGAACCATCCTGCGTATCGTGGATTCTAAGGAGCCAGCCGGCCACACCCAGCCACAGGCCACCAAAAAAAATCAACGGCATTTTTCCCTGGAAAACAAAACTCGCCTGCCAACATTTTCATGGCAGATTGCAGGAGCCACTTGATACTATCAAATCAGCCCAACTTGGCACTGGTGCCACCATGGGTCTGGTCACCATCCTGCCTATCGTAGCTTTTCAGGAGCCAGCCGGTCACTCCCAGCCATAGGCCCCCTAGACAAAAACCTCGGCCCGTTTCCCTGGCAAACAAAAGTAAGCTGCCCCGCTTCTGGATGGCAGATTGCAGGAGCCACTTGGTACTATCAAACCAGCCCGACTTGGAACTGGTGCCACCTCTGGTCTGGGAACCATCCTGCGTATCGTGGATTCTAAGGAGCCAGCCGGCCACTCCCAGCCACAGTCCCCCAAACACAAACAACGGCACTTTCCCCTGGAAAACAAAACTCGCCTGCCAACTTTTTGATGGCAGATTGCAGGAGCCGCTTGGTACTATCAAATCAGCCCAACGTGGCACTGGCGCCTCCATGAGTCTGGTAACCATCCTGCCTATCGTAGCTTTTCAGGAGCCAGCCAGTCACTCCCAGACATAGGCCCCCAGACAAAAACCTCGGCCCGTTTCCCTTGCAAACAAAAGTAAGCTGCCCCGCTTCTGGATGGCAGATTGCAGGAGCCACTTGGTACTATCAAACAAGCCCGACTTGGAACTGGTGCCACCTCTGGTCTGGGAACCATCCTGCGTATCGTGGATTCTAAGGAGCCAGCCGGCCACTCCCAGCCACAGGCCACCAAAAAAAATCAAGGGCACTTTTCCCTGGACAACAAAACTCGCCTGCCAAATTTTCATGGCAGATTGCAGGAGCCGCTTGATACTATCAAATCAGCCCAACTTGGCACTGGTGCCACCATGGGTCTGGTAACCATCCTGCCTATCGTAGCTTTTCAGGAGCCAGCCGGTCACTCCCAGCCATAGGCCCCCAGACACAAACCTCGGCCCGTTTCCCTGGCAAACAAAAGTAAGCTGCCCCGCTTCTGGATGGCAGATTGCAGGAGCCACTTGGTACTATCAAACCAGCCCGACTTGGAACTGGTGTCACCTCTGGTCTGGGAACCATCCTGCGTATCGTGGATTCTAAGGAGCCAGCCGGCCACTCCCAGCCACAGTCCACCAAACACAAACAACGGCGCTTTCCCCTGGAAAACAAAACTCGCCTGCCAACTTTTTGATGGCAGATTGCAGGAGCCGCTTGGTACTATCAAACCAGCCCAACGTGGCACTGGCGCCTCCATGAGTCTGGTAACCATCCTGCCTATCGTATCTTTTCAGGAGCCAGCCAGTCACTCCCAGCCATAGGCCCCCAGACAAAAACCTCGGCCCGTTTCCCTTGCAAACAAAAGTAAGCTGCCCCGCTTCTGGATGGCAGATTGCAGGAGCCACTTGGTACTATCAAACCAGCCCGACTTGGAACTGGTGCCACCTCTGGTCTGGGAACCATCCTGCGTATCGTGGATTCTAAGGAGCCAGCCGGCCACTCCCAGCCACAGTCCACCAAGCACAAACAATGGCACTTTTCCCTGGAAAACAAAACTCGCCTGCCAACTTTTTCATGGCAGATTGCAGGAGCCACTTTGCACCATCAAACTAGCCCGACTTGGCACTGGTGCCACCATGGTCTGGGAACCATCCTGCGTATCGGGGATTCTAATTAGCCAGCCGGCCACTCCCAGCCATAGGCCCCCAAACACAAACAACGGCGCTTTCCCCTGGAAAACAAAACTCGCCTGCCAACTTTTTGATGGCAGATTGCAGGAGCCGCTTGGTACTATCAAATCAGCCCAACTTGGCACTGGTGCCACCATGGGTCTGGTAACCATCCTGCCTATCGTAGCTTTTCAGGAGCCAGCCGGTCACTCCCAGCCTTAGGCCCCCAGACAGAAACCTCGGCCCGTTTCCCTGGCAAACAAAAGTAAACTGCCCCGCTTCTGGATGGCAGATTGCAGGAGCCACTTGGTACTATCAAACCAGCCCGACTTGGAACTGGTGCCACCTCTGGTCTGGGAACCATCCTGCGTATCGTGGATTCTAAGGAGCCAGCCGGCCACTCCCAGCCACAGTCCACCAAACACAAACAACGGCGCTTTCCCCTGGAAAACAAAACTCGCCTGCCAACTTTTTGATGGCAGATTGCAGGAGCCGCTTGGTACTATCAAATCAGCCCAACTTGGCACTGGTGCCACCATGGGTCTGGTCACCATCCTGCCTATCGTAGCTTTTCAGGAGCCAGCCGGTCACTCCCAGCCATAGGCCCCCAGACACAAACCACGGCCCGTTTCCCTGGCAAACAAAAGTAAGCTGCCCCGCTTCTGGATGGCAGATTGCAGGAGCCACTTGTTACTATCAAACCAGCCCGACTTGGCACTGGTGCCACCTCTGGTCTGGGAACCATCCTGCGTATCGTGGATTCTAAGGAGCCAGCCGGCCACTCCCAGCCACAGTCCACCAAACACAAACAACGGCACTTTTCCCTGAAAAACAAAATTCGCCTGCAAACTTTTTCATGGCAGATTGCAGGAGCCACTTTGCACCATCAAACTAGCCCGACATGGCACTGGTGCCACCTCTGGTCTGGGAACCATCCTGCGTATCGTGGATTCTAATTAGCCAGCCGGCCACTCCCAGCCATAGGCCCCCAAACACAAACAACGGCGCTTTTCCCTGGAAAACAAAACTCGCCTGCCAACTTTTTGATGGCAGATTGCAGGAGCCGCTTGGTACTATCAAATCAGCCCAACGTGGCACTGGTGCCACCATGAGTCTGGTAACCATCCTGCCTATCGTAGCTTTTCAGGAGCCAGCCAGTCACTCCCAGCCATAGGCCCCCAGACACAAACCTCGGCCCGTTTCCCTGGCAAACAAAAGTAAGCTGCCCCGCTTCTGGATGGCAGATTGCAGGAGCCACTTGGTACTATCAAACAAGCCCGACTTGGAACTGGTGCCACCTCTGGTCTGGGAACCATCCTGCGTATCGTGGATTCTAAGGAGCCAGCCGGCCACTCCCAGCCACAGGCCGCCAAACAAAATCAACGGCACTTTTCCCTGGAAAACAAAACTCGCCTGCCAACTTTTTGATGGCAGATTTCAGGAGCCGCTTGGTACTATCAAATCAGCCCAACTTGGCACTGGTGCCACCATGGGACTGGTAAACACCCTGCCTATCGTAGCTTTTCAGGAGCCAGCCGGTCACTCCCAGCCATAGGCCCCCAGACACAAACCTTGGCCCGTTTCCCTGGCAAACATAATTAAGCTGCCCCGCTTCTGGATGGCAGATTGCAGGAGCTATTTATTACTATCAAACCAGCCCGACTTGGAAGTGGTGCCACCTTGGCTCTGGGAACCATCCTGCCTATTGTGGATTTTCAGGGGTCAGCCGGCCACTCTCAGCCATATGCCCTCAAACACAAACCACGGCCCTTTTCTCTGGCAAACAAAACTCAACTGCCCCTCTTCTGGATGGCAAATTGCAGGACGCACTTGGTACTACAAAAACAGCACAACTTGGCACTGGTGCCACCTTGGGTCTGGTCAGCATTCTGCGTATCGAGCATTTTAAGGAGCCAGCCGGCCACTCCAAGCCATATGCCCCCAAAAAAAAACCACGGCCCTTTTCTCTGGCAAACAAAACTCAACTTCCCCGCTTCTGGATGGCAGATTGCAGGAGCCACTTTGCACCATCAAACCAGCCCGACTTGGAACTGGTGCCACCTCTGGTCTGGGAACCATCCTGCGTATCGTGGATTATAAGGAGCCAGCTGGCCACTCCCAGCCACAGGCCACCAAACAAAATCAACGGCACTTTTCCCTGGAAAACAAAACTCGCCTGCCAACTTTTTGATGGCAGATTGCAGGAGCCGCTTGATACTATCAAATCAGCCCAACTTGGCACTGGTGCCACCATGGGACTGGTAACCATCCTGCCTATCGTAGCTTTTCAGGAGCCAGCCGGTCACTTCCAGCCATAGGCCCCGAGACACAAACCTCGGCCCTTTTCCCTGGCAAAAAAAAGTAAGCTTCCCCGATTCTGGATGGCAGATTGCAGGAGCCACTTGGTACTATCAAACCAGCCCGACTTGGAACTGGTGCCACCTCTGGTCTGGGAACCATCCTGCGTATCGTGGATTCTAAGGAGCCAGCCGGCCACTCCCAGCCACAGTCCACCAGACACAAACAACGGCACTTTTCCCTGGAAAACAAAACTCGCCTGCCAACATTTTCATGGCAGATTGCAGGAGCCACTTTGCAACATCAAACTAGCCCGACATGGCACTGGTGCCACCTCTGGTCTGGGAACCATCCTGCGTATCGTGGATTCTAATTAGCCAGCCGACCACTCCCAGCCATAGGCCCCCAAACACAAACAACGGCGCTTTTCCCTGGAAAACAAAACTCGCCTGCCAACTTTTTGATGGCAGATTGCAGGAGCCGCTTGGTACTATCAAATCAGCCCAACGTGGCACTGGTGCCACCATGAGTCTGGTAACCATCCTGCCTATCGTAGCTTTTCAGGAGCCAGCCGGTCACTCCCAGCCATAGGCCCCCAGACACAAACCTCGGCCCGTTTCCCTGGCAAACAAAATTAAGCTGCCCCGCTTCTGGATGGCAGATTGCAGGAGCTATTTAGTACTATCCAACCAGCCCGACTTGGAACTGGTGCCACCTTGGCTCTGGGAACCATCCTGCCTATTGTGGATTTTCAGGGGTCAGCCGGCCACTCTCAGCCATATGCCCTCAAACACAAACCACGGCCCTTTTCTCTGGCAAAAAAACTCAACTGCCCCTCTTCTGGATGGCAAATTGCAGGACGCACTTGGTACTACAAAAACAGCACAACTTGGCACTGGTGCCACCTTGGGTCTGGTCACCATCCTGCGTATCGAGCATTTTAAGGAGCCAGCCGGCCACTCCAAGACATATGCCCCCAAAAAAAAACCACGGCCCTTTTCTCTGGCAAACAAAACTCAGCTGCCCCGCTTCTGTATGGCAGATTGCAGGAGCCACTTTGCACCATCAAACCAGCCCGACTTGGCACTGGTGCCACCTCTGGTCTGGGAACCATCCTGCGTATCGTGGATTATAAGGAGCCAGCTGGCCACTCCCAGCCACAGGCCACCAAAAAAAATCAACGGCACTTTTCCCTGGAAAACAAAACTTGCCTGCCAACTTTTTGATGGCAGATTGCAGGAGCCGCTTGATACTATCAAATCAGCCCAACTTGGCACTGGTGCCACCATGGGTCTGGTCACCATCGTGCCTATCGTAGCTTTTCAGGAGCCAGCCGGTCACTCCCAGCCATAGGCCCCCAGACACAAACCACGGCCCGTTTCCCTGGCAAACAAAAGTAAGCTGCCCCGCTTCTGGATGGCAGATTGCAGGAGCCACTTGGTACTATCAAACCAGCCCGACTTGGAACTGGTGCCACCTCTGGTCTGGGAACCATCCTGCGTATCGTGGATTCTAAGGAGCCAGCCGGCCACTCCCAGCCACAGTCCACCAAGCACAAACAATGGCACTTTTCCCTGGAAAACAAAACTCGCCTGCCAACTATTTCATGGCAGATTGCAGGAGCCACTTTGCACCATCAAACTAGCCCGACTTGGCACTGGTGCCACCATGGTCTGGGAACCATCCTGCGTATCGTGGATTCGAATTAGCCAGCCGGCCACTCCCAGCCATAGGCCCCCAAACAAAAACAACGGCGCTTTCCCCTGGAAAACAAAACTCGCCTGCCAACTTTTTGATGGCAGATTGCAGGAGCCGCTTGGTACTATCAAATCAGCCCAACTTGGCACTGGTGCCACCATGGGTCTGGTAACCATCCTGCCTATCGTAGCTTTTCAGGAGCCAGCCGGTCACTCCCAGCCTTAGGCCCCCAGACAGAAACCTCGGCCCGTTTCCCTGGCAAACAAAAGTAAACTGCCCCGCTTCTGGATGGCAGATTGCAGGAGCCACTTGGTACTATCAAACCAGCCCGACTTGGAACTGGTGCCACCTCTGGTCTGGGAACCATCCTGCGTATCGTGGATTCTAAGGAGCCAGCCGGCCACTCCCAGCCACAGTCCACCAAACACAAACAACGGCGCTTTCCCCTGGAAAACAAAACTCGCCTGCCAACTTTTTGATGGCAGATTGCAGGAGCCGCTTGGTACTATCAAATCAGCCCAACGTGGCACTGGTGCCACCATGAGTCTGGTAAGCATCCTGCCTATCGTAGCTTTTCAGGAGCCAGCCGGTCACTCCCAGCCATAGGCCCCCAGACAAAACCTCGGCCCGTTTCCCTTGCAAACAAAAGTAAGCTGCCCCGCTTCTGGATGGCAGATTGCAGGAGCCACTTTGTACTATCAAACAAGCCCAACTTGGAACTGGTGCCACCTCTGGCCTGGGAACCATCCTGCGTATCGTGGATTCTAAGGAGCCAGCCGGCCACTCCCAGCCATAAGCCACCAAAAAAAATCAACGGCACTTTTCCCTGGAAAACAAAACTCGCCTGCCATATTTTTGATGGCAGATTGCAGGAGCCGCTTGATACTATCAAATCAGCCCAACTTGGCACTGGTGCCACCATGGGTCTGGTAACCATCCTGCCTATCGTAGCTTTTCAGGAGCCAGCCGGTCACTCCCAGCCATAGGCCCCCAGACACAAACCACGGCCCGTTTCCCTTGCAAACAAAAGTAAGCTGCCCCGCTTCTGGATGGCAGATTGCAGGAGCCACTTGGTACTATCAAACCAGCCCGACTTGGCACTGGTGCCACCTCTGGTCTGGGAACCATCCTGCGTATCGTGGATTCTAAGGAGCCAGCCGGCCACTCCCAGCCACAGTCCACCAAACACAAACAACGGCACTTTTCCCTGGAAAACAAAATTCGCCTGCCAACTTTTTCATGGCAGATTGCAGGAGCCACTTTGCACCATCAAACTAGCCCGACATGGCACTGGTGCCACCTCTGGTCTGGGAACCATCCTGCGTATCGTGGATTCTAATTAGCCAGCCGGCCACTCCCAGCCATAGGCCCCCAAACACAAACAACGGCGCTTTTCCCTGGAAAACAAAACTCGCCTGCCAACTTTTTGATGGCAGATTGCAGGAGCCGCTTGGTACTATCAAATCAGCCCAACGTGGCACTGGTGCCACCATGAGTCTGGTAACCATCCTGCCTATCGTAGCTTTTCAGGAGCCAGCCAGTCACTCCCAGCCATAGGCCCCCAGACACAAACCTCGGCCCGTTTCCCTGGCAAACAAAAGTAAGCTGCCCCGCTTCTGGATGGCAGATTGCAGGAGCCACTTGGTACTATCAAACAAGCCCGACTTGGAACTGGTGCCACCTCTGGTCTGGGAACCATCCTGCGTATCGTGGATTCTAAGGAGCCAGCCGGCCACTCCCAGCCACAGGCCGCCAAACAAAATCAACGGCACTTTTCCCTGGAAAACAAAACTCGCCTGCCAACTTTTTGATGGCAGATTGCAGGAGCCGCTTGGTACTATCAAATCAGCCCAACTTGGCACTGGTGCCACCATGGGACTGGTAAACACCCTGCCTATCGTAGCTTTTAAGGAGCCAGCCGGTCACTCCCAGCCATAGGCCCCCAGACACAAACCTTGGCCCGTTTCCCTGGCAAACATAATTAAGCTGCCCCGCTTCTGGATGGCAGATTGCAGGAGCTATTTATTACTATCAAACCAGCCCGACTTGGAACTGGTGCCACCTTGGCTCTGGGAACCATCCTGCCTATTGTGGATTTTCAGGGGTCAGCCGGCCACTCTCAGCCATATGCCCTCAAACACAAACCACGGCCCTTTTCTCTGGCAAACAAAACTCAACTGCCCCTCTTCTGGATGGCAAATTGCAGGACGCACTTGGTACTACAAAAACAGCACAACTTTGCACTGGTGCCACCTTGGGTCTGGTCAGCATTCTGCGTATCGAGCATTTTAAGGAGCCAGCCGGCCACTCCAAGCCATATGCCCCCCAAAAAAAACCACGGCCCTTTTCTCTGGCAAACAAAACTCAACTTCCCCGCTTCTGGATGGCAGATTGCAGGAGCCACTTTGCACCATCAAACCAGCCCGACTTGGCACTGGTGCCACCTCTGGTCTGGGAACCATCCTGCGTATCGTGGATTATAAGGAGCCAGCTGGCCACTCCCAGTCACAGGCCACCAAACAAAATCAACGGCACTTTTCCCTGGAAAACAAAACTCGCCTGCCAACTTTTTGATGGCACATTGCAGGAGCCGCTTGATACTATCAATTCAGCCCAACTTGGCACTGGTGCCACCATGGGACTGGTAACCATCCTGCCTATCGTAGCTTTTCAGGAGCCAGCCGGTCACTTCCAGCCATAGGCCCCGAGACACAAACCTCGGCCCGTTTCCCTGGCAAAAAAAAGTAAGCTTCCCCGATTCTGGATGGCAGATTGCAGGAGCCACTTGGTACTATCAAACCAGCCCGACTTGGAACTGGTGCCACCTCTGGTCTGGGAACCATCCTGCGTATCGTGGATTCTAAGGAGCCAGCCGGCCACTCCCAGCCACAGTCCACCAAACACAAACAACGGCACTTTTCCCTGGAAAACAAAACTCGCCTGCAAACATTTTCATGGCAGATTGCAGGAGCCACTTTGCAACATCAAACTAGCCCGACATGGCACTGGTGCCACCTCTGGTCTGGGAACCATCCTGCGTATCGTGGATTCTAATTAGCCAGCCGACCACTCCCAGCCATAGGCCCCCAAACACAACCAACGGCGCTTTTCCCTGGAAAACAAAACTCGCCTGCCAACTTTTTGATGGCAGATTGCAGGAGCCGCTTGGTACTATCAAATCAGCCCAACGTGGCACTGGTGCCACCATGAGTCTGGTAACCATCCTGCCTATCGTAGCTTTTCAGGAGCCAGCCAGTCACTCCCAGCCATAGGCCCCCAGACACAAACCTCGGCCCGTTTCCCTGGCAAACAAAAGTAAGCTGCCCCGCTTCTGGATGGCAGATTGCAGGAGCCACTTGGTACTATCAAACAAGCCCGACTTGGAACTGGTGCCACCTCTGGTCTGGGAACCATCCTGCGTATCGTGGATTCTAAGGAGCCAGCCGGCCACTCCCAGCCACAGGCCGCCAAACAAAATCAACGGCACTTTTCCCTGGAAAACAAAACTCGCCTGCCAACTTTTTGATGGCAGATTGCAGGAGCCAGTTTTCACCATCAAACTAGCCCGACTTGGCACTGGTGCCACCTCTGGTCTGGAACCATCGTGCCTATCGTAGCTTTTCAGGAGCCAGCCGGTCACTCCCAGCCATAGGCCCCCAGACACAAACCTCGGCCCGTTTCCCTGGAAAAGAAAAGTAAGCTGCCCCGCTTCTGGATGGCAGATTGCAGGAGCTATTTAGTACTATCAAACCAGCCCGACTTGGAACTGGTGCCACCTTGGCTCTGGGAACCATCCTGCCTATTGTGGATTTTCAGGGGTCAGCCGGCCACTCTCAGCCATATGCCCTCAAACACAAACCACGGCCCTTTTCTCTGGCAAACAAAACTCAACTGCCCCTCTTCTGGATGGCAAATTGCAGGACGCACTTGGTACTACAAAAACAGCACAACTTGGCACTGGCGCCACCTAGGGTCTGGTCACCATCCTGCGTATCGAGCATTTTAAGGAGCCAGCCGGCCACTCCCAGCCATATGTCCCCAAAAAAAAACCATGGCCCTTTTCTCTGGCAAAAAAAACTCAGCTGCCCCGCTTCTGGATGGCAGATTGCAGGAGCCACTTTGCACCATCAAACCAGCCCGACTTGGCACTGGTGCCACCTCTGGTCTGGGAACCATCCTGCGTATCGTGGATTATAAGGAGCCAGCTGGCCACTCCCAGCCACAGGCCCCCAAACACAAAGAACGGCGCTTTTCCATGGAAAACAAAACTGGCCTGCCAACTTTTTCATGGCAGATTGCAGGAGCCACTTTGCACCATCAAACTAGCCCGACTTGGCACTGGTGCCACCTCTGGTCTGGGAACCATCCTGCGTATCGTGGATTCTAATTAGCCAGCCGGCCACTCCCAGCCACAGGCCCCCAAACACAAAGAACGGCGCTTTTCCCTGGAAAACAAAATTCGCCTGCCAATATTTTGATGGCAGATTGTAGGAGCCACTTTGCACCGTCAAACTAGCCCGACATGGCACTGGTGCCACCTCTGGTCTGGGAACCATCCTGCGTATCGTAGATTCTAAGGAGCCAGCCGGCCACTCCCAGCCACAGTCCACCAAACACAAACAACGGCGCTTTCCCCTGGAAAACAAAACTCGCCTGCCAACTTTTTGATGGCAGATTGCAGGAGCCGCTTGATACTATCAAATCAGCCCAACGTGGCACTGGTGCCACCATGAGTCTGGTAACCATCCTGCCTATCGTAGCTTTTCAGGAGCCAGCCGGTCACTCCCAGCCATAGGCCCCCAGACACAAACCTCGGCCCGTTTCCCTGGCAAACAAAAGTAAGCTGCCCCGCTTCTGGATGGCAGATTGCAGGAGCCACTTGGTACTATCAAACAAGCCCGACTTGGAACTGGTGCCACCTCTGGTCTGGGAACCATCCTGCGTATCGTGGATTCTAAGGAGCCAGCCGGCCACTCCCAGCCACAGGCCGCCAAACAAAATCAACGGCACTTTTCCCTGGAAAACAAAACTCGCCTGCCAACTTTTTGATGGCAGATTGCAGGAGCCACTTTTCACCATCAAACTAGCCCGACTTGGCACTTGTGCCACCTCTGGTCTGGGAACCATCCTGCCTATCGTAGCTTTTCAGGAGCCAGCCGGTCACTCCCAGCCATAGGCCCCCAGACACAAACCTCGGCCCGTTTCCCTGGCAAACAAAATGAAGCTGCCCCGCTTCTGGATGGCAGATTGCAGGAGCTATTTAGTACTATCAAACCAGCCCAACTTGGAACTGGTGCCACCTTGGCTCTGGGAACCATCCTGCCTATTGTGGATTTTCAGGGGTCAGCCGGCCACTCTCAGCCATATGCCCTCAAACACAAACCACGGCCCTTTTCTCTGGCAAACAAAACTCAACTGCCCCTCTTCTGGATGGCAAATTGCAGGACGCACTTGGTACTACAAAAACAGCACAACTTGGCACTGGTGCCACCTTGGGTCTGGTCACCATCCTGCGTATCGAGCATTTTAAGGAGCCAGCCGGCCACTCCAAGCCATATGCCCCCAAAAAAAAACCACGGCCCTTTTCTCTGGCAAACAAAACTCAGCTGCCCCGCTTCTGTATGGCAGATTGCAGGAGCCACTTTGCACCATCAAACCAGCCCGACTTGGCACTGGTGCCACCTCTGGTCTGGGAACCATCCTGCGTATCGTGGATTATAAGGAGCCAGCTGGCCACTCCCAGCCACAGGCCACCAAAAAAAATCAACGGCACTTTTCCCTGGAAAACAAAACTTGCCTGCCAACTTTTTGATGGCAGATTGCAGGAGCCACTTGGTACTATCAAACAAGCCCAACTTGGAACTGGTGCCACCTCTGGTCTGGGAACCATCCTGCGTATCGTGGATTCTAAGGAGCCAGCCGGCCACACCCAGCCACAGGCCACCAAAAAAAATCAACGGCATTTTTCCCTGGAAAACAAAACTCGCCTGCCAAATTTTCATGGCAGATTGCAGGAGCCGCTTGATACTATCAAATCAGCCCAACTTGGCACTGGTGCCACCATGGGTCTGGTAACCATCCTGCCTATCGTAGCTTTTCAGGAGCCAGCCGGTCACTCCCAGCCATAGGCCCCCAGACAAAACCTCGGCCCGTTTCCCTGGCAAACAAAAGTAAGCTGCCCCGCTTCTGGATGGCAGATTGCAGGAGCCACTTGGTACTATCAAACCAGCCCGACTTGGAACTGGTGCCACCTCTGGTCTGGGAACCATCCTGCGTATCGTGGATTCTAAGGAGCCAGCCGGCCACTCCCAGCCACAGGCCCCCAAACACAAACAACGGCACTTTCCCCTGGAAAACAAAACTCGCCTGCCAACTTTTTGATGGCAGATTGCAGGAGCCGCTTGGTACTATCAAATCAGCCCAACGTGGCACTGGCGCCTCCATGAGTCTGGTAACCATCCTGCCTATCTTAGCTTTTCAGGAGCCAGCCAGTCACTCCCAGACATAGGCCCCCAGACAAAAATCTCGGCCCGTTTCCCTTGCAAACAAAAGTAAGCTGCCCCGCTTCTGGATGGCAGATTGCAGGAGCCACTTGGTACTATCAAACAAGCCCGACTTGGAACTGGTGCCACCTCTGGTCTGGGAACCATCCTGCGTATCGTGGATTCTAAGGAGCCGGCTGGCCACTCCCAGCCACAGTCCACCAAACACAAACAACGGCACTTTTCCCTGGAAAACAAAACTCGCCTGCCAACTTTTTCATGGCAGATTGCAGGAGCCACTTTGCACCATCAAACTAGCCCGACATGGCACTGGTGCCACCTCTGGTCTGGGAACCATCCTGCGTATCGTGGATTCTAAGGAGCCAGCCGGCCACTCCCAGCCACAGTCCACCAAACACAAACAACGGCGCTTTCCCCTGGAAAACAAAACTCGCCTGCCAAATTTTGATGGCAGATTGCAGGAGCCGCTTGGTACTATCAAATCAGCCCAACGTGGCACTGGTGCCACCATGGGTCTGGTAACCATCCTGCCTATCGTAGCTTTTCAGGAGCCAGCCAGTCACTCCCAGCCATAGGCCCCCAGACAAAACCTCGGCCCGTTTCCCTTGCAAACAAAAGTAAGCTGCCCCGCTTCTGGATGGCAGATTGCAGGAGCCACTTGGTACTATCAAACAAGCCCGACTTGGAACTGGTGCCACCTCTGGTCTGGGAACCATCCTGCGTATCGTGGATTCTAAGGAGCCAGCCTGCCACTCCCAGCCATAGGCCACCAAAAAAAATCAACGGCACTTTTTCCTGGAAAACAAAACTCGCCTGCCAAATTTTGATGGCAGATTTCAGGAGCCGCTTGGTACTATCAAATCAGCCCAACTTGGCACTGGTGCCACCATGGGACTGGTAAACACCCTGCCTATCGTAGCTTTTCAGGAGCCAGCCGGTCACTCCCAGCCATAGGCCCCCAGACACAAACCTTGGCCCGTTTCCCTGGCAAACATAATTAAGCTGCCCCGCTTCTGGATGGCAGATTGCAGGAGCTATTTATTACTATCAAACCAGCCCGACTTGGAACTGGTGCCACCTTGGCTCTGGGAACCATCCTGCCTATTGTGGATTTTCAGGGGTCAGCCGGCCACTCTCAGCCATATGCCCTCAAACACAAACCACGGCCCTTTTCTCTGGCAAACAAAACTCAACTGCCCCTCTTCTGGATGGCAAATTGCAGGACGCACTTGGTACTACAAAAACAGCACAACTTGGCACTGGTGCCACCTTGGGTCTGGTCAGCATTCTGCGTATCGAGCATTTTAAGGAGCCAGCCGGCCACTCCAAGCCATATGCCCCCAAAAAAAAACCACGGCCCTTTTCTCTGGCAAACAAAACTCAACTTCCCCGCTTCTGGATGGCAGATTGCAGGAGCCACTTTGCACCATCAAACCAGCCCGACTTGGCACTGGTGCCACCTCTGGTCTGGGAACCATCCTGCGTATCGTGGATTATAAGGAGCCAGCTGGCCACTCCCAGCCACAGGCCACCAAACAAAATCAACGGCACTTTTCCCTGGAAAACAAAACTCGCCTGCCAACTTTTTGATGGCACATTGCAGGAGCCGCTTGATACTATCAAATCAGCCCAACTTGGCACTGGTGCCACCATGGGACTGGTAACCATCCTGCCTATCGTAGCTTTTCAGGAGCCAGCCGGTCACTTCCAGCCATAGGCCCCGAGACACAAACCTCGGCCCGTTTCCCTGGCAAAAAAAAGTAAGCTTCCCCGATTCTGGATGGCAGATTGCAGGAGCCACTTGGTACTATCAAACCAGCCCGACTTGGAACTGGTGCCACCTCTGGTCTGGGAACCATCCTGCGTATCGTGGATTCTAAGGAGCCAGCCGGCCACTCCCAGCCACAGTCCACCAAACACAAACAACGGCACTTTTCCCTGGAAAACAAAACTCGCCTGCAAACATTTTCATGGCAGATTGCAGGAGCCACTTTGCAACATCAAACTAGCCCGACATGGCACTGGTGCCACCTCTGGTCTGGGAACCATCCTGCGTATCGTGGATTCTAATTAGCCAGCCGACCACTCCCAGCCATAGGCCCCCAAACACAACCAACGGCGCTTTTCCCTGGAAAACAAAACTCGCCTGCCAACTTTTTGATGGCAGATTGCAGGAGCCAGTTTTCACCATCAAACTAGCCCGACTTGGCACTGGTGCCACCTCTGGTCTGGAACCATCGTGCCTATCATAGCTTTTCAGGAGCCAGCCGGTCACTCCCAGCCATAGGCCCCCAGACACAAACCTCGGCCCGTTTCCCTGGCAAACAAAAGTAAGCTGCCCCGCTTCTGGATGGCAGATTGCAGGAGCTATTTAGTACTATCAAACCAGCCCGACTTGGAACTGGTGCCACCTTGGCTCTGGGAACCATCCTGCCTATTGTGGATTTTCAGGGGTCAGCCGGCCACTCTCAGCCATATGCCCTCAAACACAAACCACGGCCCTTTCCTCTGGCAAACAAAACTCAACTGCCCCTCTTCTGGATGGCAAATTGCAGGACGCACTTGGTACTACAAAAACAGCACAACTTGGCACTGGTGCCACCTTGGGTCTGGTCACCATCCTGCGTATCGAGCATTTTAAGGAGCCAGCCGGCCACTCCCAGCCATATGCCCCCAAAAAAAAACCATGGCCCTTTTCTCTGGCAAACAAAACTCAGCTGCCCCGCTTCTGGATGGCAGATTGCAGGAGCCACTTTGCACCATCAAACCAGCCCGACTTGGCACTGGTGCCACCTCTGGTCTGGGAACCATCCTGCGTATCGTGGATTATAAGGAGCCAGCTGGCCACTCCCAGCCACAGGCCCCCAAACACAAAGAACGGCGCTTTTCCCTGGAAAACAAAACTGGCCTGCCAACTTTTTCATGGCAGATTGCAGGAGCCACTTTGCACCATCAAACTAGGCCGACTTGGCACTGGTGCCACCTCTGGTCAGGGAAGCATCCTGCGTATCGTGGATTCTAATTAGCCAGCCGGCCACTCCCAGCCACAGGCCCCCAAACACAAAGAACGGCGCTTTTCCCTGGAAAACAAAATTCGCCTGCCAATATTTTGATGGCAGATTGTAGGAGCCACTTTGCACCGTCAAACTAGCCCGACATGGCACTGGTGCCACCTCTGGTCTGGGAACCATCCTGCGTATCGTGGATTCTAAGGAGCCAGCCGGCCACTCCCAGCCACAGTCCACCAAACACAAACAACGGCGCTTTCCCCTGGAAAACAAAACTCGCCTGCCAACTTTTTGATGGCAGATTGCAGGAGCCGCTTGATACTATCAAATCAGCCCAACTTGGCACTGGTGCCACCATGAGTCTGGTAACCATCCTGCCTATCGTAGCTTTTCAGGAGCCAGCCGGTCACTCCCAGCCATAGGCCCCCAGACACAAACCTCGGCCCGTTTCCCTGGCAAACAAAATGAAGCTGCCCCGCTTCTGGATGGCAGATTGCAGGAGCTATTTAGTACTATCAAACCAGCCCAACTTGGAACTGGTGCCACCTTGGCTCTGGGAACCATCCTGCCTATTGTGGATTTTCAGGGGTCAGCCGGCCACTCTCAGCCATATGCCCTCAAACACAAACCACGGCCCTTTTCTCTGGCAAACAAAACTCAACTGCCCCTCTTCTGGATGGCAAATTGCAGGACGCACTTGGTACTACAAAAACAGCACAACTTGGCACTGGTGCCACCTTGGGTCTGGTCACCATCCTGCGTATCGAGCATTTTAAGGAGCCAGCCGGCCACTCCAAGCCATATGCCCCCAAAAAAAAACCACGGCCCTTTTCTCTGGCAAACAAAACTCAGCTGCCCCGCTTCTGTATGGCAGATTGCAGGAGCCACTTTGCACCATCAAACCAGCCCGACTTGGCACTGGTGCCACCTCTGGTCTGGGAACCATCCTGCGTATCGTGGATTATAAGGAGCCAGCTGGCCACTCCCAGCCACAGGCCACCAAAAAAAATCAACGGCACTTTTCCCTGGAAAACAAAACTTGCCTGCCAACTTTTTGATGGCAGATTGCAGGAGCCGCTTGGTACTATCAAATCAGCCCAACTTGGCACTGGTGCCACCATGGGTCTGGTCACCATCGTGCCTATCGTAGCTTTTCAGGAGCCAGCCGGTCACTCCCAGCCATAGGCCCCCAGACACAAACCACGGCCCGTTTCCCTGGCAAACAAAAGTAAGCTGCCCCGCTTCTGGATGGCAGATTGCAGGAGCCACTTGGTACTATCAAACCAGCCCGACTTGGAACTGGTGCCACCTCTGGTCTGGGAACCATCCTGCGTATCGTGGATTCTAAGGAGCCAGCCGGCCACTCCCAGCCACAGTCCACCAAGCACAAACAATGGCACTTTTCCCTGGAAAACAAAACTCGCCTGCCAACTTTTTCATGGCAGATTGCAGGAGCCACTTTGCACCATCAAACTAGCCCGACTTGGCACTGGTGCCACCATGGTCTGGGAACCATCCTGCGTATCGTGGATTCTAATTAGCCAGCCGGCCACTCCCAGCCATAGGCCCCCAAACACAAACAACGGCGCTTTCCCCTGGAAAACAAAACTCGCCTGCCAACTTTTTGATGGCAGATTGCAGGAGCCGCTTGGTACTATCAAATCAGCCCAAATTGGCACTGGTGCCACCATGGGTCTGGTAACCATCCTGCCTATCGTAGCTTTTCAGGAGCCAGCCAGTCACTCCAAGCCATAGGCCCCCAGGCAAAAACCTCGGCCCGTTTCCCTTGCAAACAAAAGTAAGCTGCCCCGCTTCTGGATGGCAGATTGCAGGAGCCACTTGGTACTATCAAACAAGCCCAACTTGGAACTGGTGCCACCTCTGGTCTGGGAACCATCCTGCGTATCGTGGATTCTAAGGAGCCAGCCGGCCACACCCAGCCACAGGCCACCAAAAAAAATCAACGGCATTTTTCCCTGGAAAACAAAACTCGCCTGCCAAATTTTCATGGCCGATTGCAGGAGCCGCTTGATACTATCAAATCAGCCCAACTTGGCACTGGTGCCACCATGGGTCTGGTAACCATCCTGCCTATCGTAGCTTTTCAGGAGCCAGCCGGTCACTCCCAGCCATAGGCCACCAGACAAAACCTCGGCCCGTTTCCCTGGCAAACAAAAGTAAGCTGCCCCGCTTCTGGATGGCAGATTGCAGGAGCCACTTGGTACTATCAAACCAGCCCGACTTGGAACTGGTGCCACCTCTGGTCTGGGAACCATCCTGCGTATCGTGGATTCTAAGGAGCCAGCCGGCCACTCCCAGCCACAGTCCCCCAAACACAAACAACGGCACTTTCCCCTGGAAAACAAAACTCGCCTGCCAACTTTTTGATGGCAGATTGCAGGAGCCGCTTGGTACTATCAAATCAGCCCAACGTGGCACTGGCGCCTCCATGAGTCTGGTAACCATCCTGCCTATCGTAGCTTTTCAGGAGCCAGCCAGTCACTCCCAGACATAGGCCCCCAGACAAAATTCTCGGCCCGTTTCCCTTGCAAACAAAAGTAAGCTGCCCCGCTTCTGGATGGCAGATTGCAGGAGCCACTTGGTACTATCAAACAAGCCCGACTTGGAACTGGTGCCACCTCTGGTCTGGGAACCATCCTGCGTATCGTGGATTCTAAGGAGCCAGCCGGCCACTCCCAGCCACAGGCCACCAAAAAAAATCAACGGCACTTTTCCCTGGAAAACAAAATTCGCCTGCAAACTTTTTCATGGCAGATTGCAGGAGCCACTTTGCACCATCAAACTAGCCCGACATGGCACTGGTGCCACCTCTGGTCTGGGAACCATCCTGCGTATCGTGGATTCTAAGGAGCCAGCCGGCCACTCCCAGCCACAGTCCACCAAACACAAACAACGGCGCTTTCCCCTGGAAAACAAAACTCGCCTGCCAACTTTTTGATGGCAGATTGCAGGAGCCGCTTGGTACTATCAAATCAGCCCAACGTGGCACTGGTGCCACCTCTGGTCTGGGAACCATCCTGCCTATCGTAGCTTTTCAGGAGCCAGCCGGTCACTCCCAGCCATAGGCCCCCAGACACAAACCTCGGCCCGTTTCCCTGGCAAACAAAATTAAGCTGCCCCGCTTCTGGATGGCAGATTGCAGGAGCTATTTAGTACTATCAAACCAGCCCGACTTGGAACTGGTGCCACCTTGGCTCTGGGAACCATCCTGCCTATTGTGGATTTTCAGGGGTCAGCCGGCCACTCTCAGCCATATGCCCTCAAACACAAACCACGGCCCTTTTCTCTGGCAAACAAAACTCAACTGCCCCTCTTCTGGATGGCAAATTGCAGGACGCACTTGGTACTACAAAAACAGCACAACTTGGCACTGGTGCCACCTTGGGTCTGGTCACCATCCTGCGTATCGAGCATTTTAAGGAGCCAGCCGGCCACTCCCAGCCATATGCCCCCAAAAACAAACCACGGCCCTTTTCTCTGGCAAACAAAACTCAGCTGCCCCGCTTCTGGATGGCAGATTGCAGGAGCCACTTTGCACCATCAAACCAGCCCGACTTGGCACTGGTGCCACCTCTGGTCTGGGAACCATCCTGCGTATCGTGGATTATAAGGAGCCAGCTGGCCACTCCCAGCCACAGGCCACCAAACAAAATCAACGGCACTTTTCCCTGGAAAACAAAACTCGCCTGCCAACTTTTTGATGGCACATTGCAGGAGCCGCTTGATACTATCAAATCAGCCCAACTTGGCACTGGTGCCACCATGGGTCTGGTAACCATCCTGCCTATCGTAGCTTTTCAGGATCCAGTCGGTCACTCCCAGCCATAGGCCCCCAGACACAAACCACGGCCCGTTTCCCTGGCAAACAAAAGTAAGCTGCCCCGCTTCTGGATGGCAGATTGCAGGACCCACTTGGTACTATCAAACCAGCCCGACTTGGAACTGGTGCCAACTCTGGTCTGGGAACCATCCTGCGTATCGTGGATTCTAAGGAGCCAGCCGGCCACTCCCAGCCACAGTCCACCAAGCACAAACAATGGCACTTTTCCCTGGAAAACAAAACTCGCCGGCCAACTTTTTCATGGCAGATTGCAGGAGCCACATTGCACCATCAAACTAGCCCGACTTGGCCCTGGTGCCACCATGGTCTGGGAACCATCCTGCGTATCGTGGGTTCTAATTAGCCAGCCGGCCACTCCCAGCCATAGGCCCCCAAACACAAACAACGGCGCTTTCCCCTGGAAAACAAAACTCGCCTGCCAACTTTTTGATGGCAGATTGCAGGAGCCGCTTGGTACTATCAAATCAGCCCAACTTGGCACTGGTGCCACCATGGGTCTGGTAACCATCCTGCCTATCGTAGCTTTTCAGGAGGCAGCCGGTCACTCCCAGCCTTAGGCCCCCAGACAGAATCCTCGGCCCGTTTCCCTGGCAAACAAAAGTAAACTGCCCCGCTTCTGGATGGCAGATTGCAGGAGCCACTTGGTACTATCAAACCAGCCCGACTTGGAACTGGTGCCACCTCTGGTCTGGGAACCATCCTGCGTATCGTGGATTCTAAGGAGCCAGCCGGCCACTCCCAGCCACAGTCCACCAAACACAAACAACGGCGCTTTCCCCTGGAAAACAAAACTCGCCTGCCAACTTTTTGATGGCAGATTGCAGGAGCCGCTTGGTACTATCAAATCAGCCCAACGTGGCACTGGTGCCACCATGAGTCTGGTAACCATCCTGCCTATCGTAGCTTTTCAGGAGCCAGCCGGTCACTCCCAGCCATAGGCCCCCAGACAAAACCTCGGCCCGTTTCCCTTGCAAACAAAAGTAAGCTGCCCCGCTTCTGGATGGCAGATTGCAGGAGCCACTTGGTACTATCAAACAAGCCCAACTTGGAACTGGTGCCACCTCTGGTCTGGGAACCATCCTGCGTATCGTGGATTCTAAGGAGCCAGCCGGCCACTCCCAGCCATAAGCCACCAAAAAAAATCAACGGCACTTTTCCCTGGAAAACAAAACTCGCCTGCCGTATTTTTGATGGCAGATTGCAGGAGCCGCTTGATACTATCAAATCAGCCCAACTTGGCACTGGTGCCACCATGGGTCTGGTAACCATCCTGCCTATCGTAGCTTTTCAGGAGCCAGCCGGTCACTCCCAGCCATAGGCCCCCAGACACAAACCTCGGCCCGTTTCCCTGGCAAACATAATTAAGCTGCCCCGCTTCTGGATGGCAGATTGCAGGAGCCACTTGTTACTATCAAACCAGCCCGACTTGGCACTGGTGCCACCTCTGGTCTGGGAACCATCCTGCGTATCGTGGATTCTAAGGAGCCAGCCGGCCACTCCCAGCCACAGTCCACCAAACACAAACAACGGCACTTTTCCCTGGAAAACAAAATTCGCCTGCAAACTTTTTCATGGCAGATTGCAGGAGCCACTTTGCACCATCAAACTAGCCCGACATGGCACTGGTGCCACCTCTGGTCTGGGAACCATCCTGCGTATCGTGGATTCTAATTAGCCAGCCGGCCACTCCCAGCCATAGGCCCCCAAACACAAACAACGGCGCTTTTCCCTGGAAAACAAAACTCGCCTGCCAACTTTTTGATGGCAGATTGCAGGAGCCGCTTGGTACTATCAAATCAGCCCAACGTGGCACTGGTGCCACCATGAGTCTGGTAACCATCCTGCCTATCGTATCTTTTCAGGAGCCAGCCAGTCACTCCCTGCCATAGGCCCCCAGACACAAACCTCGGCCCGTTTCCCTGGCAAACAAAAGTAAGCTGCCCCGCTTCTGGATGGCAGATTGCAGGAGCCACTTGGTACTATCAAACAAGCCCGACTTGGAACTGGTGCCACCTCTGGTCTGGGAACCATCCTGCGTATCGTGGATTCTAAGGAGCCAGCCGGCCACTCCCAGCCACAGGCCGCCAAACAAAATCAACGGCACTTTTCCCTGGAAAACAAAACTCGCCTGCCAACTTTTTCATGGCAGATTGCAGGAGCCACTTTTCACCATCAAACTAGCCCGACTTGGCACTGGTGCCACCTCTGGTCTGGGAACCATCCTGCCTATCGTAGCTTTTCAGGAGCCAGCCGGTCACTCCCAGCCATAGGCCCCCAGACACAAACCTCGGCCCGTTTCCCTGGCAAACAAAATTAAGCTGCCCCGCTTCTGGATGGCAGATTGCAGGAGCTATTTAGTACTATCCAACCAGCCCGACTTGGAACTGGTGCCACCTTGGCTCTGGGAACCATCCTGCCTATTGTGGATTTTCAGGGGTCAGCCGGCCACTCTCAGCCATATGCCCTCAAACACAAACCACGGCCCTTTTCTCTGGCAAACAAAACTCAACTGCCCCTCTTCTGGATGGCAAATTGCAGGACGCACTTGGTACTACAAAAACAGCACAACTTGGCACTGGTGCCACCTTGGGTCTGGTCACCATCCTGCGTATCGAGCATTTTAAGGAGCCAGCCGGCCACTCCCAGCCATATGCCCCCAAAAACAAACCACGGCCCTTTTCTCTGGCAAACAAAACTCAGCTGCCCCGCTTCTGGATGGCAGATTGCAGGAGCCACTTTGCACCATCAAACCAGCCCGACTTGGCACTGGTGCCACCTCTGGTCTGGGAACCATCCTGCGTATCGTGGATTATAAGGAGCCAGCTGGCCACTCCCAGCCACAGGCCACCAAACAAAATCAACGGCACTTTTCCCTGGAAAACAAAACTCGCCTGCCAACTTTTTGATGGCACATTGCAGGAGCCGCTTGATACTATCAAATCAGCCCAACTTGGCACTGGTGCCACCATGGGTCTGGTAACCATCCTGCCTATCGTAGCTTTTCAGGAGCCAGCCGGTCACTCCCAGCCATAGGCCCCCAGACACAAACCACGGCCCGTTTCCCTGGCAAACAAAAGTAAGCTGCCCCGCTTCTGGATGGCAGATTGCAGGACCCACTTGGTACTATCAAACCAGCCCGACTTGGAACTGGTGCCACCATGGTCTGGGAACCATCCTGCGTATCGTGGATTCTAAGGAGCCAGCCGGCCACTCCCAGCCACAGTCCACCAAGCACAAACAATGGCACTTTTCCCTGGAAAACAAAACTCGCCGGCCAACTTTTTCATGGCAGATTGCAGGAGCCACTTTGCACCATCAAACTAGCCCGACTTGGCACTGGTGCCACCATGGTCTGGGAACCATCCTGCGTATCGTGGATTCTAATTAGCCAGCCGGCCACTCCCAGCCATAGGCCCCCAAACACAAACAACGGCGCTTTCCCCTGGAAAACAAAACTCGCCTGCCAACTTTTTGATGGCAGATTGCAGGAGCCGCTTGGTACTATCAAATCAGCCCAACTTGGCACTGGTGCCACCATGGGTCTGGTAACCATCCTGCCTATCGTAGCTTTTCAGGAGCCAGCCGGTCACTCCCAGCCTTAGGCCCCCAGACAGAATCCTCGGCCCGTTTCCCTGGCAAACAAAAGTAAACTGCCCCGCTTCTGGATGGCAGATTGCAGGAGCCACTTGGTACTATCAAACCAGCCCGACTTGGAACTGGTGCCACCTCTGGTCTGGGAACCATCCTGCGTATCGTGGATTCTAAGGAGCCAGCCGGCCACTCCCAGCCACAGTCCACCAAACACAAACAACGGCGCTTTCCCCTGGAAAACAAAACTCGCCTGCCAACTTTTTGATGGCAGATTGCAGGAGCCGCTTGTTACTATCAAATCAGCCCAACGTGGCACTGGTGCCACCATGAGTCTGGTAACCATCCTGCCTATCGTAGCTTTTCAGGAGCCAGCCGGTCACTCCCAGCCATAGGCCCCCAGACAAAACCTCGGCCCGTTTCCCTTGCAAACAAAAGTAAGCTGCCCCGCTTCTGGATGGCAGATTGCAGGAGCCACTTGGTACTATCAAACAAGCCCAACTTGGAACTGGTGCCACCTCTGGTCTGGGAACCATCCTGCGTATCGTGGATTCTAAGGAGCCAGCCGGCCACTCCCAGCCATAAGCCACCAAAAAAAATCAACGGCACTTTTCCCTGGAAAACAAAACTCGCCTGCCATATTTTTGATGGCAGATTGCAGGAGCCGCTTGATACTATCAAATCAGCCCAACTTGGCACTGGTGCCACCATGGGTCTGGTAACCATCCTGCCTATCGTAGCTTTTCAGGAGCCAGCCGGTCACTCCCAGCCATAGGCCCCCAGACACAAACCTCGGCCCGTTTCCCTGGCAAACATAATTAAGCTGCCCCGCTTCTGGATGGCAGATTGCAGGAGCCACTTGTTACTATCAAACCAGCCCGACTTGGCACTGGTGCCACCTCTGGTCTGGGAACCATCCTGCGTATCGTGGATTCTAAGGAGCCAGCCGGCCACTCCCAGCCACAGTCCACCAAACACAAACAACGGCACTTTTCCCTGGAAAACAAAATTCGCCTGCAAACTTTTTCATGGCAGATTGCAGGAGCCACTTTGCACCATCAAACTAGCCCGACATGGCACTGGTGCCACCTCTGGTCTGGGAACCATCCTGCGTATCGTGGATTCTAATTAGCCAGCCGGCCACTCCCAGCCATAGGCCCCCAAACACAAACAACGGCGCTTTCCCCTGGAAAACAAAACTCGCCTGCCAACTTTTTGATGGCAGATTGCAGGAGCCGCTTGGTACTATCAAATCAGCCCAACGTGGCACTGGTGCCACCATGAGTCTGGTAACCATCCTGCCTATCGTATCTTTTCAGGAGCCAGCCAGTCACTCCCTGCCATAGGCCCCCAGACACAAACCTCGGCCCGTTTCCCTGGCAAACAAAAGTAAGCTGCCCCGCTTCTGGATGGCAGATTGCAGGAGCCACTTGGTACTATCAAACAAGCCCGACTTGGAACTGGTGCCACCTCTGGTCTGGGAACCATCCTGCGTATCGTGGATTCTAAGGAGCCAGCCGGCCACTCCCAGCCACAGGCCGCCAAACAAAATCAACGGCACTTTTCCCTGGAAAACAAAACTCGCCTGCCAACTTTTTGATGGCAGATTTCAGGAGCCGCTTGGTACTATCAAATCAGCCCAACTTGGCACTGGTGCCACCATGGGACTGGTAAACACCCTGCCTATCGTAGCTTTTCAGGAGCCAGCCGGTCACTCCCAGCCATAGGCCCCCAGACACAAACCTTGGCCCGTTTCCCTGGCAAACATAATTAAGCTGCCCCGCTTCTGGATGGCAGATTGCAGGAGCTATTTATTACTATCAAACCAGCCCGACTTGGAACTGGTGCCACCTTGGCTCTGGGAACCATCCTGCCTATTGTGGATTTTCAGGGGTCAGCCGGCCACTCTCAGCCATATGCCCTCAAACACAAACCACGGCCCTTTTCTCTGGCAAACAAAACTCAACTGCCCCTCTTCTGGATGGCAAATTGCAGGACGCACTTGGTACTACAAAAACAGCACAACTTGGCACTGGTGCCACCTTGGGTCTGGTCAGCATCCTGCGTATCGAGCATTTTAAGGAGCCAGCCGGCCACTCCAAGCCATATGCCCCCAAAAAAAAACCACGGCCCTTTTCTCTGGCAAACAAAACTCAGCTGCCCCGCTTCTGGATGGCAGATTGCAGGAGCCACTTTGCACCATCAAACCAGCCCGACTTGGCACTGGTGCCACCTCTGGTCTGGGAACCATCCTGCGTATCGTGGATTATAAGGAGCCAGCTGGCCACTCCCAGCCACAGGCCACCAAACAAAATCAACGGCACTTTTCCCTGGAAAACAAAACTCGCCTGCCAACTTTTTGATGGCACATTGCAGGAGCCGCTTGATACTATCAAATCAGCCCAACTTGGCACTGGTGCCACCATGGGACTGGTAACCATCCTGCCTATCGTAGCTTTTCAGGAGCCAGACCGTCACTTCCAGCCATAGGCCCCGAGACACAAATCTCGGCCCGTTTCCCTGGCAAAAAAAAGTAAGCTGCCCCGCTTCTGGATGGCAGATTGCAGGAGCCACTTGGTACTATCAAACCAGCCCGACTTGGAACTGGTGCCACCTCTGGTCTGGGAACCATCCTGCGTATCGTGGATTCTAAGGAGCCAGCCGGCCACTCCCAGCCACAGTCCACCAAACACAAACAACGGCACTTTTCCCTGGAAAACAAAACTCGCCTGCAAACAATTTCATGGCAGATTGCAGGAGACACTTTGCAACATCAAACTAGCCCGACATGGCACTGGTGCCACCTCTGGTCTGGGAACCATCCTGCGTATCGTGGATTCTAATTAGCCAGCCGACCACTCCCAGCCATAGGCCCCCAAACACAACCAACGGCGCTTTTCCCTGGAAAACAAAACTCGCCTGCCAACTTTTTGATGGCAGATTGCAGGAGCCGCTTGGTACTATCAAATCAGCCCAACGTGGCACTGGTGCCACCATGAGTCTGGTAACCATCCTGCCTATCGTAGCTTTTCAGGAGCCAGCCAGTCACTCCCAGCCATAGGCCCCCAGACACAAACCTCGGCCCGTTTCCCTGGCAAACAAAAGTAAGCTGCCCCGCTTCTGGATGGCAGATTGCAGGAGCCACTTGGTACTATCAAACAAGCCCGACTTGGAACTGGTGCCACCTCTGGTCTGGGAACCATCCTGCGTATCGTGGATTCTAAGGAGCCAGCCGGCCACTCCCAGCCACAGGCCGCCAAACAAAATCAACGGCACTTTTCCCTGGAAAACAAAACTCGCCTGCCAACTTTTTGATGGCAGATTGCAGGAGCCAGTTTTCACCATCAAACTAGCCCGACTTGGCACTGGTGCCACCTCTGGTCTGGAACCATCGTGCCTATCGTAGCTTTTCAGGAGCCAGCCGGTCACTCCCAGCCATAGGCCCCCAGACACAAACCTCGGCCCGTTTCCCTGGCAAACAAAATTAAGCTGCCCCGCTTCTGGATGGCAGATTGCAGGAGCTATTTAGTACTATCAAACCAGCCCGACTTGGAACTGGTGCCACCTTGGCTCTGGGAACCATCCTGCCTATTGTGGATTTTCAGGGGTCAGCCGGCCACTCTCAGCCATATGCCCTCAAACACAAACCACGGCCCTTTTCTCTGGCAAACAAAACTCAACTGCCCCTCTTCTGGATGGCAAATTGCAGGACGCACTTGGTACTACAAAAACAGCACAACTTGGCACTGGTGCCACCTTGGGTCTGGTCACCATCCTGCGTATCGAGCATTTTAAGGAGCCAGCCGGCCACTCCCAGCCATATGCCCCCAAAAAAAAACCATGGCCCTTTTCTCTGGCAAACAAAACTCAGCTGCCCCGCTTCTGGATGGCAGATTGCAGGAGCCACTTTGCACCATCAAACCAGCCCGACTTGGCACTGGTGCCACCTCTGGTCTGGGAACCATCCTGCGTATCGTGGATTATAAGGAGCCAGCTGGCCACTCCCAGCCACAGGCCCCCAAACACAAAGAACGGCGCTTTTCCCTGGAAAACAAAACTGGCCTGCCAACTTTTTCATGGCAGATTGCAGGAGCCACTTTGCACCATCAAACTAGGCCGACTTGGCACTGGTGCCACCTCTGGTCTGGGAACCATCCTGCGTATCGTGGATTCTAATTAGCCAGCCGGCCACTCCCAGCCACAGGCCCCCAAACACAAAGAACGGCGCTTTTCCCTGGAAAACAAAATTCGCCTGCCAATATTTTGATGGCAGATTGTAGGAGCCACTTTGCACCGTCAAACTAGCCCGACTTGGCAGTGGTGCCACCTCTGGTCTGGGAACCATCCTGCGTATCGTGGATTCTAAGGAGCCAGCCGGCCACTCCCAGCCACAGTCCACCAAACACAAACAACGGCGCTTTTCCCTGGAAAACAAAACTCGCCTGCCAACTTTTTGATGGTAGATTGCAGGAGCCGCTTGGTACTATCAAATCAGCCCAACTTGGCACTGGTGCCCCCATGAGTCTGGTAACCATCCTGCCTATCGTAGCTTTTCAGGAGCCAGCCGGTCACTCCCAGCCATAGGCCCCCAGACACAAACCACGGCCCGTTTCCCTGGCAAACAAAAGTAAGCTGCCCCGCTTCTGGATGGCAGATTGCAGGAGCCACTTGGTACTATCAAACCAGCCCGACTTGGAACTGGTGCCACCTCTGGTCTGGGAACCATGCTGCGTATCGTGGATTCTAAGGAGCCAGCCGGCCACTCCCAGCCATAGGCCACCAAAAAAAATCAACGGCACTTTTCCCTGGAAAACAAAACTCGCCTGCAAACTTTTTCATGGCAGATTGCAGGAGCCACTTTGCACCATCAAACTAGCCCGACTTGGCACTGGTGCCACCGTGGTCTGGGAACCATCCTGCGTATCGTGGATTCTAATTAGCCAGCCGGTCACTCCCAGCCATAGGCCCCCAAACACAAACAACGGCGCTTTCCCCTG
This sequence comes from Melospiza melodia melodia, assembly GCF_035770615.1. Classification (NCBI taxonomy): domain Eukaryota; kingdom Metazoa; phylum Chordata; class Aves; order Passeriformes; family Passerellidae; genus Melospiza; species Melospiza melodia. The sequence goes on from NC_086215.1 coordinate 734,194, forward strand.
GAAAACAAAACTCGCCTGCCAACTTTTTGATGGCAGATTGCAGGAGCCGCTTGGTACTATCAAATCAGCCCAACGTGGCACTGGTGCCACCATGAGTCTGGTAACCATCCTGCCTATCGTAGCTTTTCAGGAGCCAGCCAGTCACTCCCAGCCATAGGCCCCCAGACACAAACCTCGGCCCGTTTCCCTGGCAAACAAAAGTAAGCTGCCCCGCTTCTGGATGGCAGATTGCAGGAGCCACTTGGTACTATCAAACAAGCCCGACTTGGAACTGGTGCCACCTCTGGTCTGGGAACCATCCTGCGTATCGTGGATTCTAAGGAGCCAGCCGGCCACTCCCAGCCACAGGCCGCCAAAAAAAATCAACGGCACTTTTCCCTGGAAAACAAAACTCGCCTGCCAACTTTTTGATGGCAGATTGCAGGAGCCGCTTGATACTATCAAATCAGCCCAACTTGGCACTGGTGCCACCATGGGTCTGGTAACCATCCTGCCTATCGTAGCTTTTCAGGAGCCAGCCGGTCACTTCCAGCCATAGGCCCCGAGACACAAACCTCGGCCCGTTTCCCTGGCAAACAAAAGTAAGCTGCCCTGCTTCTGGATGGCAGACTGCAGGAGCCACTTGGTACTATCAAACAAGCCCAACTTGGAACTGGTGCCACGTCTGGTCTGGGAACCATCCTGCGTATCGTGGATTCTAAGGAGCTAGCCGGCCACTCCCAGCCACAGTCCACCAAACACAAACAACGGCACTTTTCCCTGGAAAACAAAACTCGCCTGCAAACTTTTTCATGGCAGATTGCAGGAGCCACTTTGCAACATCAAACTAGCCCGACATGGCACTGGTGCCACCTCTGGTCTGGGAACCATCCTGCGTATCGTGGATTCTAATTAGCCAGCCGGCTACTCCCAGCCACAGGCCCCCAAACACAAACAACGGCGCTTTTCCCTGGAAAACAAAACTCGCCTGCCAACTTTTTGATGGCAGATTGCAGGAGCCGCTTGGTACTATCAAATCAGCCCAACGTGGCACTGGTGCCACCATGAGTCTGGTAACCATCCTGCCTATCGTAGCTTTTCAGGAGCCAGCCAGTCACTCCCAGCCATAGGCCCCCAGACACAAACCTCGGCCCGTTTCCCTGGCAAACAAAAGTAAGCTGCCCCGCTTCTGGATGGCAGATTGCAGGAGCCACTTGGTACTATCAAACAAGCCCGACTTGGAACTGGTGCCACCTCTGGTCTGGGAACCATCCTGCGTATCGTGGATTCTAAGGAGCCAGCCGGCAACTCCCAGCCACAGGCCGCCAAACAAAATCAACGGCACTTTTCCCTGGAAAACAAAACTCGCCTGCCAACTTTTTGATGGCAGATTGCAGGAGCCAGTTTTCACCATCAAACTAGCCCGACTTGGCACTGGTGCCAACTCTTGTCTTGGAACCATCCTGTCTATCGTAGCTTTTCAGGAGCCAGCCGGTCACTCCCAGCCATAGGCCCCCAGACACAAACCTCGGCCCGTTTCCCTGGCAAACAAAATTAAGCTGCCCCGCTTCTGGATGGCAGATTGCAGGAGCTATTTAGTACTATCAAACCAGCCCGACTTGGAACTGGTGCCACCTTGGCTCTGGGAACCATCCTGCCTATTGTGGATTTTCAGGAGTCAGCCGGCCACTCTCAGCCATATGCCCTCAAACACAAACCACGGCCCTTTTCTCTGGCAAACAAAACTCAACTGCCCCTCTTCTGGATGGCAAATTGCAGGACGCACTTGGTACTACAAAAACAGCACAACTTGGCACTGGTGCCACCTTGGGTCTGGTCACCATCCTGCGTATCGAGCATTTTAAGGAGCCAGCCGGCCACTCCCAGCCATATGCCCCCAAAAAAAAACCATGGCCCTTTTCTCTGGCAAACAAAACACAGCTGCCCCGCTTCTGGATGGCAGATTGCAGGAGCCACTTTGCACCATCAAACCAGCCCGACTTGGCACTGGTGCCACCTCTGGTCTGGGAACCACCCTGCGTATCGTGGATTATAAGGAGCCAGCTGGCCACTCCCAGCCACAGGCCCCCAAACACAAACAACGGCGCTTTTCCCTGGAAAACAAAACTGGCCTGCCAACTTTTTAATGGCAGATTGCAGGAGCCACTTTGCACCATCAAACTAGCCCGACTTGGCACTGGTGCCACCTCTGGTCTGGGAACCATCCTGCGTATCGTGGATTCTAATTAGCCAGCCGGCCACTCCCAGTCACAGGCCCCCAAACACAAAGAACGGCGCTTTTCCCTGGAAAACAAAATTCGCCTGCCAACATTTTGATGGCAGATTGCAGGAGCCACTTTGCACCGTCAAACCAGCCCGACTTGGCACTGCTGCGACCTCTTGTCTGGGAACCATCCTGCGTATCGTTGATTCTAAGGAGCCAGCCGGCCACTCCCAGCCACAGGCCCCCAAACACAAACAACGGCGCTTTTCCCTGGAAAACAAAACTCGCCTGCCAACTTTTTGATGGCAGATTGCAGGAGCCACTTGGTACTATCAAACCAGCCCAACTTGGCACTGGTGCCACCATGGGTCTGGTAACCATCCTGCCTATCGTAGCTTTTCAGGAGCCAGCCGGACATTCCCACCCATAGGCCCCCAGAAAAAACCTCGGACCGTTTCCCTGGCAAACAAAAGTAAGCTACCCCGCTTCTGGATGGCAGATTGCAGGAGCCACTTTGCACCATCAAACTAGCCCGACTGGGCAGTGGTGCCACCTCTGGTCTGGGAACCATCCTGCGTATCGTGGATTCTAAGGAGCCAGCCGGCCACTCCCAGCCACAGCGCACCAAACACAAACAACGGCGCTTTTCCCTGGAAAACAAAACTCGCCTGCCAAATATTTGATGGCAGATTGCAGGAGCCGCTTGGTACTATCAAATCAGCCCAACGTGGCACTGGTGCCACCATGAGTCTGGTAACCATCCTGCCTATCGTAGCTTTTTAGGAGCCAGCCGGTCACTCCCAGCCATAGGCCCCCAGACACAAACCACGGCCCGTTTCCCTGGCAAACAAAAGTAAGCTGCCCCGTTTCTGGATGGCAGATTGCAGGAGCCATTTGGTACCATCAAACCAGCCCGACGTGGAACTGGTGCCACCTCTGGTCTGGGAACCATCCTGCGTATCGTGGATTCTAAGGAGCCAGCCGGCCACTCCCAGCCATAGGCCACCAAAAAAAATCAACGGCACTTTTCCCTGGAAAACAAAACTCGCCTGCCAACTTTTTGATGGCAGATTGCAGGAGCCGCTTGATAGTATCAAACCTGCCCAACTTGGCACTGGTGCCACCATGGGTCTGGTAACCATCCTGCCTATCGTAGCTTTTCAGGAGCCAGCCAGTCACTCCCAGCCATAGGCCCCCAGACAAAAACCTCGGCCCGTTTCCCTGGCAAACAAAAGTAAGCTGCCCCGCTTCTGGATGGCAGATTGCAGGAGCCACTTGGTACTATCAAACAAGCCCGGCTTGGAACTGGTGCCACCTCTGGTCTGGGAACCATCCTGCGTATCGTGGATTCTAAGGAGCCAGCCGGCCACTCCCAGCCACAGGCCACCAAACAAAATCAACGGCACTTTTCCTTGGAAAACAAAACTCGCCTGCCAACTTTTTGATGGCAGATTGCAGGAGCCACTTTTCACCATCAAACTAGCCCGACATGGCACTGGTGCCACCTTGGGTCTGGTCACCATCCTGCCTATCGTAGCTTTTCAGGAGCCAGCCGGTCACTCCCAACCATAGGCCCCCAGACACAAACCTCGGCCCGTTTCCCTGGCAAACAAAATTAAGCTGCCCCGCTTCTGGATGGCAGATTGCAGGAGCTATTTAGTACTATCAAACCAGCCCGAGTTGGAACTGGTGCCACCTTGGCTCTGGGAACCATCCTGCCTATTGTGGATTTTCAGGAGTCAGCCGGCCACTCTCAGCCATATGCCCTCAAACACAAACCACGGCCCTTTTCTCTGGCAAACAAAACTCAACTGCCCCTCTTCTGGATGGCAAATTGCAGGACGCACTTGGTACTACAAAAACAGCACAACTTGGCACTGGTGCCACCTTGGGTCTGGTCACCATCCTGCGTATCGAGCATTTTAAGGAGCCAGCCGGCCACTCCAAGCCATATTCCCCCAAAAAAAACCACGGCCCTTTTCTCTGGCAAACAAAACTCAGCTGCCCCGCTTCTGGATGGCAGATTGCAGGAGCCACTTTGCACCATCAAACCAGCCCGACTTGGCACTGGTGCCACCTCTGGTCTGGGAACCATCCTGCGTATCGTGGATTCTAAGGAGCCAGCTGGCCACTCCCAGCCACAGGCCACCAAAAAAAATCAACGGCACTTTTCCCTGGAAAACAAAACTCGCCAGCCAACTTTTTGATGGCAGATTGCAGGAGCCGCTTGATACTATCAAATCAGCCCAACTTGGCACTGGTGCCACCATGGGTCTGGTAACCATCCTGCCTCTCGTAGCATTTCTGGTGCCAGCCGGTCACTCCCAGCCATAGGCCCCCAGACACAAACCTCAGCCCGTTTCCCTTGCAAACAAAAGTAAGCTGCCCCGCTTCTGGATGGCAGATTGCAGGACGCACTTGGTACTATCAAACAAGCCCGACTTGGAACTGGTGCCACCTCTGGTCTGGGAACCATCCTGCGTATCGTGGATTCTAAGGAGCCAGCCGGCCACTCCCAGCCACAGTCCACCAAACACAAACAAGGGCACTTTTCCCTGGAAAACAAAACTCGCCTGCCAACTTTTTCATGGCAGATTGCAGGAGCCACTTTGCACCATCAAACTAGCCCGACTTGGCACTGGTGCCACCATGGTCTGGTAACCATCCTGCGTATCGTGGATTCTAATAAGCCAGCCGGCCACTCCCAGCCATAGGCCCCCAAACACAAACAACGGCGCTTTCCCCTGGAAAACAAAACTGGCCTGCCAACTTTTTGATGGCAGATTGCAGGAGCCGCTTGGTACTATCAAATCAGCCCAACGTGGCACTGGTGCCACAATGAGTCTGGTAACCATCCTGCCTATCGTAGCTTTTCAGGAGCCAGCCAGTCACTCCCAGCCATAGGCCCCCAGACAAAAACCTCGGCCCGTTTCCCTTGCAAACAAAAGTAAGCTGCCCCGCTTCTGGATGGCAGATTGCAGGAGCCACTTGGTACTATCAAACAAGCCCGACTTGGAACTGGTGCCACCTCTGGTCTGGGAACCATCCTGCGTATCGTGGATTCTAAGGAGCCAGCCGGCCACTCCCAGCCATAGGCCCCCAAACACAAACAACGGCGCTTTCCCCTGGAAAACAAAACTGGCCTGCCAACTTTTTGATGGCAGATTGCAGGAGCCGCTTGGTACTATCAAATCAGCCCAACGTGGCACTGGTGCCACAATGAGTCTGGTAACCATCCTGCCTATCGTAGCTTTTCAGGAGCCAGCCAGTCACTCCCAGCCATAGGCCCCCAGACAAAAACCTCGGCCCGTTTCCCTTGCAAACAAAAGTAAGCTGCCCCGCTTCTGGATGGCAGATTGCAGGAGCCACTTGGTAATATCAAACAAGCCCGACTTGGAACTGGTGCCACCTCTGGTCTGGGAACCATCCTGCGTATCGTGGATTCTAAGGAGCCAGCCGGCCACTCCCAGCCACAGGCCACCAAAAAAAATCAACGGCACTTTTCCCTGGAAAACAAAATTCGCCTGCCAACTTTTTGATGGCAGATTGCAGGAGCCGCTTGATACTATCAAATCAGCCCAACTTGGCACTGGTGCCACCATGGGTCTGGTAACCATCCTGCCTATCGTAGCTTTTCAGGAGCCAGCCGGTCACTCCCAGCCATAGGCCCCCAGACACAAACCTCGGCCCGTTTCCCTGGCAAACAAAATTAAGCTGCCCCGCTTCTGGATGGCAGATTGCAGGAGCTATTTAGTACTATCAAACCAGCCCGACTTGGCACTGGTTCCACCTTGGCTCTGGGAACCATCTTGCGTATTGTGGATTTTCAGGGTTCAGCCGGCCACTCTCAGCCATATGCCCTCAAACACAAACCACGGCCCTTTTCTCTGGCAAACAAAACTCAACTGCCCCTCTTCTGGATGGCAAATTGCAGGACGCACTTGGTACTACAAAAACAGCACAACTTGGCACTGGTGCCACCTTGGGTCTGGTCACCATCCTGCGTATCGAGCATTTTAAGGAGCCAGCCGGCCACTCCCAGCCATATGCCCCCAAAAAAAAACCACGGCCCTTTTCTCTGGCAAACAAAACTCAGCTGCCCCGCTTCTGGATGGCAGATTGCAGGAGCCACTTTGCACCATCAAACCAGCCCGACTTGGCACTGGTGCCACCTCTGGTCTGGGAACCATCCTGCGTATCGTGGATTCTAAGGAGCCAGCTGGCCACTCCCAGCCACAGGCCACCAAAAAAAATCAACGGCACTTTTCCCTGGAAAACAAAACTCGCCAGCCAACTTTTTGATGGCAGATTGCAGGAGCCGCTTGATACTATCAAATCAGCCCAACTTGGCACTGGTGCCACCATGGGTCTGGTAACCATCCTGCCTCTCGTAGCATTTCAGGTGCCAGCCGGTCACTCCCAGCCATAGGCCCCCAGACACAAACCTCAGCCCGTTTCCCTTGCAAACAAAAGTAAGCTGCCCCGCTTCTGGATGGCAGATTGCAGGACGCACTTGGTAATATCAAACCAGCCCGACTTGGAACTGGTGCCACCTCTGGTCTGGGAACCATCCTGCGTATCGTGGATTCTAAGGAGCCAGCCGGCCACTCCCAGCCACAGTCCACCAAACACAAACAAGGGCACTTTTCCCTGGAAAACAAAACTCGCCTGCCAACTTTTTCATGGCAGATTGCAGGAGCCACTTTGCACCATCAAACTAGCCCGACTTGGCACTGGTGCCACCATGGTCTGGTAACCATCCTGCGTATCGTGGATTCTAATAAGCCAGCCGGCCACTCCCAGCCATAGGCCCCCAAACACAAACAACGGCGCTTTCCCCTGGAAAACAAAACTGGCCTGCCAACTTTTTGATGGCAGATTGCAGGAGCCGCTTGGTACTATCAAATCAGCCCAACGTGGCACTGGTGCCACAATGAGTCTGGTAACCATCCTGCCTATCGTAGCTTTTCAGGAGCCAGCCAGTCACTCCCAGCCATAGGCCCCCAGACAAAAACCTCGGCCCGTTTCCCTTGCAAACAAAAGTAAGCTGCCCCGCTTCTGGATGGCAGATTGCAGGAGCCACTTGGTACTATCAAACAAGCCCGACTTGGAACTGGTGCCACCTCTGGTCTGGGAACCATCCTGCGTATCGTGGATTCTAAGGAGCCAGCCGGCCACTCCCAGCCACAGGCCACCAAAAAAAATCAACGGCACTTTTCCCTGGAAAACAAAATTCGCCTGCCAACTTTTTGATGGCAGATTGCAGGAGCCGCTTGATACTATCAAATCAGCCCAACTTGGCACTGGTGCCACCATGGGTCTGGTAACCATCCTGCCTATCGTAGCTTTTCAGGAGCCAGCCGGTCACTCCCAGCCATAGGCCCCCAGACACAAACCTCGGCCCGTTTCCCTGGCAAACAAAATTAAGCTGCCCCGCTTCTGGATGGCAGATTGCAGGAGCTATTTAGTACTATCAAACCAGCCCGACTTGGCACTGGTGCCACCTTGGCTCTGGGAACCATCTTGCGTATTGTGGATTTTCAGGGTTCAGCCGGCCACTCTCAGCCATATGCCCTCAAACACAAACCACGGCCCTTTTCTCTGGCAAACAAAACTCAACTGCCCCTCTTCTGGATGGCAAATTGCAGGACGCACTTGGTACTACAAAAACAGCACAACTTGGCACTGGTGCCACCTTGGGTCTGGTCACCATCCTGCGTATCGAGCATTTTAAGGAGCCAGCCGGCCACTCCCAGCCATATGCCCCCAAAAAAAAACCACGGCCCTTTTCTCTGGCAAACAAAACTCAGCTGCCCCGCTTCTGGATGGCAGATTGCAGGAGCCACTTTGCACCATCAAACCAGCCCGACTTGGCACTGGTGCCACCTCTGGTCTGGGAACCATCCTGCGTATCGTGGATTCTAAGGAGCCAGCTGGCCACTCCCAGCCACAGGCCACCAAAAAAAATCAACGGCACTTTTCCCTGGAAAACAAACCTCGCCAGCCAACTTTTTGATGGCAGATTGCAGGAGCCGCTTGATACTATCAAATCAGCCCAACTTGGCACTGGTGCCACCATGGGTCTGGTAACCATCCTGCCTCTCGTAGCATTTCAGGTGCCAGCCGGTCACTCCCAGCCATAGGCCCCCAGACACAAACCTCAGCCCGTTTCCCTTGCAAACAAAAGTAAGCTGCCCCGCTTCTGGATGGCAGATTGCAGGACGCACTTGGTAATATCAAACCAGCCCGACTTGGAACTGGTGCCACCTCTGGTCTGGGAACCATCCTGCGTATCGTGGATTCTAAGGAGCCAGCCGGCCACTCCCAGCCACAGTCCACCAAACACAAACAAGGGCACTTTTCCCTGGAAAACAAAACTCGCCTGCCAACTTTTTCATGGCAGATTGCAGGAGCCACTTTGCACCATCAAACTAGCCCGACTTGGCACTGGTGCCACCATGGTCTGGTAACCATCCTGCGTATCGTGGATTCTAATAAGCCAGCCGGCCACTCCCAGCCATAGGCCCCCAAACACAAACAACGGCGCTTTCCCCTGGAAAACAAAACTGGCCTGCCAACATTTTGATGGCAGATTGCAGGAGCCGCTTGGTACTATCAAATCAGCCCAACGTGGCACTGGTGCCACAATGAGTCTGGTAACCATCCTGCCTATCGTAGCTTTTCAGGAGCCAGCCAGTCACTCCCAGCCATAGGCCCCCAGACAAAAACCTCGGCCCGTTTCCCTTGCAAACAAAAGTAAGCTGCCCCGCTTCTGGATGGCAGATTGCAGGAGCCACTTGGTACTATCAAACAAGCCCGACTTGGAACTGGTGCCACCTCTGGTCTGGGAACCATCCTGCGTATCGTGGATTCTAAGGAGCCAGCCGGCCACTCCCAGCCACAGGCCACCAAAAAAAATCAACGGCACTTTTCCCTGGAAAACAAAATTCGCCTGCCAACTTTTTGATGGCAGATTGCAGGAGCCGCTTGATACTATCAAATCAGCCCAACTTGGCACTGGTGCCACCATGGGTCTGGTAACCATCCTGCCTATCGTAGCTTTTCAGGAGCCAGCCGGTCACTCCCAGCCATAGGCCCCCAGACACAAACCTCGGCCCGTTTCCCTGGCAAACAAAATTAAGCTGCCCCGCTTCTGGATGGCAGATTGCAGGAGCTATTTAGTACTATCAAACCAGCCCGACTTGGCACTGGTGCCACCTTGGCTCTGGGAACCATCTTGCGTATTGTGGATTTTCAGGGTTCAGCCGGCCACTCTCAGCCATATGCCCTCAAACACAAACCACGGCCCTTTTCTCTGGCAAACAAAACTCAACTGCCCCTCTTCTGGATGGCAAATTGCAGGACGCACTTGGTACTACAAAAACAGCACAACTTGGCACTGGTGCCACCTTGGGTCTGGTCACCATCCTGCGTATCGAGCATTTTAAGGAGCCAGCCGGCCACTCCCAGCCATATGCCCCCAAAAAAAAACCACGGCCCTTTTCTCTGGCAAACAAAACTCAGCTGCCCCGCTTCTGGATGGCAGATTGCAGGAGCCACTTTGCACCATCAAACCAGCCCGACTTGGCACTGGTGCCACCTCTGGTCTGGGAACCATCCTGCGTATCGTGGATTCTAAGGAGCCAGCTGGCCAGTCCCAGCCACAGCCCCCAAATACAAACAACGGCGCTTTTCCCTGGAAAACAAAACTGGCCTGCCAACATTTTGATGGCAGATTGCAGGAGCCACTTTGCACCATCAAACCAGCCCGACTTGGCACTGGTGCCACCTCTTGTCTGGGAACCATCCTGCGTATCGTGGATTCTAAGGAGCCAGCCGGCCACTCCCAGCCACAGTCCACCAAACAAAAACAACGGCGCTTTTCCCTTGAAAACAAAACTCGCCTGCCAACTTTTTGATGGCAGATTGCAGGAGCCACTTGGTACTATCAAACCAGCCCAACTTGGCACTGGTGCCACCATGGGTCTGGTCACCATCCTGCCTATCGTAGCTTTTCAGGAGCCAGCCAGTCACTCCCAGCCATAGGCCCCCAGACAAAAACCTCGGCCCGTTTCCCTGGCAAACAAAAGTAAGCTACCCCGCTTCTGGATGGCAGATTGCAGGAGCCACTTTGCACCATCAAACTAGCCCGACTTGGAACTGGTGCCACCTCTGGTCTGGGAACCATCCTGCGTATCGTGGATTCTAAGGAGCCAGCCGGCCACTCCCAGTCACAAGCCCCCAAACACAAACAACGGCGCTTTTCCCTGGAAAACAAAACTCGCCTGCCAACTTTTTGATGGCAGATTGCAGGAGCCGCTTGGTACTATCAAATCAGCCCAACTTGGCACTGCTGCCACCATGAGTCTGGTAACTATCCTGCCTATCGTAGCTTTTCAGGAGCCAGCCGGTCACTCCCAGCCATAGGCCCCCAGACACAAACCTCGGCCCGTTTCCCTGGCAAACAAAAGTAAGCTGCCCCGTTTCTGGATGGCAGATTGCAGGTCCCACTTTGTACTATCAAACCAGCCCGACTTGGAACTGGTGCCACCTCTGGTCTGGGAACCATGCTGCGTATCGTGGATTCTAAGGAGCCAGCCGGCCACTCCCAGCCACAGTCCACCAAACACAAACAACGGCACTTTTCCCTGGAAAACAAAACTCGCCTGCCAACATTTTCATGGCAGATTGCAGGAGCCACTTTGCACCATCAAACTAGCCCGACTTGGCACTGGTGCCACCATGGTCTGGGAACCATCCTGCGTATCGTGGATTCTAATTAGCCAGCCGGCCACTCCCAGCCATAGGCCCCCAAACACAAACAACGGCACTTTCCCCTGGAAAACAAAACTCGCCTGCCAACATTTGATGGCAGATTGCAGGAGCCGCTTGGTACTATCAAATCAGCCCAACTTGGCACTTGTGCCACCATGAGTCTGGTAACCATCCAGCCTATCGTAGCTTTTCAGGAGCCAGCCAGTCACTCCCAGCCATAGGCCCCCAGACCAAATCCTTGGCCCGTTTCCCTTGCAAACAAAAGTAAGCTGCCCCGCTTCTGGATGGCAGATTGCAGGAGCCACTTGGTACTATCAAACAAGCCCAACTTGGAACTGGTGCCACCTCTGGTCTGGGAACCATCCTGCGTATCGTGGATTCTAAGGAGCCAGCCGGCCACTCCCAGCCACAGGCCACCAAAAAAAATCAACGGCACTTTTCCCTGGAAAACAAAACTTGCCTGCCAACTTTTTGATGGCAGATTGCAGGAGCCGCTTGATACTATCAAATCAGCCCAACTTGGCACTGGTGCCACCATGGGTCTGGTAACCATCCTGCCTATCGTAGCTTTTCAGGAGCCAGCCGGTCACTCCCAGCCATAGGCCCCCAGACACAAACCTCGGCCCGTTTCCCTGGCAAACAAAAGTAAGCTGCCCCGCTTCTGGATGGCAGATTGCAGGAGCCACTTTGCTCCATCAAACCAGCCCGACTTGGCACTGGTGCCACCTCTGGTCTGGGAACCATCCTGCGTATCGTGGATTCTAAGGAGCCAGCCGGCCACTCCCAGCCACATTCCACCAAACACAAACAACGGCACTTTTCCCTGGAAAACAAAACTCGCCTGCAAACTTTTTCATGGCAGATTGCAGGAGCCACTTTTCACCATCAAACTAGCCCGACTTGGCACTGGTGCCACCTCTGGTCTGGGAACCATCCTGCCTATCGTAGCTTTTCAGGATCCAACCGGTCACTCCCAGCCATAGGCCCCCAGACACAAACCTCGGCCCGTTTCCCTGGCAAACAAAATTAAGCTGCCCCGCTTCTGGATGGCAGATTTCAGGAGCTATTTAGTACTATCAAACCAGCCCGACTTGGCACTGGTGCCACCTTGGCTCTGGGAACCATCTTGCCTATTGTGGATTTTCAGGGTTCAGCCGGCCACTCTCAGCCATATGCCCTCAAACACAAACCACGGCCCTTTTCTCTGGCAAACAAAACTCAACTGCCCCTCTTCTGGACGGCAAATTGCAGGACGCACTTGGTACTACAAAAACAGCACAACTTGGCACTGGTGCCACCTTGGGTCTGGTCATCATCCTGCGTATCGAGCATTTTAAGGAGCCAGCCGGCCACTCCCAGCCATATGCGCCCAAAAAAAAAACACGGCCCTTTTCTCTGGCAAACAAAACTCAGCTGCCCCGCTTCTGGATGGCAGATTGCAGGAGCCACTTTGCACCATCAAACCAGCCCGACTTGGCACTGGTGCCACCTCTGGTCTGGGAACCATCCTGCGTATCGTGGATTCTAAGGAGCCAGCTGGCCACTCCCAGCCACAGGCCCCCAAATACCAGCAACGGCGCTTTTCCCTGGAAAACAAAACTGGCCTGCCAACTTTTTAATGGCAGATTGCAGGAGCCACTTTGCACCATCAAACTAGCCCGACTTGGCACTGGTGCCACCTCTGGTCTGGGAACCATCCTGCGTATCGTGGATTCTAATTAGCCAGCCGGCCACTCCCAGCCACAGGCCCCCAAACACAAACAACGGCGCTTTTCCCTGGAAAACAAAATTCGCCTGCCAACATTTTGATGGCAGATTGCAGGAGCCACTTTGCACCATCAAACCAGCCCGACTTGGCACTGGTGCCACCTCTTGTCTGGGAACCATCCTGCCTATTGTGGATTCTAAGGAGCCAGCCGGCCACTCCCAGCCACAGGCCCCCAAACACAAACAACGGCGCTTTTCCCTGGAAAACAAAACTCACCTGCCAACTTTTTGATGGCAGATTGCAGGAACCACTTGGTACTATCAAACCAGCCCAACTTGGCACTGGTGCCACCATGGGTCTGGTCACCATCCTGCCTATCGTAGCTTTTCAGGATCCAGCCGGGCAGTCCCACCCATAGGCCCCCAGAAAAAACCTCGGCCCGTTTCCCTGGCAAACAAAAGTAAGCTGCCCCGCTTCTGGATGGCAGATTGCAGGAGCCACTTTGCACCATCAAACTAGCCCGACTTGGAACTGGTGCCACCTCTGGTCTGGGAACCATCCTGCGTATCGTGGATTCTAAGGAGCCAGCCGGCCACTCCCAGCCACAGGCCCCCAAACACAAACAACGGCGCTTTTCCCTGGAAAACAAAACTCGCCTGCCAACTTTTTGATGGCAGATTGCAGGAGCCGCTTGGTACTATCAAATCAGCCCAACTTGGCACTGGTGCCACCATGAGTCTGGTAACCATCCTGCCTATCGTAGCTTTTCAGGAGCCAGCCGGTCACTCCCAGCCATAGGCCCCCAGACACAAACCTCGGCCCGTATCCCTGGCAAACAAAAGTAAGCTGCCCCGCTTCTGGATGGAAGATTGCAGGAGCCACTTGGTACTATCAAACCAGCCCGACTTGGAACTGGTGCCACCTCTGGTCTGGGAACCATGCTGCGTATCGTGGATTCTAAGGAGCCAGCCGGCCACTCCCAGCCACAGTCCACCAAACACAAACAACTGCGCTTCCCCTGTAAAACAAAACTCGCCTGCCAACTTTTTGATGGCAGATTGCAGGAGCCGCTTGGTACTATCAAATCAGCCCAACGTGGCACTGGTGCCACAATGAGTCTGGTAACCATCCTGCCTATCGTAGCTTTTCAGGAGCCAGCCAGTCACTCCCAGCCATAGGCCCCCAGACAAAAACCTCGGCCCGTTTCCCTTGCAAACAAAAGTAAGCTGCCCCGCTTCTGGATGGCAGATTGCAGGAGCCACTTGGTACTATCAAACAAGCCCAACTTGGAACTGGTGCCACCTCTGGTCTGGGAACCATCCTGCGTATCGTGGATTCTAAGGAGCCAGCCGGCCACTCCCAGCCACAGGCCACCAAAAAAAATCAACGGCACTTTTCCTTGGAAATCAAAACTTGCCTGCCAACTTTTTGATGGCAGATTGCAGGAGCCGCTTGATACTATCAAATCAGCCCAACTTGGCACTGGTGCCACCATGGGTCTGGTAACCATCCTGCCTATCGTAGCTTTTCAGGAGCCAGCCGGTCAGTCCCACCCATAGGCCCCCAGACACAAACCTCGGCCCGTTTCCCTGGCAAACAAAAGTAAGATGCCCCGCTTCTGGATGGCAGATTCCAGGAGCCACTTTGCTCCATCAAACCAGCCCGACTTGGCACTGGTGCCACCTCTTGTCTGGGAACCATCCTGCGTATCGTGGATTCTAAGGAGCCAGCCGGCCACTCACAGCCACAGGCCGCCAAACAAAATCAACGGCACTTTTCCCTGGAAATCAAAACTGGCCTGCCAACTTTTTGATGGCAGATTGCAGGAGCCACTTTTCACCATCAAACTAGCCCGACTTGGCACTGGTGCCACCTCTGGTCTGGGAATCATCCTGCCTATCGTAGCTTTTCAGGAGCCAGCCGGTCACTCCCAGCCATAGGCCCCCAGACACAAACCTCGGCCCGTTTCCCTGGCAAACAAAATTAAGCTGCCCCGCTTCTGGATGGCAGATTGCAGGAGCTATTTAGTACTATCAAACCAGCCCGACTTGGAACTGGTGCCACCTTGGCTCTGGGAACCATCCTGCCTATTGTGGATTTTCAGGGGTCAGCCGGCCACTCTCAGCCATATGCCCTCAAACACAAACCACGGCCCTTTTCTCTGGCAAACAAAACTCAACTGCCCCTCTTCTGGATGGCAAATTGCAGGACGCACTTGGTACTACAAAAACAGCACAACTTGGCACTGGTGCCACCTTGGGTCTGGTCACCATCCTGCGTATCGAGCATTTTAAGGAGCCAGCCGGCCACTCCAAGCCATATGCCCCCAAAAAAAAACCACGGCCCTTTTCTCTGGCAAACAAAACTCAACTTCCCCGCTTCTGGATGGCAGATTGCAGGAGCCACTTTGCACCATCAAACCAGCCCGACTTGGCACTGGTGCCACCTCTGGTCTGGGAACCATCCTGCGTATCGTGGATTATAAGGAGCCAGCTGGCCACTCCCAGCCACAGGCCACCAAAAAAAATCAACGGCACTTTTCCCTGGAAAACAAAACTCGCCTGCCAACTTTTTGATGGCAGATTGCAGGAGCCGCTTGATACTATCAAATCAGCCCAACTTGGCACTGGTGCCACCATGGGTCTGGTAACCATCCTGCCTATCGTAGCTTTTCAGGAGCCAGCCGGTCACTCCCAGCCATAGGCCCCCAGACAGAAACCTAGGCCCGTTTCCCTGGCAAACAAAAGTAATCTGCCCCGCTTCTGGATGGCAGATTGCAGGAGCCACTTGGTACTATCAAACCAGCCCGACTTGGAACTGGTGCCACCTCTGGTCTGGGAACCATCCTGCGTATCGTGGATTCTAACGAGCCAGCCGGCCACTCCCAGCCACAGTCCACCAAACACAAACAACGGCACTTTTCCCTGGAAAACAAAACTCGCCTGCCAACTTTTTCATGGCAGATTGCAGGAGCCACTTTGCACCATCAAACTAGCCCGACTTGGCACTGGTGCCACCATGGTCTGGGAACCATCCTGCGTATCGTGGATTCTAATTAGCCAGCCGGCCACTCCCAGCCATAGGCCCCCAAACACAAACAACGGCGCTTTCCCCTGGAAAACAAAACTCGCCTGCCAACTTTTTGATGGCAGATTGCAGGAGCCGCTTGGTACTATCAAATCAGCCCAACTTGGCACTGGTGCCACCATGGGTCTGGTAACCATCCTGCCTATCGTAGCTTTTCAGGAGCCAGCCGGTCACTCCCAGCCATAGGCCCCCAGACAAAACCTCGGCCCGTTTCCCTTGCAAACAAAAGTAAGCTGCCCCGCTTCTGGATGACAGATTGCAGGAGCCACTTGGTATTATCAAACAAGCCCGACTTGGAACTGGTGCCACCTCTGGTCTGGGAACCATCCTGCGTATCGTGGATTCTAAGGAGCCAGCCGGCCACTCCCAGCCACAGGCCGCCAAAAAAAATCAACGGCACTTTTCCCTGGAAAACAAAACTCGCCTGGCAACATTTTGATGGCAGATTGCAGGAGCCGCTTGATACTATCAAATCAGCCCAACTTGGCACTGGTGCCACCATGGGTCTGGTAACCATCCTGCCTATCGTAGCTTTTCAAGAGCCAGCCGGTCACTCCCAGCCATAGGCCCCCAGACACAAACCTCGTCCCGTTTCCCTGGCAAACAAAAGTAAGCTGCCCCGCTTCTGGATGGCAGATTGCAGGAGCCACTTGGTACTATCAAACAAGCCCAACTTGGAACTGGTGCCACCTCTGGTCTGGGAACCATCCTGCGTATCGTGGATTCTAAGGAGCCAGCCGGCCACTCCCAGCCACAGTCCACCAAACACAAACAACGGCACTTTTCCCTGGAAAACAAAACTCGCCTGCAAACTTTTTAATGGCAGATTGCAGGAGCCACTTTGCACCATCAAACTAGCCCGACTTGGCACTGGTGCCACCTCTGGTCTGGGAACCATCCTGCGTATCGTGGATTCTAATTAGCCAGCCGGACACTCCCAGCCATAGGCCCCCAAACACAACCAACGTCGCTTTTCCCTGGAAAACAAAACTCGCTTGCCAACTTTTTGATGGCAGATTGCAGGAGCCGCTTGGTACTATCAAATCAGCCCAACGTGGCACTGGTGCCACCATGAGTCTGGTAACCATCCTGCCTATCGTAGCTTTTCAGGAGCCAGCCAGTCACTCCCAGCCATAGGCCCCCAGACACAAACCTCGGCCCGTTTCCCTGGCAAACAAAAGTAAGCTGCCCCGCTTCTGGATGGCAGATTGCAGGAGCCACTTGGTACTATCAAACAAGCCCGACTTGGAACTGGTGCCACCTCTGGTCTGGGAACCATCCTGCGTATGGTGGATTCTAAGGAGCCAGCCGGCCACTCCCAGCCACAGGCCGCCAAACAAAATCAACGGCACTTTTCCCTGGAAAACAAAACTCGCCTGCCCACTTTTTGATGGCAGATTGCAGGAGCCAGTTTTCACCATCAAACTAGCCCGACTTGGCACTGGTGCCAACTCTTGTCTTGGAACCATCTTGTCTATCGTAGCTTTTCAGGAGCCAGCCGGTCACTCCCAGCCATAGGCCCCCAGACACAAACCTCGGCCCGTTTCCCTGGCAAACAAAATTAAGCTGCCCCGCTTCTGGATGGCAGATTGCAGGAGCTATTTAGTACTATCAAACCAGCCCGACTTGGAACTGGTGCCACCTTGGCTCTGGGAACCATCCTGCCTATTGTGGATTTTCAGGGGTCAGCCGGCCACTCTCAGCCATATGCCCTCAAACACAAACCACGGCCCTTTTCTCTGGCAAACAAAACTCAACTGCCCCTCTTCTGGATGGCAAATTGCAGGACGCACTTGGTACTACAAAAACAGCACAACTTGGCACTGGTGCCACCTTGGGTCTGGTCACCATCCTGCGTATCGAGCATTTTAAGGAGCCAGCCGGCCAGTCCCAGCCATAGGCCCCCAGACAGAAACCTCGGCCCTTTTCTCTGGCAAACAAAACTCAGCTGCCCCGCTTCTGGATGGCAGATTGCAGGAGTCACTTTGCACCATCAAACTAGCCCGACTTGGCACTGGTGCCACCTCTGGTCTGGGAACCATCCTGCGTATCGTGGATTCTAATTAGCCAGCCGGCCACTCCCAGCCACAGGCCCCCAAACACAAAGAACGGCGCTTTTCCCTGGAAAACAAAATTTGCCTGCCAATATTTTGATGGCAGATTGCAGGAGCCTCTTTGCACCATCAAACCAGCCCGACTTGGAACTGGTGCCACCTCTGGTCTGGGAACCATCCTGCGTATCGTGGATTCTAAGGAGCCAGCCGGCCACTCCCAGCCACAGGCCCCCAAACACAAACAACGGCGCTTTTCCCTGGAAAATTAAACTCGCCTGCGAACTTTTTGATGGCAGATTGCAGGAGCCACTTGGTACTATCAAACCAGCCCAACTTGGAACTGGTGCCACCATGGGTCTGGTCACCATCCTGCCTATTGTAGCTTTTCAGGAGCCAGCCGGACAGTCCCACCCCTTGGCCCCCAGAAAAAACCTCGTCCCGTTTCCCTGGCAAACAAAAGTAAGCTACCCCGCTTCTGGATGGCAGATTGCAGGAGCCACTTTGCACCATCAAACTAGCCCGACTTGGCACTGGTGCCACCTCTGGTCTGGGAACCATCCTGCGTATCGTGGATTCTAATTAGCCAGCCGGCCACTCCCAGTCACAGGCCACCAAACACAAACAACGGCGCTTTGCCCTGGAAAACAAAACACGCCTGCCAACATTTTGATGGCAGATTGCAGGAGCCACTTTGCACCATCAAACCAGCCCGACTTGGCACTCGTGCCACCATGGGTCTGGGAACCATCCTGCCTATCGTGGATTCTAAGGAGCCAGCCGGCCACTCCCAGCCACAGGCCCCCAAACACAAACAACGGCACTCTTCCCTGAAAAACAAAACTCGCCTGCCAACTTTTTGATGGCAGATTGCAGGAGCCAGTTTTCACCATCAAACTAGCCCGACTTGGCACTGGTGCCACCTCTGGTCTGGGAACCATCCTGCGTATCGTGGATTCTAATTAGCCAGCCGGCCACTCCCAGCCACAGGCCCCCAAACACAAAGAACGGCGCTTTTCCCTGGAAAAGAAAACTGGCCTGCCAACATTTTGATGGCAGATTGCAGGAGCCACTTGGTACTATCAAACCAGCCCAACTTGGCACTGGTGCCACCATGGGTCTGGTCACCATCCTGCCTATCGTAGCTTTTCAGGAGCCAGACGGTCAGTCCCACCCATAGGCCCCGAGACACAAACCTCGGCCCGTTTCCTTGGCAAACAAAAGTAAGCTGCCCCGCTTCTGGATGGCAGATTGCAGGAGCCACTTGGTACTATCAAACCAGCCCGACTTGGCACAGGTGCCACCTCAGGTCTGGGAACCATCCTGCGTATCGTGGATTCTAAGGAGCCAGCCGGCCACTCCCAGCCACAGGCCCCCAAACACAAACAACGGCGCTTTTCCCTGGAAAACAAAACTCGCCTGCCAACATTTTGATGGCAGATTGCAGGAGCCACTTGGTACTATCAAACCAGCCCGACTTGGCACTGGTGCCACCATGGGTCTGGTCACCATCCTGCCTATCGTAGCTTTTCAGGAGCCAGCCGGTCACTCCCAGCCATAGGCCCCCAGACACAAACCACGGCCCGTTTCCCTGGCAAACAAAAGTAAGCTGCCCCACTTCTGGATGGCAGATTGCAGGACGCACTTGGTACTATCAAACCAGCCTACCTTGGCAATGGTGCAACCTTGGGTCTGGGAACCATCCTGCGTATCGTGGATTCTAAGGAGCCAGCCGGCCACTCCCAGCCACAGGCCCCCAAACACAAACAACGGCACTCTTCCCTGGAAAACAAAACTCGCCTGCCAACTTTTTGATGGCAGATTACAGGAGCCACTTGGTACTATCAAACCAGCCCGACTTGGAACTGGTGCCACCTCTGGTCTGGGAACCATCCCGCGTATCGTGGATTCTAAGGACCCAGCCGGCCACTCCCAGCCACAGTCCACCAAACACAAACAACGGCACTTTTCCCTGGAAAACAAAACTCGCCTGCCAACTTTTTCATGGCAGATTGCAGGAGCCACTTTGCACCATCAAACTAGCCCGACATGGCACTGGTGCCACCTCTGGTCTGGGAACCATCCTGCGTATCGTGGATTCTAATTAGCCAGCCGGCTACTCCCAGCCACAGGCCCCCAAACACAAACAACGGCGCTTTCCCCTGGAAAACAAAACTCGCCTGCCAAATTTTTGATGGCAGATTGCAGGAGCCACTTGGTACTATCAAACCAGCCCAACTTGGCACTGGTGCCACCATGGGTCTGGTCACCATCGTGCCTATTGTAGCTTTTCAGGAGCCAGCCGGTCACTCCCAGCCATAGGCCCCCAGACAAAATCCTCGGCCCGTTTCCCTGGCAAAAAAAAGTAAGCTGCCCCGCTTCTGGATGGCAGATTGCAGGAGCTATTTAGTACTATCAAACCAGCCCGACTTGGCACTGGTGCCACCTTGGCTCTGGGAACCATCCTGCCTATTGTGGATTTTCAGGGGTCAGCCGGCCACTCTCAGCCATATGCCCTCAAACACAAACCACGGCCCTTTTCTCTGGCAAACAAAACTCAACTGCCCCTCTTCTGGATGGCAAATTGCAGGACGCACTTGGTATTACAAAAACAGCACAACTTGGCACTGGTACCACCTTGGGTCTGGTCACCATCCTGCGTATCGAGGATTTTAAGGAGCCAGCCGGCCACTCCCAGCCATATGCCCCCAAAAACAAACCATGGCCCTTTTCTCTGGCAAACAAAACTCAGCTGCCCCGCTTCTGGATGGCAGATTGCAGGAGCCACTTGGTACTATCAAACCAGCCCGACTTGGCACTGGTGCCACCTTGGGTCTGTGAACCATCCTGCGTATTGTGGATTGTCAGGAGCCAGCCGACCACTCTCGGCCACAGACCCCAATCAAAAACAAGGGCCCGATTCACAGGCAAAAAAAACTCAGCTGCCCCACTTCTAGATGTGAGATTGCAGGAGGCGCTTGACTCTGTCAAACCAGCCCTACTTGGCACTGGTGCCACCTTGGGTCTGGGAACCATGCTGCGTATCATGGAATTTCAGGAGCCAGCCGGCCACTGCCAGCCACAGGACTCAAACACATACCACAGCCCTTTTCTCTGGCAAGCAAAACTCAGCTGCCCCGCTTTTAGATGGCAGATTGCAGGAGCCACTTGGTACTATCAAACCAGCCCAACTTGGCACTGGTGCCACCATGGGTCTAGTAACCATCTTGCCTATCGTATCTTTTCACGACCGAGCCGGTCACTCCCAGCCATGGGCTCGCAGACACAAACCACGGCCCGTTTCCTTGGCAAAAAAAAGTAAGCTGCCCCGCTTCTGGATGGCAGATTGCAGGAGCCACTTGGTACTATCAAACCAGCCCAACTTGGCACTGGTGCCACCATGGGTCTGGTAACCATCCTGCCTATCGTAGCTTTTCAGGAGCCAGCCTGCCACTCCCAGCCACAGGCCCCCAAACACAAACAACGGCGCTTTTCCCTGGAAAACAGAACTCGCCTGCCAACATTTTGATGGCAGATTGCAGGAGCCACTTGGTACTATCAAACCAGCATAACTTGGCACTGGTGCCACCATGGGTCTGGTCACCATCCTGCCTATCGTAGCTTTTCACGACCGAGCCGGTCACTCCCAGCCATAGGCCCCCAGACACAAACCACGGCCCGTTTCCTTGGCAAACAAAAGTAAGCTGCCCCACTTCTGGATGGCAGATTGCAGGACGCACTTGGTACTATCAAACGAGCCTACCTTGGCAATGGTGCAACCTTGGGTCTGGGAACCATCCTGCGTATCGTGGATTCTAAGGAGCCAGCCGGCCATTCCCGGCCATAGGCCCCCAAACACAAACAACGGCACTCTTCACTGGAAAACAAAACTCGCCTGCCAACTTTTTGATGGCAGATTGCAGGAGCCACTTGGTACTATCAAATCAGCCCAACATGGCACTGGTGCCACCATGGGTCTGGTAAATGTCCTGCCTATCGTAGCTTTACAGGAGCCAGCCGGTCACTTCCAGCCATAGGCCCCCAGACACAAACCTCGGCCCGTTTACCTGGCAAACAAAAGTAAGCTACCCCGCTTCTGGATGGCAGATTGCAGGAGCCACTTTGCACCATCAAACTAGCCCAACTTGGCTCTGGTGCCACCTCAGGTCTGTGAACCATCCTGCGTATTGTGGATTGACAGGAGCCAGCTGACCGCTCTCGGCCACCGACCCCAATCAAGAACAACGGCCCAATTCACAGGCAAAAAAAACTCAGCTGCCCCACTTCTGGATGGGAGACTGCAGGAGGCGCTTGACTCTGTCAAACCAGCCCTACTTGGCACTGGTGCCACCTTGGGTCTGGGAACCATGCTGCGTATCATGGAATTTCAGGAGCCTGCCGGCCACTGCCAGCCACAGGACCCAAACATATACCACAGCCCTTTTCTCTGGCAAGCAAAACTCAGCTGCCCCGCTTCTGGATGGCAGATTGCAGGAGCCACTTGGTACTATCAAACCAGCCCAACTTGGCACGGGTGCCACCATGGGTCTGGTAACCATCCTGCCTATCGTAGCATTTCAGGAGCCAGCCGGCCACTCCCAGCCACAGGCCCCCAAACAAAAACAACGGCGCTTTTCCCTGGGAAACAGAACTCGCCTGCCAACTTTTTGATGGCAGATTGCAGGAGCCACTTGGTACTATCAAACCAGCCCAACTTGGCACTGGTGCCACCATGGGTCTGGTCACCATCCTGCCTATCGTAGCTTTTCACGACCGAGCCGGTCACTCCCAGCCATAGGCCCCCAGACACAAACCACGGCCCGTTTCCTTGGCAAACAAAAGTAAGCTGCCCCGCTTCTGGATGGCATATTTCAGGAGCCACTTTGTGGTATCAAACAAGCCCAACTTAGCACTGGTGCCACCTGTGGTCTGGGAACCATCCTGCGTATCGTGGATTCCAAGGAGCCAGCCGGCCACTCCCAGCCACAGGCCCCCAAACAAAAACAACGGCACTCTTCCCTGGAAAACAAAACTGGCCTGCCAACTTTTTGATGGCAGATTGCAGGAGCCACTTTGCACCATCAAACTAGCCCGACTTGGCACTGGTGCCACCTCTGGTCTGGGAACCATCCTGCGTATCGTGGATTATAATTAGCCGGCCGGCCACTCCCAGCCACTGGCCCCCAAACAAAAACAACGGCGATTTTCCCAGGAAAACAAAACTGGCCTGCCAACTTATTGATGGCAGATGGCAGGAGCCACTTGGTACTATCAAACCAGCCCAACTTGGCACTGGTGCCACCATGGGTCTGGTCACCATCCTGCCTATCGTAGCTTTTCAGGAGCCAGCCGGTCAGTCCCACCCATAGGCCCCGAGACACAAACTTCGATCCGTTTCCCTGGCAAACAAAAGTAAGCTGCCCCGCTTCTGGATGGCAGATTGCAGGAGCCACTTGGTACTATCAAACCAGCCCAACTTGGCACTGCTGCCACCATGGGTCTGGTCACCATCCTGCCTATCGCAGCTTTTCAGGAGCCAGCCGGTCACTCCCAGCCATAGGCCCCCAGACACAAACTTCGGCCCGTTTCCCTGGCAAAAAAAAGTAAGCTACCCTGCTTCTGGATGGCAGATTGCAGGAGCCACTTTGCACCATCAAACTAGCCCGACTTGGCACTGGTGCCACCTTGGGTCTGTGAACCATCCTGCGTATTGTGGATTGACCGGAGCCAGCCGACCGCTCTCGGCCACCGACCCCAATCAAAAACAACGGCCCGATTCACAGGCAAAAAAAACTCAGCTGCCCCACTTCTGGATGGGAGATTGCAGGAGGCGCTTGACGCTGTCAAACCAGCCCTACTTGGCAGTGGTGCCACCTTGGGTCTGGGAACCATGCTGCGTATCATGGAATTTCAGGAGCCATCCGGCCACTGCCAGCCACAGGACCCAAACATATACCACAGCCCTTTTCTCTGGCAAGCAAAACTCAGCTGCCCCAGTTTTGGATGGCAGATTGCAGGAGCCACTTGGTACTATCAAACCAGCCCAACTTGGCACGGGTGCCACCATGGGTCTGGTAACCATCCTGCCTATCGTAGCATTTCAGGAGCCAGCCGGCCACTCCCAGCCATAGGCCCCCAAACAAAAACAACGGCGCTTTTCCCTGGAAAGCAGAACTCGCCTGCCTACTTTTTGATGGCAGATTGCAGGAGCCACTTGGTACTATCAAACCAGCCCAACTTGGCACTGGTGCCACCATGGGTCTGGTCACCATCCTGCCTATCGTAGCTTTTCACGACCGAGCCGGTCACTCCCAGCCATAGGCCCCCAGACACAAACCTCGGCCCGTTTCCTTTGCAAACAAAAGTAAGCTGCCCCGCTTCTGGATGGCATATTGCAGGAGCCACTTTGTGGTATCAAAAAAGCCCAACTTAGCACTGGTGCCACGTGTGGTCTGGGAACCATCCTGCGTATCGTGGATTCCAAGGAGCCATCCGGCCACTCCCAGCCACAGGCCCCCAAACAAAAACAACGGCACTCTTCCCTGGAAAACAAAACTGGCCTGCCAACTTTTTGATGGCAGATTGCAGGAGCCACTTTGCACCATCAAACTAGCCCGACTTGGCACTGGTGCCACCTCTGGTCTGGGAACCATCCTGCGTATCGTGGATTCTAATCAGCCAGCCGGCCACTCCCAGCCACAGGCCCCCAAACACAAACAACGGCGCTTTTCCCTGGAAAACAAAACTGGCCTGCCAACTTTTTGATGGCAGATTGCAGGAGCCACTTGGTACTATCAAACCAGCCCAACTTGGCACTGGTGCCACCATGGGTCTGGTCACCATCCTGCCTATCGTAGCTTTTCAGGAGCCAGCCGGTCAGTCCCACCCATAGGCCCCGAGACACAAACCTCGGCCCGTTTCCCTGGCAAACAAAAGTAAGCTGCCCCGTTTCTGGATGGCAGATTGCAGGAGCCACTTGGTACTATCAAACCAGCCCGACTTGGCACTGGTGCCACCTCAGGTCTGGGAACCATCCTGCGTATCGTGGATTCTAAGGAGCCAGCCGGCCATTCCCAGCCCCAGGCCCCCAAGCACAAACAACGGCAATCTTCCCTGGAAAACAAAACTCGCCAGCCAACTTTTTGATGGCAGATTGCAGGAGCCACTTGGTACTATCAAACCAGCCCAACTTGGCACTGGTGCCACCATGGGTCCGGTCACCATCCTGCCTATCGTAGCTTTTCAGGACCGAGCCTGTCACTCCCAGCCATAGGCCCCCAGACACAAACCACGGCCCGTTTCCTTGGCAAACAAAAGTAAGCTGCCCCGCTTCTGGATGGCAGATTGCAGGAGCCACTTTGTGGTATCAAACCAGCCCAACTTGGCACTGGTGCCACCTCTGGTCTGGGAACCATCCTGCGTATCGTGGATTCTAATTAGCCAGCTGGCCACTCCCAGCCACAGGACCCCAAACATAAACAACGGCGCTTTTCCCTGGAAAACAAAACTGGCCTGCCAAATTTTTGATGGCAGATTGCAGGAGCCACTTGGTACTATCAAACCAGCCCAACTTGGCACTGGTGCCACCATGGGTCTGGTCACCATCCTGCCTATCGTAGCTTTTCAGGAGCCAGCCGGTCACTCCCAGCCATAGTCCCCCAGACACAAACCACGGCCCATTTCCCTGGCAAACAAACGTAAGCTGCCGCACTTCTGGATGGCAGATTCCAGGACGCACTTGGTAGTATCAAACCACCCTACCTTGGCACTGGTGCCACCTCTGGTCTGGGAACCAT
This sequence comes from Melospiza melodia melodia, assembly GCF_035770615.1. NCBI lineage: Eukaryota > Metazoa > Chordata > Aves > Passeriformes > Passerellidae > Melospiza > Melospiza melodia. The sequence goes on from NC_086215.1 coordinate 759,814, forward strand.
CCTGCGTATCGTGGATTCTAAGGAGCCAGCCGGCCACTCCCAGCCATAGGCCACCAAAAAAAATCAACGGCACTTTTCCCTGGAAAACAAAACTCGCCTGCCAACTTTTTGATGGCAGATTGCAGGAGCCGCTTGATAGTATCAAACCAGCCCAACTTGGCACTGGTGCCACCATGGGTCTGGTAACCATCCTGCCTATCGTAGCTTTTCAGGAGCCAGCCAGTCACTCCCAGCCATAGGCCCCCAGACACAAACCTCGGCCCGTTTCCCTGGCAAACAAAAGTAAGCTGCCCCGCTTCTGGATGGCAGATTGCAGGAGCCACTTGCTACTATCAAACAAGCCCGGCTTGGAACTGGTGCCACCTCTGGTCTGGGAACCATCCTGCGTATCGTGGATTCTAAGGAGCCAGCCGGCCACTCCCAGCCACAGGCCACCAAACAAAATCAACGGCACTTTTCCTTGGAAAACAAAACTCGCCTGCCAACTTTTTGATGGCAGATTGCAGGAGCCACTTTTCACCATCAAACTAGCCCGACATGGCACTGGTGCCACCTTGGGTCTGGTCACCATCCTGCGTATCGTGGATTCCAATTAGCCAGCCGGTCACTCCCAGCCATAGGCCCCCAAACACAAACAACGGCGCTTTTCCCTGGAAAACAAAACTCGCCTGCCAAATTTTTGATGGCAGATTGCAGGAGCCGCTTGGTACTATCAAATCAGCCCAACTTGGCACTGGTGCCACCATGAGTCTGGTAACCATCCTGCCTATCGTAGCTTTTCAGGAGCCAGCCAGTCACGCCCAGCCATAGGCCCCCAGACAGAAACCTCGGCCCGTTTCCCTGGCAAACAAAAGTAAGCTGCCCCGCTTCTGGATAGCAGATTGCAGGAGCCACTTGGTACTATCAAACAAGCCCGGCTTGGAACTTGTGCCACCTCTGGTCTGGGAACCATCATGCGTATCGTGGATTCTAAGGAGCCAGCCGGCCACTCCCAGCCACAGGCCGCCAAAAAAAATCAACGGCACTTTTCCCTGGAAAACAAAACTCGCCTGCCAACTTTTTGATGGCAGATTGCAGGAGCCACTTTTCACCATCAAACTAGCCCGACTTGGCACTGGTGCCACCTCTGGTCTGGGAACCATCCTGCCTATCGTAGCTTTTCAGGAGCCAGCCGGTCACTCCCAACCATAGGCCCCCAGACACAAACCTCGGCCCGTTTCCCTGGCAAACAAAATTAAGCTGCCCCGCTTCTGGATGGCAGATTGCAGGAGCTATTTACTACTATCAAACCAGCCCGACTTGGAACTGGTGCCACCTTGGCTCTGGGAACCATCCTGCCTATTGTGGATTTTCAGGGGTCAGCCGGCCACTCTCAGCCATATGCCCTCAAACACAAACCACGGCCCTTTTCTCTGGCAAACAAAACTCAACTGCCCCTCTTCTGGATGGCAAATTGCAGGACGCACTTGGTACTACAAAAACAGCACAACTTGGCACTGGTGCCACCTTGGGTCTGGTCACCATCCTGCGTATCGAGCATTTAAAGGAGCCAGCCGGCCACTCCAAGCCATATGCCCCCAAAAAAAACCACGGCCCTTTTCTCTGGCAAACAAAACTCAGCTGCCCCGCTTCTGGATGGCAGATTGCAGGAGCCACTTTGCACCATCAAACCAGCCCGACTTGGCACTGGTGCCACCTCTGGTCTGGGAACCATCCTGCGTATCGTGGATTATAAGGAGCCAGCTGGCCACTCCCAGCCACAGTCCACCAAAAAAAATCAACGGCACTTTTCCCTGGAAAACAAAACTCGCCAGCCAACTTTTTGATGGCAGATTGCAGGAGCCGCTTGATACTATCAAATCAGCCCAACTTGGCACTGGTGCCACCATGGGTCTGGTAACCATCCTGCCTCTCGTAGCTTTTCAGGAGCCAGCCGGTCACTCCCAGCCATAGGCCCCCAGACACAAACCTCAGCCCGTTTCCCTTGCAAACAAAAGTAAGCTGCCCCGCTTCTGGATGGCAGATTGCAGGACGCACTTGGTACTATCAAACCAGCCCGACTTGGAACTGGTGCCACCTCTGGTCTGGGAACCATCCTGCGTATCGTGGATTCTAAGGAGCCAGCCGGCCACTCCCAGCCACAGTCCACCAAACACAAACAAGGGCACTTTTCCCTGGAAAACAAAACTCGCCTGCCAACTTTTTCATGGCAGATTGCAGGAGCCACTTTGCACCATCAAACTAGCCCGACTTGGCACTGGTGCCACCATGGTCTGGTAACCATCCTGCGTATCGTGGATTCTAATAAGCCAGCCGGCCACTCCCAGCCATAGGCCCCCAAACACAAACAACGGCGCTTTCCCCTGGAAAACAAAACTGGCCTGCCAACTTTTTGATGGCAGATTGCAGGAGCCGCTTGGTACTATCAAATCAGCCCAACGTGGCAATGGTGCCACCATGAGTCTGGTAACCATCCTGCCTATCGTAGCTTTTCAGGAGCCAGCCAGTCACTCCCAGCCATAGGCCCCCAGACACAAACCTCGGCCTGTTTCCCTTGCAAACAAAAGTAAGCTGCCCCGCTTCTGGATGGCAGATTGCAGGAGCCACTTGGTACTATCAAACAAGCCCGACTTGGAACTGGTGCCACCTCTGGTCTGGGAACCATCCTGCGTATCGTGGATTCTAAGGAGCCAGCCGGCCACTCCCAGCCACAGGCCACCAAAAAAAATCAACGGCACTTTTCCCAGGAAAACAAAACTCGCCTGCCAACTTTTTGATGGCAGATTGCAGGAGCCGCTTGATACTATCAAATCAGCCCAACTTGGCACTGGTGCCACCATGGGTCTGGTAACCATCCTGCCTATCGTAGCTTTTCAGGAGCCAGCCGGTCACTCCCAGCCATAGGCCCCCAGACAGAAACCTTGGCCCGTTTCCCTGGCAAACAAAAGTAACCTGCCCCGCTTCTGGATGGCAGATTGCAGGAGCCACTTGGTACTATCAAACAAGCCCGACTTGGAACTGGTGCCACCTCTGGTGTGGGAACCATCCTGCGTATCGTGGATTCTAAGGAGCCAGCCGGCCACTCCCAGCCACAGTCCACCAAACACAAACAACGGCACTTTTCCCTGGAAAACAAAACTCGCCTGCAAACTTTTTCATGGCAGATTGCAGGAGCCACTTTTCACCATCAAACTAGCCCGACTTGGCACTGGTGCCACCTCTGGTCTGGGAACCATCCTGCTTATCGTAGCTTTTCAGGAGCCAGCCGGTCACTCCCAGCCATAGGCCCCCAGACACAAACCTCGGCCCGTTTCCCTGGCAAACAAAATTAAGCTGCCCCGCTTCTGGATGGCAGATTGCAGGAGCTATTTAGTACTATCAAACCAGCCCGACTTGGCACTGGTGCCACCTTGGCTCTGGGAACCATCTTGCCTATTGTGGATTTTCAGGGTTCAGCCGGCCACTCTCAGCCATATGCCCTCAAACACAAACCACGGCCCTTTTCTCTGGCAAACAAAACTCAACTGCCCCTCTTCTGGATGGCAAATTGCAGGACGCACTTGGTACTACAAAAACAGCACAACTTGGCACTGGTGCCACCTTGGGTCTGGTCACCATCCTGCGTATCGAGCATTTTAAGGAGCCAGCCGGCCACTCCCAGCCATATGCCCCCAAAAAAAAACCACGGCCCTTTTCTCTGGCAAACAAAACTCAGCTGCCCCGCTTCTGGATGGCAGATTGCAGGAGCCACTTTGCACCATCAAACCAGCCCGACTTGGCACTGGTGCCACCTCTGGTCTGGGAACCATCCTGCGTATCGTGGATTCTAAGGAGCCAGCTGGCCAGTCCCAGCCACAGCCCCCAAATACAAACAACGGCGCTTTTCCCTGGAAAACAAAACTGGCCTGCCAACTTTTTAATGGCACATTGCAGGAGCCACTTTGCACCATCAAACTAGCCCGACTTGGCACTGGTGCCACCTCTGGTCTGGGAACCATCCTGCGTATCGTGGATTCTAATTAGCCAGCCGGCCACTCCCAGCCACAGGCCCCCAAACACAAAGAACGGCGCTTTTCCCTGGAAAACAAAATTTGCATGCCAACATTTTGATGGCAGATTGCAGGAGCCACTTTGCACCATCAAACCAGCCCGACTTGGCACTGGTGCCACCTCTTGTCTGGGAACCATCCTGCGTATCGTGGATTCTAAGGAGCCAGCCGGCCACTCCCAGCCACAGGCCCCCAAACACAAACAACGGCGCTTTTCCCTGGAAAACAAAACTCGCCTGCCAACTTTTTGATGGCAGATTGCAGGAGCCACTTGGTACTATCAAACCAGCCCAACTTGGCACTTGTGCCACCATGGGTCTGGTCACCATCCTGCCTATCGTAGCTTTTCAGGAGCCAGCCAGTCACTCCCAGCCATAGGCGCCCAGAAAAAACCTCGGCCCGTTTCCCTGGCAAACAAAAGTAAGCTACCCCGCTTCTGGATGGCAGATTGCAGGAGCCACTTTGCACCATCAAACTAGCCCGACTTGGAACTGGTGCCACCTCTGGTCTGGGAACCATCCTGCGTATCGTGGATTCTAAGGAGCCAGCCGGCCACTCCCAGTCACAAGCCCCCAAACACAAACAACGGCGCTTTTCCCTGGAAAACAAAACTCGCCTGCCAACTTTTTGATGGCAGATTGCAGGAGCCGCTTGGTACTATCAAATCAGCCCAACTTGGCACTGCTGCCACCATGAGTCTGGTAACCATCCTGCCTATCGTAGCTTTTCAGGAGCCAGCCGGTCACTCCCAGCCATAGGCCCCCAGACACAAACCTCGGCCCGTTTCCCTGGCAAACAAAAGTAATCTGCCCCGTTTCTGGATGGCAGATTGCAGGAGCCACTTGGTACTATCAAACCAGCCCGACTTGGAACTGGTGCCACCTCTGGTCTGGGAACCATGCTGCGTATCGTGGATTCTAAGGAGCCAGCCGGCCACTCCCAGCCACAGTCCACCAAACACAAACAACGGCACTTTTCCCTGGAAAACAAAACTCGCCTGCCAACTTTTTGATGGCAGATTGCAGGAGCCACTTTGCACCATCAAACTAGCCCGACTTGGCACTGGTGCCACCATGGTCTGGGAACCATCCTGCGTATCGTGGATTCTAATTAGCCAGCCGGCCACTCCCAGCCATAGGCCCCCAAACACAAACAACGGCGCTTTCCCCTGGAAAACAAAACTCGCCTGCCAACTTTTTGATGGCAGATTGCAGGAGCCGCTTGGTACTATCAAATCAGCCCAACGTGGCACTGGTGCCACCATGAGTCTGGTAACCATCCAGCCTATCGTAGCTTTTCAGGAGCCAGCCAGTCACTCCCAGCCATAGGCCCCCAGACAAAATCCTTGGCCCGTTTCCCTTGCAAACAAAAGTAAGCTGCCCCGCTTCTGGATGGCAGATTGCAGGAGCCACTTGGTACTATCAAACAAGCCCAACTTGGAACTGGTGCCACCTCTGGTCTGGGAACCATCCTGCGTATCGTGGATTCTAAGGAGCCAGCCGGCCACTCCCAGCCACAGGCCACCAAAAAAAATCAACAGCACTTTTCCCTGGAAAACAAAACTTGCCTGCCAACTTTTTGATGGCAGATTGCAGGAGCCGCTTGATACTATCAAATCAGCCCAACTTGGCACTGGTGCCACCATGGGTCTGGTAACCATCCTGCCTATCGTAGCTTTTCAGGAGCCAGCCGGTCACTCCCAGCCATAGGCCCCCAGACACAAACCTCGGCCCGTTTCCCAGGCAAACAAAAGTAAGCTGCCCCGCTTCTGGATGGCAGATTGCAGGAGCCACTTGGTACTATCAAACAAGCCCGACTTGGAACTGGTGCCACCTCTGGTGTGGGAACCATCCTGCATATCGTGGATTCTAAGGAGCCAGCCGGCCACTCCCAGCCACAGTCCACCAAACACAAACAACGGCGCTTTTCCCTGGAAAACAAAACTCGCCTGCCAACTTTTTGATGGCAGATTGCAGGAGCCACTTGGTACTATCAAACCAGCCCAACTTGGCACTGGTGCCACCATGGGTCTGGTCACCATCCTGCCTATCGTAGCTTTTCAGGAGCCAGCCAGTCACTCCCAGCCATAGGCCCCCAGAAAAAACCTCGGCCCGTTTCCCTGGCAAACAAAAGTAAGCTACCCCGCTTCTGGATGGCAGATTGCAGGAGCCACTTTGCACCATCAAACTAGCCCGACTTGGAACTGGTGCCACCTCTGGTCTGGGAACCATCCTGCGTATCGTGGATTCTAAGGAGCCAGCCGGCCACTCCCAGTCACAAGCCCCCAAACACAAACAACGGCGCTTTTCCCTGGAAAACAAAACTCGCCTGCCAACTTTTTGATGGCAGATTGCAGGAGCCGCTTGGTACTATCAAATCAGCCCAACTTGGCACTGCTGCCACCATGAGTCTGGTAACCATCCTGCCTATCGTAGCTTTTCAGGAGCCAGCCGGTCACTCCCAGCCATAGGCCCCCAGACACAAACCTCGGCCCGTTTCCCTGGCAAACAAAAGTAAGCTGCCCCGTTTCTGGATGGCAGATTGCAGGACCCACTTGGTACTATCAAACCAGCCCGACTTGGAACTGGTGCCACCTCTGGTCTGGGAACCATCCTGCGTATCGTGGATTCTAAGGAGCCAGCCGGCCACTCCCAGCCACAGTCCACCAAACACAAACAACGGCACTTTTCCCTGGAAAACAAAACTCGCCTGCCAACTTTTTGATGGCAGATTGCAGGAGCCACTTTGCATCATCAAACTAGCCCGACTTGGCACTGGTGCCACCATGGTCTGGGAACCATCCTGCGTATCGTGGATTCTAATTAGCCAGCCGGCCACTCCCAGCCATAGGCCCCCAAACACAAACAACGGCGCTTTCCCCTGGAAAACAAAACTCGCCTGCCAACTTTTTGATGGCAGATTGCAGGAGCCGCTTGGTACTATCAAATCAGCCCAACGTGGCACTGGTGCCACCATGAGTCTGGTAACCATCCAGCCTATCGTAGCTTTTCAGGAGCCAGCCAGTCACTCCCAGCCATAGGCCCCCAGACACAAACCTCGGCCCGTTTCCCTGGCAAACAAAAGTAAGCTGCCCCGCTTCTGGATAGCAGATTGCAGGAGCCACTTGGTACTATCAAACAAGCCCGGCTTGGAACTTGTGCCACCTCTGGTCTGGGAACCATCATGCGTATCGTGGATTCTAAGGAGCCAGCCGGCCACTCCCAGCCACAGGCCGCCAAACAAAATCAACGGCACTTTTCCCTGGAAAACAAAACTCGCCTGCCAACTTTTTGATGGCAGATTGCAGGAGCCACTTTTCACCATCAAACTAGCCCGACTTGGCACTGGTGCCACCTCTGGTCTGGGAACCATCCTGCCTATCGTAGCTTTTCAGGAGCCAGCCGGTCACTCCCAACCATAGGCCCCCAGACACAAACCTCGGCCCGTTTCCCTGGCAAACAAAATTAAGCTGCCCCGCTTCTGGATGGCAGATTGCAGGAGCTATTTAGTACTATCAAACCAGCCCGACTTGGAACTGGTGCCACCTTGGCTCTGGGAACCATCCTGCCTATTGTGGATTTTCAGGGGTCAGCCGGCCACTCTCAGCCATATGCCCTCAAACACAAACCACGGCCCTTTTCTCTGGCAAACAAAACTCAACTGCCCCTCTTCTGGATGGCAAATTGCAGGACGCACTTGGTACTACAAAAACAGCACAACTTGGCACTGGTGCCACCTTGGGTCTGGTCACCATCCTGCGTATCGAGCATTTTAAGGAGCCAGCCGGCCACTCCAAGCCATATTCCCCCAAAAAAAACCACGGCCCTTTTCTCTGGCAAACAAAACTCAGCTGCCCCGCTTCTGGATGGCAGATTGCAGGAGCCACTTTGCACCATCAAACCAGCCCGACTTGGCACTGCTGCCACCATGAGTCTGGTAACCATCCTGCCTATCGTAGCTTTTCAGGAGCCAGCCGGTCACTCCCAGCCATAGGCCCCCAGACACAAACCTCGGCCCGTTTCCCTGGCATACAAAAGTAAGCTGCCCCGTTTCTGGATGGCAGATTGCAGGACCCACTTGGTACTATCAAACCAGCCCGACTTGGAACTGGTGCCACCTCTGGTCTGGGAACCATCCTGCGTATCGTGGATTCTAAGGAGCCAGCCGGCCACTCCCAGCCACAGTCCACCAAACACAAACAACGGCACTTTTCCCTGGAAAACAAAACTCGCCTGCCAACTTTTTGATGGCAGATTGCAGGAGCCACTTTGCATCATCAAACTAGCCCGACTTGGCACTGGTGCCACCATGGTCTGGGAACCATCCTGCGTATCGTGGATTCTAATTAGCCAGCCGGCCACTCCCAGCCATAGGCCCCCAAACACAAACAACGGCGCTTTCCCCTGGAAAACAAAACTCGCCTGCCAACTTTTTGATGGCAAATTGCAGGAGCCGCTTGGTACTATCAAATCAGCCCAACGTGGCACTGGTGCCACCATGAGTCTGGTAACCATCCAGCCTATCGTAGCTTTTCAGGAGCCAGCCAGTCACTCCCAGCCATAGGCCCCCAGACACAAACCTCGGCCCGTTTCCCTGGCAAACAAAAGTAAGCTGCCCCGCTTCTGGATAGCAGATTGCAGGAGCCACTTGGTACTATCAAACAAGCCCGGCTTGGAACTTGTGCCACCTCTGGTCTGGGAACCATCATGCGTATCGTGGATTCTAAGGAGCCAGCCGGCCACTCCCAGCCACAGGCCGCCAAACAAAATCAACGGCACTTTTCCCTGGAAAACAAAACTCGCCTGCCAACTTTTTGATGGCAGATTGCAGGAGCCACTTTTCACCATCAAACTAGCCCGACTTGGCACTGGTGCCACCTCTGGTCTGGGAACCATCCTGCCTATCGTAGCTTTTCAGGAGCCAGCCGGTCACTCCCAACCATAGGCCCCCAGACACAAACCTCGGCCCGTTTCCCTGGCAAACAAAATTAAGCTGCCCCGCTTCTGGATGGCAGATTGCAGGAGCTATTTAGTACTATCAAACCAGCCCGACTTGGAACTGGTGCCACCTTGGCTCTGGGAACCATCCTGCCTATTGTGGATTTTCAGGGGTCAGCCGGCCACTCTCAGCCATATGCCCTCAAACACAAACCACGGCCCTTTTCTCTGGCAAACAAAACTCAACTGCCCCTCTTCTGGATGGCAAATTGCAGGACGCACTTGGTACTACAAAAACAGCACAACTTGGCACTGGTGCCACCTTGGGTCTGGTCACCATCCTGCGTATCGAGCATTTTAAGGAGCCAGCCGGCCACTCCCAGCCATATGCCCCCAAAAAAAAACCACGGCCCTTTTCTCTGGCAAACAAAACTCAGCTGCCCCGCTTCTGGATGGCAGATTGCAGGAGCCACTTTGCACCATCAAACCAGCCCGACTTGGCACTGGTGCCACCTCTGGTCTGGGAACCATCCTGCGTATCGTGGATTCTAAGGAGCCAGCTGGCCAGTCCCAGCCACAGCCCCCAAATACAAACAACGGCGCTTTTCCCTGGAAAACAAAACTGGCCTGCCAACTTTTTAATGGCACATTGCAGGAGCCACTTTGCACCATCAAACTAGCCCGACTTGGCACTGGTGCCACCTCTGGTCTGGGAACCATCCTGCGTATCGTGGATTCTAATTAGCCAGCCGGCCACTCCCAGCCACAGGCCCCCAAACACAAAGAACGGCGCTTTTCCCTGGAAAACAAAATTTGCATGCCAACATTTTGATGGCAGATTGCAGGAGCCACTTTGCACCATCAAACCAGCCCGACTTGGCACTGGTGCCACCTCTTGTCTGGGAACCATCCTGCGTATCGTGGATTCTAAGGAGCCAGCCGGCCACTCCCAGCCACAGGCCCCCAAACACAAACAACGGCGCTTTTCCCTGGAAAACAAAACTCGCCTGCCAACTTTTTGATGGCAGATTGCAGGAGCCACTTGGTACTATCAAACAAGCCCAACTTGGCACTTGTGCCACCATGGGTCTGGTCACCATCCTGCCTATCGTAGCTTTTCAGGAGCCAGCCAGTCACTCCCAGCCATAGGCGCCCAGAAAAAACCTCGGCCCGTTTCCCTGGCAAAAAAAATTAAGCTACCCCGCTTCTGGATGGCAGATTGCAGGAGCCACTTTGCACCATCAAACTAGCCCGACTTGGAACTGGTGCCACCTCTGGTCTGGGAACCATCCTGCGTATCGTGGATTCTAAGGAGCCAGCCGGCCACTCCCAGTCACAAGCCCCCAAACACAAACAACGGCGCTTTTCCCTGGAAAACAAAACTCGCCTGCCAACTTTTTGATGGCAGATTGCAGGAGCCGCTTGGTACTATCAAATCAGCCCAACTTGGCACTGCTGCCACCATGAGTCTGGTAACCATCCTGCCTATCGTAGCTTTTCAGGAGCCAGCCGGTCACTCCCAGCCATAGGCCCCCAGACACAAACCTCGGCCCGTTTCCCTGGCAAACAAAAGTAATCTGCCCCGTTTCTGGATGGCAGATTGCAGGAGCCACTTGGTACTATCAAACCAGCCCGACTTGGAACTGGTGCCACCTCTGGTCTGGGAACCATGCTGCGTATCGTGGATTCTAAGGAGCCAGCCGGCCACTCCCAGCCACAGTCCACCAAACACAAACAACGGCACTTTTCCCTGGAAAACAAAACTCGCCTGCCAACTTTTTGATGGCAGATTGCAGGAGCCACTTTGCACCATCAAACTAGCCCGACTTGGCACTGGTGCCACCATGGTCTGGGAACCATCCTGCGTATCGTGGATTCTAATTAGCCAGCCGGCCACTCCCAGCCATAGGCCCCCAAACACAAACAACGGCGTTTTCCCCTGGAAAACAAAACTCGCCTGCCAACTTTTTGATGGCAGATTGCAGGAGCCGCTTGGTACTATCAAATCAGCCCAACGTGGCACTGGTGCCACCATGAGTCTGGTAACCATCCAGCCTATCGTAGCTTTTCAGGAGCCAGCCAGTCACTCCCAGCCATAGGCCCCCAGACAAAATCCTTGGCCCGTTTCCCTTGCAAACAAAAGTAAGCTGCCCCGCTTCTGGATGGCAGATTGCAGGAGCCACTTGGTACTATCAAACAAGCCCAACTTGGAACTGGTGCCACCTCTGGTCTGGGAACCATCCTGCGTATCGTGGATTCTAAGGAGCCAGCCGGCCACTCCCAGCCACAGGCCACCAAAAAAAATCAACAGCACTTTTCCCTGGAAAACAAAACTTGCCTGCCAACTTTTTGATGGCAGATTGCAGGAGCCGCTTGATACTATCAAATCAGCCCAACTTGGCACTGGTGCCACCATGGGTCTGGTAACCATCCTGCCTATCGTAGCTTTTCAGGAGCCAGCCGGTCACTCCCAGCCATAGGCCCCCAGACACAAACCTCGGCCCGTTTCCCAGGCAAACAAAAGTAAGCTGCCCCGCTTCTGGATGGCAGATTGCAGGAGCCACTTGGTACTATCAAACAAGCCCGACTTGGAACTGGTGCCACCTCTGGTGTGGGAACCATCCTGCATATCGTGGATTCTAAGGAGCCAGCCGGCCACTCCCAGCCACAGTCCACCAAACACAAACAACGGCGCTTTTCCCTGGAAAACAAAACTCGCCTGCCAACTTTTTGATGGCAGATTGCAGGAGCCACTTGGTACTATCAAACCAGCCCAACTTGGCACTGGTGCCACCATGGGTCTGGTCACCATCCTGCCTATCGTAGCTTTTCAGGAGCCAGCCAGTCACTCCCAGCCATAGGCCCCCAGAAAAAACCTCGGCCCGTTTCCCTGGCAAACAAAAGTAAGCTACCCCGCTTCTGGATGGCAGATTGCAGGAGCTACTTTGCACCATCAAACTAGCCCGACTTGGAACTGGTGCCACCTCTGGTCTGGGAACCATCCTGCGTATCGTGGATTCTAAGGAGCCAGCCGGCCACTCCCAGTCACAAGCCCCCAAACACAAACAACGGCGCTTTTCCCTGGAAAACAAAACTCGCCTGCCAACTTTTTGATGGCAGATTGCAGGAGCCGCTTGGTACTATCAAATCAGCCCAACTTGGCACTGCTGCCACCATGAGTCTGGTAACCATCCTGCCTATCGTAGCTTTTCAGGAGCCAGCCGGTCACTCCCAGCCATAGGCCCCCAGACACAAACCTCGGCCCGTTTCCCTGGCAAACAAAAGTAAGCTGCCCCGTTTCTGGATGGCAGATTGCAGGACCCACTTGGTACTATCAAACCAGCCCGACTTGGAACTGGTGCCACCTCTGGTCTGGGAACCATCCTGCGTATCGTGGATTCTAAGGAGCCAGCCGGCCACTCCCAGCCACAGTCCACCAAACACAAACAACGACACTTTTCCCTGGAAAACAAAACTCGCCTGCCAACTTTTTGATGGCAGATTGCAGGAGCCACTTTGCATCATCAAACTAGCCCGACTTGGCACTGGTGCCACCATGGTCTGGGAACCATCCTGCGTATCGTGGATTCTAATTAGCCAGCCGGCCACTCCCAGCCATAGGCCCCCAAACACAAACAACGGCGCTTTCCCCTGGAAAACAAAACTCGCCTGCCAACTTTTTGATGGCAGATTGCAGGAGCCGCTTGGTACTATCAAATCAGCCCAACGTGGCACTGGTGCCACCATGAGTCTGGTAACCATCCAGCCTATCGTAGCTTTTCAGGAGCCAGCCAGTCACTCCCAGCCATAGGCCCCCAGACACAAACCTCGGCCCGTTTCCCTGGCAAACAAAAGTAAGCTGCCCCGCTTCTGGATAGCAGATTGCAGGAGCCACTTGGTACTATCAAACAAGCCCGGCTTGGAACTTGTGCCACCTCTGGTCTGGGAACCATCATGCGTATCGTGGATTCTAAGGAGCCAGCCGGCCACTCCCAGCCACAGGCCGCCAAACAAAATCAACGGCACTTTTCCCTGGAAAACAAAACTCGCCTGCCAACTTTTTGATGGCAGATTGCAGGAGCCACTTTTCACCATCAAACTAGCCCGACTTGGCACTGGTGCCACCTCTGGTCTGGGAACCATCCTGCCTATCGTAGCTTTTCAGGAGCCAGCCGGTCACTCCCAACCATAGGCCCCCAGACACAAACCTCGGCCCGTTTCCCTGGCAAACAAAATTAAGCTGCCCCGCTTCTGGATGGCAGATTGCAGGAGCTATTTAGTACTATCAAACCAGCCCGACTTGGAACTGGTGCCACCTTGGCTCTGGGAACCATCCTGCCTATTGTGGATTTTCAGGGGTCAGCCGGCCACTCTCAGCCATATGCCCTCAAACACAAACCACGGCCCTTTTCTCTGGCAAACAAAACTCAACTGCCCCTCTTCTGGATGGCAAATTGCAGGACGCACTTGGTACTACAAAAACAGCACAACTTGGCACTGGTGCCACCTTGGGTCTGGTCACCATCCTGCGTATCGAGCATTTTAAGGAGCCAGCCGGCCACTCCAAGCCATATTCCCCCAAAAAAAACCACGGCCCTTTTCTCTGGCAAACAAAACTCAGCTGCCCCGCTTCTGGATGGCAGATTGCAGGAGCCACTTTGCACCATCAAACCAGCCCGACTTGGCACTGGTGCCACCTCTGGTCTGGGAACCATCCTGCGTATCGTGGATTATAAGGAGCCAGCTGGCCACTCCCAGCCACAGTCCACCAAAAAAAATCAACGGCACTTTTCCCTGGAAAACAAAACTCGCCAGCCAACTTTTTGATGGCAGATTGCAGGAGCCACTTTGCACCATCAAACTAGCCCGACTTGGCACTGGTGCCACCTCTGGTCTGGGAACCATCCTGCGTATCGTGGATTCTAATTAGCCAGCCGGCCACTCCCAGCCACAGGCCCCCAAACACAAAGAACGGCGCTTTTCCCTGGAAAACAAAATTTGCCTGCCAACATTTTGATGGCAGATTGCAGGAGCCACTTTGCACCATCAAACCAGCCCGACTTGGCACTGGTGCCACCTCTTGTCTGGGAACCATCCTGCCTATTGTGGATTCTAAGGAGCCAGCCGGCCACTCCCAGCCACAGGCCCCCAAACACAAACAACGGCGCTTTTCCCTGGAAAACAAAACTCGCCTGCCAACTTTTTGATGGCAGATTGCAGGAGCCACTTGGTACTATCAAACCAGCCCAACTTGGCACTGGTGCCACCATGGGTCTGGTCACCATCCTGCCTATCGTAGCTTTTCAGGAGCCAGCCAGTCACTCCCAGCCATAGGCCCCCAGACACAAACCTCGGCCCGTTTCCCTGGCAAACAAAAGTAATCTGCCCCGTTTCTGGATGGCAGATTGCAGGACCCACTTGGTACTATCAAACCAGCCCGACTTGGAACTGGTGCCACCTCTGGTCTGGGAACCATGCTGCGTATCGTGGATTCTAAGGAGCCAGCCGGCCACTCCCAGCCACAGTCCACCAAACACAAACAACGGCACTTTTCCCTGGAAAACAAAACTCGCCTGCCAACTTTTTGATGGCAGATTGCAGGAGCCGCTTGGTACTATCAAATCAGCCCAACGTGGCACTGGTGCCACCATGAGTCTGGTAACCATCCAGCCTATCGTAGCTTTTCAGGAGCCAGCCAGTCACTCCCAGCCATAGGCCCCCAGACAAAATCCTTGGCCCGTTTCCCTTGCAAACAAAAGTAAGCTGCCCTGCTTCTGGATGGCAGATTGCAGGAGCCACTTGGTACTATCAAACAAGCCCAACTTGGAACTGGTGCCACCTCTGGTCTGGGAACCATCCTGCGTATCGTGGATTCTAAGGAGCCAGCCGGCCACTCCCAGCCACAGGCCACCAAAAAAAATCAACAGCACTTTTCCCTGGAAAACAAAACTTGCCTGCCAACTTTTTGATGGCAGATTGCAGGAGCCGCTTGATACTATCAAATCAGCCCAACTTGGCACTGGTGCCACCATGGGTCTGGTAACCATCCTGCCTATCGTAGCTTTTCAGGAGCCAGCCGGTCACTCCCAGCCATAGGCCCCCAGACACAAACCTCGGCCCGTTTCCCAGGCAAACAAAAGTAAGCTGCCCCGCTTCTGGATGGCAGATTGCAGGAGCCACTTGGTACTATCAAACAAGCCCGACTTGGAACTGGTGCCACCTCTGGTGTGGGAACCATCCTGCGTATCGTGGACTCTAAGGAGCCAGCCGGCCACTCCCAGCCACAGTCCACCAAACACAAACAACGGCACTTTTCCCTGGAAAACAAAACTCGCCTGCAAACTTTTTCATGGCAGATTGCAGGAGCCACTTTTCACCATCAAACTAGCCCGACTTGGCACTGGTGCCACCATGGTCTGGGAACCATCCTGCTTATCGTAGCTTTTCAGGAGCCAGCCGGTCACTCCCAGCCATAGGCCCCCAGACACAAACCTCGGCCCGTTTCCCTGGCAAACAAAATTAAGCTGCCCCGCTTCTGGATGGCAGATTGCAGGAGCTATTTAGTACTATCAAACCAGCCCGACTTGGCACTGGTGCCACCTTGGCTCTGGGAACCATCTTGCCTATTGTGGATTTTCAGGGTTCAGCCAGCCACTCTCAGCCATATGCCCTCAAACACAAACCACGGCCCTTTTCTCTGGCAAACAAAACTCAACTGCCCCTCTTCTGGATGGCAAATTGCAGGACGCACTTGGTACTACAAAAACAGCACAACTTGGCACTGGTGCCACCTTGGGTCTGGTCAGCATCCTGCGTATCGAGCATTTTAAGGAGCCAGCCGGCCACTCCCAGCCATATGCCCCCAAAAAAAAACCACGGCCCTTTTCTCTGGCAAACAAAACTCAGCTGCCCCGCTTCTGGATGGCAGATTGCAGGAGCCACTTTGCACCATCAAACCAGCCCGACTTGGCACTGGTGCCACCTCTGGTCTGGGAACCATCCTGCGTATCGTGGATTCTAAGGAGCCAGCTGGCCAGTCCCAGCCACAGCCCCCAAATACAAACAACGGCGCTTTTCCCTGGAAAACAAAACTGGCCTGCCAACTTTTTAATGGCAGATTGCAGGAGCCACTTTGCACCATCAAACTAGCCCGACTTGGCACTGGTGCCACCTCTGGTCTGGGAACCATCCTGCGTATCGTGGATTCTAATTAGCCAGCCGGCCACTCCCAGCCACAGGCCCCCAAACACAAACAACGGCGCTTTTCCCTGGAAAACAAAATTTGCCTGCCAACATTTTGATGGCAGATTGCAGGAGCCACTTTGCACCATCAAACCAGCCCGACTTGGCACTGGTGCCACCTCTTGTCTGGGAACCATCCTGCGTATCGTGGATTCTAAGGAGCCAGCCGGCCACTCCCAGCCACAGGCCCCCAAACACAAACAACGGCGCTTTTCCCTGGAAAACAAAACTCGCCTGCCAACTTTTTGATGGCAGATTGCAGGAGCCACTTGGTACTATCAAACCAGCCCAACTTGGCACTGGTGCCACCATGGGTCTGGTCACCATCCTGCCTATCGTAGCTTTTCAGGAGCCAGCCAGTCACTCCCAGCCATAGGCCCCCAGAAAAAACCTCGGCCCGTTTCCCTGGCAAACAAAAGTAAGCTGCCCCGTTTCTGGATGGCAGATTGCAGGACCCACTTGGTACTATCAAACCAGCCCGACTTGGAACTGGTGCCACCTCTGGTCTGGGAACCATCCTGCGTATCGTGGATTCTAAGGAGCCAGCCGGCCACTCCCAGCCACAGTCCACCAAACACAAACAACGGCACTTTTCCCTGGAAAACAAAACTCGCCTGCCAACTTTTTGATGGCAGATTGCAGGAGCCACTTTGCATCATCAAACTAGCCCGACTTGGCACTGGTGCCACCATGGTCTGGGAACCATCCTGCGTATCGTGGATTCTAATTAGCCAGCCGGCCACTCCCAGCCATAGGCCCCCAAACACAAACAACGGCGCTTTCCCCTGGAAAACAAAACTCGCCTGCCAACTTTTTGATGGCAGATTGCAGGAGCCGCTTGGTACTATCAAATCAGCCCAACGTGGCACTGGTGCCACCATGAGTCTGGTAACCATCCAGCCTATCGTAGCTTTTCAGGAGCCAGCCAGTCACTCCCAGCCATAGGCCCCCAGACAAAATCCTTGGCCCGTTTCCCTTGCAAACAAAAGTAAGCTGCCCCGCTTCTGGATGGCAGATTGCAGGAGCCACTTGGTACTATCAAACAAGCCCAACTTGGAACTGGTGCCACCTCTGGTCTGGGAACCATCCTGCGTATCGTGGATTCTAAGGAGCCAGCCGGCCACTCCCAGCCACAGGCCACCAAAAAAAATCAACGGCACTTTTCCCTGGAAAACAAAACTTGCCTGCCAACTTTTTGATGGCAGATTGCAGGAGCCGCTTGATACTATCAAATCAGCCCAACTTGGCACTGGTGCCACCATGGGTCTGGTAACCATCCTGCCTATCGTAGCTTTTCAGGAGCCAGCCGGTCACTCCCAGCCATAGGCACCCAGACACAAACCTCGGCCCGTTTCCCTGGCAAACAAAAGTAAGCTGCCCCGCTTCTGGATGGCAGATTGCAGGAGCCACTTTTCTCCATCAAACCAGCCCGACTTGGCACTGGTGCCACCTCTGGTCTGGGAACCATCCTGCGTATCGTGGATTCTAAGGAGCCAGCCGGCCACTCCCAGCCACATTCCACCAAACACAAACAACGGCACTTTTCCCTGGAAAACAAAACTCGCCTGCAAACTTTTTCATGGCAGATTGCAGGAGCCACTTTTCACCTTCAAACTAGCCCGACTTGGCACTGGTGCCACCTCTGGTCTGGGAACCATCCTGCCTATCGTAGCTTTTCAGGATCCAGCCGGTCACTCCCAGCCATAGGCCCCCAGACACAAACCTCGGCCCGTTTCCCTGGCAAACAAAATTAAGCTGCCCCGCTTCTGGATGGCAGATTGCAGGAGCTATTTAGTACTATCAAACCAGCCCGAGTTGGAACTGGTGCCACCTTGGCTCTGGGAACCATCTTGCCTATTGTTGATTTTCAGGGGTCAGCCGGCCACTCTCAGCCATATGCCCTCAAACACAAACCACGGCCCTTTTCTCTGGCAAACAAAACTCAACTGCCCCTCTTCTGGATGGCAAATTGCAGGACGCACTTGGTACTACAAAAACAGCACAACTTGGCACTGGTGCCACCTTGGGTCTGGTCACCATCCTGCGTATCGAGCATTTTAAGGAGCCAGCCGGCCACTCCCAGCCATATGCCCCCCAAAAAAAACCACGGCCCTTTTCTCTGGCAAACAAAACTCAGCTGCCCCGCTTCTGGATGGCAGATTGCAGGAGCCACTTTGCACCATCAAACCAGCCCGACTTGGCACTGGTGCCACCTCTGGTCTGGGAACCATCCTGCGTATCGTGGATTCTAAGGAGACAGCTGGCCACTCCCAGCCACAGGCCCCCAAATACAAACAACGGCGCTTTTCCCTGGAAAACAAAACTGGCCTGCCAACTTTTTAATGGCAGATTGCAGGAGCCACTTTGCACCATCAAACTAGCCCGACTTGGCACTGGTGCCACCTCTGGTCTGGGAACCATCCTGCGTATCGTGGATTCTAATTAGCCAGCCGGCCACTCCCAGCCACAGGCCCCCAAACACAAACAACGGCGCTTTTCCCTGGAAAACAAAATTCGCCTGCCAACATTTTGATGGCAGATTGCAGGAGCCACTTTGCACCATCAAACCAGCCCGACTTGGCACTGGTGCCACCTCTTGTCTGGGAACCATCCTGCCTATTGTGGATTCTAAGGAGCCAGCCGGCCACTCCCAGCCACAGGCCCCCAAACACAAACAACGGCGCTTTTCCCTGGAAAACAAAACTCACCTGCCAACTTTTTGATGGCAGATTGCAGAAACCACTTGGTACTATCAAACCAGCCCAACTTGGCACTGGTGCCACCATGGGTCTGGTCACCATCCTGCCTATCGTAGCTTTTCAGGAGCCAGCCGGACAGTCCCACCCATAGGCCCCCAGAAAAAACCTCGGCCCGTTTCCCTGGCAAACAAAAGTAAGCTGCCCCGCTTCTGGATGGCAGATTGCAGGAGCCACTTTGCACCATCAAACTAGCCCGACTTGGAACTGGTGCCACCTCTGGTCTGGGAACCATCCTGCGTATCGTGGATTCTAAGGAGCCAGCCGGCCACTCCCAGCCACAGGCCCCCAAACACAAACAACGGCGCTTTTCCCTGGAAAACAAAACTCGCCTGCCAACTTTTTGTGAGCAGATTGCAGGAGCCGCTTGGTACTATCAAATCAGCCCAACTTGGCACTGGTGCCACCATGAGTCTGGTAACCATCCTGCCTATCGTAGCTTTTCAGGAGCCAGCCGGTCACTCCCAGCCATAGGCCCCCAGACACAAACCTCGGCCCGTATCCCTGGCAAACAAAAGTAAGCTGCCCCGCTTCTGGATGGCAGATTGCAGGAGCCACTTGGTACTATCAAACCAGCCCGACTTGGAACTGGTGCCACCTCTGGTCTGGGAACCATCCTGCGTATCGTGGATTCTAAGGAGCCAGCCGGCCACTCCCAGCCACAGTCCACCAAACACAAACAACGGCGCTTTCCCCTGTAAAACAAAACTCGCCTGCCAACTTTTTGATGGCAGATTGCAGGAGCCGCTTGGTACTATCAAATCAGCCCAACGTGGCACTGGTGCCACCATGAGTCTGGTCACCATCCTGCCTATCGTAGCTTTTCAGGAGCCAGCCGGTCACTCCCAGCCATAGGCCCCCAGACAAAAACCTCGGCCCGTTTCCCTTGCAAACAAAAGTAAGCTGCCCCGCTTCTGGATGGCAGATTGCAGGAGCCACTTGGTACTATCAAACTAGCCCGACTTGGAACTGGTGCCACCTCTGGTCTGGGAACCATCCAGCGTATCGTGGATTCTAAGGAGCCAGCCGGCCACTCCCAGTCACAAGCCCCCAAACACAAACAACGGCGCTTTTCCCTGGAAAACAAAACTCGCCTGCCAACTTTTTGATGGCAGATTGCAGGAGCTGCTTGGTACTATCAAATCAGCCCAACTTGGCACTGCTGCCACCATGAGTCTGGTAACCATCCTGCCTATTGAAGCTTTTCAGGAGCCAGCCGGTCACTCCCAGCCATAGGCCCCCAGACACAAACCTCGGCCCGTTTCCCTTGCAAACAAAAGTAAGCTGCCCCGTTTCTGGATGGCAGATTGCAGGACCCACTTGGTACTATCAAACCAGCCCGACTTGGAACTGGTGCCACCTCTGGTCTGGGAACCATCCTGCGTATCGTGGATTCTAAGGAGCCAGCCGGCCACTCCCAGCCACAGTCCACCAAACACAAACAACGGCACTTTTCCCTGGAAAACAAAACTCGCCTGCCAACTTTTTGATGGCAGATTGCAGGAGCCACTTTGCATCATCAAACTAGCCCGACTTGGCACTGGTGCCACCATGGTCTGGGAACCATCCTGCGTATCGTGGATTCTAATTAGCCAGCCGGCCACTCCCAGCCATAGGCCCCCAAACACAAACAACGGCGCTTTCCCCTGGAAAACAAAACTCGCCTGCCAACTTTTTGATGGCAGATTGCAGGAGCCGCTTGGTACTATCAAATCAGCCCAACGTGGCACTGGTGCCACCATGAGTCTGGTAACCATCCAGCCTATCGTAGCTTTTCAGGAGCCAGCCAGTCACTCCCAGCCATAGGCCCCCAGACACAAACCTCGGCCCTTTTCCCTGGCAAACAAAAGTAAGCTGCCCCGCTTCTGGATAGCAGATTGCAGGAGCCACTTGGTACTATCAAACAAGCCCGGCTTGGAACTTGTGCCACCTCTGGTCTGGGAACCATCATGCGTATCGTGGATTCTAAGGAGCCAGCCGGCCACTCCCAGCCACAGGCCGCCAAACAAAATCAACGGCACTTTTCCCTGGAAAACAAAACTCGCCTGCCAACTTTTTGATGGCAGATTGCAGGAGCCACTTTTCACCATCAAACTAGCCCGACTTGGCACTGGTGCCACCTCTGGTCTGGGAACCATCCTGCCTATCGTAGCTTTTCAGGAGCCAGCCGGTCACTCCCAACCATAGGCCCCCAGACACAAACCTCGGCCCGTTTCCCTGGCAAACAAAATTAAGCTGCCCCGCTTCTGGATGGCAGATTGCAGGAGCTATTTAGTACTATCAAACCAGCCCGACTTGGCACTGGTGCCACCTTGGCTCTGGGAACCATCCTGCCTATTGTGGATTTTCAGGGGTCAGCCGGCCACTCTCAGCCATATGCCCTCAAACACAAACCACGGCCCTTTTCTCTGGCAAACAAAACTCAACTGCCCCTCTTCTGGATGGCAAATTGCAGGACGCACTTGGTACTACAAAAACAGCACAACTTGGCACTGGTGCCACCTTGGGTCTGGTCACCATCCTGCGTATCGAGCATTTTAAGGAGCCAGCCGGCCACTCCAAGCCATATTCCCCCAAAAAAAACCACGGCCCTTTTCTCTGGCAAACAAAACTCAGCTGCCCCGCTTCTGGATGGCAGATTGCAGGAGCCACTTTGCACCATCAAACCAGCCCGACTTGGCACTGCTGCCACCATGAGTCTGGTAACCATCCTGCCTATCGTAGCTTTTCAGGAGCCAGCCGGTCACTCCCAGCCATAGGCCCCCAGACACAAACCTCGGCCCGTTTCCCTGGCATACAAAAGTAAGCTGGCCGTTTCTGGATGGCAGATTGCAGGACCCACTTGGTACTATCAAACCAGCCCGACTTGGAACTGGTGCCACCTCTGGTCTGGGAACCATCCTGCGTATCGTGGATTCTAAGGAGCCAGCCGGCCACTCCCAGCCACAGTCCACCAAACACAAACAACGGCACTTTTCCCTGGAAAACAAAACTCGCCTGCCAACTTTTTGATGGCAGATTGCAGGAGCCACTTTGCATCATCAAACTAGCCCGACTTGGCACTGGTGCCACCATGGTCTGGGAACCATCCTGCGTATCGTGGATTCTAATTAGCCAGCCGGCCACTCCCAGCCATAGGCCCCCAAACACAAACAACGGCGCTTTCCCCTGGAAAACAAAACTCGCCTGCCAACTTTTTGATGGCAGATTGCAGGAGCCGCTTGGTACTATCAAATCAGCCCAACGTGGCACTGGTGCCACCATGAGTCTGGTAACCATCCAGCCTATCGTAGCTTTTCAGGAGCCAGCCAGTCACTCCCAGCCATAGGCCCCCAGACACAAACCTCGGCCCGTTTCCCTGGCAAACAAAAGTAAGCTGCCCCGCTTCTGGATAGCAGATTGCAGGAGCCACTTGGTACTATCAAACAAGCCCGGCTTGGAACTTGTGCCACCTCTGGTCTGGGAACCATCATGCGTATCGTGGATTCTAAGGAGCCAGCCGGCCACTCCCAGCCACAGGCCGCCAAACAAAGTCAACGGCACTTTTCCCTGGAAAACAAAACTCGCCTGCCAACTTTTTGATGGCAGATTGCAGGAGCCACTTTTCACCATCAAACTAGCCCGACTTGGCACTGGTGCCACCATGGTCTGGGAACCATCCTGCTTATCGTAGCTTTTCAGGAGCCAGCCGGTCACTCCCAGCCATAGGCCCCCAGACACAAACCTCGGCCCGTTTCCCTGGCAAACAAAATTAAGCTGCCCCGCTTCTGGATGGCAGATTGCAGGAGCTATTTAGTACTATCAAACCAGCCCGACTTGGCACTGGTGCCACCTTGGCTCTGGGAACCATCTTGCCTATTGTGGATTTTCAGGGTTCAGCCAGCCACTCTCAGCCATATGCCCTCAAACACAAACCACGGCCCTTTTCTCTGGCAAACAAAACTCAACTGCCCCTCTTCTGGATGGCAAATTGCAGGACGCACTTGGTACTACAAAAACAGCACAACTTGGCACTGGTGCCACCTTGGGTCTGGTCAGCATCCTGCGTATCGAGCATTTTAAGGAGCCAGCCGGCCACTCCCAGCCATATGCCCCCAAAAAAAAACCACGGCCCTTTTCTCTGGCAAACAAAACTCAGCTGCCCCGCTTCTGGATGGCAGATTGCAGGAGCCACTTTGCACCATCAAACCAGCCCGACTTGGCACTGGTGCCACCTCTGGTCTGGGAACCATCCTGCGTATCGTGGATTCTAAGGAGCCAGCTGGCCAGTCCCAGCCACAGCCCCCAAATACAAACAACGGCGCTTTTCCCTGGAAAACAAAACTGGCCTGCCAACTTTTTAATGGCAGATTGCAGGAGCCACTTTGCACCATCAAACTAGCCCGACTTGGCACTGGTGCCACCTCTGGTCTGGGAACCATCCTGCGTATCGTGGATTCTAATTAGCCAGCCGGCCACTCCCAGCCACAGGCCCCCAAACACAAACAACGGCGCTTTTCCTTGGAAAACAAAATTTGCCTGCCAACATTTTGATGGCAGATTGCAGGAGCCACTTTGCACCATCAAACCAGCCCGACTTGGCACTGGTGCCACCTCTTGTCTGGGAACCATCCTGCGTATCGTGGATTCTAAGGAGCCAGCCGGCCACTCCCAGCCACAGGCCCCCAAACACAAACAACGGCGCTTTTCCCTGGAAAACAAAACTCGCCTGCCAACTTTTTGATGGCAGATTGCAGGAGCCACTTTGCATCATCAAACTAGCCCGACTTGGCACTGGTGCCACCATGGTCTGGGAACCATCCTGCGTATCGTGGATTCTAATTAGCCAGCCGGCCACTCCCAGCCATAGGCCCCCAAACACAAACAACGGCGCTTTCCCCTGGAAAACAAAACTCGCCTGCCAACTTTTTGATGGCAGATTGCAGGAGCCGCTTGGTACTATCAAATCAGCCCAACGTGGCACTGGTGCCACCATGAGTCTGGTAACCATCCAGCCTATCGTAGCTTTTCAGGAGCCAGCCAGTCACTCCCAGCCATAGGCCCCCAGACAAAATCCTTGGCCCGTTTCCCTTGCAAACAAAAGTAAGCTGCCCCGCTTCTGGATGGCAGATTGCAGGAGCCACTTGGTACTATCAAACAAGCCCAACTTGGAACTGGTGCCACCTCTGGTCTGGGAACCATCCTGCGTATCGTGGATTCTAAGGAGCCAGCCGGCCACTCCCAGCCACAGGCCACCAAAAAAAATCAACGGCACTTTTCCCTGGAAAACAAAACTTGCCTGCCAACTTTTTGATGGCAGATTGCAGGAGCCGCTTGATACTATCAAATCAGCCCAACTTGGCACTGGTGCCACCATGGGTCTGGTAACCATCCTGCCTATCGTAGCTTTTCAGGAGCCAGCCGGTCACTCCCAGCCATAGGCACCCAGACACAAACCTCGGCCCGTTTCCCTGGCAAACAAAAGTAAGCTGCCCCGCTTCTGGATGGCAGATTGCAGGAGCCACTTTTCTCCATCAAACCAGCCCGACTTGGCACTGGTGCCACCTCTGGTCTGGGAACCATCCTGCGTATCGTGGATTCTAAGGAGCCAGCCGGCCACTCCCAGCCACATTCCACCAAACACAAACAACGGCACTTTTCCCTGGAAAACAAAACTCGCCTGCAAACTTTTTCATGGCAGATTGCAGGAGCCACTTTTCACCTTCAAACTAGCCCGACTTGGCACTGGTGCCACCTCTGGTCTGGGAACCATCCTGCCTATCGTAGCTTTTCAGGATCCAGCCGGTCACTCCCAGCCATAGGCCCCCAGACACAAACCTCGGCCCGTTTCCCTGGCAAACAAAATTAAGCTGCCCCGCTTCTGGATGGCAGATTGCAGGAGCTATTTAGTACTATCAAACCAGCCCGAGTTGGAACTGGTGCCACCTTGGCTCTGGGAACCATCTTGCCTATTGTTGATTTTCAGGGGTCAGCCGGCCACTCTCAGCCATATGCCCTCAAACACAAACCACGGCCCTTTTCTCTGGCAAACAAAACTCAACTGCCCCTCTTCTGGATGGCAAATTGCAGGACGCACTTGGTACTACAAAAACAGCACAACTTGGCACTGGTGCCACCTTGGGTCTGGTCACCATCCTGCGTATCGAGCATTTTAAGGAGCCAGCCGGCCACTCCCAGCCATATGCCCCCCAAAACAAACCACGGCCCTTTTCTCTGGCAAACAAAACTCAGCTGCCCCGCTTCTGGATGGCAGATTGCAGGAGCCACTTTGCACCATCAAACCAGCCCGACTTGGCACTGGTGCCACCTCTGGTCTGGGAACCATCCTGCGTATCGTGGATTCTAAGGAGCCAGCTGGCCACTCCCAGCCACAGGCCCCCAAATAAAAACAACGGCGCTTTTCCCTGGAAAACAAAACTGGCCTGCCAACTTTTTAATGGCAGATTGCAGGAGCCACTTTGCACCATCAAACTAGGCCGACTTGGCACTGGTGCCACCTCTGGTCTGGGAACCATCCTGCGTATCGTGGATTCTAATTAGCCAGCCGGCCACTCCCAGCCACAGGCCCCCAAACACAAACAACGGCGCTGTTCCCTGGAAAACAAAATTCGCCTGCCAACATTTTGATGGCAGATTGCAGGAGCCACTTTGCACCATCAAACCAGCCCGACTTGGCACTGGTGCCACCTCTTGTCTGGGAACCATCCTGCCTATTGTGGATTCTAAGGAGCCAGCCGGCCACTCCCAGCCACAGGCCCCCAAACACAAACAACGGCGCTTTTCCCTGGAAAACAAAACTCACCTGCCAACTTTTTGATGGCAGATTGCAGAAACCACTTGGTACTATCAAACCAGCCCAACTTGGCACTGGTGCCACCATGGGTCTGGTCACCATCCTGCCTATCGTAGCTTTTCAGGAGCCAGCCGGACAGTCCCACCCATAGGCCCCCAGAAAAAACCTCGGCCCGTTTCCCTGGCAAACAAAAGTAAGCTGCCCCGCTTCTGGATGGCAGATTGCAGGAGCCACTTTGCACCATCAAACTAGCCCGACTTGGAACTGGTGCCACCTCTGGTCTGGGAACCATCCTGCGTATCGTGGATTCTAAGGAGCCAGCCGGCCACTCCCAGCCACAGGCCCCCAAACACAAACAACGGCGCTTTTCCCTGGAAAACAAAACTCGCCTGCCAACTTTTTGTGAGCAGATTGCAGGAGCCGCTTGGTACTATCAAATCAGCCCAACTTGGCACTGGTGCCACCATGAGTCTGGTAACCATCCTGCCTATCGTAGCTTTTCAGGAGCCAGCCGGTCACTCCCAGCCATAGGCCCCCAGACACAAACCTCGGCCCGTATCCCTGGCAAACAAAAGTAAGCTGCCCCGCTTCTGGATGGCAGATTGCAGGAGCCACTTGGTACTATCAAACCAGCCCGACTTGGAACTGGTGCCACCTCTGGTCTGGGAACCATCCTGCGTATCGTGGATTCTAAGGAGCCAGCCGGCCACTCCCAGCCACAGTCCACCAAACACAAACAACGGCGCTTTCCCCTGTAAAACAAAACTCGCCTGCCAACTTTTTGATGGCAGATTGCAGGAGCCGCTTGGTACTATCAAATCAGCCCAACGTGGCACTGGTGCCACCATGAGTCTGGTCACCATCCTGCCTATCGTAGCTTTTCAGGAGCCAGCCGGTCACTCCCAGCCATAGGCCCCCAGACAAAAACCTCGGCCCGTTTCCCTTGCAAACAAAAGTAAGCTGCCCCGCTTCTGGATGGCAGATTGCAGGAGCCACTTGGTACTATCAAACAAGCCCAACTTGGAACTGGTGCCACCTCTGGTCTGGGAACCATCCTGCGTATCGTGGATTCTAAGGAGCCAGCCGGCCACTCCCAGCCACAGGCCACCAAAAAAAATCAACGGCACTTTTCCTTGGAAATCAAAACTTGCCTGCCAACTTTTTGATGGCAGATTGCAGGAGCCGCTTGATACTATCAAATCAGCCCAACTTGGCACTGGTGCCACCATGGGTCTGGTAACCATCCTGCCTATCGTAGCTTTTCAGGAGCCAGCCGGTCACTCCCAGCCATAGGCCCCCAGACACAAACCTCGGCCCGTTTCCCTGGCAAACAAAAGTAAGCTGCCCCGCTTCTGGATGGCAGATTGCAGGAGCCACTTTGCTCCATCAAACCAGCCCGACTTGGCACTGGTGCCACCTCTTGTCTGGGAACCATCCTGCGTATCGTGGATTCTAATTAGCCAGCCGGCCACTCCCAGCCACAGGCCGCCAAACAAAATCAACGGCACTATTCCCTGGAAAACAAAACTCGCCTGCCAACTTTTTGATGGCAGATTGCAGGAGCCACTTTTCACCATCAAACTAGCCCGACTTGGCACTGGTGCCACCATGGGTCTGGTCACCATCCTGCCTATCGTAGCTTTTCAGGAGCCAGCCGGTCACTCCCAGCCATAGGCCCCCAGACACAAACCTCGGCCCGTTTCCCTGGCAAACAAAATTAAGCTGCCCCGCTTCTGGATGGCAGATTGCAGGAGCTATTTAGTACTATCAAACCAGCCCGACTTGGAACTGGTGCCACCTTGGCTCTGGGAACCATCCTGCCTATTGTGGATTTTCAGGGGTCAGCCGGCCACTCTCAGCCATATGCCCTCAAACACAAACCACGGCCCTTTTCTCTGGCAAACAAAACTCAACTGCCCCTCTTCTGGATGGCAAATTGCAGGACGCACTTGGTACTACAAAAACAGCACAACTTGGCACTGGTGCCACCTTGGGTCTGGTCACCATCCTGCGTATCGAGCATTTTAAGGAGCCAGCCGGCCACTCCAAGCCATATGCCCCCCAAAAAAAACCACGGCCCTTTTCTCTGGCAAACAAAACTCAACTTCCCCGCTTCTGGATGGCAGATTGCAGGAGCCACTTTGCACCATCAAACCAGCCCGACTTGGCACTGGTGCCACCTCTGGTCTGGGAACCATCCTGCGTATCGTGGATTATAAGGAGCCAGCTGGCCACTCCCAGCCACAGGCCACCAAAAAAAATCAACGGCACTTTTCCCTGGAAAACAAAACTCGCCTGCCAACTTTTTGATGGCAGATTGCAGGAGCCGCTTGATACTATCAAATCAGCCCAACTTGGCACTGGTGCCACCATGAGTCTGGTAACCATCCTGCCTATCGTAGCTTTTCAGGAGCCAGCCGGTCACTCCCAGCCATAGGCCCCCAGACACAAACCTCGGCCCGTATCCCTGGCAAACAAAAGTAAGCTGCCCCGCTTCTGGATGGCAGATTGCAGGAGCCACTTGGTACTATCAAACCAGCCCGACTTGGAACTGGTGCCACCTCTGGTCTGGGAACCATCCTGCGTATCGTGGATTCTAAGGAGCCAGCCGGCCACTCCCAGCCACAGTCCACCAAACACAAACAACGGCGCTTTCCCCTGTAAAACAAAACTCGCCTGCCAACTTTTTGATGGCAGATTGCAGGAGCCGCTTGGTACTATCAAATCAGCCCAACGTGGCACTGGTGCCACCATGAGTCTGGTCACCATCCTGCCTATCGTAGCTTTTCAGGAGCCAGCCGGTCACTCCCAGCCATAGGCCCCCAGACAAAAACCTCGGCCCGTTTCCCTTGCAAACAAAAGTAAGCTGCCCCGCTTCTGGATGGCAGATTGCAGGAGCCACTTGGTACTATCAAACAAGCCCAACTTGGAACTGGTGCCACCTCTGGTCTGGGAACCATCCTGCGTATCGTGGATTCTAAGGAGCCAGCCGGCCACTCCCAGCCACAGGCCACCAAACAAAATCAACGGCACTTTTCCTTGGAAATCAAAACTTGCCTGCCAACTTTTTGATGGCAGATTGCAGGAGCCGCTTGATACTATCAAATCAGCCCAACTTGGCACTGGTGCCACCATGGGTCTGGTAACCATCCTGCCTATCGTAGCTTTTCAGGAGCCAGCCGGTCACTCCCAGCCATAGGCCCCCAGACACAAACCTCGGCCCGTTTCCCTGGCAAACAAAAGTAAGCTGCCCCGCTTCTGGATGGCAGATTGCAGGAGCCACTTTGCTCCATCAAACCAGCCCGACTTGGCACTGGTGCCACCTCTTGTCTGGGAACCATCCTGCGTATCGTGGATTCTAATTAGCCAGCCGGCCACTCCCATCCACAGGCTGCCAAACAAAATCAACGGCACTATTCCCTGGAAAACAAAACTCGCCTGCCAACTTTTTGATGGCAGATTGCAGGAGCCACTTTTCACCATCAAACTAGCCCGACTTGGCACTGGTGCCACCATGGGTCTGGTCACCATCCTGCCTATCGTAGCTTTTCAGGAGCCAGCCGGTCACTCCCAGCCATAGGCCCCCAGACACAAACCTCGGCCCGTTTCCCTGGCAAACAAAATTAAGCTGCCCCGCTTCTGGATGGCAGATTGCAGGAGCTATTTAGTACTATCAAACCAGCCCGACTTGGAACTGGTGCCACCTTGGCTCTGGGAACCATCCTGCCTATTGTGGATTTTCAGGGGTCAGCCGGCCACTCTCAGCCATATGCCCTCAAACACAAACCACGGCCCTTTTCTCTGGCAAACAAAACTCAACTGCCCCTCTTCTGGATGGCAAATTGCAGGACGCACTTGGTACTACAAAAACAGCACAACTTGGCACTGGTGCCACCTTGGGTCTGGTCACCATCCTGCGTATCGAGCATTTTAAGGAGCCAGCCGGCCACTCCAAGCCATATGCCCCCCAAAAAAAACCACGGCCCTTTTCTCTGGCAAACAAAACTCAACTTCCCCGCTTCTGGATGGCAGATTGCAGGAGCTACTTTGCACCATCAAACCAGCCCGACTTGGCACTGGTGCCACCTCTGGTCTGGGAACCATCCTGCGTATCGTGGATTATAAGGAGCCAGCTGGCCACTCCCAGCCACAGGCCACCAAAAAAAATCAACGGCACTTTTCCCTGGAAAACAAAACTCGCCTGCCAACTTTTTGATGGCAGATTGCAGGAGCCGCTTGATACTATCAAATCAGCCCAACTTGGCACTGGTGCCACCATGGGTCTGGTAACCATCCTGCCTATCGTAGCTTTTCAGGAGCCAGCCGGTCACTCCCAGCCATAGGCCCCCAGACAGAAACCTAGGCCCGTTTCCCTGGCAAACAAAAGTAAGCTGCCCCGCTTCTGGATGGCAGATTGCAGGAGCCACTTGGTACTATCAAACCAGCCCGACTTGGAACTGGTGCCACCTCTGGTCTGGGAAACATCCTGCGTATCGTGGATTCTAAGGAGCCAGCCGGCCACTCCCAGCCACAGTCCACCAAACACAAACAACGGCACTTTTCCCTGGAAAACAAAACTCGCCTGCCAACTTTTTCATGGCAGATTGCAGGAGCCACTTTGCACCATCAAACTAGCCCGACTTGGCACTGGTGCCACCATGGTCTGGGAACCATCCTGCGTATCGTGGATTCTAATTACCCAGCCGGCCACTCCCAGCCATAGGCCCCCAAACACAAACAACGGCGCTTTCCCCTGGAAAACAAAACTCGCCTGCCAACTTTTTGATGGCAGATTGCAGGAGCCGCTTGGTACTATCAAATCAGCCCAACGTGGCACTGGTGCCACCATGAGTCTGGTCACCATCCTGCCTATCGTAGCTTTTCAGGAGCCAGCCGGTCACTCCCAGCCATAGGCCCCCAGACAAAAACCTCGGCCCGTTTCCCTTGCAAACAAAAGTAAGCTGCCCCGCTTCTTGATGACAGATTGCAGGAGCCACTTGGTATTATCAAACAAGCCCGACTTGGAACTGGTGCCACCTCTGGTCTGGGAACCATCCTGCGTATCGTGGATTCTAATTAGCCAGCCGGACACTCCCAGCCATAGGCCCCCAAACACAACCAACGTCGCTTTTCCCTGGAAAACAAAACTCGCTTGCCAACTTTTTGATGGCAGATTGCAGGAGCCGCTTGGTACTATCAAGTCAGCCCAACGTGGCACTGGTGCCACCATGAGTCTGGTAACCATCCTGCCTATCGTAGCTTTTCAGGAGCCAGCCAGTCACTCCCAGCCATAGGCCCCCAGACACAAACCTCGGCCCGTTTCTCTGGCAAACAAAAGTAAGCTGCCCCGCTTCTGGATGGCAGATTGCAGGAGCCACTTGGTACTATCAAACAAGCCCGACTTGGCACTGGTGCCACCTCTGGTCTGGGAACCATCCTGCGTATCGTGGATTCTAAGGAGCCAGCCGGCCACTCCCAGCCACAGGCCGCCAAACAAAATCAACGGCACTTATCCCTGGAAAACAAAACTCGCCTGCCAACTTTTTGATGGCAGATTGCAGGAGCCACTTTTCACCATCAAACTAGCCCGACTTGGCACTGGTGCCAACTCTTGTCTTGGAACCATCCTGTCTATCGTAGCTTTTCAGGAGCCAGCCGGTCACTCCCAGCCATAGGCCCCCAGACACAAACCTCGGCCCGTTTCCCTGGCAAACAAAATTAAGCTGCCCCGCTTCTGGATGGCAGATTGCAGGAGCTATTTAGTACTATCAAACCAGCCCGACTTGGAACTGGTGCCACCTTGGCTCTGGGAACCATCCTGCCTATTGTGGATTTTCAGGGGTCAGCCGGCCACTCTCAGCCATATGCCCTCAAATACAAACCACGGCCCTTTTCTCTGGCAAACAAAACTCAACTGCCCCTCTTCTGGATGGCAAATTGCAGGACGCACTTGGTACTACAAAAACAGCACAACTTGGCACTGGTGCCACCATGGGTCTGGTCACCATCCTGCGTATCGAGCATTTTAAGGAGCCAGCCGGCCACTCCCAGCCATAGGCCCCCAGACAGAAACCTCGGCCCTTTTCTCTGGCAAACAAAACTCAGCTGCCCCGCTTCTGGATGGCAGATTGCAGGAGCCACTTTGCACCATCAAACTAGCCCGACTTGGCACTGGTGCCACCTCTGGTCTGGGAACCATCCTGCGTATCGTGGATTCTAATTAGCCAGCCGGCCACTCCCAGCCACAGGCCCCCAAACACAAAGAACGGCGCTTTTCCCTGGAAAACAAAATTCGCCTGCCAATATTTTGATGGCAGATTGCCGGAGCCTCTTTGCACCATCAAACCAGCCCGACTTGGCACTGGTGCCACCTCTGGTCTGGGAACCATCCTGCGTATCGTGGATTCTAAGGAGCCAGCCGGCCACTCCCAGCCACAGGCCCCCAAACACAAACAACGGCGCTTTTCCCTGGAAAATAAAACTGGCCTGCCAACTTTTTGATGGCAGATTGCAGGAGCCACTTGGTACTATCAAACCAGCCCAACTTGGAACTGGTGCCACCATGGGTCTGGTCACCATCCTGCCTATCGTAGCTTTTCAGGAGCCAGCCGGACAGTCCCACCCCTAGGCCCCCAGAAAAAACCTCGGCCCGTTTCCCTGGCAAACAAAAGTAAGCTACCCCGCTTCTGGATGGCAGATTGCAGGATCCACTTTGCACCATCAAACTAGCCCGACTTGGCACTGGTGCCACCTCTGGTCTGGGAACCATCCTGCGTATCGTGGATTCTAATTAGCCAGCCGGCCAC
This sequence comes from Melospiza melodia melodia, assembly GCF_035770615.1. Taxonomy (NCBI): domain Eukaryota; kingdom Metazoa; phylum Chordata; class Aves; order Passeriformes; family Passerellidae; genus Melospiza; species Melospiza melodia. Next base: position 792,397 of record NC_086215.1, read on the forward strand.
TCCCAGTCACAGGCCACCAAACACAAACAACGGCGCTTTGCCCTGGAAAACAAAACACGCCTGCCAACATTTTGATGGCAGATTGCAGGAGCCATTTTTGCACCATCAAACCAGCCCGACTTGGCACTCGTGCCACCATGGGTCTGGGAACCATCCTGCCTATCGTGGATTCTAAGGAGCCAGCCGGCCACTCCCAGCCACAGGCCCCCAAACACAAACAACGGCGCTTTTCCCTGGAAAACAAAACTGGCCTGCCAACTTTTTGATGGCAGATTGCAGGAGCAACTTGGTACTATCAAACCAGCCCAACTTGGCACTGGTGCCACCATGGGTCTGGTCACCATCCTGCCTATCGTAGCTTTTCAGGAGCCAGCCGGTCTGTCCCACCCATAGGCCCCCAGAAAAAACCTCGGCCCGTTTCCCTGGCAAACAAAAGTAAACTACCCCGCTTCTGGATGGCAGATTGCAGGAGCCACTTGGTACTATCAAACAAGCCCGACTTGGAACTGGTGCCACCTCTGGTCTGGGAACCATCCTGCGTATCGTGGATTCTAAGGAGCCAGCCGGCCACTCCCAGCCACAGGCCCCCAAACAAAAACAACGGCACTCTTCCCTGAAAAACAAAACTCGCCTGCCAACTTTTTGATGGCAGATTGCAGGAGCCAGTTTTCACCATCAAACTAGCCCGACTTGGCACTGGTGCCACCTCTGGTCTGGGAACCATCCTGCGTATCGTGGATTCTAATTAGCCAGCCGGCCACTCCCAGCCACAGGCCCCCAAACAAAAACAACGGCGCTTTTCCCTGGAAAACAAAACTGGCCTGCCAACTTTTTGATGGCAGATTGCAGGAGCCACTTGGTACTATCAAACCAGCCCAACTTGGCACTGGTGCCACCATGGGTCTGGTCACCATCCTGCCTATCGTAGCTTTTCAGGAGCCAGCCGGTCACTCCCAGCCATAGGCCCCCAGACACAAACCTCGGCCCGTTTCCCTGGCAAACAAAAGTAAGCTGCCCCGCTTCTGGATGGCAGATTGCAGGAGCCACTTGGTACTATCAAACCAGCCCGACTTGGCACAGGTGCCACCTCAGGTCTGGGAACCATCCTGCGTATCGTGGATTCTAAGGAGCCAGCCGGCCACTCCCAGCCACAGGCCCCCAAACACAAACAACGGCGCTTTTCCCTGGAAAACAAAACTCGCCTGCCAACTTTTTGATGGCAGATTGCAGGAGCCACTTGGTACTATCAAACCAGCCCGACTTGGCACTGGTGCCACTATGGGTCTGGTCACCATCCTGCCTATCGTAGCTTTTCAGGAGCCAGCCAGTCACTCCCAGCCATAGGCCCCCAGACACAAACCACGGCCCGTTTCCCTGGCAAACAAAAGTAAGCTGCCCCACTTCTGGATGGCAGATTGCAGGACGCACTTGGTACTATCAAACCAGCCTACATTGGCAATGGTGCAACCTTGGGTCTGGGAACCATCCTGCCTATCGTGGATTCTAAGGAGCCAGCCGGCCACTCCCAGCCACAGGCCCCCAAACACAAACAACGGCACTCTTCCCTGGAAAACAAAACTCGCCTGCCAACTTTTTGATGGCAGATTACAGGAGCCACTTGGTACTATCAAACCAGCCCGACTTGGAACTGGTGCCACCTCTGGTCTGGGAACCATCCCGCGTATCGTGGATTATAAGGAGCCAGCTGGCCACTCCCAGCCAGAGTCCACCAAACACAAACAACGGCACTTTTCCCTGGAAAACAAAACTCGCCTGCCAACTTTTTCATGGCAGATTGCAGGAGCCACTTTGCACCATCAAACTAGCCCGACTTGGCACTGGTGCCACCTCTGGTCTGGGAACCATCCTGCGTATCGTGGATTCTAATTAGCCAGCCGGCCACTCCCAGCCATAGGCCCCCAAACACAAACAACGGCGCTTTTCCCTGGAAAACAAAACTCGCCTGCCAACTTTTTGATGGCAGATTGCAGGAGCCACTTGGTACTATCAAACCAGCCCAACTTGGCACTGGTGCCACCATGGGTCTGGTCACCATCGTGCCTATTGTAGCTTTTCAGGAGCCAGCCGGTCACTCCCAGCCATAGGCCCCCAGACAAAAACCTCGGCCCGTTTCCCTGGCAAACAAAAGTAAGCTGCCCCGCTTCTGGATGGCAGATTGCACCAGCTATTTAGTACTATCAAACCAGCCCGACTTGGCACTGGTGCCACCTTGGCTCTGGGAACCATCCTGCCTATTGTGGATTTTCAGGGGTCAGCCGGCCACTCTCAGCCATATGCCCTCAAACACAAACCACGGCGCTTTTCTCTGGCAAACAAAACTCAACTGCCCCTCTTCTGGATGGCAAATTGCAGGACGCACTTGGTATTACAAAAACAGCACAACTTGGCACTGGTACCACCTTGGGTCTGGTCACCATCCTGCGTATCGAGGATTTTAAGGAGCCAGCCGGCCACTCCTAGCCATATGCCCCCAAAAACAAACCACGTCCCTTTTCTCTGGCAAACAAAAATCCGCTGCCTTGCTTCTGGATGGCAGATTGCAGGAGCCACTTGGTACTATCAAACCAGCCCGACTTGGCACTGGTGCCACCTTGGGTCTGTGAACCATCCTGCGTATTGTGGATTGTCAGGAGCCAGCCGACCACTCTCGGCCACAGACCCCAATCAAAAACAAGGGCCCGATTCACAGGCAAAAAAAACTCAGCTGCCCCACTTCTAGATGTGAGATTGCAGGAGGCGCTTGACTCTGTCAAACCAGCCCTACTTGGCACTGGTGCCACCTTGGGTCTGGGAACAATGCTGCGTATCATGGAATTTCAGGAGCCAGCCGGCCACTGCCAGCCACAGGACCCAAACACATACCACAGCCCTTTTCTCTGGCAAGCAAAACTCAGCTGCCCCGATTTTAGATGGCAGATTGCAGGAGCCACTTGGTACTATCAAACCAGCCCAACTTGGCACTGGTGCCACCATGGGTCTAGTAACCATCTTGCCTATCGTATCTTTTCACGACCGAGCCGGTCACTCCCAGCCATAGGCTCGCAGACACAAACCACGGCCCGTTTCCTTGGCAAAAAAAAGTAAGCTGCCCCGCTTCTGGATGGCAGATTGCAGGAGCCACTTGGTACTATCAAACCAGCCCAACTTGGCACTGGTGCCACCATGGGTCTGGTAACCATCCTGCCTATCGTAGCTTTTCAGGAGCCAGCCGGTCACTCCCAGCCATAGGCCCCCAGACACAAACCTCGGCCCGTTTCCCTGGCAAACAAAAGTAAGCTGCCCCGTTTCTGGATGGCAGATTGCCGGACCCACTTGGTACTATCAAACCAGCCCGACTTGGAACTGGTGCCACCTCTGGTCTGGGAACCATCCTGCGTATCGTGGATTCTAAGGAGCCAGCCGGCCACTCCCAGCCACAGTCCACCAAACACAAACAACGGCACTTTTCCCTGGAAAACAAAACTCGCCTGCCAACTTTTTGATGGCAGATTGCAGGAGCCACTTTGCATCATCAAACTAGCCCGACTTGGCACTGGTGCCACCATGGTCTGGGAACCATCCTGCGTATCGTGGATTCTAATTAGCCAGCCGGCCACTCCCAGCCATAGGCCCCCAAACACAAACAACGGCGCTTTCCCCTGGAAAACAAAACTCGCCTGCCAACTTTTTGATGGCAGATTGCAGGAGCCGCTTGGTATTATCAAATCAGCCCAACGTGGCACTGGTGCCACCATGAGTCTGGTAACCATCCAGCCTATCGTAGCTTTTCAGGAGCCAGCCAGTCACTCCCAGCCATAGGCCCCCAGACAAAATCCTTGGCCCGTTTCCCTTGCAAACAAAAGTAAGCTGCCCCGCTTCTGGATGGCAGATTGCAGGAGCCACTTGGTACTATCAAACAAGCCCAACTTGGAACTGGTGCCACCTCTGGTCTGGGAACCATCCTGCGTATCGTGGATTCTAAGGAGCCAGCCGGCCACTCCCAGCCACAGGCCACCAAAAAAAATCAACGGCACTTTTCCCTGGAAAACAAAACTTGCCTGCCAACTTTTTGATGGCAGATTGCAGGAGCCGCTTGATACTATCAAATCAGCCCAACTTGGCACTGGTGCCACCATGGGTCTGGTAACCATCCTGCCTATCGTAGCTTTTCAGGAGCCAGCCGGTCACTCCCAGCCATAGGCACCCAGACACAAACCTCGGCCCGTTTCCCTGGCAAACAAAAGTAAGCTGCCCCGCTTCTGGATGGCAGATTGCAGGAGCCACTTTGCTCCATCAAACCAGCCCGACTTGGCACTGGTGCCACCTCTGGTCTGGGAACCATCCTGCGTATCGTGGATTCTAAGGAGCCAGCCGGCCACTCCCAGCCACATTCCACCAAACACAAACAACGGCACTTTTCCCTGGAAAACAAAACTCGCCTGCAAACTTTTTCATGGCAGATTGCAGGAGCCACTTTTCACCATCAAACTAGCCCGACTTGGCACTGGTGCCACCTCTGGTCTGGGAACCATCCTGCCTATCGTAGCTTTTCAGGATCCAGCCGGTCACTCCCAGCCATAGGCCCCCAGACACAAACCTCGGCCCGTTTCCCTGGCAAACAAAATTAAGCTGCCCCGCTTCTGGATGGCAGATTGCAGGAGCTATTTAGTACTATCAAACCAGCCCGAGTTGGAACTGGTGCCACCTTGGCTCTGGGAACCATCTTGCCTATTGTTGATTTTCAGGGGTCAGCCGGCCACTCTCAGCCATATGCCCTCAAACACAAACCACGGCCCTTTTCTCTGGCAAACAAAACTCAACTGCCCCTCTTCTGGATGGCAAATTGCAGGACGCACTTGGTACTACAAAAACAGCACAACTTGGCACTGGTGCCACCTTGGGTCTGGTCACCATCCTGCGTATCGAGCATTTTAAGGAGCCAGCCGGCCACTCCCAGCCATATGCCCCCCAAAAAAAACCACGGCCCATTCCTCTGGCAAACAAAACTCAGCTGCCCCGCTTCTGGATGGCAGATTGCAGGAGCCACTTTGCACCATCAAACCAGCCCGACTTGGCACTGGTGCCACCTCTGGTCTGGGAACCATCCTGCGTATCGTGGATTCTAAGGAGCCAGCTGGCCACTCCCAGCCACAGGCCCCCAAATACAAACAACGGCGCTTTTCCCTGGAAAACAAAACTGGCCTGCCAACTTTTTAATGGCAGATTGCAGGAGCCACTTTGCACCATCAAACTAGCCCGACTTGGCACTGGTGCCACCTCTGGTCTGGGAACCATCCTGCGTATCGTGGATTCTAATTAGCCAGCCGGCCACTCCCAGCCACAGGCCCCCAAACACAAACAACGGCGCTTTTCCCTGGAAAACAAAATTCGCCTGCCAACATTTTGATGGCAGATTGCAGGAGCCACTTTGCACCATCAAACCAGCCCGACTTGGCACTGGTGCCACCTCTTGTCTGGGAACCATCCTGCCTATTGTGGATTCTAAGGAGCCAGCCGGCCACTCCCAGCCACAGGCCCCCAAACACAAACAACGGCGCTTTTCCCTGGAAAACAAAACTCACCTGCCAACTTTTTGATGGCAGATTGCAGAAACCACTTGGTACTATCAAACCAGCCCAACTTGGCACTGGTGCCACCATGGGTCTGGTCACCATCCTGCCTATCGTAGCTTTTCAGGAGCCAGCCGGACAGTCCCACCCATAGGCCCCCAGAAAAAACCTCGGCCCGTTTCCCTGGCAAACAAAAGTAAGCTGCCCCGCTTCTGGATGGCAGATTGCAGGAGCCACTTTGCACCATCAAACTAGCCCGACTTGGAACTGGTGCCACCTCTGGTCTGGGAACCATCCTGCGTATCGTGGATTCTAAGGAGCCAGCCGGCCACTCCCAGCCACAGGCCACCAAACACAAACAACGGCGCTTTTCCCTGGAAAACAAAACTCGCCTGCCAACTTTTTGTGAGCAGATTGCAGGAGCCGCTTGGTACTATCAAATCAGCCCAACTTGGCACTGGTGCCACCATGAGTCTGGTAACCATCCTGCCTATCGTAGCTTTTCAGGAGCCAGCCGGTCACTCCCAGCCATAGGCCCCCAGACACAAACCTCGGCCCGTATCCCTGGCAAACAAAAGTAAGCTGCCCCGCTTCTGGATGGCAGATTGCAGGAGCCACTTGGTACTATCAAACCAGCCCGACTTGGAACTGGTGCCACCTCTGGTCTGGGAACCATGCTGCGTATCGTGGATTCTAAGGAGCCAGCCGGCCACTCCCAGCCACAGTCCACCAAACACAAACAACGGCGCTTTCCCCTGTAAAACAAAACTCGCCTGCCAACTTTTTGATGGCAGATTGCAGGAGCCGCTTGGTACTATCAAATCAGCCCAACGTGGCACTGGTGCCACCATGAGTCTGGTAACCATCCTGCCTATCGTAGCTTTTCAGGAGCCAGCCAGTCACTCCCAGCCATAGGCCCCCAGACAAAAACCTCGGCCCGTTTCCCTTGCAAACAAAAGTAAGCTGCCCCGCTTCTGGATGGCAGATTGCAGGAGCCACTTGGTACTATCAAACAAGCCCAACTTGGAACTGGTGCCACCTCTGGTCTGGGAACCATCCTGCGTATCGTGGATTCTAAGGAGCCAGCCGGCCACTCCCAGCCACAGGCCACCAAAAAAAATCAACGGCACTTTTCCTTGGAAATCAAAACTTGCCTGCCAACTTTTTGATGGCAGATTGCAGGAGCCGCTTGATACTATCAAATCAGCCCAACTTGGCACTGGTGCCACCATGGGTCTGGTAACCATCCTGCCTATCGTAGCTTTTCAGGAGCCAGCCGGTCACTCCCAGCCATAGGCCCCCAGACACAAACCTCGGCCCGTTTCCCTGGCAAACAAAAGTAAGCTGCCCCGCTTCTGGATGGCAGATTGCAGGAGCCACTTTGCACCATCAAACCAGCCCGACTTGGCACTGGTGCCACCTCTGGTCTGGGAACCATCCTGCGTATCGTGGATTCTAATTAGCCAGCCGGCCACTCCCAGCCACAGGCCGCCAAACAAAATCAACGGCACTTTTCCCTGGAAAACAAAACTCGCCTGCCAACTTTTTGATGGCAGATTGCAGGAGCCACTTTTCACCTTCAAACTAGCCCGACTTGGCACTGGTGCCTCCTCTGGTCTGGGAACCATCCTGCCTATCGTAGCTTTTCAGGAGCCAGCCGGTCACTCCCAGCCATAGGCCCCCAGACACAAACCTCGGCCCGTTTCCCTGGCAAACAAAATTAAGCTGCCCCGCTTCTGGATGGCAGATTGCAGGAGCTATTTAGTACTATCAAACCAGCCCGACTTGGAACTGGTGCCACCTTGGCTCTGGGAACCATCCTGCCTATTGTGGATTTTCAGGGGTCAGCCGGCCACTCTCAGCCATATGCCCTCAAACACAAACCACGGCCCTTTTCTCTGGCAAACAAAACTCAACTGCCCCTCTTCTGGATGGCAAATTGCAGGACGCACTTGGTACTACAAAAACAGCACAACTTGGCACTGGTGCCACCTTGGGTCTCGTCACCATCCTGCGTATCGAGCATTTTAAGGAGCCAGCCGGCCACTCCCAGCCATATGCCCCCCAAAAAAAACCACGGCCCTTTTCTCTGGCAAACAAAACTCAACTTCCCCGCTTCTGGATGGCAGATTGCAGGAGCCACTTTGCACCATCAAACCAGCCCGACTTGGCACTGGTGCCACCTCTGGTCTGGGAACCATCCTGCGTATCGTGGATTATAAGGAGCCAGCTGGCCACTCCCAGCCACAGGCCACCAAAAAAAATCAACGGCACTTTTCCCTGGAAAACAAAACTCGCCTGCCAACTTTTTGATGGCAGATTGCAGGAGCCGCTTGATACTATCAAATCAGCCCAACTTGGCACTGGTGCCACCATGGGTCTGGTAACCATCCTGCCTATCGTAGCTTTTCAGGAGCCAGCCGGTCACTCCCAGCCATAGGCCCCCAGACAGAAACCTAGGCCCGTTTCCCTGGCAAACAAAAGTAAGCTGCCCCGCTTCTGGATGGCAGATTGCAGGAGCCACTTGGTACTATCAAACCAGCCCGACTTGGAACTGGTGCCACCTCTGGTCTGGGAACCATCCTGCGTATCGTGGATTCTAAGGAGCCAGCCGGCCACTCCCAGCCACAGTCCACCAAACACAAACAACGGCACTTTTCCCTGGAAAACAAAACTCGCCTGCCAACTTTTTCATGGCAGATTGCAGGAGCCACTTTGCACCATCAAACTAGCCCGTCTTGGCACTGGTGCCACCATGGTCTGGGAACCATCCTGCGTATCGTGGATTCTAATTACCCAGCCGGCCACTCCCAGCCATAGGCCCCCAAACACAAACAACGGCGCTTTCCCCTGGAAAACAAAACTCGCCTGCCAACTTTTTGATGGCAGATTGCAGGAGCCGCTTGGTACTATCAAATCAGCCCAACGTGGCACTGGTGCCACCATGAGTCTGGTAACCATCCTGCCTATCGTAGCTTTTCAGGAGCCAGCCAGTCACTCCCAGCCATAGGCCCCCAGACACAAACCTCGGCCCGTTTCCCTGGCAAAAAAAAGTAAGCTGCCCCGCTTCTGGATGGCAGATTGCAGGAGCCACTTGGTACTATCAAACAAGCCCGACTTGGAACTGGTGCCACCTCTGGTCTGGGAACCATCCTGCGTATCGTGGATTCTAAGGAGCCAGCCGGCCACTCCCAGCCACAGGCCGCCAAACAAAATCAACGGCACTTTTCCCTGGAAAACAAAACTCGCCTGCCAACTTTTTGATGGCAGATTGCAGGAGCCACTTTTCACCATCAAACTAGCCCGACTTGGCACTGGTGCCAACTCTTGTCTTGGAACCATCCTGTCTATCGTAGCTTTTCAGGAGCCAGCCGGTCACTCCCAGCCATAGGCCCCCAGACACAAACCTCGGCCCGTTTCCCTGGCAAACAAAATTAAGCTGCCCCGCATCTGGATGGCAGATTGCAGGAGCTATTTAGTACTATCAAACCAGCCCGACTTGGAACTGGTGCCACCTTGGCTCTGGGAACCATCCTGCCTATTGTGGATTTTCAGGGGTCAGCCGGCCACTCTCAGCCATATGCCCTCAAACACAAACCACGGCCCTTTTCTCTGGCAAACAAAACTCAACTGCCCCTCTTCTGGATGGCAAATTGCAGGACGCACTTGGTACTACAAAAACAGCACAACTTGGCACTGGTGCCACCTTGGGTCTGGTCACCATCCTGCGTATCGAGCATTTTAAGGAGCCAGCCGGCCACTCCCAGCCATAGGCCCCCAGACAGAAACCTCGGCCCTTTTCTCTGGCAAACAAAACTCAGCTGCCCCGCTTCTGGATGGCAGATTGCAGGAGCCACTTTGCACCATCAAACTAGCCCGACTTGGCACTGGTGCCACCTCTGGTCTGGGAAGCATCCTGCGTATCGTGGATTCTAATTAGCCAGCCGGCCACTCCCAGCCACAGGCCCCCAAACACAAAGAACGGCGCTTTTCCCTGGAAAACAAAATTCGCCTGCCAATATTTTGATGGCAGATTGCCGGAGCCTCTTTGCACCATCAAACCAGCCCGACTTGGCACTGGTGCCACCTCTGGTCTGGGAACCATCCTGCGTATCGTGGATTCTAAGGAGCCAGCCGGCCACTCCCAGCCACAGGCCCCCAAACACAAACAACGGCGCTTTTCCCTGGAAAATAAAACTGGCCTGCCAAAATTTGATGGCAGATTGCAGGAGCCACTTGGTACTATCAAACCAGCCCAACTTGGAACTGGTGCCACCATGGGTCTGGTCACCATCCTGCCTATCGTAGCTTTTCAGGAGCCAGCCGGACAGTCCCACCCCTAGGCCCCCAGAAAAAACCTCGGCCCGTTTCCCTGGCAAACAAAAGTAAGCTACCCCGCTTCTGGATGGCAGATTGCAGGATCCACTTTGCACCATCAAACTAGCCCGACTTGGCACTGGTGCCACCTCTGGTCTGGGAACCATCCTGCGTATCGTGGATTCTAATTAGCCAGCCGGCCACTCCCAGTCACAGGCCACCAAACACAAACAACGGCGCTTTGCCCTGGAAAACAAAACACGCCTGCCAACATTTTGATGGCAGATTGCAGGAGCCATTTTTGCACCATCAAACCAGCCCGACTTGGCACTCGTGCCACCATGGGTCTGGGAACCATCCTGCCTATCGTGGATTCTAAGGAGCCAGCCGGCCACTCCCAGCCACAGGCCCCCAAACACAAACAACGGCGCTTTTCCCTGGAAAACAAAACTCGCCTGCCAACTTTTTGATGGCAGATTGCAGGAGCCACTTGGTACTATCAAACCAGCCCAACTTGGCACTGGTGCCACCATGGGTCTGGTCACCATCCTGCCTATCGTAGCTTTTCAGGAGCCAGCCGGTCTGTCCCACCCATAGGCCCCCAGAAAAAACCTCGGCCCGTTTCCCTGGCAAACAAAAGGAAACTACCCCGCTTCTGGATGGCAGATTGCAGGAGCCACTTGGTACTATCAAACAAGCCCGACTTGGAACTGGTGCCACCTCTGGTCTGGGAACCATCCTGCGTATCGTGGATTCTAAGGAGCCAGCCGGCCACTCCCAGCCACAGGCCCCCAAACAAAAACAACGGCACTCTTCCCTGAAAAACAAAACTCGCCTGCCAACTTTTTGATGGCAGATTGCAGGAGCCAGTTTTCACCATCAAACTAGCCCGACTTGGCACTGGTGCCACCTCTGGTCTGGGAACCATCCTGCGTATCGTGGATTCTAATTAGCCAGCCGGCCACTCCCAGCCACAGGCCCCCAAACACAAACAACGGCGCTTTTCCCTGGAAAACAAAACTGGCCTGCCAACTTTTTGATGGCAGATTGCAGGAGCCACTTGGTACTATCAAACCAGCCCAACTTGGCACTGGTGCCACCATGGGTCTGGTCACCATCCTGCCTATCGTAGCTTTTCAGGAGCCAGCCGGTCACTCCCAGCCATAGGCCCCCAGACACAAACCTCGGCCCGTTTCCCTGGCAAACAAAAGTAAGCTGCCCCGCTTCTGGATGGCAGATTGCAGGAGCCACTTGGTACTATCAAACCAGCCCGACTTGGCACAGGTGCCACCTCAGGTCTGGGAACCATCCTGCGTATCGTGGATTCTAAGGAGCCAGCCGGCCACTCCCAGCCACAGGCCCCCAAACACAAACAACGGCGCTTTTCCCTGGAAAACAAAACTCGTCTGCCAACTTTTTGATGGCAGATTGCAGGAGCCACTTGGTACTATCAAACCAGCCCGACTTGGCACTGGTGCCACCATGGGTCTGGTCACCATCCTGCCTATCGTAGCTTTTCAGGAGCCAGCCGGTCACTCCCAGCCATAGGCCCCCAGACACAAACCACGGCCCGTTTCCCTGGCAAACAAAAGTAAGCTGCCCCACTTCTGGATGGCAGATTGCAGGACGCACTTGGTACTATCAAACCAGCCTACCTTGGCAATGGTGCAACCTTGGGTCTGGGAACCATCCTGCGTATCGTGGATTCTAAGGAGCCAGCCGGCCACTCCCAGCCACAGGCCCCCAAACACAAACAACGGCACTCTTCCCTGGAAAACAAAACTCGACTGCCAACTTTTTGATGGCAGATTACAGGAGCCACTTGGTACTATCAAACCAGCCCGACTTGGAACTGGTGCCACCTCTGGTCTGGGAACCATCCCGCGTATCGTGGATTATAAGGAGCCAGCCGGCCACTCCCAGCCAGAGTCCACCAAACAAAAACAACGGCACTTTTCCCTGGAAAACAAAACTCGCCTGCCAACTTTTTCATGGCAGATTGCAGGAGCCACTTTGCACCATCAAACTAGCCCGACTTGGCACTGGTGCCACCTCTGGTCTGGGAACCATCTAGCGTATCGTGGATTCTAATTAGCCAGCCGGCCACTCCCAGCCATAGGCCCCCAAACACAAACAACGGCGCTTTTCCCTGGAAAACAAAACTCGCCTGCCAACTTTTTGATGGCAGATTGCAGGAGCCACTTGGTACTATCAAACCAGCCCAACTTGGCACTGGTGCCACCATGGGTCTGGTCACCATCGTGCCTATTGTAGCTTTTCAGGAGCCAGCCGGTCACTCCCAGCCATAGGCCCCCAGACAAAAACCTCGGCCCGTTTCCCTGGCAAACAAAAGTAAGCTGCCCCGCTTCTGGATGGCAGATTGCACCAGCTATTTAGTACTATCAAACCAGCCCGACTTGGCACTGGTGCCACCTTGGCTCTGGGAACCATCCTGCCTATTGTGGATTTTCAGGGGTCAGCCGGCCACTCTCAGCCATATGCCCTCAAACACAAACCACGGCCCTTTTCTCTGGCAAACAAAACTCAACTGCCCCTCTTCTGGATGGCAAATTGCAGGACGCACTTGGTATTACAAAAACAGCACAACTTGGCACTGGTACCACCTTGGGTCTGGTCACCATCCTGCGTATCGAGGATTTTAAGGAGCCAGCCGGCCACTCCTAGCCATATGCCCCCAAAAACAAACCACGTCCCTTTTCTCTGGCAAACAAAAATCCGCTGCCTTGCTTCTGGATGGCAGATTGCAGGAGCCACTTGGTACTATCAAACCAGCCCGACTTGGCACTGGTGCCACCTTGGGTCTGTGAACCATCCTGCGTATTGTGGATTGTCAGGAGCCAGCCGACCACTCTCGGCCACAGACCCCAATCAAAAACAAGGGCCCGATTTACAGGCAAAAAAAACTCAGCTGCCCCACTTCTAGATGTGAGATTGCAGGAGGCGCTTGACTCTGTCAAACCAGCCCTACTTGGCACTGGTGCCACCTTGGGTCTGGGAACAATGCTGCGTATCATGGAATTTCAGGAGCCAGCCGGCCACTGCCAGCCACAGGACCCAAACACATACCACAGCCCTTTTCTCTGGCAAGCAAAACTCAGCTGCCCCGATTTTAGATGGCAGATTGCAGGAGCCACTTGGTACTATCAAACCAGCCCAACTTGGCACTGGTGCCACCATGGGTCTAGTAACCATCTTGCCTATCGTATCTTTTCACGACCGAGCCGGTCACTCCCAGCCATAGGCTCGCAGACACAAACCACGGCCCGTTTCCTTGGCAAAAAAAAGTAAGCTGCCCCGCTTCTGGATGGCAGATTGCAGGAGCCACTTGGTACTATCAAACCAGCCCAACTTGGCACTGGTGCCACCATGGGTCTGGTCACCATCCTGCCTATCGTAGCTTTTCACGACCGAGCCGGTCACTCCCAGCCATAGGCCCCCAGACACAAACCACGGCCCGTTTCCTTGGCAAACAAAAGTAAGCTGCCCCACTTCTGGATGGCAGATTGCAGGACGCACTTGGTACTATCAAACGAGCCTACCTTGGCAATGGTGCAACCTTGGGTCTGGGAACCATCCTGCGTATCGTGGATTCTAAGGAGCCAGCCGGCCATTCCTGGCCATAGGCCCCCAAACACAAACAACGGCACTCTTCACTGGAAAACAAAACTCGCCTGCCAACTTTTTGATGGCAGATTGCAGGAGCCACTTGGTACTATCAAATCAGCCCAACTTGGCACTGGTGCCACCATGGGTCTGGTAACTGTCCTGCCTATCGTAGCTTTACAGGAGCCAGCCGGTCACTTCCAGCCATAGGCCCCCAGACACAAACCTCGGCCCGTTTACCTGGCAAACAAAAGTAAGCTACCCCGCTTCTGGATGGCAGATTGCAGGAGCCACTTTGCACCATCAAACAAGCCCGACTTGGCTCTGGTGCCACCTCTGGTCTGGGAACCATCCTGCGTATCGTGGATTCTAAGGAGCCGGCCGGCCACTCCCAGCCACAGTCCACCAAACACAAACAACGGCACTTTTCCCTGGAAAACAAAACTCGCCTGCCAACTTTTTAATGGCAGATTGCAGGAGCCACTTTTCACCATTAAACTAGCCCGACTTGGGACTGGTGCCACCATGGGTCTGGTAACCATCCTGCCTATCGTAGCATTTCAGGAGCCAGCCGGCCACTCCCAGCCACAGGCCCCCAAACAAAAACAACGGCGCTTTTCCCTGGAAAGCAGAACTCGCCTGCCTACTTTTTGATGGCAGATTGCAGGAGCCACTTGGTACTATCAAACCAGCCCAACTTGGCACTGGTGCCACCATGGGTCTGGTCACCATCCTGCCTATCGTAGCTTTTCACGACCGAGCCGGTCACTCCCAGCCATAGGCCCCCAGACACAAACCACGGCCCGTTTCCTTGGCAAAAAAAAGTAAGCTGCCCCGCTTCTGGATGGCATATTGCAGGAGCCACTTTGTGGTATCAAACAAGCCCAACTTAGCACTGGTGCCACGTGTGGTCTGGGAACCATCCTGCGTATCGTGGATTCCAAGGAGCCATCCGGCCACTCCCAGCCACAGGCCCCCAAACAAAAACAACGGCACTCTTCCCTGGAAAACAAAACTGGCCTGCCAACTTTTTGATGGCAGATTGCAGGAGCCACTTTGCACCATCAAACTAGCCCGACTTGGCCCTGGCGCCACCTCTGGTCTGGGAACCATCCTGCGTATCGTGGATTCTAATTAGCCAGCCGGCCACTCCCAGCCACAGGCCCCCAAACACAAACAACGGCGCTTTTCCCTGGAAAACAAAACTGGCCTGCCAACTTTTTGATGGCAGATTGCAGGAGCCACTTGGTACTATCAAACCAGCCCAACTTGGCACTGGTGCCACCATGGGTCTGGTCACCATCCTGCCTATCGTAGCTTTTCAGGAGCCAGCCGGTCAGTCCCACCCATAGGCCCCGAGACACAAACCTCGGCCCGTTTCCCTGGCAAACAAAAGTAAGCTGCCCCGCTTCTGGATGGCAGATTGCAGGAGCCACTTGCTACTATCAAACTGGCCCGACTTGGCACTGGTGCCACCTCAGGTCTGGGAACCATCCTGCGTATCGTGGATTCTAAGGAGCCAGCCGGCCATTCCCAGCCCCAGGCCCCCAAGCACAAACAACGGCAATCTTCCCTGGAAAACAAAACTCGCCTGCCAACTTTTTGATGGCAGATTGCAGGAGACACTTGGTACTATCAAATCAGCCCAACTTGGCACTGGTGCTACCATGGGTCTGGTAACCGTCCTGCCTATCGTAGCTTTAGAGGAGCCAGACGGTCACTTCCAGCCATAGGCCCCCAGACACAAACCTCGGCCCGTTTCCCTGGCAAACAAAAGTAAGCTGCGCCGCTTCTGGATGGCAGATTGCAGGAGCCACTTGGTACTATCAAACCAGCCCGACTTGGCTCTGGTGCCACCTCTGGTCTGGGAACCATCCCGCGTGTCGTGGATTCTAAGGAGCCCGCTGGCCACTCCCAGCCACAGGCCCCCAAACACAAACAACGGCGCTTTTGCCTGGAAAACAAAACTCGCCAGCCAACTTTTTGATGGCAGATTGCAGGAGCCACTTGGTACTATCAAACCAGCCCAACTTGGCACTGGTGCCACCATGGGTCTGGTAACCATCCTGCCTATCGTAGCTTTTCACGACCGAGCCGGTCACTCCCAGCCATAGGCCCCCAGACACAAACCACGGCCCGTTTCCTTGGCAAACAAAAGTAAGCTGCCCCGCTTCTGGATGGCAGATTGCAGGAGCCACTTTGTGGTATCAAACCAGCCCAACTTGGCACTGGTGCCACCTCTGGTCTGGGAACCATCCTGCGTATCGTGGATTCTAATGAGCCAGCTGGCCACTCCCAGCCACAGGACCCCAAACACAAACAACGGCGCTTTTCCCTGGAAAACAAAACTGGCCTGCCAACTTTTTGATGGCAGATTGCAGGAGCCACTTGGTACTATCAAACCAGCCCAACTTGGCACTGGTGCCACCATGGGTCTGGTCACCATCCTGCCTATCGTAGCTTTTCAGGAGCCAGCCGGTCACTCCCAGCCATAGTCCCCCAGACACAAATCACGGCCCATTTCCCTGGCAAACAAACGTAAGCTGCCCCACTTCTGGATGGCAGATTCCAGGACGCACTTTGTAGTATCAAACCACCCTACCTTGGCAATGGTGCAACCTTGGGTCTGGGAACCATCCTGCGTATCGTGGATTCTAAGGAGCCAGCCGGCCATTCCCGGCCACAGGCCCCCAAACACAAACAACGGCACTCTTCCCTGGAAAACAAAACTCGCCTGCCAACTTTTAGATGGCAGATTGCAGGAGCCACTTGGTACTATCAAATCAGCCCAACTTGGCACTGGTGCCACCATGGGTCTGGTAACCGTCCTGCCTATCGTAGCTTTACAGGAGTCAGCCGGTCACTTCCAGCCATAGGCCCCCAGACACAAACCTCGGCCCGTTTCCCTGGCAAACAAAAGTAAGCTGCCCCGCTTCTGGATGGCAGATTGCAGGAGCTATTTAGTACTATCAAACCAGCCCAACTTGGCACTGGTGCCACCTTGGCTCTGGGAACCATCCTGCCTATTGTGGATTTTCAGGGGTCAGCCGGCCACTCTCAGCCATATGCCCTCAAACACAAACCACGGCCCTTTTCTCTGGCAAACAAAACTCAACTGCCCCTCTTCTGGATGGCAAATTGCAGGACGCACTTGGTACTAAAAAAACAACACAAATTGGCATTGGTGCCACCTTGGGTCTGGTCACCATCCTGCGTATCGAGCATTTTAAGGAGCCAGCCGGCCACTCCCAGCCATATGCCCTCAAAAACAAACCACGGCCCTTTTCTCTGGCAAACAAAAATCCGCTGCCCCGCTTCTGGATGGCGGATTGCAGGAGCCACTTGGTACTATCAAACCAGCCCGACTTGGCACTGGTGCCACCTTGGGTCTGTGAACCATCCTGCGTATTGTGGATTGTCAGGAGCCAGCCGACCACTCTCGGCCACAGACCCCAATCAAAAACAACGGCCCGATTCTCAGGCAAAAAACACTCAGCTGCCCCACTTCTGGATGGGAGATTGCAGGAGGCGCTTGACTCTGTCAAACCAGCCCTACTTGGCACTGGTGCCACCTTGGGTCTGGGAACCATGCTGCGTATCATGGAATTTCAGGAGCCAGCCGGCCACTGCCAGCCACAGGACCCAAACATATACCACAGCCCTTTTCTCTGGCAAGTAAAACTCAGCTGCCCCGCTTTTAGATGGCAGATTGCAGGAGCCACTTGGTACTATCAAACCAGCCCAACTTGGCACTGGTGCCACCATGGGTCTGGTAACCATCCTGCCTATCGTAGCTTTTCACGACCAAGCCGGTCACTCCCAGCCATAGGCCCCCAGACACAAACCACGGCCCGTTCCCTTGGAAAAAAAAAGTAAGCTGCCCCGCTTCTGGATGGCAGATTGCAGGAGCCACTTGGTACTATCAAACCAGCCCAACTTGGCACTGCTGCCACCATGGATCTGGTAGCCATCCTGCCTATCTTAGCTTTTCAGGAGCCAGCCGGCCACTCCCAGCCACAGGCCCCCAAACAAAAACAACGGCGCTTTTCCCTGGAAAACAGAACTCATCTGCCAACTTTTTGATGGCAGATTGCAGGAGCCGCTTGGTACTATCAAATCAGCCCAAATTGGCACTGCTGCCATCATGGGTCTGGTCACCATCCTGCCTATCGTAGCTTTTCAGGAGCCAGCCGGTCACTCCCAGCCATAGGCCCCCAGACACAAACCTCGGCCCGTTTCCTTGGCAAACAAAAGTAAGCTACCCCGCTTCTGGATGGCAGATTGCAGGAGCCACTTTGCACCATCAAACTGGCCCGACTTGTCACTGGTGCCACCTCTGGTCTGGGAACCATCCTGCGTATCGTGGATTCTAAGGAGCCAGCCGGCCACTCCCAGCCACAAGCCCCCAAACACAAACAACGGCGCTTTTCCCTGGAAAACAAAACTGGCCTGCCAACATTTTGATGGCAGATGGCAGGAGACACTTGGTACTATCAAACCAGCCCAACTTGGCACTGGTGCCACCATGGGTCTGGTCACCATCGTGCCTATTGTAGCTTTTCAGGAGCCAGCCGGTCACTCCCAGCCATAGGCCCCCAGACAAAACCTCGGCCCGTTTCCCTGGCAAACAAAATTGAGCTGCCCCGCTTCTGGATGGCAGATTGCAGGAGCCACTTAGTGGTATCAAAACAGGCCCAACTTGTCACTGGTTCCACCACTGGTCTGGGAATCATCCTGCGTATCGTGGATTCTAAGGAGCCAGCCTGCCACTCCCAGCCACAGGCCCCCAAACACAAACAACGGCGCTTTTCCCTGGAAAACAAAACTCGCCTGCAAACTTTTTGATGGCAGATTGCAGGAGCCACTTTGCACCATCAAACTAGCCCGACTTGGCACTTTTGCCACCTCTGGTCTGGGAACCATCCTGCGTATCGTGGATTCTAATTAGCCAGCCGGCCACTCCCAGCCATAGGCCCCCAAACAAAAACAACGGCGCTTTCCCCTGGAAAACAAAACTCGCCTGCCAACTTTTTGATGGCAGATTGCAGGAGCCGCTTGGTACTATCAAATTAGCCCAACTTGGCACTGGTGCCACCATGAGTCTGGTCACCATCCTGCCTATCGTAGCTTTTCAGGAGCCAGCCGGTCAGTCCCACCCATAGGCCCCCAGAAAAAACCTCGGCCCGTTTCCCTGGCAAACAAAAGGAATCTACCCCGCTTCTGGATGGCAGATTGCAGGAGCCACTTTGCACCATCAAACTAGCCCGACTTGGCACTGGTGCCACCTCTGGTCTGGGAACCATCCTGCGTATCGTGGATACTAAGGAGCCAGCCGGCCACTCCCAGCCACAGGCCCCCAAACACAAACAACGGCGCTTTTCCCTGGAAAACAAAACTCGCCTGCCAACTTTTTGATGGCAGATTGCAGGAGCCGCTTGGTACTATCAAATCAGCCCAACTTGGCACTGGTGCCACCATGGATCTGGTAACCATCGTGCCTATCGTAGCTTTTCAGGAGCCAGCCGGTCACTCCCAGCCATAGGCCCCCAGACACAAACCTCGGCCCGTTTCCCTGGCAAACAAAATTAAGCTGCCCCGCTTCTGGATGGCAGATTGCAGGAGCCACTTTGCACCATCAAACTAGCCCGACTTGGCACTGGTGCCACCTCTGGTCTGGGAACCATCCTGCGTATCGTGGATTCTAAGGAGCCGGCCGGCCACTCCCAGCCACAGTCCACCAAACACAAACAACGGCACTTTTCCCTGGAAAACAAAACTCGCCTGCCAACTTTTTGATGGCAGATTGCAGGAGCCACTTTGCACCATCAAACCAGCCCAACTTGGCACTGGTGCCACCTTGGGTCTGTGAACCATCCTGCGTATTGTGGATTGTCAGGAGCCAGCCGACCACTCTCGTCCACAGACCCCAATCAAAAACAACGGCCCGATTCACAGGCAAAAAAAACTCAGCTGCCCCACTTCTGGATGGGAGATTGCAGGAGGCGCTTGACTCTGTCAAACCAGCCCTACTTGGCACTGGTGCCACCTTGGGTCTGGGAACCATGCTGCGTATCATGGAATTTCAGGAGCCAGCCGGCCACTGCCAGCCACATGACCCAAACACATACCACAGCCCTTTTCTCTGGCAAGCAAAACTCAGCTACCCCGCTTTTAGATGGCAGATTGCAGGAGCCACTTGGTACTATCAAACCAGCCCAACTTGGCACTGGTGCCACCATGGGTCTAGTAACCATCTTGCCTATCGTATCTTTTCACGACCGAGCCGGTCACTCCCAGCCATAGGCCCCCAGACACAAACCACGGCCCGTTTCCCAGGCAAAAAAAAGTAAGCTGCCCCGCTTCTGGATGGCAGATTGCAGGAGCCACTTGGTACTATCAAACCAGCCAAACTTGGCACTGGTGCCACCATGGGTCTGGTAGCCATCCTGCCTATCGTAGCTTTTCAGGAGCCAGCCGGCCACTCCCAGCCACAGGCCCCCAAACAAAAACAACGGCGCTTTTCCCTGGAAAACAGAACTCGCCTGCCAACTTTTTGATGGCAGATTGCAGGAGCCACTTGGTACTATCAAACCAGCCCAACTTGGCACTGGTGCCACCATGGGTCTGGTCACCATCCTGCCTATCGTAGCTTTTCACGACCGAACCGGTCACTCCCAGCCATAGGCCCCCAGACACAAACCACGGCCCGTTCCCTTGGCAAACAAAAGTAAGCTGCCCCGCTTGTGGATGGCAGATTGCAGGAGCCACTGAGTGGTATCAAAACAGGCCCAAGTTGGCACTGGTTCCACCACTGGTCTGGGAACCATCCTGCGTATCGTGGATTCCAAGGAGCCAGCCTGCCACTCCCAGCCACAGGCCCCCAAACACAAACAACGGCGCTTTTCCCTGGAAAACAAAACTCGCCTGCCAACTTTTTCATGGCAGATTGCAGGAGCCACTTTGCACCATCAAACTAGCCCGACTTGGCACTGGTGCCACCTCTGGTCTGGGAACCATCCTGCGTATCGTGGATTCTAATTAGCCAGCCGGCCACTCCCAGCCATAGGCCCCCAAACACAAACAACGGCGCTTTCCCCTGGAAAACAAAACTCGCCTGCCAACTTTTTGATGGCAGATTGCAGGAGCCGCTTGGTACTATCAAATCAGCCCAACTTGGCACTGGTGCCACCATGAGTCTGGTCACAATCCTGCCTATCGTAGCTTTTCAGGAGCCAGCCGGTCACTCGCAGCCATAGGCCCCCAGACACAAACCTCGGCCCGTTTCCTTGGCAAACAAAAGTAAGCTACCCCGCTTCTGGATGGCAGATTGCAGGAGCCACTTTGCACCATCAAACTAGCCCGACTTGGCACTGGTGCCACCTCTGGTCTGGGAACCATCCTGCGTATCGTGGATTCTAAGGAGCCAGCCGGCCACTCCCAGCCACAGGCCCCCAAACACAAACAACGGCGCTTTTCCCTGGAAAACAAAACTGGCCTGCCAACTTTTTGATGGCAGATTGCAGGAGCCGCTTGGTACTATCAAATCAGCCCAACTTGGCACTGGTGCCACCATGGATCTGGTAACCATCGTGCCTATCGTAGCTTTTCAGGAGCCAGCCGGTCACTCCCAGCCATAGGCCCCCAGACACAAACCTCGGCCCGTTTCCCTGGCAAACAAAAGTAAGCTGCCCCGCTTCTGGATGGCAGATTGCAGGAGCCACTTGGTACTATCAAACAAGCCCAACTTGGAACTGGTGCCACCTCTGGTCTGGGAACCATCCTGCGTATCGTGGATTCTAAGGAGCCGGCCGGCCACTCCCAGCCACAGTCCACCAAACACAAACAACGGCACATTCCCCTGGAAAACAAAACTCGCCTGCCAACATTTTGATGGCAGATTGCAGGAGCCACTTTGCACCATCAAACCAGCCCGACTTGGCACTGGTGCCACCTCTGGTCTGGGAACCATCCTGCGTATCGTGGATTCTAAGGAGCCAGCCGGCCACTCCCAGCCGTAGGCCACCAAACACAAACAACGGCGCTTTTCCCTGGAAAACAAAACTGGCCTGACAACTTTTTGATGGCAGATTGCAGGAGCCACTTGGTACTATCAAACCAGCCCAACTTGGCACTGGTGCCACCATGGGTCTGGTCACCATCGTGCCTATCGTAGCTTTTCAGGAGCCAGCCGGTCACTCCCAGCCATAGGCCCCCAGACAAAAACCTCGGCCCGTTTCCCTGGCAAACAAAATTAAGCTGCCCCGCTTCTGGATGGCAGATTGCAGGAGCTATTTAGTACTATCAAACCAGCCCAACTTGGCACTGGTGCCACCTTGGCTCTGGGAACCATCCTGCCTATTGTGGATTTTCAGGGGTCAGCCGGCCACTCTCAGCCATATGCCCTCAAACACAAACCACGGCGCTTTTCTCTGGCAAACAAAACTCAACTGCCCCTCTTCTGGATGGCAAATTGCAGGACGCACTTGGTACTACAAAAACAGCACAAATTGGCATTGGTGCCACCTTGGGTCTGGTCACCATCCTGCGTATCGAGGATTTAAAGGAGCCAGCCGGCCACTCCCAGCCATATGCCCCCAAAAACAAACCACGGCCCTTTTCTCTGGCAAACAAAAATCCGCTGCCCCGCTTCTGGATGGCAGATTGCAGGAGCCACTTGGTACTATCAAACCAGCCCGACTTGGCACTGGTGCCACCTTGGGTCTGTGAACCATTCTGCGTATTGTGGATTGTCAGGAGCCAGCCGACCACTCTCGGCCACAGACCCCAATCAAAAACAACGGCCCGATTCTCAGGCAAAAAACACTCAGCTGCCCCACTTCTGGATGGGAGATTGCAGGAGGCGCTTGACTCTGTCAAACCAGCCCTACTTGGCACTGGTGCCACCTTGGGTCTGGGAACCATGCTGCGTATCATGGAATTTCAGGAGGCAGCCGGCCACTGCCAGCCACAGGACCCAAACATATACCACAGCCCCTTTCTCTGGCAAGCAAAACTCAGCTGCCCCGCTTTTAGATGGCAGATTGCAGGAGCCACTTGGTACTATCAAACCAGCCCAACTTGGCACTGGTGCCACCATGGGTCTGGTTACCATCCTGCCTATCGTAGCTTTTCACGACCAAGCCGGTCACTCCCAGCCATGGGCCCCGAGACACAAACCACGGCCCGTTCCCTTGGTAAAAAAAAGTAAGCTGCTCCGCTTCTGGATGGCAGATTGCAGGAACCACTTGGTACTATCAAACCAGCCCAACTTGGCACTGCTGCCACCATGGGTCTGGTAGCCATCCTGCCTATCGTAGCTTTTCAGGAGCCAGCCGGCCACTCCCAGCCACAGGCCCCCAAACAAAAACAACGGCGCTTTTCCCTGGAAAACAGAACTCGTCTGCCAACATTTGATGGCAGATTGCAGGAGCCGCTTGGTACTATCAAATCAGCCCAAATTGGCACTGCTGCCATCATGGGTCTGGTCACCATCCTGCCTATCGTAGCTTTTCAGGAGCCAGCCGGTCACTCCCAGCCATAGGTCCCCAGACACAAACCTCGGCCCGTTTCCTTGGCAAACAAAAGTAAGCTGCCCCACTTCTGGATGGCAGATTGCAGGAGCCACTTTGCACCATCAAACTAGCCCGACTTGGCACTGGTGCCACCTCTGGTCTGGGAACCATCCTGCGTATCGTGGATTCTAAGGAGCCAGCCGGCCACTCCCAGCCACAGGCCCCCAAACACAAACAACGGCGCTTTCCCCTGGGAAACAGAACTCGCCTGCCAACTTTTTGATGGCAGATTGCAGGAGCCACTTGGTACTATCAAACCAGCCCAACTTGGCACTGGTGCCACCATGGGTCTGGTCACCATCCTGCCTATCGTAGCTTTTCACGACCGAGCCGGTCACTCCCAGCCATAGGCCCCCAGACACAAACCACGGCCCGTTTCCTTGGCAAACAAAAGTAAGCTGCCCCGCTTCTGGATGGCATATTTCAGGAGCCACTTTGTGGTATCAAACAAGCCCAACTTAGCACTGGTGCCACCTGTGGTCTGGGAACCATCCTGCGTATCGTGGATTCCAAGGAGCCAGCCGGCCACTCCCAGCCACAGGCCCCCAAACAAAAACAACGGCACTCTTCCCTGGAAAACAAAACTGGCCTGCCAACTTTTTGATGGCAGATTGCAGGAGCCACTTTGCACCATCAAACTAGCCCGACTTGGCACTGGTGCCACCTCTGGTCTGGGAACCATCCTGCGTATCGTGGATTATAATTAGCCAGCCGGCCACCCCCAGCCACAGGCCCCCAAACACAAACAACGGCGCTTTTCCCTGGAAAACAAAACTGGCCTGCCAACTTTTTGATGGCAGATTGCAGGAGCCACTTGGTACTATCAAACCAGCCCAACTTGGCACTGGTGCCACCATGGGTCTGGTCACCATCCTGCCTATCGTAGCTTTTCAGGAGCCAGCCGGTCAGTCCCACCCATAGGCCCCGAGACACAAACTTCGATCCGTTTCCCTGGCAAACAAAAGTAAGCTGCCCCGCTTCTGGATGGCAGATTGCAGGAGCCACTTGGTACTATCAAACCAGCCCAACTTGGCACTGCTGCCACCATGGGTCTGGTCACCATCGTGCCTATCGCAGCTTTTCAGGAGCCAGCCAGTCACTCCCAGCCATAGGCCCCCAGACACAAACTTCGGCCCGTTTCCCTGGGAAAAAAAAGTAAGCTACCCTGCTTCTGGATGGCAGATTGCAGGAGCCACTTTGCACCATCAAACTAGCCCTACTTGGCACTGGTGCCGCCTTGGGTCTGTGAACCATCCTGCGTATTGTGGATTGACCGGAGCCAGCCGACCGCTCTCGGCCACCGACCCCAATCAAAAACAACGGCCCGATTCACAGGCAAAAAAAACTCAGCTGCCCCACTTCTGGATGGGAGATTGCAGGAGGCGCTTGACGCTGTCAAACCAGCCCTACTTGGCACTGGTGCCACCTTGGGTCTGGGAACCATGCTGCGTATCATGGAATTTCAGGAGCCAGCCGGCCACTGCCAGCCACAGGACCCAAACATATACCACAGCCCTTTACTCTGGCAAGCAAAACTCAGCTGCCCCGCTTTTGGATGGCAGATTGCAGGAGCCACTTGGTACTATCAAACCAGCCCAACTTGGCACTGGTGCCACCATGGGTCTGGTAACCATCCTGCCTATCGTAGCATTTCAGGAGCCAGCCGGCCACTCCCAGCCACAGGCCCCCAAACAAAAACAACGGCGCTTTTCCCTGGAAAGCAGAACTCGCCTGCCTACTTTTTGATGGCAGATTGCAGGAGCCACTTGGTACTATCAAACCAGCCCAACTTGGCACTGGTGCCACCATGGGTCTGGTCACCATCCTGCCTATCGTAGCTTTTCACGACCGAGCCGGTCACTCCCAGCCATAGGCCCCCAGACACAAACCACGGCCCGTTTCCTTGGCAAAAAAAAGTAAGCTGCCCCGCTTCTGGATGGCATATTGCAGGAGCCACTTTGTGGTATCAAACAAGCCCAACTTAGCACTGGTGCCACGTGTGGTCTGGGAACCATCCTGCGTATCGTGGATTCCAAGGAGCCATCCGGCCACTCCCAGCCACAGGCCCCCAAACAAAAACAACGGCACTCTTCCCTGGAAAACAAAACTGGCCTGCCAACTTTTTGATGGCAGATTGCAGGAGCCACTTTGCACCATCAAACTAGCCTGACTTGGCCCTGGCGCCACCTCTGGTCTGGGAACCATCCTGCGTATCGTGGATTCTAATTAGCCAGCCGGCCACTCCCAGCCACAGGCCCCCAAACAAAAACAACGGCGCTTTTCCCTGGAAAACAAAACTGGCCTGCCAACTTTTTGATGGCAGATTGCAGGAGCCACTTGGTACTATCAAACCAGCCCAACTTGGCACTGGTGCCACCATGGGTCTGGTCACCATCCTGCCTATCGTAGCTTTTCAGGAGCCAGCCGGTCAGTCCCACCCATAGGCCCCGAGACACAAACCTCGGCCCGTTTCCCTGGCAAACAAAAGTAAGCTGCCCCGCTTCTGGATGGCAGATTGCAGGAGCCACTTGGTACTATCAAACTGGCCCGACTTGGCACTGGTGCCACCTCTGGTCTGGGAACCATCCTGCGTATCGTGGATTCTAAGGAGCCAGCCGGCCATTCCCAGCCCCAAGCCCCCAAGCACAAACAACGGCAATCTTCCCTGGAAAACAAAACTCGCCTGCCAACTTTTTGATGGCAGATTGCAGGAGACACTTGGTACTATCAAATCAGCCCAACTTGGCACTGGTGCTACCATGGGTCTGGTAACCGTCCTGTCTATCGTAGCTTTAGAGGAGCCAGACGGTCACTTCCAGCCATAGGCCCCCAGACACAAACCTCGGCCCGTTTCCCTGGCAAACAAAAGTAAGCTGCGCCGCTTCTGGATGGCAGATTGCAGGAGCCACTTGGTACTATCAAACCAGCCCGACTTGGCTCTGGTGCCACCTCTGGTCTGGGAACCATCCCGCCTGTCGTGGATTCTAAGGAGCCCGCTGGCCACTCCCAGCCACAGGCCCCCAAACACAAACAACGGCGCTTTTGCCTGGAAAACAAAACTCGCCAGCCAACTTTTTGATGGCAGATTGCAGGAGCCACTTGGTACTATCAAACCAGCCCAACTTGGCACTGGTGCCACCATGGGTCTGGTAACCATCCTGCCTATCGTAGCTTTTCACGACCGAGCCGGTCACTCCCAGCCATAGGCCCCCAGACACAAACCACGGCCCGTTTCCTTGGCAAACAAAAGTAAGCTGCCCCGCTTCTGGATGGCAGATTGCAGGAGCCACTTTGTGGTATCAAACCAGCCCAACTTGGCACTGGTGCCACCTCTGGTCTGGGAACCATCCTGCGTATCGTGGATTCTAATGAGCCAGCTGGCCACTCCCAGCCACAGGACCCCAAACACAAACAACGGCGCTTTTCCCTGGAAAACAAAACTGGCCTGCCAACTTTTTGATGGCAGATTGCAGGAGCCACTTGGTACTATCAAACCAGCCCAACTTGGCACTGGTGCCACCATGGGTCTGGTCACCATCCTGCCTATCGTAGCTTTTCAGGAGCCAGCCGGTCACTCCCAGCCATAGTCCCCCAGACACAAATCACGGCCCATTTCCCTGGCAAACAAACGTAAGCTGCCCCACTTCTGGATGGCAGATTCCAGGACGCACTTTGTAGTATCAAACCACCCTACCTTGGCAATGGTGCAACCTTGGGTCTGGGAACCATCCTGCGTATCGTGGATTCTAAGGAGCGAGCCGGCCATTCCCGGCCACAGGCCCCCAAACACAAACAACGGCACTCTTCCCTGGAAAACAAAACTCGCCTGCCAACTTTTAGATGGCAGATTGCAGGAGCCACTTGGTACTATCAAATCAGCCCAACTTGGCACTGGTGCCACCATGGGTCTGGTAACCGTCCTGCCTATCGTAGCTTTACAGGAGTCAGCCGGTCACTTCCAGCCATAGGCCCCCAGACACAAACCTCGGCCCGTTTCCCTGGCAAACAAAAGTAAGCTGCCCCGCTTCTGGATGGCAGATTGCAGGAGCCACTTTGCACCATCAAACCAGCCCGACTTGGCACTGGTGCCACCTCTGGTCTGGGAACCATCCTGCGTATCGTGGATTCTAAGGAGCCAGCCAGCCACTCCCAGCCACAGGCCCCCAAACACAAACAACGGCGCTTTTCCCTGGAAAACAAAACTCGCCTGCCAACTTTTTGATGGCAGATTGCAGGAGCCACTTGGTACTATCAAACCAGCCCAACTTGGCACTGGTGCCACCATGAGTCTGGTCACCATCGTGCCTATCGTAGCTTTTCAGGAGCCAGCCGGTCACTCCCAGCCATAGGCCCCCAGACAAAAACCTCGGCCCGTTTCCCTGGCAAACAAAATTAAGCTGCCCCGCTTCTGGATGGCAGATTGCAGGAGCTATTTAGTACTATCAAACCAGCCCAACTTGGCACTGGTGCCACCTTGGCTCTGGGAACCATCCTGCCTATTGTGGATTTTCAGGGGTCAGCCGGCCACTCTCAGCCATATGCCCTCAAACACAAACCACGGCCCTTTCCTCTGGCAAACAAAACTCAACTGCCCCTCTTCTGGATGGCAAATTGCAGGACGCACTTGGTACTACAAAAACAGCACAAATTGGCATTGGTGCCACCTTGGGTCTGGTCACCATCCTGCGTATCGAGCATTTTAAGGAGCCAGCCGGCCACTCCCAGCCATATGCCCTCAAAAACAAACCACGGCCCTTTTCTCTGGCAAACAAAAATCCGCTGCCCCGCTTCTGGATGGCGGATTGCAGGAGCCACTTGGTACTATCAAACCAGCCCGACTTGGCACTGGTGCCACCTTGGGTCTGTGAACCATCCTGCGTATTGTGGATTGTCAGGAGCCAGCCGACCACTCTCGGCCACAGACCCCAATCAAAAACAACGGCCCGATTCTCAGGCAAAAAACACTCAGCTGCCCCACTTCTGGATGGGAGATTGCAGGAGGCGCTTGACTCTGTCAAACCAGCCCTACTTGGCACTGGTGCCACCTTGGGTCTGGGAACCATGCTGCGTATCATGGAATTTCAGGAGCCAGCCGGCCACTGCCAGCCACAGGACCCAAACATATACCACAGCCCTTTTCTCTGGCAAGTAAAACTCAGCTGCCCCGCTTTTAGATGGCAGATTGCAGGAGCCACTTGGTACTATCAAACCAGCCCAACTTGGCACTGGTGCCACCATGGGTCTGGTAACCATCCTGCCTATCGTAGCTTTTCACGACCAAGCCGGTCACTCCCAGCCATAGGCCCCCAGACACAAACCACGGCCCGTTCCCTTGGAAAAAAAAAGTAAGCTGCCCCGCTTCTGGATGGCAGATTGCAGGAGCCACTTGGTACTATCAAACCAGCCCAACTTGGCACTGCTGCCACCATGGATCTGGTAGCCATCCTGCCTATCTTAGCTTTTCAGGAGCCAGCTGGCCACTCCCAGCCACAGGCCCCCAAACAAAAACAACGGCGCTTTTCCCTGGAAAACAGAACTCATCTGCCAACTTTTTGATGGCAGATTGCAGGAGCCGCTTGGTACTATCAAATCAGCCCAAATTGGCACTGCTGCCATCATGGGTCTGGTCACCATCCTGCCTATCGTAGCTTTTCAGGAGCCAGCCGGTCACTCCCAGCCATAGGCCCCCAGACACAAACCTCGGCCCGTTTCCTTGGCAAACAAAAGTAAGCTACCCCGCTTCTGGATGGCAGATTGCAGGAGCCACTTTGCACCATCAAACTGGCCCGACTTGTCACTGGTGCCACCTCTGGTCTGGGAACCATCCTGCGTATCGTGGATTCTAAGGAGCCAGCCGGCCACTCCCAGCCACAAGCCCCCAAACACAAACAACGGCGCTTTTCCCTGGAAAACAAAACTGGCCTGCCGACATTTTGATGGCAGATGGCAGGAGACACTTGGTACTATCAAACCAGCCCAACTTGGCACTGGTGCCACCATGGGTCTGGTAACCATCCTGCCTATCGTAGCTTTTCAGGAGCCAGCCGGTCACTCCCAGCCATAGGCCCCCAGACAAAACCTCGGCCCGTTTCCCTGGCAAACAAAATTGAGCTGCCCCGCTTCTGGATGGCAGATTGCAGGAGCCACTTAGTGGTATCAAAACAGGCCCAACTTGTCACTGGTTCCACCACTGGTCTGGGAATCATCCTGCGTATCGTGGATTCTAAGGAGCCAGCCTGCCACTCCCAGCCACAGGCCCCCAAACACAAACAACGGCGCTTTTCCCTGGAAAACAAAACTCGCCTGCAAACTTTTTGATGGCAGATTGCAGGAGCCACTTTGCACCATCAAACTAGCCCGACTTGGCACTTTTGCCACCTCTGGTCTGGGAACCATCCTGCGTATCGTGGATTCTAATTAGCCAGCCGGCCACTCCCAGCCATAGGCCCCCAAACAAAAACAACGGCGCTTTCCCCTGGAAAACAAAACTCGCCTGCCAACTTTTTGATGGCAGATTGCAGGAGCCGCTTGGTACTATCAAATTAGCCCAACTTGGCACTGGTGCCACCATGAGTCTGGTCACCATCCTGCCTATCGTAGCTTTTCAGGAGCCAGCCGGTCAGTCCCACCCATAGGCCCCCAGAAAAAACCTCGGCCCGTTTCCCTGGCAAACAAAAGGAATCTACCCCGCTTCTGGATGGCAGATTGCAGGAGCCACTTTGCACCATCAAACTAGCCCGACTTGGCACTGGTGCCACCTCTGGTCTGGGAACCATCCTGCGTATCGTGGATACTAAGGAGCCAGCCGGCCACTCCCAGCCACAGGCCCCCAAACACAAACAACGGCGCTTTTCCCTGGAAAACAAAACTCGCCTGCCAACTTTTTGATGGCAGATTGCAGGAGCCGCTTGGTACTATCAAATCAGCCCAACTTGGCACTGGTGCCACCATGGATCTGGTAACCATCGTGCCTATCGTAGCTTTTCAGGAGCCAGCCGGTCACTCCCAGCCATAGGCCCCCAGACACAAACCTCGGCCCGTTTCCCTGGCAAACAAAAGTAAGCTGCCCCGCTTCTGGATGGCAGATTGCAGGAGCCACTTTGCACCATCAAACTAGCCCGACTTGGCACTGGTGCCACCTCTGGTCTGGGAACCATCCTGCGTATCGTGGATTCTAAGGAGCCGGCCGGCCACTCCCAGCCACAGTCCACCAAACACAAACAACGGCACTTTTCCCTGGAAAACAAAACTCGCCTGCCAACTTTTTGATGGCAGATTGCAGGAGCCACTTTGCACCATCAAACCAGCCCGACTTGGCACTGGTGCCACCTCTGGTCTGGGAACCATCCTGCGTATCGTGGATTCTAAGGAGCCAGCCGGCCACTCCCAGCCGTAGGCCACCAAACACAAACAACGGCGCTTTTCCCTGGAAAACAAAACTGGCCTGACAACTTTTTGATGGCAGATTGCAGGAGCCACTTGGTACTATCAAACCAGCCCAACTTGGCACTGGTGCCACCATGGGTCTGGTCACCATCGTGCCTATCGTAGCTTTTCAGGAGCCAGCCGGTCACTCCCAGCCATAGGCCCCCAGACAAAAACCTCGGCCCGTTTCCCTGGCAAACAAAATTAAGCTGCCCCGCTTCTGGATGGCAGATTGCAGGAGCTATTTAGTACTATCAAACCAGCCCAACTTGGCACTGGTGCCACCTTGGCTCTGGGAACCATCCTGCCTATTGTGGATTTTCAGGGGTCAGCCGGCCACTCTCAGCCATATGCCCTCAAACACAAACCACGGCGCTTTTCTCTGGCAAACAAAACTCAACTGCCCCTCTTCTGGATGGCAAATTGCAGGACGCACTTGGTACTACAAAAACAGCACAAATTGGCATTGGTGCCACCTTGGGTCTGGTCACCATCCTGCGTATCGAGGATTTAAAGGAGCCAGCCGGCCACTCCCAGCCATATGCCCCCAAAAACAAACCACGGCCCTTTTCTCTGGCAAACAAAAATCCGCTGCCCCGCTTCTGGATGGCAGATTGCAGGAGCCACTTGGTACTATCAAACCAGCCCGACTTGGCACTGGTGCCACCTTGGGTCTGTGAACCATTCTGCGTATTGTGGATTGTCAGGAGCCAGCCGACCACTCTCGGCCACAGACCCCAATCAAAAACAACGGCCCGATTCTCAGGCAAAAAACACTCAGCTGCCCCACTTCTGGATGGGAGATTGCAGGAGGCGCTTGACTCTGTCAAACCAGCCCTACTTGGCACTGGTGCCACCTTGGGTCTGGGAACCATGCTGCGTATCATGGAATTTCAGGAGCCAGCCGGCCACTGCCAGCCACAGGACCCAAACATATACCACAGCCCCTTTCTCTGGCAAGCAAAACTCAGCTGCCCCGCTTTTAGATGGCAGATTGCAGGAGCCACTTGGTACTATCAAACCAGCCCAACTTGGCACTGGTGCCACCATGGGACTGGTTACCATCCTGCCTATCGTAGCTTTTCACGACCAAGACGGTCACTCCCAGCCATGGGCCCCGAGACACAAATCACGGCCCGTTCCCTTGGTAAAAAAAAGTAAGCTGCTCCGCTTCTGGATGGCAGATTGCAGGAACCACTTGGTACTATCAAACCAGCCCAACTTGGCACTGCTGCCACCATGGGTCTGGTAGCCATCCTGCCTATCGTAGCTTTTCAGGAGCCAGCCGGCCACTCCCAGCCACAGGCCCCCAAACAAAAACAACGGCGCTTTTCCCTGGAAAACAGAACTCGTCTGCCAACATTTGATGGCAGATTGCAGGAGCCGCTTGGTACTATCAAATCAGCCCAAATTGGCACTGCTGCCATCATGGGTCTGGTCACCATCCTGCCTATCGTAGCTTTTCAGGAGCCAGCCGGTCACTCCCAGCCATAGGTCCCCAGACACAAACCTCGGCCCGTTTCCTTGGCAAACAAAAGTAAGCTGCCCCACTTCTGGATGGCAGATTGCAGGAGCCACTTTGCACCATCAAACTAGCCCGACTTGGCACTGGTGCCACCTCTGGTCTGGGAACCATCCTGCGTATCGTGGATTCTAAGGAGCCAGCCGGCCACTCCCAGCCACAGGCCCCCAAACACAAACAACGGCGCTTTCCCCTGGAAAACAAAACTCGCCTGCCAACTTTTTGATGGCAGATTGCAGGAGCCGCTTGGTACTATCAAATCAGCCCAACTTGGCACTGGTGCCACCATGGATCTGGTAACCATCGTGCCTATCGTAGCTTTTCAGGAGCCAGCCGGTCACTCCCAGCCATAGGCCCCCAGACACAAACCTCGGCCCGTTTCCCTGGCAAACAAAAGTAAGCTGCCCCGCTTCTGGATGGCAGATTGCAGGAGCCACTTGGTACTATCAAACCAGCCCGACTTGGAACTGGTGCCACCTCTGGTCTGGGAACCATCCTGCGTATCGTGGATTCTAAGGAGCCGGCCGGCCACTCCCAGCCACAGTCCACCAAACACAAACAACGGCACTTTTCCCTGGAAAACAAAACTCGCCTGCCAACTTTTTGATGGCAGATTGCAGGAGCCACTTTGCACCATCAAACCAGCCCGACTTGGCACTGGTGCCACCTCTGGTCTGGGAACCATCCTGCGTATCGTGGATTCTAAGGAGCCAGCCGGCCACTCCCAGCCACAGGCCCCCAAACACAAACAACGGCGCTTTTCCCTGGAAAACAAAACTCGCCTGCCAACTTTTTGATGGCAGATTGCAGGAGCCACTTGGTACTATCAAACCAGCCCAACTTGGCACTGGTGCCACCATGGGTCTGGTCACCATCGTGCCTATCGTAGCTTTTCAGGAGCCAGCCGGTCACTCCCAGCCATAGGCCCCCAGAAAAAAACCTCGGCCCGTTTCCCTGGCAAACAAAATTAAGCTGCCCCGCTTCTGGATGGCAGATTGCAGGAGCTATTTAGTACTATCAAACCAGCCCAACTTGGCACTGGTGCCACCTTGGCTCTGGGAACCATCCTGCCTATTGTGGATTTTCAGGGGTCAGCCGGCCACTCTCAGCCATATGCCCTCAAACACAAACCACGGCCCTTTTCTCTGGCAAACAAAACTCAACTGCCCCTCTTCTGGATGGCAAATTGCAGGACGCACTTGGTACTACAAAAACAGCACAAATTGGCATTGGTGCCACCTTGGGTCTGGTCACCATCCTGCGTATCGAGGATTTAAAGGAGCCAGCCGGCCACTCCCAGCCATATGCCCCCAAAAACAAACCACGGCCCTTTTCTCTGGCAAACAAAAATCCGCTGCCCCGCTTCTGGATGGCGGATTGCAGGAGCCACTTGGTACTATCAAACCAGCCCGACTTGGCACTGGTGCCACCTTGGGTCTGTGAACCATCCTGCGTATTGTGGATTGTCAGGAGCCAGCCGACCACTCTCGGCCACAGACCCCAATCAAAAACAACGGCCCGATTCTCAGGCAAAAAACACTCAGCTGCCCCACTTCTGGATGGGAGATTGCAGGAGGCGCTTGACTCTGTCAAACCAGCCCTACTTGGCACTGGTGCCACCTTGGGTCTGGGAACCATGCTGCGTATCATGGAATTTCAGGAGCCAGCCGGCCACTGCCAGCCACAGGACCCAAACATATACCACAGCCCTTTTCTCTGGCAAGCAAAACTCCGCTGCCCCGCTTTTAGATGGCAGATTGCAGGAGCCACTTGGTACTATCAAACCAGCCCAACTTGGCACTGGTGCCACCATGGGTCTGGTAACCATCCTGCCTATCGTAGCTTTTCACGACCAAGCCGGTCACTCCCAGCCATAGGCCCCCAGACAAAAGCCACGGCCCGTTCCCTTGGTAAAAATAAGTAAGCTGCCCCGCTTCTGGATGGCAGATTGCAGGAACCACTTGGTACTATCAAACCAGCCCAACTTGGCACTGCTGCCACCATGGGTCTGGTAGCCATCCTGCCTATCGTAGCTTTTCAGGAGCCAGCCGGCCACTCCCAGCCACAGGCCCCCAAACAAAAACAACGGCGCTTTTCCCTGGAAAACAGAACTCGTCTGCCAACTTTTTGATGGCAGATTGCAGGAGCCGCTTGGTACTATCAAATCAGCCCAAATTGGCACTGCTGCCATCATGGGTCTGGTCACCATCCTGCATATCGTAGCTTTTCAGGAGCCAGCCGGTCACTCCCAGCCATAGGCCCCCAGACACAAACCTCGGCCCGTTTCCTTGGCAAACAAAAGTAAGCTACCCCGCTTCTGGATGGCAGATTGCAGGAGCCACTTTGCACCATCAAACTGGCCCGACTTGTCACTGGTTCCACCACTGGTCTGGGAACCATCCTGCGTATCGTGGATTCTAAGGAGCCAGCCGGCCACTCCCAGCCACAAGCCCCCAAACACAAACAACGGCGCTTTTCCCTGGAAAACAAAACTGGCCTGCCAACTTTTTGATGGCAGATTGCAGGAGCCACTTGGTACTATCAAACCAGCCCAACTTGGCACTGGTGCCACCATGGGTCTGGTCACCATCCTGCCTATGGTAGCTTTTCAGGAGCCAGCCGGTCCCTCCCAGCCATAGGCCCCCAGACACAAACCACGGCCCATTTCCCTGGCAAACAAAAGTAAGCTGCCCCACTTCTGGATGGCAGATTGCAGGACGCACTTGGTACTATCAAACCAGCCTACCTTGGCAATGGTGCAACCTTGGGTCTGGGAACCATCCTGCGTATCGTGGATTCTAAGGAGCCAGCCGGCCACTCCCAGCCACAGGCCCCCAAACACAAACAACGGCACTCTTCCCTGGAAAACAAAACTCGCCTGCCAACTTTTTGATGGCAGATTGCAGGAGCCACTTGGTACTATCAAATCAGCCCAACTTGGCACTGGTGCCACCATGGGTCTAGTAACAGTCCTGCCTATCGTAGCTTTACAGGAGCCAGCCGGTCACTTCCAGCCATAGGCCCCCAGACACAAACCTCGGCCCGTTTCCCTGGCAAACAAAAGTAAGCTACCCCGCTTCTGGATGGCAGATTGCAGGAGCCACTTTGCACCATCATACTAGCCCGACATGTCACTGGTGCCACCTCGGGTCTGGGAACCATCCTGCGTATCGTGGATTCTAATTAGCCAGCCGGCCACTCCCAGCCACAGGCCCCCAAACACAAACAACGGCGCTTTTCCCTGGAAAACAAAACTGGCCTGCCAACTTTTTGATGGCAGATTGCAGGAGCCACTTGGTACTATCAAACCAGCCCAACTTGGCACTGGTGCCACCATGGGTCTGGTCACCATCGTGCCTATCGTAGCTTTTCAGGAGTCAGCCGGTCACTCCCAGCCATAGGCCCCCAGACAAAACCTCGGCCCGTTTCCCTGGCAAACAAAATTAAGCTGCCCCGCTTCTGGATGGCAGATTGCAGGAGCTATTTAGTACTATCAAACCAGCCCGACTTGGCACTGGTGCCACCTTGGCTCTGGGAACCATCCTGCCTATTGTGGATTTTCAGGGGTCAGCCGGCCACTCTCAGCCATATGCCCTCAAACACAAACCACGGCCCTTTTCTCTGGCAAACAAAACTCAACTGCCCCTCTTCCGGATGGCAAATTGCAGGACGCACTTGGTACTACAAAAACAGCACAACTTCGCACTGGTACCAACTTGGTACTGGTCACCATCCTGCGTATCGAGGATTTTAAGGAGCCAGTCGGCCACTCCCAGCCATATGCCCCCAAAAACAAACCACGGCCCTTTTCTCTGGCAAACAAAACTCAGCTGCCCCGCTTCTGGATGGCAGATTGCAGGAGCCACTTGGTACTATCAAACCAGCCCGACTTGGCACTGGTGCCACCTTGGGTCTGTGAACCATCCTGCGTATTGTGGATTGTCAGGAGCCAGCCGACCACTCTCGGCCACAGACCCCAATCAAAAAGAACGGCCCGATTCACAGGCAAAAAAAACTCAGCTGCCCCACTTCTGGATGGGAGATTGCAGGAGGCGCTTGACTCTGTCAAACCAGCCCTACTTGGCACTGGTGCCACCTTGGGTCTGGGAACCATGCTGCGTATCATGGAATTTCAGGAGCCAGCCGGCCACTGCCAGCCACAGGACCCAAACACATACCACAGCCCTTTTCTCTGGCAAGCAAAACTCAGCTGCCCCGCTTTTGGATGGCAGATTGCAGGAGCCACTTGGTACTATCAAACCAGCCCAACTTGGCACTGGTGCCACCATGGGTCTAGTAACCATCTTGCCTATCGTAGCTTTTCACGACCGAGCCGGTCACTCCCAGCCATAGGCCCCCAGACACAAACCACGGCCCGTTTCCTTGGCAAAAAAAAGTAAGCTGCCCCGCTTCTGGATGGCAGATTGCAGGAGCCACTTGGTACTATCAAACCAGCCCAACTTGGCACTGGTGCCACCATGGGTCTGGTAACCATCCAGCCTATCGTAGCTTTTCAGGAGCCAGCCGGCCACTCCCAGCCACAGGCCCCCAAACAAAAACAACGGCGCTTTTCCCTGGAAAACAGAACTCGCCTGCCAACTTTTTGATGGCAGATTGCAGGAGCCACTTGGTACTATCAAACCAGCCCAACTTGGCACTGGTGCCACCATTGGTCTGGTCACCATCCTGCCTATCGTAGCTTTTCACGACCGAGCCGGTCACTCCCAGCCATAGGCCCCCAGACACAAACCACGGCCCGTTCCCTTGGCAAACAAAAGTAAGCTGCCCCGCTTCTGGATGGCAGATTGCAGGAGCCACTGAGTGGTATCAAAACAGGCCCAACTTGTCACTGGTTCCACCACTGGTCTGGGAACCATCCTGCGTATCGTGGATTCTAAGGAGCCGGCCGGCCACTCCCAGCCACAGGCCCCCAAACACAAACAACGGCGCTTTTCCCTGGAAAACAAAACTCGCCTCCCAACTTTTTGATGGCAGATTGCAGGAGCCACTTTGCACCATCAAACTAGCCCGACTTGGCACTGGTGCCACCTCTGGTCTGGGAACCATCCTGCGTATCGTGGATTCTAATTAGCCAGCCGGCCACTCCCAGCCACAGGCCCCCAAACACAAACAACGGCGCTTTTCCCTGGAAAACAAAACTCGCCTGCCAACTTTTTAATGGCAGATTGCAGGAGCCGCTTGGTAGTATTAATTCAGCCCAACGTGGCACTGGTGCCACCATGAGTCTGGTCACCATCCTGCCTATCGTAGCTTTTCAGGAGCCAGCCCGTCAGTCCCACCCATAGGCCCCCAGACACAAACCTCGGCCCGTTTCCCTTGCAAACAAAAGGAATCTACCCCGCTTCTGTATGGCAGATTTCAGGAGCCACTTTGCACCATCAAACTAGCCCGACTTGGCACTGGTGCCACCTCTGGTCTGGGAACCATCCTGCGTATCGTGGATTCTAAGGAGCCAGCCGGCCACTCCCAGCCACAGGCCCCCAAACACAAACAACGGCGCTTTTCCCTGGAAAACAAAACTCGCCTGCCAACTTTTTGTGAGCAGATTGCAGGAGCCGCTTGGTACTATCAAATCAGCCCAACTTGGCACTGGTGCCACCATGGGTCTGGTAACCATCGTGCCTATCGTAGCTTTTCAGGAGCCAGCCGGTCACTCCCAGCCATAGGCCCCCAGACACAAACCTCGGCCCGTTTCCCTGGCAAACAAAAGTAAGCTGCCCCGCTTCTGGATGGCAGATTGCAGGAGCCACTTGGTACTATCAAACCAGCCCGACTTGGAACTGGTGCCACCTCTGGTCTGGGAACCATCCTGCGTATCGTGGATTCTAAGGAGCCGGCCGGCCACTCCCAGCCACAGTCCACCAAACACAAACAACGGCACATTCCCCTGGAAAACAAAACTCGCCTGCCAACTTTTTGATGGCAGATTGCAGGAGCCACTTTGCACCATCGAACTAGCCCGACTTGGCACTGGTGCCACCTCTGGTCTGGGAACCATCCTGCGTATCGTGGATTCTAATTAGCCAGCCGGCCACTCCCAGCCATAGGCCACCAAACACAAACAACGGCGCTTTTCCCTGGAAAACAAAACTGGCCTGCCAACTTTTTGATGGCAGATTGCAGGAGCCACTTGGTACTATCAAACCAGCCCAACTTGGCACTGGTGCCACCATGGGTCTGGTCACCATCGTGCCTATCGTAGCTTTTCAGGAGCCAGCCGGTCACTCCCAGCCATAGGCCCCCTGACAAAAACCTCGGCCCGTTTCCCTGGCAAACAAAATTAAGCTGCCCCGCTTCTGGATGGCAGATTGCAGGAGGTATTTGATACTATCAAACCAGCCCAACTTGGCACTGGTGCCACCTTGGCTCTGGGAACCATCCTGCCTATTGTGGATTTTCAGGGTCAGCCGGCCACTCTCAGCCATATGCCCTCAAACACAAACCACGGCGCTTTTCTCTGGCAAACAAAACTCAACTGCCCCTTTTCTGGATGGCAAATTGCAGGACGCACTTGGTACTACAAAAACAGCACAACTTGGCATTGGTGCCACCTTGGGTCTGGTCACCATCCTGCGTATCGAGGATTTTAAGGAGCCAGCCGGCCACTCCCAGCCATATGTCCCCAAAAACAAACCACGGCCCTTTTCTCTGGCAAACAAAAATCCGCTGCCCCGCTTCTGGATGGCGGATTGCAGGAGCCACTTGGTACTATCAAACCAGCCCGACTTGGCACTGGTGCCACCTTGGGTCTGTGAACCATCCTGCGTAATGTGGATTGTCAGGAGCCAGCCGACCACTCTCGGCCACAGACCCCAATCAAAAACAACGGCCCGATTCACAGGCAAAAAACACTCAGCTGCCCCACTTCTGGATGGGAGATTGCAGGAGGCGCTTGACTCTGTCAAACCAGCCCTACTTGGCACTGGTGCCACCTTGGGTCTGGGAACCATGCTGCGTATCATGGAATTTCAGGAGCCAGCCGGCCACTGCCAGCCACAGGACCCAAACATATACCACAGCCCTTTTCTCTGGCAAGCAAAACTCCGCTGCCCCGCTTTTAGATGGCAGATTGCAGGAGCCACTTGGTACTATCAAACCAGCCCAACTTGGCACTGGTGCCACCATGGGTCTGGTAACCATCCTGCCTATCGTAGCTTTTCACGACCAAGCCGGTCACTCCCAGCCATAGGCCCCCAGACAAAAACCACGGCCCGTTCCCTTGGTAAAAAAAAGTAAGCTGCCCCGCTTCTGGAGGGCAGATTGCAGGAACCACTTGGTACTATCAAACCAGCCCAACTTGGCACTGCTGCCACCATGGGTCTGGTAGCCATCCTGCCTATCGTAGCTTTTCAGGAGCCAGCCGGCCACTCCCAGCCACAGGCCCCCAAACAAAAACAACGGCGCTTTTCCCTGGAAAACAGAACTCGTCTGCCAACTTTTTGATGGCAGATTGCAGGAGCCGCTTGGTACTATCAAATCAGCCCAAATTGGCACTGCTGCCATCATGGGTCTGGTCACCATCCTGCCTATCGTAGCTTTTCAGGAGCCAGCCGGTCACTCCCAGCCATAGGCCCCCAGACACAAACCTCGGCCCGTTTCCCTGGCAAACAAAAGTAAGCTACCCCGCTTCTGGATGGCAGATTGCAGGAGCCACTTTGCACCATCAAACTGGCCCGACTTGTCACTGGTTCCACCACTGGTCTGGGAACCATCCTGCGTATCGTGGATTCTAAGGAGCCAGCCGGCCACTCCCAGCCACAAGCCCCCAAACACAAACAACGGCGCTTTTCCCTGGAAAACAAAACTGGCCTGCCAACTTTTTGATGGCAGATTGCAGGAGCCACTTGGTACTATCAAACCAGCCCAACTTGGCACTGGTGCCACCATGGGTCTGGTCACCATCCTGCCTATGGTAGCTTTTCAGGAGCCAGCCGGTCCCTCCCAGCCATAGGCCCCCAGACACAAACCACGGCCCATTTCCCTGGCAAACAAAAGTAAGCTGCCCCACTTCTGGATGGCAGATTGCAGGACGCACTTGGTACTATCAAACCAGCCTACCTTGGCAATGGTGCAACCTTGGGTCTGGGAACCATCCTGCGTATCGTGGATTCTAAGGAGCCAGCCGGCCACTCCCAGCCACAGGCCCCCAAACACAAACAACGGCACTCTTCCCTGGAAAACAAAACTCGCCTGCCAACTTTTTGATGGCAGATTGCAGGAGCCACTTGGTACTATCAAACCAGCCCAACTTGGCACTGGTGCCACCATGGGTCTGGTCACCATCGTGCCTATCGTAGCTTTTCAGGAGCCAGCCGGTCACTCCCAGCCATAGGCCCCCAGACAAAACCTCGGCCCGTTTCCCTGGCAAACAAAATTAAGCTGCCCCGCTTCTGGATGGCAGATTGCAGGAGCTATTTAGTACTATCAAACCAGCCCGACTTGGCACTGGTGCCACCTTGGCTCTGGGAACCATCCTGCCTATTGTGGATTTTCAGGGGTCAGCCGGCCACTCTCAGCCATATGCCCTCAAACACAAACCACGGCCCTTTTCTCTGGCAAACAAAACTCAACTGCCCCTCTTCCGGATGGCAAATTGCAGGACGCACTTGGTACTACAAAAACAGCACAACTTCGCACTGGTATCAACTTGGGTCTGGTCACCATCCTGCGTATCGAGGATTTTAAGGAGCCAGCCGGCCACTCCCAGCCATATGCCCCCAAAAACAAACCACGGCCCTTTTCTCTGGCAAACAAAACTCAGCTGCCCCGCTTCTGGATGGCAGATTGCAGGAGCCACTTGGTACTATCAAACCAGCCCGACTTGGCACTGGTGCCACCTTGGGTCTGTGAACCATCCTGCGTATTGTGGATTGTCAGGAGCTAGCCGACCACTCTCGGCCACAGACCCCAATCAAAAACAACGGCCCGATTCACAGGCAAAAAAAACTCAGCTGCCCCACTTCTGGATGGGAGATTGCAGGAGGCGCTTGACTCTGTCAAACCAGCCCTACTTGGCACTGGTGCCACCTTGGGTCTGGGAACCATGCTGCGTATCATGGAATTTCAGGAGCCAGCCGGCCACTGCCAGCCACAGGACCCAAACACATACCACAGCCCTTTTCTCTGGCAAGCAAAACTCAGCTGCCCCGCTTTTAGATGGCAGATTGCAGGAGCCACTTGGTACTATCAAACCAGCCCAACTTGGCACTGGTGCCACCATGGGTCTAGTAACCATCTTGCCTATCGTAGCTTTTCACGACCGAGCCGGTCACTCCCAGCCATAGGCCCCCAGACACAAACCACGGCCCGTTTCCTTGGCAAAAAAAAGTAAGCTGCCCCGCTTCTGGATGGCAGATTGCAGGAGCCACTTGGTACTATCAAACCAGCCCAACTTGGCACTGGTGCCACCATGGGTCTGGTAACCATCCTGCCTATCGTAGCTTTTCAGGAGCCAGCCGGCCACTCCCAGCCACAGGCCCCCAAACAAAAACAACGGCGCTTTTCCCTGGAAAACAGAACTCGCCTGCCAACTTTTTGATGGCAGATTGCAGGAGCCACTTGGTACTATCAAACCAGCCCAACTTGGCACTGGTGCCACCATGGGTCTGGTCACCATCCTGCCTATCGTAGCTTTTCACGACCGAGCCGGTCACTCCCAGCCATAGGCCCCCAGATACAAACTCCGGCCCGTTCCCTTGGCAAACAAAAGTAAGCTGCCCCGCTTCTGGATGGCAGATTGCAGGAGCCACTGAGTGGTATCAAAACAGGCCCAACTTGTCACTGCTTCCACCACTGGTCTGGGAACCATCCTGCGTATCGTGGATTCCGAGGAGCCGGCCGGCCACTCCCAGCCACAGGCCCCCAAACACAAAC
The DNA here is from genome assembly GCF_035770615.1 of Melospiza melodia melodia. Classification (NCBI taxonomy): domain Eukaryota; kingdom Metazoa; phylum Chordata; class Aves; order Passeriformes; family Passerellidae; genus Melospiza; species Melospiza melodia. The sequence continues at coordinate 834,321 of NC_086215.1, forward strand.
AACGGCGCTTTTCACTGGAAAACAAAACTCGCCTGCCAACTTTTTGATGGCAGATTGCAGGAGCCACTTTGCACCATCAAACTAGCCCGACTTGGCACTGGTGCCACCTCTGGTCTGGGAACCATCCTGCGTATCGTGGATTCTAATTAGCCAGCCGGCCACTCCCAGCCACAGGCCCCCAAACACAAACAACGGCGCTTTTCCCTGGAAAACAAAACTCGCCTGCCAAATTTTTAATGGCAGATTGCAGGAGCCGCTTGGTACTATCAATTCAGCCCAACGTGGCACTGGTGCCACCATGAGTCTGGTCACCATCCTGCCTATCGTAGCTTTTCAGGAGCCAGCCCGTCAGTCCCACCCATAGGCCCCCAGAAACAAACCTCGGCCCTTTTCCCTTGCAAACAAAAGGAATCTACCCCGCTTCTGTATGGCAGATTTCAGGAGCCACTTTGCACCATCAAACTAGCCCGACTTGGCACTGGTGCCACCTCTGGTCTGGGAACCATCCTGCGTATCGTGGATTCTAATTAGCCAGCCGGCCACTCCCAGCCATAGGCCCCCAAACACAAACAACGGCGCTTTTCCCTGGAAAACAAAACTCGCCTGCCAACTTTTTGATGGCAGATTGCAGGAGCCACTTGGTACTATCAAACCAGCCCAACTTGGCACTGGTGCCACCATGGGTCTGGTCACCATCGTGCCTATTGTAGCTTTTCAGGAGCCAGCCGGTCACTCCCAGCCATAGGCCCCCAGACAAAAACCTCGGCCCGTTTCCCTGGCAAACAAAAGTAAGCTGCCCCGCTTCTGGATGGCAGATTGCACCAGCTATTTAGTACTATCAAACCAGCCCGACTTGGCACTGGTGCCACCTCTGGTCTGGGAACCATCCTGCGTATCGTGGATTCTAAGGAGCCGGCCGGCCACTCCCAGCCAGAGTCCACCAAACACAAACAACGGCACATTCCCCTGGAAAACAAAACTCGCCTGCCAACTTTTTGATGGCAGATTGCAGGAGCCACTTTGCACCATCGAACTAGCCCGACTTGGCACTGGTGCCACCTCTGGTCTGGGAACCATCCTGCGTATCGTGGATTCTAATTAGCCAGCCGGCCACTCCCAGCCATAGGCCCCCAAACACAAACAACGGCGCTTTTCCCTGGAAAACAAAACTGGCCTGCCAACTTTTTGATGGCAGATTGCAGGAGCCACTTGGTACTATCAAACCAGCCCAACTTGGCACTGGTGCCACCATGGGTCTGGTCACCATCGTGCCTATCGTAGCTTTTCAGGAGCCAGCCGGTCACTCCCAGCCATAGGCCCCCAGACAAAAACCTCGGCCCGTTTTCCTGGCAAACAAAATTAAGCTGCCCCGCTTCTGGATGGCAGATTGCAGGAGGTATTTGATACTATCAAACCAGCCCAACTTGGCACTGGTGCCACCTTGGCTCTGGGAACCATCCTGCCTATTGTGGATTTTCAGGGTCAGCCGGCCACTCTCAGCCATATGCCCTCAAACACAAACCACGGCGCTTTTCTCTGGCAAACAAAACTCAACTGCCCCTTTTCTGGATGTCAAATTGCAGGACGCACTTGGTACTACAAAAACAGCACAACTTGGCATTGGTGCCACCTTGGGTCTGGTCACCATCCTGCGTATCGAGGATTTTAAGGAGCCAGCCGGCCACTCCCAGCCATATGTCCCCAAAAACAAACCACGGCCCTTTTCTCTGGCAAACAAAAATCCGCTGCCCCGCTTCTGGATGGCGGATTGCAGGAGCCACTTGGTACTATCAAACCAGCCCGACTTGGCACTGGTGCCACCTTGGGTCTGTGAATCATCCTGCGTAATGTGGATTGTCAGGAGCCAGCCGACCACTCTCGGCCACAGACCCCAATCAAAAACAACGGCCCGATTCACAGGCAAAAAACACTCAGCTGCCCCACTTCTGGATGGGAGATTGCAGGAGGCACTTGACTCTGTCAAACCAGCCCTACTTGGCACTGGTGCCACCTTGGGTCTGGGAACCATGCTGCGTATCATGGAATTTCAGGAGCCAGCCGGCCACTGCCAGCCACAGGACCCAAACACATACCACAGCCCTTTTCTCTGGCAAGCAAAACTCCGCTGCCCCGCTTTTAGATGGCAGATTGCTGGAGCCACTTGGTACTATCAAACCAGCCCAACTTGGCACTGGTGCCACCATGGGTCTGGTAACCATCCTGCCTATCGTAGCTTTTCACGACCGAGCCGGTCACTTCCAGCCATAGGCCCCCAGACACAAACCACGGCCCGTTTCCTCGGCAAAAAAAAGTAAGCTGCCCCGCTTCTGGATGGAAGATTGCAGGAGCCACTTGGTACTATCAAACCAGCCCGACTTGGAACTGGTGCCACGATGGATCTGGTAGCCATCCTGCCTATCGTAGCTTTTCAGGAGCCAGCCGGCCACTCCCAGCCACAGGCCCCCAAACAAAAACAACGGCGCTTTTCCCTGGAAAACAGAACTCTCTTGCCAACATTTTGATGGCAGATTGCAGGAGCCGCTTGGTACTATCAAATCAGCCCAAATTGGCGCTGCTGCCACCATGGGTCTGGTCACCATCCTGCCTATCGTAGCTTTTCAGGAGCCAGCGGGTCACTCCCAGCCATAGTCCCCCAGACACAAACCACGGCCCGTTTCCTTGGCAAACAAAAGTAAGCTGCCCCGCTTATGGATGGCAGATTGCAGGAGCCACTTTGTGGTATCAAACCAGCCCAACTTAGCACTGGTGCCACCTCTGGTCTGGGAACCATCCTGCGTATCGTGGATTCTAAGGAGCCAGCCGGCCACTCCCAGCCACAGGACCCCAAACACAAACAACGGCGCTTTTCCCTGGAAAACAAAACTCGCCTGCCAACTTTTTAATGGCAGATTGCAGGAGCCACATTGCACCATCAAACTAGCCCGACTTGGCACTGGTGCCACCTCTGGTCTGGGAACCATCCTGCGTATCGTGGATTCTAATTAGCCAGCCGGCCACTCCCAGCCACAGGCCCCCAAACACAAACAACGGCACTTTTCCCTGGAAAACAAAACTCGCCTGCCAACTTTTTGATGGCAGATTGCAGGAGCCACTTGGTACTATCAAACCAGCCCAACTTGGCACTGGTGCCACCATGGGTCTGGTAACCATCCTGCCTATCGTAGCTTTTCAGGAGCCAGCCGGTCACTCCCAGCCATAGGCCCCCAGACACAAACCTCGGCCCGTTTCCTTGGCAAACAAAAGTAAGCTACCCCTCTTCTGGATGGCAGATTGCAGGAGCCACTTTGCACCATCAAAGTGGCCCGACTTGTCACTGGTGCCACCTCTAGTCTGGGCACCATCCTGCGTATCGTGGATTCTAAGGAGCCAGCCGGCCACTCCCAGCCATAGGCCCCCAAACACAAACAACGGCGCTTTCCCCTGGAAAACAAAGCTCGCCTGCCAACTTTTTGATGGCAGATTGCAGGAGCCACTTGGTACTATCAAATCAGCCCAACGTGGCACTGGTGCCACCATGAGCTTGGTAACCATCCTGCCTATCGTAGCTTTTCAGGAGCCAGCCAGTCACTCCCAGCCATAGGGCCCCAGACAAAAACCTCGGCCCGTTTCCCTGGCAAACAAAAGTAAGCTACCCCGCTTCTGGATGGCAGATTGCAGGAGCCACTTTGTACTATCAAACTGGCCCGACTTGGAACTGGTGCCACCTCTGGTCTGGGAACCATCCTGCGTATCGTGGATTCTAAGGAGCCAGCCGGCCACTCCCAGCCACAGGCCACCAAAAAAAATCAACGGCACTTTTCCCTGGAAAACAAAACTGGCCTGCCAACTTTTTGATGGCAGATTGCAGGAGCCGCTTGATACTATCAAATCAGCCCAACTTGGCACTGGTGCCACCATGAGTCTGGTCACCCTCCTGCCTATCGTAGCTTTTCAGGAGCCAGCCGGTCACTCTCAGCCATAGGCCCCCAGACAAAAACCTCGGCCCGTTTCCCTGGCAAACAAAAGTAAGCTGCCCCGCTTCTGGATGGCAGATTGCAGGAGCCACTTGGTACTATCAAACAAGCCCAACTTGGAACTGGTGCCACCTCTGGTCTGGGAACCATCCAGCGTATCGTGGATTCTAAGGAGCCAGCCGGCCACTCCCAGCCACAGGCCACCAAACAAAATCAACGGCACTTTTCCCTGGAAAACAAAACTCGCCTGCCAACTTTTGGATGGCAGATTTCAGGAGCCGCTTGGTACTATCAAATCAGCCCAACTTGGCACTGGTGCCACCATGGGACTGGTAAACATCCTGCCTATCGTAGCTTTTCAGGATCCAGCCGGTCACTCCCAGCCATAGGCCCCCAGACACAAACCTCGGCCTGTTTCCCTGGCAAACAAAAGTAAGCTGCTCCGCTTCAGGATGGCTGATTGCAGGAGCCACTTGGTACTATCAAACCAGCCCGACTTGGAACTGGTGCCACCTCTGGTCTGGGAACCATCCTGCGTATCGTGGATTCTAAGGAGCCAGCCGGCCACTCCCAGCCACAGTCCACCAAACACAAACAACGGCACTTTTCCCTGGAAAACAAAACTCGCCTGCAAACTTTTTCATGGCAGATTGCAGGAGCCACTTTGCACCATCAAAGTAGCCCGACTTGGCTCTGGTGCCACCTCTGGTCTGGGAACCATCCTGCGTATCGTGGATTCTAATTAGCCAGCCGGCCACTCCCAGCCATAGGCCCCCAAACACAAACAACAGCGCTTTTCCCTGGAAAACAAAACTCGCCTGCCAACTTTTTGATGGCAGATTGCAGGAGCCGCTTGGTACTATCAAATCAGCCCAACGTGGCACTGGTGCCACCATGAGTCTGGTAACCATCCTGCCTATCGTAGCTTTTCAGGAGCCAGCCAGTCACTCCCAGCCATAGGCCCCCAGACACAAACCTCGGCCCGTTTCCCTGGCAAACAAATGTAAGCTGCCCCGCTTCTGGATGGCAGATTGCAGGAGCCACTTGGTACTATCAAACAAGCCCGACTTGGAACTGGTGCGACCTCTGGTCTGGGAACAATCCTGCGTATCGTGGATTCTAAGGAGCCAGCCGGCCACTCCCAGCCACAGGCCACCAAACAAAATCAACGGCACTTTTCCCTGAAAAACAAAACTCTCCTGCCAACTTTTTGATGGCAGATTGCAGGAGCCACTTTTCACCATCAAACTAGCCCGACTTCGCACTGGTGCCACCTCTGGTCTGGGAACCATCCTGCCTATCGTAGCTTTTCAGGAGCCAGCCGGTCACTCCCAGCCATAGGCCCCCAGACACAAACCTCGGCCCGTTTCCCAGGCAAACAAAATTAAGCTGCCCCGCTTCTGGATGGCAGATTGCAGGAGCTATTTAGTACTATCAAACCAGCCCGAATTGGCACTGGTGCCACCTTGGGTCTGTGAACCATCCTGCGTATTGTGGATTGTCAGGAGCCAGCCGACCACTCTCGGCCACAGACCCCAATCAAAAAGAACGGCCCGATTCACAGGCAAAAAAAACTCAGCTGCCCCACTTCTGGATGGGAGATTGCAGGAGGCGCTTGACTCTGTCAAACCAGCCCTACTTGGCACTGGTGCCACCTTGGGTCTGGGAACCATGCTGCGTATCATGGAATTTCAGGAGCCAGCCGGCCACTGCCAGCCACAGGACCCAAACACATACCACAGCCCTTTTCTCTGGCAAGCAAAACTCAGCGGCCCCGCTTTTGGATGGCAGATTGCAGGAGCCACTTGGTACTATCAAACCAGCCCAACTTGGCACTGGTGCCACCATGGGTCTGGTAACCATCCTGCCTATCGTAGCTTTTCAGGAGCCAGCCGGCCACTCCCAGCCACAGGCCCCCAAACAAAAACAACGGCGCTTTTCCCTGGAAAACAGAACTCGCCTGCCAACTTTTTGATGGCAGATTGCATAAGCCACTTTGCACCATCAAACTAGCCCGACTTGGCATTGGTGCCACCATGGTCTGGGAACCATCCTGCGTATCGTGGATTCTAATTAGCCAGCCGGCCACTCCCAGCCATAGGCCCCCAAACACAAACAACGGCGCTTTCCCCTGGAAAACAAAACTCGCCTGCCAACTTTTTGATGGCAGATTGCAGGAGCCGCTTGGTACTATCAAATCAGCCCAACTTGGCACTGGTGCCACCATGAGTCGGGTCACCATCCTGCCTATCGTAGCTTTTCAGGAGCCAGCCGGTCACTCTCAGCCATAGGCCCCCAGACACAAACCTCGGTCCGTTTCCCTGGCAAACAAAAGTAAGCTGCCCCGCTTCTGGATGGCAGATTGCAGGAGCCACTTTGCACCATCAAACTAGCCCAACTTGGCACTGGTGCCACCTCTGGTCTGGGAACCATCCTGCGTATCGTGGATTCTAATTAGCCAGCAGGCCACTCCCAGCCATAGGCCCCCAAACACAAACAACGGCGCTTTTCCCTGGAAAACAAAACTCGCCTGCCAACTTTTTGATGGCAGATTGCAGGAGCCGCCTGGTACTATCAAATCAGCCCAACGTGGCACTGGTGCCACCATGAGTCTGGTAACCATCCTGCCTATCGTAGCTTTTCAGGAGCCAGCCAGTCACTCCCAGCCATAGGCCCCCAGACACAAACCTCGGCCCGTTTCCCTGGCAAACAAAAGTAAGCTACCCCGCTTCTGGATGGCAGATTGCAGGAGCCACTTGGTACTATCAAACTGGCCTGACTTGGAACTGGTGCCACCTCTGGTCTGGGAACCATCCTGCGTATCGTGGATTCTAAGGAGCCAACCGGCCACTCCCAGCCACAGGCCACCAAACAAAATCAACAGCATTTTCCCTGGAAAACAAAACTCGCCTGCCAACTTTTTGATGGCAGATTGCAGGAGCCACTTTTCACCATCAAACTAGCCCGACTTGGCACTGGTGCCAACACTTGTCTTGGAACCCTCCTGTCTATCGTAGCTTTTCAGGAGCCAGCCGGTCACTCCCAGCCATAGGCCCCCAGACACAAACCTCGGCCCGTTTCCCTGGCAAACAAAATTAAGTTGCCCCGCTTCTGGATGGCAGATTGCAGGAGCTATTTAGTACTATCAAACCAGCCCGACTTGGCACTGTGCCACCTTGGCTCTGGGAACCATCCTGCCTATTGTGGATTTTCAGGGGTCAGCCGGCCACTCTCAGCCATATGCCCTCAAACACAAACCACGGCCCTTTTCTCTGGCAAACAAAACTCAACTGCCCCTCTTCTGGATGGCAAATTGCAGGACGCACTTGGTACTACAAAAACAGCACAACTTGGCACTGGTGCCACCTTGGGTCTGGTCACCATCCTGCGTATCGAGGATTTTAAGGAGCCAGCCGGCCAGTCCCAGCCATATGCCCCCCAAAAAAAACCACGGCCCGTTTCTCTGGCAAACAAAACTCAGCTGCCCCGCTTCTGGATGGCAGATTGCAGGAGCCACTTGGTACTATCAAACCAGCCCGACTTGGCACTGGTGCCACCTTGGGTCTGTGAACCATCCTGCGTATTGTGGATTGTCAGGAGCCAGCCGACCACTCTCGGCCACAGACCCCAATCAAAAAGAACGGCCCGATTCACAGGCAAAAAAAACTCAGCTGCCCCACTTCTGGATGGGAGATTGCAGGAGGCGCTAGACGCTGTCAAAACAGCCCTACTTGGCACTGGTGCCACCTTCGGTCTGGGAACCATGCTGCGTATCATGGAATTTCAGGAGCCAGCCGGCCACTGCCAGCCACAGGACCCAAACACATACCACAGCCCTTTTCTCTGGCAAGCAAAACTCAGCTGCCCCGCTTTTGGATGGCAGATTGCAGGGGCCACTTGGTACTATCAAACCAGCCCGACTTGGCACTGGTGCCACCATGGGTCTGGTAACCATCCTGCCTATCGTAGCTTTTCAGGAGCCAGCCGGCCACTCCCAGCCACAGGCCCCCAAACAAAAACAACGGCGCTTTTCCCTGGAAAAGAAAACTCGCCTGCAACCTTTTTAATGGCAGATTGCAGGAGGCACTTGGTACTATCAAACCAGCCCAACTTGGCACTGGTGCCACCATGGGTCTGGTCAACATCCTGCCTATCGTAGCTTTTCACGACCGAGCCGGATCTCGCCCAACCATAGGCCCCCAGACACAAACCACGGCCTGTTTCCTTGGAAAACAAAAGTAAGCTGCCCCGCTTCTGGATGGCAGATTGCAGGAGCCACTTTGTGGTATCAAACCAGCCCAACTTAGAACTGGTGCCACCACTGGTCTCGGAACCATCCTGTGTATCGTGGATTCTAAGGAGCCAGCCGACCACTCCCAGCCACAGGCCCCCAAACACAAACAACGGCGCTTTTCTCTGGCAAACAAAACTCGCCTGCCAACTTTTTGATGGCAGATTGCAGGAGCCACTTGGTACTATCAAACCAGCCCAACTTGGCACTGGTGCCACCATGGGTCTGGTCACCATCCTGCCTATCGTAGCTTTTCAGGAGCCAGCCGGTCACTCCCAGCCATAGGCCCCCAGACACAAACCACGGCCCGTTTCCCTGGCAAACAAAAGTAAGCTGCCCCACTTCTGGATGGCAGATTGCAGGACCCACTTGGTACTATCAAACCAGCCCGACTTGGAACTGGTGCCACCTCTGGTCTGGGAACCATCCTGCGTATTGTGGCTTCTAAGGAGCCAGCCGGCCACTCCCAGCCACAGTCCACCAAACACAAACAACGGCACTTTTCCCTGGAAAACAAAACTCGCCTGCAAACTTTTTCATGGCAGATTGCAGGAGCCACTTTGCACCATCAAAGTAGCCCGACTTGGCACTGGTGCCACCTCTGGTCTATGAACCATCCTGCGTATCGTGGATTCTAATAAGCCAGCCGGCCACTCCCAGCCATAGGCCCCAAAACACAAACAACGGCGCTTTCCCCTGGAAAACAAAACTCGCCTGCCAACTTTTTGATGGCAGATTGCAGGAGCCGCTTGGTACTATCAAATCAGCCCAACGTGGCACTGGTGCCACCATGAGTCTGGTAACCATCCTGCCTATCGTAGCTTTTCAGGAGCCAGCCAGTCACTCCCAGCCATAGGCCCCCAGACAAAAACCTCGGCCCGTTTCCCTGGCAAACAAAAGTAAGCTGCCCCGCTTCTGGATGGCAGATTGCAGGAGCCACTTGGTACTATCAAACAAGCCCAACTTGGAACTGGTGCCACCTCTGGTCTGGGAACCATCCAGCGTATCGTGGATTCTAAGGAGCCAGCCGGCCACTCCCAGCCACAGGCCACCAAACAAAATCAACGGCACTTTTCCCTGGAAAACAAAACTCGCCTGCCAACTTTTGGATGGCAGATTTCAGGAGCCGCTTGGTACTATCAAATCAGCCCAACTTGGCACTGGTGCCACCATGGGACTGGTAAACATCCTGCCTATCGTAGCTTTTCAGGATCCAGCCGGTCACTCCCAGCCATAGGCCCCCAGACACAAACCTCGGCCTGTTTCCCTGGCAAACAAAAGTAAGCTGCTCCGCTTCAGGATGGCTGATTGCAGGAGCCACTTGGTACTATCAAACCAGCCCGACTTGGAACTGGTGCCACCTCTGGTCTGGGAACCATCCTGCGTATCGTGGATTCTAAGGAGCCAGCCGGCCACTCCCAGCCACAGTCCACCAAACACAAACAACGGCACTTTTCCCTGGAAAACAAAACTCGCCTGCAAACTTTTTCATGGCAGATTGCAGGAGCCACTTTGCACCATCAAAGTAGCCCGACTTGGCTCTGGTGCCACCTCTGGTCTGGGAACCATCCTGCGTATCGTGGATTCTAATTAGCCAGCCGGCCACTCCCAGCCATAGGCCCCCAAACACAAACAACAGCGCTTTTCCCTGGAAAACAAAACTCGCCTGCCAACTTTTTGATGGCAGATTGCAGGAGCCGCTTGGTACTATCAAATCAGCCCAACGTGGCACTGGTGCCACCATGAGTCTGGTAACCATCCTGCCTATCGTAGCTTTTCAGGAGCCAGCCAGTCACTCCCAGCCATAGGCCCCCAGACACAAACCTCGGCCCGTTTCCCTGGCAAACAAATGTAAGCTGCCCCGCTTCTGGATGGCAGATTGCAGGAGCCACTTGGTACTATCAAACAAGCCCGACTTGGAACTGGTGCGACCTCTGGTCTGGGAACAATCCTGCGTATCGTGGATTCTAAGGAGCCAGCCGGCCACTCCCAGCCACAGGCCACCAAACAAAATCAACGGCACTTTTCCCTGAAAAACAAAACTCTCCTGCCAACTTTTTGATGGCAGATTGCAGGAGCCACTTTTCACCATCAAACTAGCCCGACTTCGCACTGGTGCCACCTCTGGTCTGGGAACCATCCTGCCTATCGTAGCTTTTCAGGAGCCAGCCGGTCACTCCCAGCCATAGGCCCCCAGACACAAACCTCGGCCCGTTTCCCAGGCAAACAAAATTAAGCTGCCCCGCTTCTGGATGGCAGATTGCAGGAGCTATTTAGTACTATCAAACCAGCCCGAATTGGCACTGGTGCCACCTTGGGTCTGTGAACCATCCTGCGTATTGTGGATTGTCAGGAGCCAGCCGACCACTCTCGGCCACAGACCCCAATCAAAAAGAACGGCCCGATTCACAGGCAAAAAAAACTCAGCTGCCCCACTTCTGGATGGGAGATTGCAGGAGGCGCTTGACTCTGTCAAACCAGCCCTACTTGGCACTGGTGCCACCTTGGGTCTGGGAACCATGCTGCGTATCATGGAATTTCAGGAGCCAGCCGGCCACTGCCAGCCACAGGACCCAAACACATACCACAGCCCTTTTCTCTGGCAAGCAAAACTCAGCGGCCCCGCTTTTGGATGGCAGATTGCAGGAGCCACTTGGTACTATCAAACCAGCCCAACTTGGCACTGGTGCCACCATGGGTCTGGTAACCATCCTGCCTATCGTAGCTTTTCAGGAGCCAGCCGGCCACTCCCAGCCACAGGCCCCCAAACAAAAACAACGGCGCTTTTCCCTGGAAAACAGAACTCGCCTGCCAACTTTTTGATGGCAGATTGCATAAGCCACTTTGCACCATCAAACTAGCCCGACTTGGCATTGGTGCCACCATGGTCTGGGAACCATCCTGCGTATCGTGGATTCTAATTAGCCAGCCGGCCACTCCCAGCCATAGGCCCCCAAACACAAACAACGGCGCTTTCCCCTGGAAAACAAAACTCGCCTGCCAACTTTTTGATGGCAGATTGCAGGAGCCGCTTGGTACTATCAAAGCAGCCCAACTTGGCACTGGTGCCACCATGAGTCGGGTCACCATCCTGCCTATCGTAGCTTTTCAGGAGCCAGCCGGTCACTCTCAGCCATAGGCCCCCAGACACAAACCTCGGTCCGTTTCCCTGGCAAACAAAAGTAAGCTGCCCCGCTTCTGGGTGGCAGATTGCAGGAGCCACTTGGTACTATCAAACCAGCCCGACTTGGAACTGGTGCCACCTCTGGTCTGGGAACCATCCTGCGTATCGTGGATTCTAAGGAGCCAGCCGGCCACTCCCAGCCACAGTCCACCAAACACAACAACGGCACTTTTCCCTGGAAAACAAAACTCGCCTGCAAACTTTGTCATGGCAGATTGCAGGAGCCACTTTGCACCATTAAACTAGCCCGACTTGGCACTGGTGCCAACTCTGGTCTGGGAACCATCCTGCGTATCGTGGATTCTAATTAGCCTGCAGGTCACTCCCAGCCATAGGCCCCCAGACACAAACCTCGGCCCGTTTCCCTGGCAAACAAAATTAAGTTGCCCCGCTTCTGGATGGCAGATTGCAGGAGCTATTTAGTACTATCAAACCAGCCCGACTTGGCACTGGTGCCACCTTGGCTCTGGGAACCATCCTGCCTATTGTGGATTTTCAGGGGTCAGCCGGCCACTCTCAGCCATATGCCCTCAAACACAAACCACGGCGCTTTTCTCTGGCAAACAAAACTCAACTGCCCCTCTTCTGGATGGCAAATTGCAGGACGCACTTGGTACTACAAAAACAGCACAACTTGGCACTGGTGCCACCTTGGGTCTGGTCACCATCCTGCGTATCGAGGATTTTAAGGAGCCAGCCGGCCACTCCCAGCCATATGCCCCCAAAAAAAAACCACGGCCCGTTTCTCTGGCAAACAAAACTCAGCTGCCCCGCTTCTGGATGGCAGATTGCAGGAGCCACTTGGTACTATCAAACCAGCCCGACTTGGCACTGGTGCCACCTTGGGTCTGTGAACAATCCTGCGTATTGTGGATTGACAGGAGCCAGCCGACCACTCTCCGCCACAGACCCCAATCAAAAACAACGGCCCGATTCACAGGCAAAAAAAACTCAGCTGCCCCACTTCTGGATGGGAGATTGCAGGAGGCGCTTGACGCTGTCAAAACAGCCCTACTTGGCACTGGTGGCACCTTGGGTCTGGGAACCATGCTGCGTATTATGGAATTTCAGGAGCCAGCCGGCCACTGCCAGCCACAGGACCCAAACACATACCACAGCCCTTTTCTCTGGCAAGCAAAACTCAGCTACCCCGCTTTTGGATGGCAGATTGCAGGGGCCACTTGGTACTATCAAACCAGCCCAACTTGGCACTGGTGCCACCATGGGTCTGGTAACCGTCCTGCCTATCGTAGCTTTTCAGGAGCCAGCCGGCCACTCCCAGCCACAGGCCCCCAAACAAAAACAACGGCGCTTTTCCCTGGAAAAGAAAACTCGCCTGCCAACTTTTTGATGGCAGATTGCAGGAGGCACTTGGTACTATCAAACCAGCCCAACTTGGCACTGGTGCCACCATGGGTCTGGTCACCATCCTGCCTATCGTAGCTTTTCACGACCAAGCCGGTCACTCCCAGCCATAGGCCCCCAGACACAAACCACGGCCTGTTTCCTTGGAAAACAAAAGTAAGCTGCCCCGCTTCTGGATGGCAGATTGCAGGAGCCACTTTGTGGTATCAAACCAGCCCAACTTAGAACTGGTGGCACCACTGGTCTCGGAACCATCCTGTGTATCGTGGATTCTAAGGAGCCAGCCGACCACTCCCAGCCACAGGCCCCCAAACAAAAACAACGGCGCTTTTCCCTGGAAAACAAAACTGGCCTGCCCACATTTTGATGGCAGATTGCAGGGACCACTTGGTACTATCAAACCAGCCCAACTTGGCACTGGTTCCACCATGGGTCTGGTAACCATCCTGCCTATCGTAGCTTTTCAGGAGCCAGCCGGTCACTCCCAGCCATAGGCCCCAGACACAAACTCTGCCCGTTTCCCGGGTAAACAAAAGTATGGTACCCCGCTTCAGGATGGCAGATTGCAGGAGCCACTTGGTACTATCAAACCAGCCCGACTTGGCACTGGTGCCACCTCTGGTCTGGGAACCATCCTGCGTATCGTGGATTCTAAGGAGCTAGCCGGCCACTCCCAGCCACAGGCCCCCAAACACAAACAACGGAGCTTTTCCCTGGAAAACAAAACTCGCCTGCCAACATTTGATGGCAGATTGCAGGAGCCACTTGGTACTATCAAACCAGCCCAACTTGGCACTGGTGCCACCATGGGTCTGGTCACCATCCTGCCTATCGTAGCTTTTCAGGAGCCAGCCGGTCACTCCCAGCCATAGGCCCCCAGACACAAACCACGGCCCGTTTCCCTGGCAAACAAAAGTAAGCTGCACCGCTTCAGGATGGCAGATTGCAGGAGCCACTTGGTACTATCAAACCAGCCCGACTTGGAACTGGTGCCACCTCTGGTCTGGGAACCATCCTGCGTATCGTGGATTCTAAGGAGCCAGCCGGCCACTCCCAGCCACAGTCCACCAAACACAAACAACGGCACTTTTCCCTGGAAAACAAATCTCGCCTGCAAACATTTTCATGGCAGATTGCAGGAGCCACTTTGCACCATCAAACTAGCCCGACTTGGCACTGGTGCCACCTCTGGTCTGGGAACCATCCTGCGTATCGTGGATTCTAATAAGCCAGCCGGCCACTCCCAGCCACAGGCCCCCAAACACAAACAACGGAGCTTTCCTCTGGAAAACAAAACTCGCCTGCCAGCGTTTTGATGGCAGATTGCAGGAGCCGCTTGGTACTATCAAATCAGCCCAACGTGGCACTGTTGCCACCATGAGTCTGGTAACCATCCTGGCTATCGTAGCTTTTCAGGAGCCAGCCAGTCACTCCCAGCCATAGGCCCCCAGACAAAAACCTCGGCCCGTTTCCCTGGCAAACAAAAGTAAGCTGCCCCGCTTCTGGATTACAGATTGCAGGAGCCACTTGGTACTATCAAACAAGCCCGACTTGTCACTGGTGTCACCTCTGGTCTGGGAACCATCCTGCGTATCGTGGATTCTAAGGAGCCAGCCGGCCACTCCCAGCCACAGGCCACCAAAAAAAATCAACGGCACTTTTCCCTGGAAAACAAAACTCGCCTGCCAACTTTTTGATGGCAGATTTCAGGAGCCGCTTGGTACTATCAAATCAGCCCAACTTGGCACTGGTTCCACCATGGGTCTGGTAACCATCCTGCCTATCGTAGCTTTTCAGGAGCCAGCCGGTCACTCCCAGCCATAGGCCCCAGACACAAACTCTGCCCGTTTCCCGGGCAAACAAAAGTATGCTACCCCGCTTCAGGATGGCAGATTGCAGGAGCCACTTGGTACTATCAAACCAGCCCGACTTGGCACTGGTGCCACCTCTGGTCTGGGAACCATCCTGCGTATCGTGGATTCTAAGGAGCCAGCCGACCACTCCCAGCCACAGGCCCCCAAACACAAACAACGGCGCTTTTCTCTGGCAAACAAAACTCGCCTGCCAACATTTTGATGGCAGATTGCAGGAGCCACTTGGTACTATCAAACCAGCCCAACTTGGCACTGGTGCCACCATGGGTCTGGTCACCATCCTGCCTATCGTAGCTTTTCAGGAGCCAGCCGGTCACTCCCAGCCATAGGCCCCCAGACACAAACCACGGCCCGTTTCCCTGGCAAACAAAAGTAAGCTGCCCCACTTCTGGATGGCAGATTGCAGGACCCACTTGGTACTATCAAACCAGCCCGACTTGGAACTGGTGCCACCTCTGGTCTGGGAACCATCCTGCGTATCGTGGCTTCTAAGGAGCCAGCCGGGCACTCCCAGCCACAGTCCACCAAACACAAACAACGGCACTTTTCCCTGGAAAACAAAACTCGCCTGCAAACTTTTTCATGGCAGATTGCAGGAGCCACTTTGCACCATCAAAGTAGCCCGACTTGGCACTGGTGCCACCTCTGGTCTATGAACCATCCTGCGTATCGTGGATTCTAATAAGCCAGCCGGCCACTCCCAGCCATAGGCCCCAAAACACAAACAACGGCGCTTTCCCCTGGAAAACAAAACTCGCCTGCCAACTTTTTGATGGCAGATTGCAGGAGCCGCTTGGTACTATCAAATCAGCCCAACGTGGCACTGGTGCCACCATGAGTCTGGTAAACATCCTGCCTATCGTAGCTTTTCAGGAGCCAGCCAGTCACTCCCAGCCATAGGCCCCCAGACAAAAACCTCGGCCCGTTTCCCTGGCAAACAAAAGTAAGCTGCCCCGCTTCTGGATGGCAGATTGCAGGAGCCACTTGGTACTATCAAACAAGCCCGACTTGGAACTGGTGCCACCTCTGGTCTGGGAACCATCCAGCGTATCGTGGATTCTAAGGAGCCAGCCGGCCACTCCCAGCCACAGGCCACCAAACAAAATCAACGGCACTTTTCCCTGGAAAACAAAACTCGCCTGCCAACATTTTGATGGCAGATTTCAGGAGCCGCTTGGTACTATCAAATCAGCCCAACTTGGCACTGGTGCCACCATGGGACTGGTAAACATCCTGCCTATCGTAGCTTTTCAGGATCCAGCCGGTCACTCCCAGCCATAGGCCCCCAGACACAAACCTCGGCCTGTTTCCCTGGCAAACAAAAGTATGCTGCTCCGCTTCTGGATGGCTGATTGCAGGAGCCACTTGGTACTATCAAACCAGCCCGACTTGGAACTGGTGCCACCTCTGGTCTGGGAACCATCCTGCGTATCGTGGATTCTAAGGAGCCAGCCGGCCACTCCCAGCCACGGTCCACCAAACACAAACAACGGCACTTTTCCCTGGAAAACAAAACTCGCCTGCAAACTTTTTCATGGCAGATTGCAGGAGCCACTTTGCACCATCAAAGTAGCCCGACTTGGCACTGGTGCCACCTCTGGTCTGGGAACCATCCTGCGTATCGTGGATTCTAATTAGCCAGCCGGCCACTCCCAGCCATAGGCCCCCAAACACAAACAACAGCGCTTTTCCCTGGAAAACAAAACTCGCCTGCCAACTTTTTGATGGCAGATTGCAGGAGCCGCTTGGTACTATCAAATCAGCCCAACGTGGCACTGGTGCCACCATGAGTCTGGTAACCATCCTGCCTATCGTAGCTTTTCAGGAGCCAGCCAGTCACTCCCAGCCATAGGCCCCCAGACACAAACCTCGGCCCGTTTCCCTGGCAAACAAATGTAAGCTGCCCCGCTTCTGGATGGCAGATTGCAGGAGCCACTTGGTACTATCAAACAAGCCCGACTTGGAACTGGTGCGACCTCTGGTCTGGGAACAATCCTGCGTATCGTGGATTCTAAGGAGCCAGCCGGCCACACCCAGCCACAGGCCACCAAACCAAATCAACGGCACTTTTCCCTGAAAAACAAAACTCTCCTGCCAACTTTTTGATGGCAGATTGCAGGAGCCACTTTTCACCATCAAACTAGCCCGACTTCGCACTGGTGCCACCTCTGGTCTGGGAACCATCCTGCCTATCGTAGCTTTTCAGGAGCCAGCCAGTCACTCCCAGCCATAGGCCCCCAGACAAAAACCTCGGCCCGTTTCCCTGGCAAACAAAAGTAAGCTGCCCCGCTTCTGGATTACAGATTGCAGGAGCCACTTGGTACTATCAAACAAGCCCGACTTGTCACTGGTGTCACCTCTGGTCTGGGAACCATCCTGCGTATCGTGGATTCTAAGGAGCCAGCCGGCCACTCCCAGCCACAGGCCACCAAAAAAAATCAACGGCACTTTTCCCTGGAAAACAAAACTCGCCTGCCAACTTTTTGATGGCAGATTTCAGGAGCCGCTTGGTACTATCAAATCAGCCCAACTTGGCACTGGTTCCACCATGGGTCTGGTAACCATCCTGCCTATCGTAGCTTTTCAGGAGCCAGCCGGTCACTCCCAGCCATAGGCCCCAGACACAAACTCTGCCCGTTTCCCGGGCAAACAAAAGTATGCTACCCCGCTTCAGGATGGCAGATTGCAGGAGCCACTTGGTACTATCAAACCAGCCCGACTTGGCACTGGTGCCACCTCTGGTCTGGGAACCATCCTGCGTATCGTGGATTCTAAGGAGCCAGCCGACCACTCCCAGCCACAGGCCCCCAAACACAAACAACGGCGCTTTTCTCTGGCAAACAAAACTCGCCTGCCAACATTTTGATGGCAGATTGCAGGAGCCACTTGGTACTATCAAACCAGCCCAACTTGGCACTGGTGCCACCATGGGTCTGGTCACCATCCTGCCTATCGTAGCTTTTCAGGAGCCAGCCGGTCACTCCCAGCCATAGGCCCCCAGACACAAACCACGGCCCGTTTCCCTGGCAAACAAAAGTAAGCTGCCCCACTTCTGGATGGCAGATTGCAGGACCCACTTGGTACTATCAAACCAGCCCGACTTGGAACTGGTGCCACCTCTGGTCTGGGAACCATCCTGCGTATCGTGGCTTCTAAGGAGCCAGCCGGGCACTCCCAGCCACAGTCCACCAAACACAAACAACGGCACTTTTCCCTGGAAAACAAAACTCGCCTGCAAACTTTTTCATGGCAGATTGCAGGAGCCACTTTGCACCATCAAAGTAGCCCGACTTGGCACTGGTGCCACCTCTGGTCTATGAACCATCCTGCGTATCGTGGATTCTAATAAGCCAGCCGGCCACTCCCAGCCATAGGCCCCAAAACACAAACAACGGCGCTTTCCCCTGGAAAACAAAACTCGCCTGCCAACTTTTTGATGGCAGATTGCAGGAGCCGCTTGGTACTATCAAATCAGCCCAACGTGGCACTGGTGCCACCATGAGTCTGGTAAACATCCTGCCTATCGTAGCTTTTCAGGAGCCAGCCAGTCACTCCCAGCCATAGGCCCCCAGACAAAAACCTCGGCCCGTTTCCCTGGCAAACAAAAGTAAGCTGCCCCGCTTCTGGATGGCAGATTGCAGGAGCCACTTGGTACTATCAAACAAGCCCGACTTGGAACTGGTGCCACCTCTGGTCTGGGAACCATCCAGCGTATCGTGGATTCTAAGGAGCCAGCCGGCCACTCCCAGCCACAGGCCACCAAACAAAATCAACGGCACTTTTCCCTGGAAAACAAAACTCGCCTGCCAACATTTTGATGGCAGATTTCAGGAGCCGCTTGGTACTATCAAATCAGCCCAACTTGGCACTGGTGCCACCATGGGACTGGTAAACATCCTGCCTATCGTAGCTTTTCAGGAGCCAGCCGGTCACTCCCAGCCATAGGCCCCCAGACACAAACCTCGGCCTGTTTCCCTGGCAAACAAAAGTATGCTGCTCCGCTTCTGGATGGCTGATTGCAGGAGCCACTTGGTACTATCAAACCAGCCCGACTTGGAACTGGTGCCACCTCTGGTCTGGGAACCATCCTGCGTATCGTGGATTCTAAGGAGCCAGCCGGCCACTCCCAGCCACGGTCCACCAAACACAAACAACGGCACTTTTCCCTGGAAAACAAAACTCGCCTGCAAACTTTTTCATGGCAGATTGCAGGAGCCACTTTGCACCATCAAAGTAGCCCGACTTGGCACTGGTGCCACCTCTGGTCTGGGAACCATCCTGCGTATCGTGGATTCTAATTAGCCAGCCGGCCACTCCCAGCCATAGGCCCCCAAACACAAACAACAGCGCTTTTCCCTGGAAAACAAAACTCGCCTGCCAACTTTTTGATGGCAGATTGCAGGAGCCGCTTGGTACTATCAAATCAGCCCAACGTGGCACTGGTGCCACCATGAGTCTGGTAACCATCCTGCCTATCGTAGCTTTTCAGGAGCCAGCCAGTCACTCCCAGCCATAGGCCCCCAGACACAAACCTCGGCCCGTTTCCCTGGCAAACAAATGTAAGCTGCCCCGCTTCTGGATGGCAGATTGCAGGAGCCACTTGGTACTATCAAACAAGCCCGACTTGGAACTGGTGCGACCTCTGGTCTGGGAACAATCCTGCGTATCGTGGATTCTAAGGAGCCAGCCGGCCACACCCAGCCACAGGCCACCAAACCAAATCAACGGCACTTTTCCCTGAAAAACAAAACTCTCCTGCCAACTTTTTGATGGCAGATTGCAGGAGCCACTTTTCACCATCAAACTAGCCCGACTTCGCACTGGTGCCACCTCTGGTCTGGGAACCATCCTGCCTATCGTAGCTTTTCAGGAGCCAGCCGGTCACTCCCAGCCATAGGCCCCCAGACACAAACCTCGGCCCGTTTCCCAGGCAAACAAAATTAAGCTGCCCCGCTTCTGGATGGCAGATTGCAGGAGCTATTTAGTACTATAAAACCAGCCCGACTTGGCACTGGTGCCACCTTGGGTCTGTGAACCATCCTGCGTATTGTGGATTGTCAGGAGCCAGCCGACCACTCTCGGCCACAGACCCCAATCAAAAAGAACGGCCCGATTCACAGGCAAAAAAAACTCAGCTGCCCCACTTCTGGATGGGAGATTGCAGGAGGCGCTTGACTCTGTCAAACCAGCCCTACTTGGCACTGGTGCCACCTTGGGTCTGGGAACCATGCTGCGTATCATGGAATTTCAGGAGCCAGCCGGCCACTGCCAGCCACAGGCCCCCAAACACATACCACAGCCCTTTTCTCTGGCAAGCAAAACTCAGCTGCCCCGCTTTTGGATGGCAGATTGCAGGAGCCACTTGGTACTATCAAACCAGCCCAACTTGGCACTGGTGCCACCATGGGTCTGGTAACCATCCTGCCTATCGTAGCTTTTCAGGAGCCAGCCGGCCACTCCCAGCCACAGGCCCCCAAACAAAAACAACGGCGCTTTTCCCTGGAAAACAGAACTCGCCTGCCAACTTTTTGATGGCAGATTGCATAAGCCACTTTGCACCATCAAATTAGCCCGACTTGGCATTGGTGCCACCATGGTCTGGGAACCATCCTGCGTATCGTGGATTCTAATTAGCCAGCCGGCCACTCCCAGCCATAGGCCCCCAAACACAAACAACGGCGCTTTCCCCTGGAAAACAAAACTCGCCTGCCAACTTTTTGATGGCAGATTGCAGGAGCCGCTTGGTACTATCAAATCAGCCCAACTTGGCACTGGTGCCACCATGAGTCTGGTCACCATCCTGCCTATCGTAGCTTTTCAGGAGCCAGCCGGTCACTCTCAGCCATAGGCCCCCAGACACAAACCTCGGTCCGTTTCCCTGGCAAACAAAAGTAAGCTGCCCCGCTTCTGGATGGCAGATTGCAGGAGCCACTTGTTACTATCAAACCAGCCCGACTTGGAACTGGTGCCACCTCTGGTCTGGGAACCATCCTGCGTATCGTGGATTCTAAGGAGCCAGCCGGCCACTCCCAGCCACAGTCCACCAAACACAACAACGGCACTTTTCCCTGGAAAACAAAACTCGCCTGCAAACTTTGTCATGGCAGATTGCAGGAGCCACTTTGCACCATTAAACTAGCCCGACTTGGCACTGGTGCCAACTCTGGTCTGGGAACCATCCTGCGTATCGTGGATTCTAATTAGCCAGCAGGTCACTCCCAGCCATAGGCCCCCAGACACAAACCTCGGCCCGTTTCCCTGGCAAACAAAATTAAGTTGCCCCGCTTCTGGATGGCAGATTGCAGGAGCTATTTAGTACTATCAAACCAGCCCGACTTGGCACTGGTGCCACCTTGGCTCTGGGAACCATCCTGCCGATTTTGGATTTTCAGGGGTCAGCCGGCCACTCTCAGCCATATGCCCTCAAACACAAACCACGGCGCTTTTCTCTGGCAAACAAAACTCAACTGCCCCTCTTCTGGATGGCAAATTGCAGGACGCACTTGGTACTACAAAAACAGCACAACTTGGCACTGGTGCCACCTTGGGTCTGGTCACCATCCTGCGTATCGAGGATTTTAAGGAGCCAGCCGGCCACTCCCAGCCATATGCCCCCCAAAAAAAACCACGGCCCGTTTCTCTGGCAAACAAAACTCAGCTGCCCCGCTTCTGGATGGCAGATTGCAGGAGCCACTTGGTACTATCAAACCAGCCCGACTTGGCACTGGTGCCACCTTGGGTCTGTGAACAATCCTGCGTATTGTGGATTGACAGGAGCCAGCCGACCACTCTCCGCCACAGACCCCAATCAAAAACAACGGCCCGATTCACAGGCAAAAAAAACTCAGCTGCCCCACTTCTGGATGGGAGATTGCAGGAGGCGCTTGACGCTGTCAAAACAGCCCTACTTGGCACTGGTGGCACCTTGGGTCTGGGAACCATGCTGCGTATTATGGAATTTCAGGAGCCAGCCGGCCACTGCCAGCCACAGGACCCAAACACATACCACAGCCCTTTTCTCTGGCAAGCAAAACTCAGCTACCCCGCTTTTGGATGGCAGATTGCAGGGGCCACTTGGTACTATCAAACCAGCCCAACTTGGCACTGGTGCCACCATGGGTCTGGTAACCGTCCTGCCTATCGTAGCTTTTCAGGAGCCAGCCGGCCACTCCCAGCCACAGGCCCCCAAACAAAAACAACGGCGCTTTTCCCTGGAAAAGAAAACTCGCCTGCCAACTTTTTGATGGCAGATTGCAGGAGGCACTTGGTACTATCAAACCAGCCCTACTTGGCACTGGTGCCACCATGGGTCTGGTCACTATCCTGCCTATCGTAGCTTTTCACGACCAAGCCGGTCACTCCCAGCCATAGGCCCCCAGACACAAACCACGGCCTGTTTCCTTGGAAAACAAAAGTAAGCTGCCCCGCTTCTGGATGGCAGATTGCAGGAGCCACTTTGTGGTATCAAACCAGCCCAAATTAGAACTGGTGCCACCACTGGTCTCGGAACCATCCTGTGTATCGTGGATTCTAAGGAGCCAGCCGGCCACTCCCAGCCACAGGCCCCCAAACACAAACAACGGCGCTTTTCCCGGGAAAACAAAACTGGCCTGCCAACATTTTGATGGCAGATTGCAGGAACCACCTGGTACTATCAAACCAGCCCAACTTGGCACTGGTTCCACCATGGGTCTGGTAACCATCCTGCCTATCGTAGCTTTTCAGGAGCCAGCCGGTCACTCCCAGCCATAGGCCCCAGACACAAACTCTGCCCGTTTCCCGGGCAAACAAAAGTAAGCTGCTCCGCTTCAGGATGGCAGATTGCAGGAGCCACTTGGTACTATCAAACCAGCCCGACTTGGCACTGGTGCCACCTCTGGTCTGGGAACCATCCTGCGTATCGTGGATTCTAAGGAGCTAGCCGGCCACTCCCAGCCACAGGCCCCCAAACACAAACAACGGCGCTTTTCCCTGGAAAACAAATCTCGCCTGCAAACATTTTCATGGCAGATTGCAGGAGCCACTTTGCACCATCAAACTAGCCCGACTTGGCACTGGTGCCACCTCTGGTCTGGGAACCATCCTGCGTATCGTGGATTCTAATAAGCCAGCCGGCCACTCCCAGCCACAGGCCCCCAAACACAAACAACGGAGCTTTCCTCTGGAAAACAAAACTCGCCTGCCAGCGTTTTGATGGCAGATTGCAGGAGCCGCTTGGTACTATCAAATCAGCCCAACGTGGCACTGGTGCCACCATGAGTCTGGTAACCATCCTGCCTATCGTAGCTTTTCAGGAGCCAGCCAGTCACTCCCAGCCATAGGCCCCCAGACACAAACCTCGGCCCGTTTCCCTGGCAAACAAAAGTAAACTGCCCCGCTTCTGGATGGCAGATTGCAGGAGCCACTTGGTACTATCAAACAAGCCCGACTTGTCACTGGTGCCACCTCTGGTCTGGGAACCATCCTGCGTATCGTGGATTCTAAGGAGCCAGCCGGCCACTCCCAGCCACAGGCCACCAAAAAAAATCAACGGCACTTTTCCCTGGAAAACAAAACTCGCCTGCCAACTTTTTGATGGCAGATTTCAGGAGCCGCTTGGTACTATCAAATCAGCCCAACTTGGCATTGGTGCCACCATGGGACTGGCAAACATCCTGCCTATCGTAGCTTTTCAGGAGCCAGCCGGTCACTCCCAGCCATAGGCCCCCAGACACAAACCTCGGCCCGTTTCCCTGGCAAACAAAAGTAAGCTGCCCCGCTTCTGGATGGCAGATTGCAGGAGCCACTTGGTACTATCAAACCAGCCCGACTTGGAACTGGTGCCACCTCTGGTCTGGGAACCATCCTGCGTATCGTGGATTCTAAGGAGCCAGCCGGCCACTCCCAGCCACAGTCCACCAAACACAAACAACGGCGCTTTTCCCTGGAAAACAAAACTCGCCTGCAAAGTTTTTCATGGCAGATTGCAGGAGCCACTTTGCACCATCAAACCAGCCCAACTTGGCACTGGTGCCACCTCTGGTCTGGGAACGATCCTTCGTATCATGGATTCTAAGGAGCCAGGTGGCCACTCCCAGCCACAGGCCCCCAAACAAAAACCTCGGCCCGTTTCCCTTGCAAACAAAAGTAAGCTGCCCCGCTTCTGGATGGCAGATTGCAGGAGCCACTTTGCACCATCAAACTAGCCCGACTTGGCACTGGTGCCACCTCTGGTCTGGGAACCATCCTGCGTATCGTGGATTCTAATTAGCCAGCCGGCCACTCCCAGCCACAGGCCCCCAAACACAAACAACGGCGCTCTTCCCTGGAAAACAAAACTGGCCTGCCAACTTTTTGATGGCAGATTGCAGGAGCCACTTGGTACTATTAAATCAGCCCAACTTGGCACTGGTGCCACCATGGGTCTGGTCACCCTCCTGCCTATCGTAGCTTTTCAGGAGCCAGCCGGTCACTCCCAGCCATAGGCCCCCAGACACAAACCTCGGCCCGTTTCCCTGGCAAACAAAATTAAGTTGCCCCGCTTCTGGATGGCAGATTGCAGGAGCTATTTAGTACTATCAAACTAGCCCGACTTGGCACTGGTGCCACCTTGGCTCTGGGATCCATCCTGCCTATTTTGGATTTTCAGGGTTCAGCCGGCCACTCTCAGCCATATGCCCTCAAACACAAACCACGGCCTTTTTCTCTGGCAAACAAAACTCAACTGCCCCTCTTCTGGATGGCAAATTGCAGGACGCACTTTGTACTACAAAAACAGCACAACTTGGCACTGGTGCCACCTTGGGTCTGGTCACCATCCTGCGTATCGAGGATTTTCAGGAGCTAGCCGGCCACTCCCAGCCATATGCCCCCAAAAAAAAACCACGGCCCGTTTCTCTGGCAAACAAAACTCAGCTGCCCCGCTTCTGGATGGCAGATTGCAGGAGCCACTTGGTACTATCAAACCAGCCCGACTTGGCACTGGTGCCACCTTGGGTCTGTGAACCATCCTGCGTATTGTGGATTGTCAGGAGCCAGCCGACCACTCTCGGCCACAGACCCCAATCAAAAACAATGGCCCGATTCACAGGCAAAAAAAACTCAACTGCCCCACGTCTGGATGGGAGATTGCAGGAGGCGCTTGACTCTGTCAAACCAGCCCTACTTGGCACTGGTGCCACCTTGGGTCTGGGAACCATGCTGCGTATCATGGAATTTCAGGAGCCAGCCGGCCACTGCCAGCCACAGGACCCAAACACATACCACAGCCCTTTTCTCTGGCAAGAAAAACTCAGCTACCCCGCTTTTAGATGGCAGATTGCAGCAGCCACTTGGTACTATCAAACCAGCCCAACTTGGCACTGGTTCCACCATGGGTCTGGTCACCATCCTGCCTATCGTAGCTTTTCAGGACCTAGCCGGTCACTCCCAGCCATAGGCCCCCAGACACAAACCTCGGCCCTTTTCCCTGGCAAACAAAAGTAAGCTGCGCCGCTTCTGGATGGCAGATTGCAGGAACCACTTTGTACTATCAAACCAGCCCAACTTGGCACTGGTGCCACCTTGGGTCTGGGAACCATGCTGCGTATCGTGGATTCCAAGGAGCCAGCCGGCCGCTCCCAGCCAGAGGCCCCCAAATACAATGGCGCTTTTCCCGGGAAAACAAAACTCGCCTGCCAACTTTTTGATGGCAGATTGTGTGAGCCACTTGGTACTATCAAACCAGCCCAACTTGGCACTGGTGCCACCATGGGTCTGGTCACCATCGTGCCTATCGTAGCTTTTCAGGAGCCAGCCGGTCACTCCCAGCCATAGGCCCCCAGAAACAAACCTCGGCCCGTTTCCCTGGCAAACAAAAGTAAGCTGCCCCGCTTCTGGATGGCTGATTGCAGGAGCCACTTGGAACTATCAAAACAGCCCGACTTGGAACTGGTGCCACCTCGGGTCTGGGAACCATCCTGCGTATCGTGGATTGTAAGGAGCGAGCCAGCCACTCCCAGCCACAGTCCACCAAACAAAAACAACGGCACTTTTCCCTGGAAAACAAAACTCGCCTGCAAACTATTTCATGGCAGATTGCAGGAGCCACTTGGTACTATTAAATCAGCCCAACTTGGCAGTGGTGCCACCATGGGTCTGGTCACCATCCTGCCTATCGTAGCTTTTCACGACCGAGCCGGTCACTCCCAGCCATAGGCTCCCAGACACAAACCACGGCCAGTTTCCTTGGCAAACAAAAGTAAGCTGCCCCGCTTCTGGATGGCAGATTGCAGGAGCCACTTTGTGGTATCAAACCAGCCCAACTTAGAACTGGTGCCACCTCTGGTCTCGGAACCATCCTGCGTATCGTGGATTCTAAGGAGCCAGCCGGCCACTCCCAGCCACAGGCCCCCAAACACAATGGCGCTTTTCCCTGGAAAACAAAACTCGCCTACCAACTTTTTGATGGCAGATTGTGTGAGCCACTTGGTACTATCAAACCAGCCCAACTTGGCACTGGTGCCACCATGGGTCTGGTCACCATCCTGCCTATCGTAGCCTTTCAGGAGCCAGCCGGTCACTCCCAACCATAGGCCCCCAGATACAAACCTCAGCCCGTTTCCCTGGCAAACAAAAGTAAGCTACCCCGCTTCTGGATGGCAGATTGCAGGAGCCACTTTGCACCATCAAACTAGCCCGACAGGTCACTGGTGCCACCTCTGGTCTGGGAACCATCCTGCGTATCGTGGATTCTAATTAGCCAGCCGGCCACTCCCAGCCACAGGCCCCCAAACACAAACAACGGCGCTTTTCCCTGGAAAACAAAACTCGCCTGCCAACTTTTGATGGCAGATTGCAGGAGCCGCTTGGTACTATCAAATCAGCCCAACTTGGCACTGGTGCCACCTTGTGTCTGGTAACCATCCTGCCTATCGTAGCTTTTCAGGAGCCAGCCGGTCACTCCCAGCCTTAGGCCCCGACACACAAACCTCGGCCCGTTTCCCTGGCAAACAAAAGTAAGCTGCCCCGCTTCTGGATGGCAGATGGCAGGTGCCATTTGGTACTATCAAACCAGCCCGACTTGGAGCTGGTGCCACCTCTGGTCTGGGAACCATCCTGCGTATCGTGGATTCTAAGGAGCCGGCCGGCCACTCCCAGCCACAGTCCACCAAACACAAACAACGGCACTTTTCCCTGGAAAACAAAACTCGCCTGCCAACTTTCTAATGGCAGATTGCAGGAGCCACTTTTCACCATCAAACTAGCCCGACTTGGCACTGGTGCCACCTCTGGTCTGGTCACCATCCTGCCTATCGTAGCTTTTCAGGAGACAGCCGGTCACTCCCAGCCATAGGCCCCCAGACACAAACCTCGGCCCGTTTCCCTGGCAAACAAAATTAAGCAGCCCCGCTTCTGGATGGCAGATTGAAGGAGCTATTAAGTACTATCAAACCAGCCCGACTTGGCACTGGTGCCACCTTGGCTCTGGGAACCATCCTGCCTATTGTGGATTTTCAGGGGTCAGCCGGCCACTCTCAGCCATATGCCCTCAAACACAAACCACGGCCCTTTTCTCTGGCAAACAAAACTCAACTGCCCCTCTTCTGGATGGCAAATTGCAGGACGCACTTGGTACTACAAAAACAGCACAACTTGGCACTGGTGCCACCTTGGGTCTGGTCGCCATCCTGCGTATCGAGCATTTTCAGGAGCCAGCAGGCCACTCCCAGCCATATGCCCCCAAAAAAAAACCACGGCCCTTTTCTCTGGCAAACAAAACTCAGCTGCCCCGCTTCTGGATGGCAGATTGCAGGAGCCACTTGGTACTATCAAACCAGCCCGACTTGGCACTGGTGCCACCTTGGGTCTGTGAACCATCCTGCGTATTGTGGATTGTCAGGAGCCAGCCGACCACTCTCGGCCACAGACCCCAATCAAAAACAACGGCCCGATTCACAGGCAAAAAAAACTCAGCTGCCCCACTTCTGGATGGGAGATTGCAGGAGGCGCTTGACTCTGTCAAACCAGCCCTGCTTGGCGCTGGTGCCACCTTGGGTCTGGGAACCATGCTGCGTATCATGGAATTTCAGGAGCCAGCCGGCCACTGCCAGCCACAGGACCCAAACACATACCACAGCCCTTTTCTCTGGCAAGCAAAACTCAGCTACCCCGCTTTTAGATGGCAGATTGCAGCAGCCACTTGGTACTATCAAACCAGCCCAACTTGGCACTGGTGCCACCATGGGTCTGTAACCATCATGCGTATCGTAGCTTTTCACGACCGAGCCAGTCAGTCCCAGCCATAGGCCCCCAGACACAAACCACGGCCCGTTTCCTTGACAAAAGAAAGTAAGCTGCCCCGCTTCTGGATGGCAGATTGCAGGAACCACTTGGTACTATCAAACCAGCTCAACTTGGCACTGGTGCCACCTTGGGTCTGGGAACCATCCTGCGTATCCTGGTTTCTAAGGAGCCAGCCGGCCACTCCCAGCCACAGGCCCCCAAACACAATCAACGGCGCTTTTCCCTGGAAAACAGAACTCGCCTGCCAACTTTTTGTTGGAGATTGCAGGAGCCACTTGGTACTATTAAATCAGCCCATCTTGGCACTGGTGCCACCATGGGTCTGGTAACCATCCTGCCTATCGTAGCTTTTCAGGAGCCAGCCGGTCACTCCCAGCCATAGGCCCCCAGACACAAACCTCGGCCCGTTTCCCTGGCAAACAAAAGTAAGCTGCTCCGCTTCTGGATGGCTGATTGCAGGAGCCACTTGGTACTATCAAACCAGCCCGACTTGGAACTGGTGCCACCTCTGGTCTGGGAACCATCCTGCATAACGTGGATTCTAAGGAGCCAGCCGGCCACTCCCAGCCACAGGCCACCAAAAAAAAACAACGGCACTTTTCCCTGGAAAACAAAACTCGCCTGCCATCTATTTGATGGCAGATTGCAGGAGCCGCTTGGTACTATCAAATCAGCCCAACTCGGCACTGGTGCCACCTTGGGTCTGGTAACCATCCTGCCTATCGTAGCTTTTCAAGAGCCAGCCGGTCACTCCCAGCCATAGGCCCCCAGACACAAACCTCAGCCCGTTTCCCTGGCAAACAAAAGTAAGCTACCCCGATTCTGGATGGCAGATGGCTTTAGCCACTTGCTACTATCAAACCAGCCCGACTTGGCACTGGTGCCACCTTGGCTCTGGGAACCATCCTGCGTATCGTGGATTCTAAGGAGCCAGCCGGCCACTCCCAGCCACAGGCCACCAAACACAAACAAAGGCACTTTTCCCTGGAAAACAAAACTCGCCTGCCAACTTTTTCATGGCAGATTGCAGGAGGCACTTTTCACCATCAAACTAGCCCGACTTGGCACTGGTGCCACCTTGGGTCTGGTCACCATCCTGCGTATCGAGCATTTTCAGGAGCCAGCAGGTCACTCCCAGCCATATGCCCCCAAAAATAAACCACGGCCCTTTTCTCTGGCAAACAAAAGTAAGCTGCCCCGCTTCTGGATGGCAGATTGCAGGAGCCACTTGGTACTATCAAACCAGCCCGACTTGGCACTGGTGCCACCTTGGGTCTGTGAACCATCCTGCGTATTGTGGATTGTCAGGAGCCAGCCGACCACTCTCGGCCACAGACCCCAATCAAAAACAACGGCCCGATTCACAGGCAAAAAAAACTCAGCTGCCCCACGTCTGGATGGGAGATTGCAGGAGGCGCTTGACTCTGTCAAACCAGCCCTACTTGGCACTGGTGCCACCTTGGGTCTGGGAACCATGCTGCGTATCATGGAATTTCAGGAGCCAGCCGGCCACTGCCAGCCGCAGGACCCAAACACATACCACAGCCCTTTTCTCTGGCAAGCAAAACTCAGCTACCCCGCTTTTAGATGGCGGATTGCAGCAGCCACTTGGTACTATCAAACCAGCCCAACTTGGCACTGGTGCCACCATGGGTCTGGTCACCATCCTGCCTATCGTAGCTTTTCATGACCTAACCGGTCACTCCAAGCCATAGGCCCCGAGACACAAACCTCGGCCCTTTTCCCTGGCAAACAAAAGTAAGCTGCCCCGCTTCTGGATGGCAGATTACAGGTACCACTTGGTAGTATCAAACCAGCCAAACTTGGCACTGGTGCCACCTTGGGTCTGGGAACCATCCTGTGTATCGTGGATTCCAAGGAGCCAGCCGGCCACTCCCAGCCACAGGCCCCCAAAAACATTGGCGCGTTTCCCTGGAAAACAAAACTCGCCTGCCAACTTTTTGATGGCAGATTGTGTGAGCCACTTACTACTATCAAACCAGCCCAACTTGGCACTGGTGCCACCATGGGTCTGGTCACCATCCTGCGTATCGTAGCTTTTCAGGAGCCAGCCGGTCACTCCCAGCCATAGGCCCCCAGAAAAAAACCTCCGCCCGTTTCCCTGGCAAACAAAAGTAAGCTGCCCCGCTTCTGGATGGCAGATTGCAGGAGCCACTTGCTACTACCAAACCAGCCCGACTTGGAACTGGTGCCACCTCTGGTCTGGGAACCATCCTGCGTATCGTGGATTCTAAGGAGCCAGCCGGCCACTCCCAGCCACAGGCCCCCAAACACAAACAACGGCGCTTTTCCCTGGAAAACAAAACTGGCCTGCCAACTTTTTGATGGCAGATTGCAGGAGCCACTTGGTACTATTAAATCAGCCCAACTTGGCACTGGTGCCACCATGGGTCTGGTCACCATCCTGCCTATCGTAGCTTTTCAGGAGCCAGCCGGTCACTCCCAGCCATAGGCCCCCAGACACAAACCTCGGCCCGTTTCCCTGGCAAACAAAATTAAGTTGCCCCGCTTCTGGATGGCAGATTGCAGGAGCTATTTAGTACTATCAAACCAGCCCGACTTGGCACTGGTGCCACCTTGGCTCTGGGAACCATCCTGCCTATTTTGGATTTTCAGGGGTCAGCCGGCCACTCTCAGCCATATGCCCTCAAACACAAACCACGGCCCTTTTCTCTGGCAAACAAAACTCAACTGCCCCTCTTCTGGATGGCAAATTGCAGGACGCACTTGGTACTACAAAAACAGCACAACTTGGCACTGGTGCCACCTTAGGTCTGGTCACCATCCTGCGTATCGAGGATTTTCAGGAGCTAGCCGGCCACTCCCAGCCATATGCCCCCAAAAAAAAACCACGGCCCGTTTCTCTGGCAAACAAAACTCAGCTGCCCCGCTTCTGGATGGCAGATTGCAGGAGCCACTTGGTACTATCAAACCAGCCCGACTTGGCACTGGTGCCACCTTGGGTCTGTGAACCATCCTGCGTATTGTGGATTGTCAGGAGCCAGCCGACCACTCTCGGCCACAGACCCCAATCAAAAACAACGGCCCGATTCACAGGCAAAAAAAACTCAGCTGCCCCACGTCTGGATGGGAGATTGCAGGAGGCGCTTGACTCTGTCAAACCAGCCCTACTTGGCACTGGTGCCACCTTGGGTCTGGGAACCATGCTGCGTATCATGGAATTTCAGGAGCCAGCCGGCCACTGCCAGCCACAGGACCCAAACACATACCACAGCCCTTTTCTCTGGCAAGCAAAACTCAGCTACCCCGCTTTTAGATGGCAGATTGCAGCAGCCACTTGGTACTATCAAACCAGCCCAACTTGGCACTGGTGCCACCATGGGTCTGGTCACCATCCTGCCTATCGTAGCTTTTCATGACCTAACGGTCACTCCCAGCCATAGGCCCCCAGACACAAACCACGGCCCGTTTCCTTGACAAAAGAAAGTAAGCTGCCCCGCTTCTGGATGGGAGATTGCAGGAACCACTTGGTAATCTCAAACCAGCCCAACTTGGCACTGGTGCCAGCTTGGGTCTGGGAACCATCCTGCGTATCCTGGGTTCTAAGGAGCCAGCCGGCCACTCCCAGCCACAGGCCCCCAAACACAAACAACGGCGCTTTTCCCTGGAAAACAAAACTCGCCTGCCAACTTTTTGATGGCAGATTGCAGGAGCCACTTGGTACTATCAAACCAGCCCAACTTGGCACTGGTTCCACCATGGGTCTGGTCACCATCCTGCCTATCGTAGCTTTTCACGACCTAGCTGGTCACTCCCAGCCATAGGCCCCCAGACACAAACCTCGGCCCTTTTCCCTGGGAAACAAAAGTAAGCTGCGCCGCTTCTGGATGGCAGATTGCAGGAACCACTTGGTACTATCAAACCAGCCCAACTTGGCGCTGGTGCCACCTTGGGTCTGGGAACCATGCTGCGTATCGTGGATTCCAAGGAGCCAGCCGGCCGCTCCCAGCCAGAGGCCCCCAAATACAATGGCGCTTTTCCCGGGAAAACAAAACTCGCCTGCCAACTTTTTGATGGCAGATTGTGTGAGCCACTTGGTACTATCAAACCAGCCCAACTTGGCACTGGTGCCACCATTGGTCTGGTCACCATCGTTCCTATCGTAGCTTTTCAGGAGCCAGCCGGTCACTCCCAGCCATAGGCCCCCAGAAACAAACCTCGGCCCGTTTCCCTGGCAAACAAAAGTAAGCTGCCCCGCTTCTGGATGGCTGATTGCAGGAGCCACTTGGTACTATCAAACCAGCCCGACTTGGAACTGGTGCCACCTCGGGTCTGGGAACCATCCTGCGTATCGTGGATTCTAAGGAGCCAGCCAGCCACTCCCAGCCACAGTCCACCAAACACAAACAACGGCACTTTTCCCTGGAAAACAAAACTCGCCTGCAAACTTTTTCATGGCAGATTGCAGGAGCCACTTGGTACTATCAAACCAGCCCAACTTGGCAGTGGTGCCACTATGGGTCTGGTCACCATCCTGCCTATCGTAGCTTTTCAGGAGCCAGCCGGTCACTCCCAGCCATAGGCTCCCAGACAAAAACCACGGCCAGTTTCCTTGGCAAACAAAAGTAAGCTGCCCCGCTTCTGGATGGCAGATTGCAGGAGGCACTTTGTGGTATCAAACCACCCCAACTTAGAACTGGTGCCACCTCTGGTCTGGGAACCATCCTGCGTATCGTGGATTCTAAGGAGCCAGCCGGCCACTCCCAGCCACAGGCCCCCAAACACAATGGCGCTTTTCCCTGGAAAACAAAACTCGCCTACCAACTTTTTGATGGCAGATTGTGTGAGCCACTTGGTACTATCAAACCAGCCCTACTTGGCACTGGTGCCACCATGGGTCTGGTCACCATCCTGCCTATCGTAGCTTTTCAGGAGCCAGCCGGTCACTCCCAACCATAGGCCCCCAGACACAAACCTCAGTCCGTTTCCCTGGCAAACAAAAGTAAGCTACCCCGCTTCTGGATGGCAGATTGCAGGAGCCACTTTGCACCATCAAACTAGCCCGACTTGGCACTGGTGCCACCTCTGGTCTGGGAACCATCCTGCGTATCGTGGATTCTAATTAGCCAGCCGGCCACTCCCAGCCACAGGCCCCCAAACACAAACAACGGCGCTTTTCCCTGGAAAACAAAACTCGCCTGCCAAATTTTTGATGGCAGATTGCAGGAGCCGCTTGGTACTATCAAATCAGCCCAACTTGGCACTGGTGCCACCTTGTGTCTGGTAACCATCCTGCCTATCGTAGCTTTTCAGGAGCCAGCCGGTCACTCCCAGCCATAGGCCCCCAGACACAAACCTCGGCCCGTTTCCCTGGCAAACACAAGTAAGCTGCCCCGCTTCTGGATGGCAGATGGCAGGTGCCATTTGGTACTATCAAACCAGCCCGACTTGGAACTGGTGCCACCTCTGGTCTGGGAACCATCCTGCGTATCGTGGATTCTAAGGAGCCGGCCGGCCACTCCCAGCCACAGTCCACCAAACACAAACAACGGCACTTTTCCCTGGAAAACAAAACTCGCCTGCCAACTTTTTAATGGCAGATTGCAGGAGCCACTTTTCACCATTAAACTAGCCCGACTTGGGACTGGTGCCACCTCTGGTCTGGTCACCATCCTGCCTATCGTAGCTTTTCAGGAGACAGGCGGTCACTCCCAGCCATAGGCCCCCAGACAAAAACCTCGGCCCGTTTCCCTGGCAAACAAAATTAAGCTGCCCCGCTTCTGGATGGCAGATTGCAGGAGCCATTTAGTACTATCAAACCAGCCCGACTTGGCACTGGTGCCACCTTGGCTCTGGGAACCATCCTGCCAATTGTGGATTTTCAGGGGTCAGCCGGCCACTCTCAGCCATATGCCCCCAAACACAAACCACGGCCCTTTTCTCTGGCAAACAAAACTCAACTGCCCCTCTTCTGGATGGCAAATTGCAGGACGCACTTGGTACTACAAAAACAGCACAACTTGGCACTGGTGCCACCTTGGGTCTGGTCGCCATCCTGCGTATCGAGCATTTTCAGGAGCCAGCAGGCCACTCCCAGCCATATGCCCCCAAAAACAAACCACGGCCCTTTTCTCTGGCAAACAAAACTCAGCTGCCCCGCTTCTGGATGGCAGATTGCAGGAGCCACTTGGTACTATCAAACCAGCCCGACTTGGCACTGGTGCCACCTTGGGTCTGTGAACCATCCTGCGTATTGTGGATTGTCAGGAGCCAGCAGACCACTCTCGGCCACAGACCCCAATCAAAAAGAACGGCCCGATTCACAGGCAAAAAAAATTCAGCTGCCCCACTTCTGGATGGGAGATTGCAGGAGGCGCTTGACTCTGTCAAACCAGCCCTACTTGGCACTGGTGCCACCTTGGGTCTGGGAACCATGCTGCGTATCATGGAATTTCAGGAGCCAGCCGGCCACTGCCAGCCACAGGACCCAAACACATACCACAGTCCTTGTCTCTGGCAAGCAAAACTCAGCTACCCTGCTTTTAGATGGCAGATTGCAGCAGCCACTTGGTACTATCAAACCAGCCCAACTTGGCACTGGTGCCACCATGGGTCTGGTAACCATCCTGCCTATCGTAGCTTTTCATGACCTAACCGGTCACTCCAAGCCATAGGCCCCGAGACACAAACCTCGGCCCGTTTCCCTGGCAAACAAAAGTAAGCTGCCCCGCTTCTGGATGGCAGATTGCAGGTGCCACTTGGTAGTATCAAACCAGCCCAACTTGGCACTGGTGCCACCTCTGGTCTGGGAACCATCCTGCGTATCGTGGATTCCAAGGAGCCAGCCGGCCACTCCCAGCCACAGGCCCCCAAACACAAACAACGGCGCTTTTCCCTGGAAAACAAAACTCGCCTGCCAACTTTTTGATGGCAGATTGCAGGAGCCGCTTCGTACTATCAAATCAGCCCAACTTGGCACTGGTGCCACCTTGGGTCTGGTAACCATCCTGCCTATCGTAGCTTTTCAAGAGCCAGCCGGTAACTCCCAGCCATAGGCCCCCAGAGAAAAACCTCAGCCCGTTTCCCTGGCAAACAAAAGTAAGCTACCCCGCTTCTGGATGGCAGATTGCAGGAGCCACTTGCTACTATCAAAACAGCCCGACTTGGAACTGGTGCCACCTCTGGTCTGGGAACCATCCTGCGTATCGTGGATTCTAAGGAGCCAGCCGGCCACTCCCAGCCACAGGCCACCAAACACAAACAACGGCGCTTTTCCCTGGAAAACAAAACTGGCCTGCAAACTTTTTAATGGCAGATTGCAGGAGCCACTTTGCACCATCAAACTAGCCCGACTTGGCACTGGTGCCACCTCTGGTCTGGGAACCATCCTGCGTATCGTGGATTCTAATTAGCCAGCCGGCCACTCCCAGCCACAGGCCCCCAAACAAAAACAACGGCGCGTTGCCCTGGAACACAAAACTCGCCTGCCAACTTTTTGATGGTAATTGCAGGAGCCACTTGGTACTATCAAACCAGCCCAACTTGGCACTGGTGCCACCATGGGTCTGGTCACCATCCTGCCTATCGTAGCTTTTCAGGAGCCAGCCGGTCACTCCCAGCCATAGGCCCCCAGACACTAACCTCGGCCCGTTTCCCTGGCAAACAAAATTAAGTTGCCCCGCTTCTGGATGGCAGATTGCAGGAGCTATTTAGTACTATCAAACCAGCCCGACTTGGCACTGGTGCCACCTTGGCTCTGGGAACCATCCTGCCTATTGTGGATTTTCAGGGGTCAGCCGGCCACTCTCAGCCATATGCCCTCAAACACAAACCACGGCCCTTTTCTCTGGAAAACAAAACTCAACTGCCCCTCTTCTGGATGGCAAATTGCAGGACGCACTTGGTACTACAAAAACAGCACAACTTGGCACTGGTGCCACCTTGGGTCTGTGAACCATCCTGCGTATTGTGGATTGTCAGGAGCCAGCTGGCCACTCCCAGCCACAGGCCCCCAAACAAAAACCTCGGCCCGTTTCCCTTGCAAACAAAAGTAAGCTGCCCCGCTTCTGGATGGCAGATTGCAGGAGCCACTTTGCACCATCAAACTAGCCCGACTTGGCACTGGTGCCACCTCTGGTCTGGGAACCATCCTGCGTATCGTGGATTCTAATTAGCCAGCCGGCCACTCCCAGCCACAGGCCCCCAAACACAAACAACGGCGCTTTTCCCTGGAAAACAAAACTGGCCTGCCAACTTTTTGATGGCAGATTGCAGGAGCCACTTGGTACTATTAAATCAGCCCAACTTGGCACTGGTGCCACCATGGGTCTGGTAACCATCCTGCCTATCGTAGCTTTTCAGGAGCCAGCCGGTCACTCCCAGCCATAGGCCCCCAGACACAAACCTCCGCCTGTTTCCCTGGCAAACAAAATTAAGTTGCCCCGCTTCTGGATGGCAGATTGCAGGAGCTATTTAGTACTATCAAACCAGCCCGACTTGGCAATGGTGCCACCTTGGCTCTGGGAACCATCCTGCCTATTTTGGATTTTCAGGGGTCAGCCGGCCACTCTCAGCCATATGCCCTCAAACACAAACCACGGCCCTTTTCTCTGGAAAACAAAACTCAACTGCCCCTCTTCTGGATGGCAAATTGCAGGACGCACTTGGTACTACAAAAACAGCACAACTTGGCACTGGTGCCACCTTGGGTCTGGTCACCATCCTGCGTATCGAGCATTTTCAGGAGCCAGCAGGTCACTCCCAGCCATATGCCCCCAAAAATAAACCACGGCCCTTTTCTCTGGCAAACAAAAGTAAGCTGCCCCGCTTCTGGATGGCAGATTGCAGGAGCCACTTGGTACTATCAAACCAGCCCGACTTGGCACTGGTGCCACCTTGGGTCTGTGAACCATCCTGCGTATTGTGGATTGTCAGGAGCCAGCCGACCACTCTCGGCCACAGACCCCAATCAAAAACAACGGCCCGATTCACAGGCAAAAAAAACTCAGCTGCCCCACGTCTGGATGGGAGATTGCAGGAGGCGCTTGACTCTGTCAAACCAGCCCTACTTGGCACTGGTGCCACCTTGGGTCTGGGAACCATGCTGCGTATCATGGAATTTCAGGAGCCAGCCGGCCACTGCCAGCCACAGGACCCAAACACATACCACAGCCCTTTTCTCTGGCAAGCAAAACTCAGCTACCCCGCTTTTAGATGGCAGATTGCAGCAGCCACTTGGTACTATCAAACCAGCCCAACTTGGCACTGGTGCCACCATGGGTCTGGTCACCATCCTGCCTATCGTAGCTTTTCATGACCTAACGGTCACTCCCAGCCATAGGCCCCCAGACAAAAACCACGGCCCGTTTCCTTGACAAAAGAAAGTAAGCTGCCCCGCTTCTGGATGGGAGATTGCAGGAACCACTTGGTAATCTCAAACCAGCCCAACTTGGCACTGGTGCCAGCTTGGGTCTGGGAACCATCCTGCGTATCCTGGGTTCTAAGGAGCCAGCCGGCCACTCCCAGCCACAGGCCCCCAAACACAAACAACGGCGCTTTTCCCTGGAAAACAAAACTCGCCTGCCAACTTTTTGATGGCAGATTGCAGGAGCCACTTGGTACTATCAAACCAGCCCAACTTGGCACTGGTTCCACCATGGGTCTGGTCACCATCCTGCCTATCGTAGCTTTTCAGGACCTAGCCGGTCACTCCCAGCCATAGGCCCCCAGACACAAACCTCGGCCCTTTTCCCTGGCAAACAAAAGTAAGCTGCCCCGCTTCTGGATGGCTGATTGCAGGAGCCACTTGGTACTATCAAACCAGCCCGACTTGGAACTGGTGCCACCTCGGGTCTGGGAACCATCCTGCGTATCGTGGATTCTAAGGAGCCAGCCAGCCACTCCCAGCCACAGTCCACCAAACACAAACAACGGCACTTTTCCCTGGAAAACAAAACTCGCCTGCAAACTTTTTCATGGCAGATTGCAGGAGCCACTTGGTACTATCAAACCAGCCCAACTTGGCAGTGGTGCCACTATGGGTCTGGTCACCATCCTGCCTATCGTAGCTTTTCAGGAGCCAGCCGGTCACTCCCAGCCATAGGCTCCCAGACAAAAACCACGGCCAGTTTCCTTGGCAAACAAAAGTAAGCTGCCCCGCTTCTGGATGGCAGATTGCAGGAGCCACTTTGTGGTATCAAACCACCCCAACTTAGAACTGGTGCCACCTCTGGTCTGGGAACCATCCTGCGTATCGTGGATTCTAAGGAGCCAGCCGGCCACTCCCAGCCACAGGCCCCCAAACACAATGGCGCTTTTCCCTGGAAAACAAAACTCGCCTACCAACTTTTTGATGGCAGATTGTGTGAGCCACTTGGTACTATCAAACCAGCCCTACTTGGCACTGGTGCCACCATGGGTCTGGTCACCATCCTGCCTATCGTAGCTTTTCAGGAGCCAGCCGGTCACTCCCAACCATAGGCCCCCAGACACAAACCTCAGTCCGTTTCCCTGGCAAACAAAAGTAAGCTACCCCGCTTCTGGATGGCAGATTGCAGGAGCCACTTTGCACCATCAAACTAGCCCGACTTGGCACTGGTGCCACCTCTGGTCTGGGAACCATCCTGCGTATCGTGGATTCTAATTAGCCAGCCGGCCACTCCCAGCCACAGGCCCCAAAACACAAACAACGGCGCTTTTCCCTGGAAAACAAAACTCGCCTGCCAACTTTTTGATGGCAGATTGCAGGAGCCGCTTGGTACTATCAAATCAGCCCAACTAGGCACTGCTGCCACCTTGTGTCTGGTAACCATCCTGCCTATCGTAGCTTTTCAGGAGCCAGCCGGTCACTCCCAGCCATAGGCCCCCAGACACAAACCTCGTCCCGTTTCCCTGGCAAACAAAAGTAAGCTGCCCCGCTTCTGGATGGCAGATTGCAGGAGCCACTTTGCACCATCAAACCAGCCCGACTTGGAACTGGTGCCACCTCTGGTCTGGGAACCATCCTGCGTATCGTGGATTCTAAGGAGCCGGCCGGCCACTCCCAGCCACAGTCCACCAAACACAAACAACGGCACTTTTCCCTGGAAAACAAAACTCGCCTGCCAACTTTTTAATGGCAGATTGCAGGAGCCACTTTTCACCATTAAACTAGCCCGACTTGGGACTGGTGCCACCTCTGGTCTGGTCACCATCCTGCCTATCGTAGCTTTTCAGGAGACAGGCGGTCACTCCCAGCCATAGGCCCCCAGACAAAAACCTCGGCCCGTTTCCCTGGCAAACAAAATTAAGCTGCCCCGCTTCTGGATGGCAGATTGCAGGAGCTATTTAGTACTATCAAACCAGCCCGACTTGGCACTGGTGCCACCTTGGCTCTGGGAACCATCCTGCCAATTCTGGATTATCAGGGGTCAGCCGGCCACTCTCAGCCATATGCCCTCAAACACAAACCACGGCCCTTTTCTCTGGCAAACAAAACTCAACTGCCCCTCTTCTGGATGGCAAATTGCAGGACGCACTTGGTACTACAAAAACAGCACAACTTGGCACTGGTGCCACCTTGGGTCTGGTCGCCATCCTGCGTATCGAGCATTTTCAGGAGCCAGCAGGCCACTCCCAGCCATATGCCCCCAAAAACAAACCACGGCCCTTTTCTCTGGCAAACAAAACTCAGCTGCCCCGCTTCTGGATGGCAGATTGCAGGAGCCACTTGGTACTATCAAACCAGCCCGACTTGGCACTGGTGCCACCTTGGGTCTGTGAACCATCCTGCGTATTGTGGATTGTCAGGAGCCAGCAGACCACTCTCGGCCACAGACCCCAATCAAAAACAACGGCCCGATTCACAGGCAAAAAAAACTCAGCTGCCCCACTTCTGGATGGGAGATTGCAGGAGGCGCTTGACTCTGTCAAACCAGCCCTACTTGGCACTGGTGCCACCTTGGGTCTGGGAACCATGCTGCGTATCATGGAATTTCAGGAGCCAGCCGGCCACTGCCAGCCACAGGACCCAAACACATACCACAGTCCTTGTCTCTGGCAAGCAAAACTCAGCTACCCTGCTTTTAGATGGCAGATTGCAGCAGCCACTTGGTACTATCAAACCAGCCCAACTTGGCACTGGTGCCACCATGGGTCTGGTCACCATCCTGCCTATCGTAGCTTTTCATGACCTAACCGGTCACTCCAAGCCATAGGCCCCGAGACACAAACCTCGGCCCGTTTCCCTGGCAAACAAAAGTAAGCTGCCCCGCTTCTGGATGGCAGATTGCAGGTACCACTTGGTAGTATCAAACCAGCCCAACTTGGCACTGGTGCCACCTCTGGTCTGGGAACCATCCTGCGTATCGTGGATTCCAAGGAGCCAGCCGGCCACTCCCAGCCACAGGCCCCCAAACAAAAAAAACGGCGCTTTTCCCTGGAAAACAAAACTCGCCTGCCAACTTTTTGATGGCAGATTGCAGGAGCCGCTTCGTACTATCAAATCAGCCCAACTTGGCACTGGTGCCACCTTGGGTCTGGTAACCATCCTGCCTATCGTAGCTTTTCAAGAGCCAGCCGGTCACTCCCAGCCATAGGCCCCCAGAGACAAACCTCAGCCCGTTTCCCTGGCAAACAAAAGTAAGCTACCCCGCTTCTGGATGGCAGATTGCAGGAGCCACTTGCTACTATCAAACCAGCCCGACTTGGAACTGGTGCCACCTCTGGTCTGGGAACCATCCTGCGTATCGTGGATTCTAAGGAGCCAGCCGGCCACTCCCAGCCACAGGCCACCAAACAAAAACAACGGCGCTTTTCCCTGGAAAACAAAACTGGCCTGCCAACTTTTTAATGGCAGATTGCAGGAGCCAGTTTGCACCATCAAACTAGCCCGACTTGGCACTGGTGCCACCTCTGGTCTGGGAACCATCCTGCGTATCGTGGATTCTAATTAGCCAGCCGGCCACTCCCAGCCACAGGCCCCCAAACAAAAACAACGGCGCGTTGCCCTGGAACACAAAACTCGCCTGCCAACTTTTTGATGGTAATTGCAGGAGCCACTTGGTGCTATCAAACCAGCCCAACTTGGCACTGGTGCCACCATGGGTCTGGTCACCATCCTGCCTATCGTAGCTTTTCAGGAGCCAGCCGGTCACTCCCAGCCATAGGCCCCCAGACACAAACCTCGGCCCGTTTCCCTGGCAAACAAAATTAAGTTGCCCCGCTTCTGGATGGCAGATTGCAGGAGCTATTTAGTACTATCAAACCAGCCCGACTTGGCACTGGTGCCACCTTGGCTCTGGGAACCATCCTGCCTATTTTGGATTTTCAGGGGTCAGCCGGCCACTCTCAGCCATATGCCCTCAAACAGAAACCACGGCCCTTTTCTCTGGCAAACAAAACTCAACTGCCCCTCTTCTGGATGGCAAATTGCAGGACGCACTTGGTACGTCAAAAACAGCCCAACTTGGCACTGGTGCCACCTTGGTTCTGGTCACCATCCTGCGTATCGGGCATTTTCAGGGCTCAGCCGGCCACTCCCAGCCATAGGCCCCCAAAAATAAACCACGGCCCTTTCTTCTGGCAAACAAAACTCAGCTGCCCCGCTTCTGGATGGCAGATTGCAGGAGCCACTTGGTACTATCAAACCAGCCCGACTTGGCACTGGTGCCACCTTGGGTCTGTGAACCATCCTGCGTATTGTGGATTGTCAGGAGCCAGCCGACCACTCTCGGCCACAGACCCCAATCAAAAACAACGGCCAGATTCACAGGCAAAAAAAACTCAGCTGCCCCACTTCTGGATGGGAGATTGCAGGAGGCGCTTGACTCTGTCAAACCAGCCCTACTTGGTACTGGTGCCACCATGGGTCTGGGAACCATGCTGCGTATCATGGAATTTCAGGAGCCAGCCGGACACTGCCAGCCACAGGACCCAAACACATACCACAGCCCTTTTCTCTGGCAAGCAAAACTCAGCTACCCCGCTTTTAGATGGCAGATTGCAGCAGCCACTTGGTTCTATCAAACCAGCCCGACTTGGCACTGGTGCCACCATGGGTCTGGTAACCATCCTGCCTATCGTAGCTTTTCACGACCGAGCCGGTCACTCCCAGCCATAGGCCCCCAGACACAAACCACGGCCCGTTTCCTTGACAAAAGAAAGTAAGCTGCCCCGCTTCTGGATGGGAGATTGCAGGAACCACTTGGTAATCTCAAACCAGCCCAACTTGGCACTGGTGCCAGCTTGGGTCTGGGAACCATCCTGCGTATCCTGGGTTCTAAGGAGCCAGCCGGCCACTCCCAGCCACAGGCCCCCAAACAAAATCAACTGCGCTTTTCCCTGGAAAACAAAACTCGCCTGCCAACATTTTGATGGCAGATTGCAGGAGCCACTTGGTACTATCAAACCAGCCCAACTTGGCACTGGTGCCACCATGGGTCTGGTCACCATCCCGCCTATCGTAGCTTTTCAGGAGCCAGCCGGTCACTCCCAGCCATAGGCCCCGACACACAAACCTCGGCCCGTTTCCCGGGCAAACAAAAGTAAGCTGCCCCGCTTCTGGATGGCAGATTGCAGGAGCCACTTGGTGCTATAAACCAGCGCGACTTGGTATTGGTGCCACCTCTGGTCTTTGAACCATCCTGCGTATTGTGGATTCTAAGGAGCCAGCCGGCCACTCCCAGCCACAGGCCCCCAAACACAAACAACGGCGCTTTTCCCTGGAAAACAAAACTCGCCTGCCAACTTTTTGATGGCAGATTGCAGGAGCCACTTGGTACTATCAAATCAGCCCAACTTGGCACTGGTGCCGCCATGGGTCTGGTAACCGTCCTGCCTATCGTAGCTTTTCAGGAGCCAGCCAGTCACACACAGCCATAGGCCCCCATACAAAAACCTAAGCCCGTTTCCCTGGCAAACAAAAGTAAGCTGCCCCGCTTCTGGATGGCAGATTGCAGGAGCCACTTTGCACCATCAAACTAGCCCGACAGGTCACTGGTGCCATCTCTGGTCTGGGAACCATCCTGCGTATCGTGGATTATAATTAGCCAGCCGGCCACTCCCAGCCACAGGCCCCCAAACACAATGGCGCATTTCCCTGGAAAACAAAACTGGCCTGCCAACTTTTTGATGGCAGATTGCAGGAGCCACTTGGTACTATCAAACCACCCCAACTTGGCACTGGTGCCACCATGAGTCTGGTCACCATCCTGCCTATCGTAGCTTTTCAGGAGTCAGCCGGTCACTCCCAGCCATAGGCTCCCAGACACAAACCACGGCCAGTTTCCTTGGCAAACAAAAGTAAGCTGCCCCGCTTCTGGATGGCAGATTGCAGGAGCCACTTTGTGGTATCAAACCAGCCCAACTTAGAACTGGTGCCACCTCTGGTCTCGGAACCATCCTGCGTATCGTGGATTCTAAGGAGCCAGCCGGCCACTCCCAGCCACAGGCCCCCAAACACAATGGCGCTTTTCCCTGGAAAACAAAACTCGCCTGCCAACTTTTTGATGGCAGATTGTGTGAGCCACTTGGTACTATCAAACCAGCCCAACTTGGCACTGGTGTCACCATGGGTCTGGTCACCATCCTGCGTATCGTAGCTTTTCAGGAGCCAGCCGGTCACTCCCAGCCATAGGCCCCCAGACACAAACCTCGGCCCGTTTCCCTGGCAAACAAAAGTAAGCTACCCCGCTTCTGGATGGCAGATTGCAGGAGCCACTTTGCACCATCAAACTAGCCCGACAGGTCACTGGTGCCACCTCTGGTCTGGGAACCATCCTGCGTATCGTGGATTCTAATTAGCCAGCCGGCCACTCCCAGCCACAGGCCCCCAAACACAAACAACGGCGCTTTTCCCTGGAAAACAAAACTCGCCTGCCAACTTTTTGATGGCAGATTGCAGGAGCCGCTTGGTACTATCAAATCAGCCCAACTTGGCACTGGTGCCACCTTGTGTCTGGTAACCATCCTGCCTATCGTAGCTTTTCAGGAGCCAGCCGGTCACTCCCAGCCATAGGCCCCCAGACACAAACCTCGGCCCGTTTCCCTGGCAAACACAAGTAAGCTGCCCCGCTTCTGGATGG
This sequence comes from Melospiza melodia melodia, assembly GCF_035770615.1. Classification (NCBI taxonomy): domain Eukaryota; kingdom Metazoa; phylum Chordata; class Aves; order Passeriformes; family Passerellidae; genus Melospiza; species Melospiza melodia. The sequence continues at coordinate 878,315 of NC_086215.1, forward strand.
CAGATTGCAGGTGCCATTTGATACTATCAAACCAGCCCGACTTGGAACTGGTGCCACCTCTGGTCTGGGAACCATCCTGCGTATCGTGGATTCTAAGGAGCCGGCCGGCCACTCCCAGCCACAGTCCACCAAACACAAACAACGGCACTTTCCCCTGGAAAACAAAACTCGCCTGCCAACTTTTTCATGGCAGATTGCAGGAGCCACTTTTCACCATCAAACTAGCGCGACTTGGCACTGGTGCCACCTCTGGTCTGGTCACCATCCTGCCTATCGTAGCTTTTCAGGAGACAGCCGGTCACTCCCAGCCATAGGACCCCAGACAAAAACCTCGGCCCGTTTCCCTGGCAAACAAAAGTAAGCTGCCCCGCTTCTGGATGGCAGATTGCAGGAACCAGTTGGTACTATCAAACCAGCCCAACTTGGCACTGGTGCCACCTTGGGTCTGGGAACCATGCTGCGTATCGTGGATTCCAAGGAGCCAGCCCGCCACTCCCAGCCAGAGGCCCCCAAACACAATGGCCCTTTTCCCGGGAAAACAAAACTCGCCTGCCAACTTTTTGATGGCAGATTGTGTGAGCCACTTGGTACTATCAAACCAGCCCAACTTGGCACTGGTGCCACCATGGGTCTGGTCACCATCCCGCCTATCGTAGCTTTTCAGGAGCCAGCCGGTCACTCCCAGCCATAGGCCCCGACACACAAACCTCGGCCCGTTTCCCGGGCAAACAAAAGTAAGCTGCCCCGCTTCTGGATGGCAGATTGCAGGAGCCACTTGGTGCTATAAACCAGCCCGACTTGGTATTGGTGCCACCTCTGGTCTTTGAACCATCCTGCGTATTGTGGATTCTAAGGAGCCAGCCGGCCACTCCCAGCCACAGGCCCCCAAACACAAACAACGGCGCTTTTCCCTGGAAAACAAAACTCGCCTGCCAACTTTTTGATGGCAGATTGCAGGAGCCACTTGGTACTATCAAATCAGCCCAACTTGGCACTGGTGCCGCCATGGGTCTGGTAACCGTCCTGCCTATCGTAGCTTTTCAGGAGCCAGCCAGTCACACAGAGCCATAGGCCCCCATACAAAAAACTCAGCCCGTTTCCCTGGCAAACAAAAGTAAGCTGCCCCGCTTCTGGATGGCAGATTGCAGGAGCCACTTTGCACCATCAAACTAGCCCGACAGGTCACTGGTGCCATCTCTGGTCTGGGAACCATCCTGCGTATCGTGGATTCTAATTAGCCAGCCGGCCACTCCCAGCCACAGGCCCCCAAACACAAACAACGGCGCTTTGCCCTGGAAAACAAAACTCGCCTGCCAACTTTTTGATGGCAGATTGCAGGAGCCGCTTGGTACTATCAAACCACCCCAACTTGGCACTGGTGCCACCATGGGTCTGGTCACCATCCTGCCTATCGTAGCTTTTCAGGAGTCAGCCGGTCACTCCCAGCCATAGGCTCCCAGACACAAACCTCGGCCCGTTTCCCTGGCAAACAAAAGTAAGCTGCCCCGCTTCTGGATGGCAGATTGCAGGAGCCACTTTGTGGTATCAAACCAGCCCAACTTAGAACTGGTGCCACCTCTGGTCTCGGAACCATCCTGCGTATCGTGGATTCTAAGGAGCCAGCCGGCCACTCCCAGCCACAGGCCCCCAAACACAATGGCGCTTTTCCCTGGAAAACAAAACTCGCCTGCCAACTTTTTGATGGCAGATTGTGTGAGCCACTTGGTACTATCAAACCAGCCCAACTTGGCACTGGTGTCACCATGGGTCTGGTCACCATCCTGCGTATCGTAGCTTTTCAGGAGCCAGCCGGTCACTCCCAGCCATAGGCCCCCAGACACAAACCTCGGCCCGTTTCCCTGGCAAACAAAAGTATGCTACCCCGCTTCTGGATGGCAGATTGCAGGAGCCACTTTGCACCATCAAACTAGCCCGACAGGTCACTGGTGCCACCTCTGGTCTGGGAACCATCCTGCGTATCGTGGATTCTAATTAGCCAGCCGGCCACTCCCAGCCACAGGCCCCCAAACACAAACAACGGCGCTTTGCCCTGGAAAACAAAACTCGCCTGCCAACTTTTTGATGGCAGATTGCAGGAGCCGCTTGGTACTATCAAATCAGCCCAACTTGGCACTGGTGCCACCTTGTGTCTGGTAACCATCCTGCCTATCGTAGCTTTTCAGGAGCCAGCCGGTCACTCCCAGCCATAGGCCCCCAGACACAAACCTCGGCCCGTTTCCCTGGCAAACACAAGTAAGCTGCCCCGCTTCTGGATGGCAGATTGCAGGTGCCATTTGATACTATCAAACAAGCCCGACTTGGCACTGGTGCCACCTTGGCTCTGGGAACCATCCTGCCTATTGTGGATTTTCAGGGGTCAGCCGGCCACTCGCAGCCATATGCCCTCAAACACAAACCACGTCGCTTTTCTCTGGCAAACAAAACTCAACTGCCCCTCTTCTGGATGGCAAATTGCAGGACGCACTTGGTACTACAAAAACAGCACAACTTGGCACTGGTGCCACCTTGGGTCTGGTCACCATCCTGCGTATCGATCATTTTCAGGAGCCAGCACGTCACTCCCAGCCATATGCCCCCAAAAACAAACCACGGCCCTTTTCTCTGGCAAACAAAACTCAGCTGCCCCGCTTCTGGATGGCAGAGTGCAGGAGCCACTTGGTACTATCAAACCAGCCCGACTTGGCACTGGTGCCTTCATAGGTCTGGTAACCGTCCTGCCTATCGTAGCTTTTCAGGAGCCAGCCAGTCACACACAGCCATAGGCCCCCATACAAAAACCTCAGCCCGTTTCCCTGGCAAACAAAAGTAAGCTGCCCCGCTTCTGGATGGCAGATTGCAGGAGCCACTTTGCACCATCAAACTAGCCCGACAGGTCACTGGTGCCACCTCTGGTCTGGGAACCATCCTGCGTATCGTGGATTATAATTAGCCAGCCGGCCCCTCCCAGCCACAGGCCCCCAAACACAAACAACGGCGCTTTTCCCTGGAAAACAAAACTCGCCTGCCAAATTTTTGATGGCAGATTGCAGGAGCCACTTGGTACTATCAAACCAGCCCAACTTGGCACTGGTGCCACCTCTGGTCTGGTCACCATCCTGCCTATCGTAGCTTTTCAGGAGTCAGCCGGTCACTCCCAGCCATAGGCTCCCAGACACAAACCACGGCCAGTTTCCTTGGCAAACAAAAGTAAGCTGCCCCGCTTCTGGATGGCAGATTGCAGGAGCCACTTTGTGGTATCAAACCAGCCCAACTTAGAACTGGTGCCACCTCTGGTCTCGGAACCATCCTGCGTATCGTGGATTCTAAGGAGCCAGCCGGCCACTCCCAGCCACAGGCCCCCAAACACAATGGCGCTTTTCCCTGGAAAACAAAACTCGCCTGCCAACTTTTTGATGGCAGATTGTGTGAGCCACTTGGTACTATCAAACCAGCCCAACTTGGCACTGGTGCCACCATGGGCCTGGTCACCATCCTGCGTATCGTAGCTTTTCAGGAGCCAGCCGGTCACTCCCAGCCATAGGCCCCCAGACACAAACCTCGGCCCGTTTCCCTGGCAAACAAAAGTAAGCTACCCCGCTTCTGGATGCAGATTGCAGGAGCCACTTTGCACCATCAAACTAGCCCGACAGGTCACTGGTGCCACCTCTGGTCTGGGAACCATCCTGCGTATCGTGGATTCTAATTAGCCAGCCGGCCACTCCCAGCCACAGGCCCCCAAACACAAACAACGGCGCTTTTCCCTGGAAAACAAAACTCGCCTGCCAACTTTTTGATGGCAGATTGCAGGAGCCGCTTGGTACTATCAAATCAGCCCAACTTGGCACTGGTGCCACCTTGTGTCTGGTAACCATCCTGCCTATCGTAGCTTTTCAGGAGCCAGCCGGTCACTCCCAGCCATAGGCCCCCAGACACAAACCTCGGCCCGTTTCCCTGGCAAACACAAGTAAGCTACCCCGCTTCTGGATGGCAGATTGCAGGACCTATTTAGTACGATCAAACAAGTCCGACTTGGCACTGGTGCCACCTTGGCTCTGGGAACCATCCTGCCTATTGTGGATTTTCAGGGGTCAGCCGGCCACTCTCAGCCATATGCCCTCAAACACAAACCACGGCCTTTTTCTCTGGAAAACAAAACTCAACTGCCCCTCTTCTGGATGGCAAATTGCAGGACGCACTTGGTACTACAAAAACAGCACAACTTGGCACTGGTGCCACCTTGGGTCTGGTCACCATCCTGCGTATCGAGCATTTTCAGGAGCCAGCAGGTCACTCCCAGCCATATGCCCCCAAAAACAAACCACGGCCCTTTTCTCTGGCAAACAAAACTCAGCTGCCCCGCTTCTGGATGGCAGATTGCAGGAGCCACTTGGTACTATCAAACCAGCCCGACTTGGCACTGGTGCCACCTTGGGTCTGTGAACCATCCTGCGTATTGTGGATTGTCAGGAGCCAGCCGACCACTCTCGGCCACAGACCCCAATCAAAAACAACGACCTGATTCACAGGCAAAAAAAACTCAGCTGCCCCACTTCTGGATGGGAGATTGCAGGAGGCGCTTGACTCTGTCAAACCAGCCCTACTTGGCACTGGTGCCACCTTGGGTCTGGGAACCATGCTGCGTATCATGGAATTTCAGGAGCCAGCCGGCCACTGCCAGCCACAGGACCCAAACACATACCACAGCCCTTTTCTCTGGCAAGCAAAACTCAGCTACCCCGCTTTTAGATGGCAGATTGCAGGAGCTATTTAGTACTATCAAACAAGCCCGACTTGGCACTGGTGCCACCTTGGCTCTGGGAACCATCCTGCCTAGCGTGGATTCTAAGGAGACAGCCGGCCACTGCCAGCCACAGGCCCCCAAACACAAACAACGGCGCTTTTCCCTGGAAAACAAAACTCGCCTGCCAACTTTTTGATGGCAGATTGCAGGAGCCACTTGGTACTATCAAACCAGCCCAACTTGGCACTGGTGCCACCATGGGTCTGGTCACCATCCTGCCTATCGTAGCTTTTCAGGAGCCAGCTGGTCACTCCCAGCCATAGGCCCCCAGACACAAACCTCGGCCCGTTTCCCTGGCAAACAAAAGTAAGCTGCCCCGCTTCTGGATGGCAGATTGCAGGAGCCACTTGGTACTATCAAACAAGCCCGACTTGGAACTGGTGCCACCTCTGGTCTGGGAACCATCCTGCGTATCGTGGATTCTAAGGAGCCAGCCGGCCACTCCCAGCCACAGGCCCCCAAACACAAACAACGGCGCTTTTCCCGGGAAAACAAAACTGGCCTGCCAACCTTTTGATGGCAGATTGCAGGAGCCACTTGGTACTATCAAACCAGCCCAACTTGGCACTGGTGCCACCATGGGTCTGGTCACCATCCTGCCTATCGTAGCTTTTCAGGAGTCAGCCGGTCACTCCCAGCCATAGGCTCCCAGACACAAACCACGGCCAGTTTCCTTGGCAAACAAAAGTAAGCTGCCCCGCTTCTGGATGGCAGATTGCAGGAGCCACTTTGTGGTATCAAACCAGCCCAACTTACAACTGGTGCCACCTCTGGTCTCGGAACCATCCTGCGTATCGTGGATTCTAAGGAGCCAGCCGGCCACTCCCAGCCACAGGCCCCCAAACACAATGGCGCTTTTCCCTGGAAAACAAAACTCGCCTGCCAACTTTTTGATGGCAGATTGTGTGAGCCACTTGGTACTATCAAACCAGCCCAACTTGGCACTGGTGCCACCATGGGCCTGGTCACCATCCTGCGTATCGTAGCTTTTCAGGAGCCAGCCGGTCACTCCCAACCATAGGCCCCCAGACACAAACCTCGGCCCGTTTCCCTGGCAAACAAAAGTAAGCTACCCCGCTTCTGGATGGCAGATTGCAGGAGCCACTTTGCACCATCAAACTAGCCCGACAGGTCACTGGTGCCACCTCTGGTCTGGGAACCATCCTGCGTATCGTGGATTCTAATTAGCCAGCCGGCCACTCCCAGCCACAGGCCCCCAAACACAAACAACGGCGCTTTTCCCTGGAAAACAAAACTCGCCTGCCAACTTTTTGTGAGCAGATTGCAGGAGCCGCTTGGTACTATCAAATCAGCCCAACTTGGCACTGGTGCCACCATGGGTCTGGTCACCATCCTGCCTATCGTAGCTTTTCAGGAGCCAGCCGGTCACTCCCAGCCATAGGCCCCCAGACACAAACCTCGGCCCGTTTCCCTGGCAAACAAAAGTAAGCTGCCCCGCTTCTGGATGGCAGATTGCAGGAGCCACTTGGTACTATCAAACAAGCCCGACTTGGAACTGGTGCCACCTCTGGTCTGGGAACCATCCTGCGTATCGTGGATTCTAAGGAGCCAGCCGGCCACTCCCAGCCACAGGCCCCCAAACACAAACAACGGCGCTTTTCCCGGGAAAACAAAACTGGCCTGCCAACCTTTTGATGGCAGATTGCAGGAGCCACTTGGTACTATCAAACCAGCCCAACTTGGCACTGGTGCCACCATGGGTCTGGTCACCATCCTGCCTATCGTAGCTTTTCAGGAGTCAGCCGGTCACTCCCAGCCATAGTCTCCCAGACACAAACCACGGCCAGTTTCCTTGGCAAACAAAAGTAAGCTGCCCCGCTTCTGGATGGCAGATTGCAGGAGCCACTTTGTGGTATCAAACCAGCCCAACTTAGAACTGGTGCCACCTCTGGTCTCGGAACCATCCTGCGTATCGTGGATTCTAAGGAGCCAGCCGGCCACTCCCAGCCACAGGCCCCCAAACACAATGGCGCTTTTCCCTGGAAAACAAAACTCGCCTGCCAACTTTTTGATGGCAGATTGTGTGAGCCACTTGGTACTATCAAACCAGCCCAACTTGGCACTGGTGCCACCATGGGCCTGGTCACCATCCTGCGTATCGTAGCTTTTCAGGAGCCAGCCGGTCACTCCCAGCCATAGGCCCCCAGACACAAACCTCGGCCCGTTTCCCTGGCAAACAAAAGTAAGCTACCCCGCTTCTGGATGGCAGATTGCAGGAGCCACTTTGCACCATCAAACTAGCCCGACAGGTCACTGGTGCCACCTCTGGTCTGGGAACCATCCTGCGTATCGTGGATTCTAATTAGCCAGCCGGCCACTCCCAGCCACAGGCCCCCAAACACAAACAACGGCGCTTTTCCCTGGAAAACAAAACTCGCCTGCCAACTTTTTGATGGCAGATTGCAGGAGCCGCTTGGTACTATCAAATCAGCCCAACTTGGCACTGGTGCCACCTTGTGTCTGGTAACCATCCTGCCTATCGTAGCTTTTCAGGAGCCAGCCGGTCACTCCCAGCCATAGGCCCCCAGACACAAACCTCGGCCCGTTTCCCTGGCAAACACAAGTAAGCTGCCCCGCTTCTGGATGGCAGATTGCAGGTGCCATTTGATACTATCAAACCAGCCCGACTTGGCACTGGTGCCACCTCTGGTCTGGGAACCATCCTGCGTATCGTGGATTCTAAGGAGCCGGCCGGCCACTCCCAGCCACAGTCCACCAAACACAAACAACGGCACTTTCCCCTGGAAAACAAAACTCGCCTGCCAACTTTTTCATGGCAGATTGCAGGAGCCACTTTTCACCATCAAACTAGCCCGACTTGGCACTGGTGCCACCTCTGGTCTGGTCACCATCCTGCCTATCGTAGCTTTTCAGGAGACAGCCGGTCACTCCCAGCCATAGGCCCCCAGACAAAAACCTCGGCCCGTTTCCCTGGCAAACAAAAGTAAGCTACCCCGCTTCTGGATGGCAGATTGCAGGACCTATTTAGTACGATCAAACAAGTCCGACTTGGCACTGGTGCCACCTTGGCTCTGGGAACCATCCTGCCTATTGTGGATTTTCAGGGGTCAGCCGGCCACTCTCAGCCATATGCCCTCAAACACAAACCACGGCCCTTTTCTCTGGAAAACAAAACTCAACTGCCCCTCTTCTGGATGGCAAATTGCAGGACGCACTTGGTACTACAAAAACAGCACAACTTGGCACTGGTGCCACCTTGGGTCTGGTCACCATCCTGCGTATCGAGCATTTTCAGGAGCCAGCAGGTCACTCCCAGCCATATGCCCCCAAAAACAAACCACGGCCCTTTTCTCTGGCAAACAAAACTCAGCTGCCCCGCTTCTGTATGGCAGATTGCAGGAGCCACTTGGTACTATCAAACCAGCCCGACTTGGCACTGGTGCCACCTTGGGTCTGTGAACCATCCTGCGTATTGTGGATTGTCAGGAGCCAGCCGACCACTCTCGGCCACAGACCCCAATCAAAAACAACGACCTGATTCACAGGCAAAAAAAACTCAGCTGCCCCACTTCTGGATGGGAGATTGCAGGAGGCGCTTGACTCTGTCAAACCAGCCCTACTTGGCACTGGTGCCACCTTGGGTCTGGGAACCATGCTGCGTATCATGGAATTTCAGGAGCCAGCCGGCCACTGCCAGCCACAGGACCCAAACACATACCACAGCCCTTTTCTCTGGCAAGCAAAACTCAGCTACCCCGCTTTTAGATGGCAGATTGCAGGAGCTATTTAGTACTATCAAACAAGCCCGACTTGGCACTGGTGCCACCTTGGCTCTGGGAACCATCCTGCCTAGCGTGGATTCTAAGGAGACAGCCGGCCACTGCCAGCCACAGGCCCCCAAACACAAACAACGGCGCTTTTCCCTGGAAAACAAAACTCGCCTGCCAACTTTTTGATGGCAGATTGCAGGAGCTACTTGGTACTATCAAACCAGCCCAACTTGGCACTGGTGCCACCATGGGTCTGGTCACCATCCTGCCTATCGTAGCTTTTCAGGAGCCAGCTGGTCACTCCCAGCCATAGGCCCCCAGACACAAACCTCGGCCCGTTTCCCTGGCAAACAAAAGTAAGCTGCCCCGCTTCTGGATGGCAGATTGCAGGAGCCACTTGGTACTATCAAACAAGCCCGACTTGGAACTGGTGCCACCTCTGGTCTGGGAACCATCCTGCGTATCGTGGATTCTAAGGAGCCAGCCGGCCACTCCCAGCCACAGGCCCCCAAACAAAAACAACGGCGCTTTTCCCGGGAAAACAAAACTGGCCTGCCAACCTTTTGATGGCAGATTGCAGGAGCCACTTGGTACTATCAAACCAGCCCAACTTGGCACTGGTGCCACCATGGGTCTGGTCACCATCCTGCCTATCGTAGCTTTTCAGGAGTCAGCCGGTCACTCCCAGCCATAGGCTCCCAGACACAAACCACGGCCAGTTTCCTTGGCAAACAAAAGTAAGCTGCCCCGCTTCTGGATGGCAGATTGCAGGAGCCACTTTGTGGTATCAAACCAGCCCAACTTAGAACTGGTGCCACCTCTGGTCTCGGAACCATCCTGCGTATCGTGGATTCTAATTAGCCAGCCGGCCACTCCCAGCCACAGGCCCCCAAACACAATGGCGCTTTTCCCTGGAAAACAAAACTCGCCTGCCAACTTTTTGATGGCAGATTGTGTGAGCCACTTGGTACTATCAAACCAGCCCAACTTGGCACTGGTGCCACCATGGGCCTGGTCACCATCCTGCGTATCGTAGCTTTTCAGGAGCCAGCCGGTCACTCCCAGCCATAGGCCCCCAGACACAAACCTCGGCCCGTTTCCCTGGCAAACAAAAGTAAGCTACCCCGCTTCTGGATGGCAGATTGCAGGAGCCACTTTGCACCATCAAACTAGCCCGACAGGTCACTGGTGCCACCTCTGGTCTGGGAACCATCCTGCGTATCGTGGATTCTAATTAGCCAGCCGGCCACTCCCAGCCACAGGCCCCCAAACACAAACAACGGCGCTTTTCCCTGGAAAACAAAACTCGCCTGCCAACTTTTTGATGGCAGATTGCAGGAGCCGCTTGGTACTATCAAATCAGCCCAACTTGGCACTGGTGCCACCATGGGTCTGGTCACCATCCTGCATATCGTAGCTTTTCAGGACCCAGCCGGTCACTCCCAGCCATAGGCCCCCAGACACAAACCTCGGCCCGTTTCCCTGGCAAACACAAGTAAGCTGCCCCGCTTCTGGATGGCAGATTGCAGGAGCCACTTGGTACTATCAAACAAGCCCGACTTGGAACTGGTGCCACCTCTGGTCTGGGAACCATCCTGCGTATCGTGGATTCTAAGGAGCCAGCCGGCCACTCCCAGCCACAGGCCCCCAAACACAAACAACGGCGCTTTTCCCGGGAAAACAAAACTGGCCTGCCAACCTTTTGATGGCAGATTGCAGGAGCCACTTGGTACTATCAAACCAGCCCAACTTGGCACTGGTGCCACCATGGGTCTGGTCACCATCCTGCCTATCGTAGCTTTTCAGGAGTCAGCCGGTCACTCCCAGCCATAGTCTCCCAGACACAAACCACGGCCAGTTTCCTTGGCAAACAAAAGTAAGCTGCCCCGCTTCTGGATGGCAGATTGCAGGAGCCACTTTGTGGTATCAAACCAGCCCAACTTAGAACTGGTGCCACCTCTGGTCTCGGAACCATCCTGCGTATCGTGGATTCTAAGGAGCCAGCCGGCCACTCCCAGCCACAGGCCCCCAAACACAATGGCGCTTTTCCCTGGAAAACAAAACTCGCCTGCCAACTTTTTGATGGCAGATTGTGTGAGCCACTTGGTACTATCAAACCAGCCCAACTTGGCACTGGTGCCACCATGGGCCTGGTCACCATCCTGCGTATCGTAGCTTTTCAGGAGCCAGCCGGTCACTCCCAGCCATAGGCCCCCAGACACAAACCTCGGCCCGTTTCCCTGGCAAACAAAAGTAAGCTACCCCGCTTCTGGATGGCAGATTGCAGGAGCCACTTTGCACCATCAAACTAGCCCGACAGGTCACTGGTGCCACCTCTGGTCTGGGAACCATCCTGCGTATCGTGGATTCTAATTAGCCAGCCGGCCACTCCCAGCCACAGGCCCCCAAACACAAACAACGGCGCTTTTCCCTGGAAAACAAAACTCGCCTGCCAACTTTTTGATGGCAGATTGCAGGAGCCGCTTGGTACTATCAAATCAGCCCAACTTGGCACTGGTGCCACCTTGTGTCTGGTAACCATCCTGCCTATCGTAGCTTTTCAGGAGCCAGCCGGTCACTCCCAGCCATAGGCCCCCAGACACAAACCTCGGCCCGTTTCCCTGGCAAACACAAGTAAGCTGCCCCGCTTCTGGATGGCAGATTGCAGGTGCCATTTGATACTATCAAACCAGCCCAACTTAGAACTGGTGCCACCTCTGGTCTGGGAACCATCCTGTGTATCGTGGATTCTAAGGAGCCGGCCGGCCACTCCCAGCCACAGTCCACCAAACACAAACAACGGCACTTTCCCCTGGAAAACAAAACTCGCCTGCCAACTTTTTCATGGCAGATTGCAGGAGCCACTTTTCACCATCAAACTAGCCCGACTTGGCACTGGTGCCACCATGGGTCTGGTCACCATCCTGCCTATCGTAGCTTTTCAGGAGACAGCCGGTCACTCCCAGCCATAGGCCCCCAGACAAAAACCTCGGCCCGTTTCCCTGGCAAACAAAAGTAAGCTACCCCGCTTCTGGATGGCAGATTGCAGGACCTATTTAGTACGATCAAACAAGTCCGACTTGGCACTGGTGCCACCTTGGCTCTGGGAACCATCCTGCCTATTGTGGATTTTCAGGGGTCAGCCGGCCACTCTCAGCCATATGCCCTCAAACACAAACCACGGCCCTTTTCTCTGGAAAACAAAACTCAACTGCCCCTCTTCTGGATGGCAAATTGCAGGACGCACTTGGTACTACAAAAACAGCACAACTTGGCACTGGTGCCACCTTGGGTCTGGTCACCATCCTGCGTATCGAGCATTTTCAGGAGCCAGCAGGTCACTCCCAGCCATATGCCCCCAAAAACAAACCACGGCCCTTTTCTCTGGCAAACAAAACTCAGCTGCCCCGCTTCTGGATGGCAGATTGCAGGAGCCACTTGGTACTATCAAACCAGCCCGACTTGGCACTGGTGCCACCTTGGGTCTGTGAACCATCCTGCGTATTGTGGATTGTCAGGAGCCAGCCGACCACTCTCGGCCACAGACCCCAATCAAAAACAACGGCCTGATTCACAGGCAAAAAAAACTCAGCTGCCCCACTTCTGGATGGGAGATTGCAGGAGGCGCTTGACTCTGTCAAACCAGCCCTACTTGGCACTGGTGCCACCTTGGGTCTGGGAACCATGCTGCGTATCATGGAATTTCAGGAGCCAGCCGGCCACTGCCAGCCACAGGACCAAAACACATACCACAGCCCTTTTCTCTGGCAAGCAAAACTCAGCTACCCCGCTTTTAGATGGCAGATTGCAGGAGCTATTTAGTACTATCAAACAAGCCCGACTTGGCACTGGTGCCACCTTGGCTCTGGGAACCATCCTGCCTAGCGTGGATTCTAAGGAGACAGCCGGCCACTGCCAGCCACAGGCCCCCAAACATAAACAACGGCGCTTTTCCCTGGAAAACAAAACTCGCCTGCCAACTTTTTAATGGCAGATTGCAGGAGCCACTTGGTACTATCAAACCAGCCCAACTTGGCACTGGTGCCACCATGGGTCTGGTCACCATCCTGCCTATCGTAGCTTTTCAGGAGCCAGCCGGTCACTCCCAGCCATAGGCCCCCAGACACAAACCTCGGCCCGTTTCCCTGGCAAACAAAAGTAAGCTGCCCCGCTTCTGGATGGCAGATTGCAGGAGCCACTTGGTACTATCAAACAAGCCCGACTTGGAACTGGTGCCACCTCTGGTCTGGGAACCATCCTGCGTATCGTGGATTCTAAGGAGCCAGCCGGCCACTCCCAGCCACAGGCCCCCAAACACAAACAACGGCGCTTTTCCCGGGAAAACAAAACTGGCCTGCCAACCTTTTGATGGCAGATTGCAGGAGCCACTTGGTACTATCAAACCAGCCCAACTTGGCACTGGTGCCACCATGGGTCTGGTCACCATCCTGCCTATCGTAGCTTTTCAGGAGTCAGCCGGTCACTCCCAGCCATAGTCTCCCAGACACAAACCACGGCCAGTTTCCTTGGCAAACAAAAGTAAGCTGCCCCGCTTCTGGATGGCAGATTGCAGGAGCCACTTTGTGGTATCAAACCAGCCCAACTTAGAACTGGTGCCACCTCTGGTCTCGGAACCATCCTGCGTATCGTGGATTCTAAGGAGCCAGCCGGCCACTCCCAGCCACAGGCCCCCAAACACAATGGCGCTTTTCCCTGGAAAACAAAACTCGCCTGCCAACTTTTTGATGGCAGATTGTGTGAGCCACTTGGTACTATCAAACCAGCCCAACTTGGCACTGGTGCCACCATGGGCCTGGTCACCATCCTGCGTATCGTAGCTTTTCAGGAGCCAGCCGGTCACTCCCAGCCATAGGCCCCCAGACACAAACCTCGGCCCGTTTCCCTGGCAAACAAAAGTAAGCTACCCCGCTTCTGGATGGCAGATTGCAGGAGCCACTTTGCACCATCAAACTAGCCCGACAGGTCACTGGTGCCACCTCTGGTCTGGGAACCATCCTGCGTATCGTGGATTCTAATTAGCCAGCCGGCCACTCCCAGCCACAGGCCCCCAAACACAAACAACGGCGCTTTTCCCTGGAAAACAAAACTCGCCTGCCAACTTTTTGATGGCAGATTGCAGGAGCCGCTTGGTACTATCAAATCAGCCCAACTTGGCACTGGTGCCACCTTGTGTCTGGTAACCATCCTGCCTATCGTAGCTTTTCAGGAGCCAGCCGGTCACTCCCAGCCATAGGCCCCCAGACACAAACCTCGGCCCGTTTCCCTGGCAAACACAAGTAAGCTGCCCCGCTTCTGGATGGCAGATTGCAGGTGCCATTTGATACTATCAAACCAGCCCGACTTGGCACTGGTGCCACCTCTGGTCTGGGAACCATCCTGCGTATCGTGGATTCTAAGGAGCCGGCCGGCCACTCCCAGCCACAGTCCACCAAACACAAACAACGGCACTTTCCCCTGGAAAACAAAACTCGCCTGCCAACTTTTTCATGGCAGATTGCAGGAGCCACTTTTCACCATCAAACTAGCCCGACTTGGCACTGGTGCCACCTCTGGTCTGGTCACCATCCTGCCTATCGTAGCTTTTCAGGAGACAGCCGGTCACTCCCAGCCATAGGCCCCCAGACACAAACCTCGGCCCGTTTCCGTGGCAAACACAAGTAAGCTGCCCCGCTTCTGGATGGCAGATTGCAGGTGCCATTTGATACTATCAAACCAGCCCGACTTGGCACTGGTGCCACCTCTGGTCTGGGAACCATCCTGCGTATCGTGGATTCTAAGGAGCCGGCCGGCCACTCCCAGCCACAGTCCACGAAACACAAACAACGGCACTTTCCCCTGGAAAACAAAACTCGCCTGCCAACTTTTTCATGGCAGATTGCAGGAGCCACTTTTCACCATCAAACTAGCCCGACTTGGCACTGGTGCCACCTCTGGTCTGGTCACCATCCTGCCTATCGTAGCTTTTCAGGAGACAGCCGGTCACTCCCAGCCATAGGCCCCCAGACAAAAACCTCGGCCCGTTTCCCTGGCAAACAAAAGTAAGCTACCCCGCTTCTGGATGGCAGATTGCAGGACCTATTTAGTACGATCAAACAAGTCCGACTTGGCACTGGTGCCACCTTGGCTCTGGGAACCATCCTGCCTATTGTGGATTTTCAGGGGTCAGCCGGCCACTCTCAGCCATATGCCCTCAAACACAAACCACGGCCCTTTTCTCTGGAAAACAAAACTCAACTGCCCCTCTTCTGGATGGCAAATTGCAGGACGCACTTGGTACTACAAAAACAGCACAACTTGGCACTGGTGCCACCTTGGGTCTGGTCACCATCCTGCGTATCGAGCATTTTCAGGAGCCAGCAGGTCACTCCCAGCCATATGCCCCCAAAAACAAACCACGGCCCTTTTCTCTGGCAAACAAAACTCAGCTGCCCCGCTTCTGGATGGCAGATTGCAGGAGCCACTTGGTACTATCAAACCAGCCCGACTTGGCACTGGTGCCACCTTGGGTCTGTGAACCATCCTGCGTATTGTGGATTGTCAGGAGCCAGCCGACCACTCTCGGCCACAGACCCCAATCAAAAACAACGACCTGATTCACAGGCAAAAAAAACTCAGCTGCCCCACTTCTGGATGGGAGATTGCAGGAGGCGCTTGACTCTGTCAAACCAGCCCTACTTGGCACTGGTACCACCTTGGGTCTGGGAACCATGCTGCGTATCATGGAATTTCAGGAGCCAGCCGGCCACTGCCAGCCACAGGACCCAAACACATACCACAGCCCTTTTCTCTGGCAAGCAAAACTCAGCTGCCCCGCTTTTAGATGGCAGATTGCAGGAGCTATTTAGTACTATCAAACAAGCCCGACTTGGCACTGGTGCCACCTTGGCTCTGGGAACCATCCTGCCTAGCGTGGATTCTAAGGAGACAGCCGGCCACTGCCAGCCACAGGCCCCCAAACACAAACAACGGCGCTTTTCCCTGGAAAACAAAACTCGCCTGCCAACTTTTTGATGGCAGATTGCAGGAGCCACTTGGTACTATCAAACCAGCCCAACTTGGCACTGGTGCCACCATGGGTCTGGTCACCATCCTGCCTATCGTAGCTTTTCAGGAGCCAGCCGGTCACTCCCAGCCATAGGCCCCCAGACACAAACCTCGGCCCGTTTCCCTGGCAAACAAAAGTAAGCTGCCCCGCTTCTGGATGGCAGATTGCAGGAGCCACTTGGTACTATCAAACAAGCCCGACTTGGAACTGGTGCCACCTCTGGTCTGGGAACCATCCTGCGTATCGTGGATTCTAAGGAGCCAGCCGGCCACTCCCAGCCACAGGCCCCCAAACACAAACAACGGCGCTTTTCCCGGGAAAACAAAACTGGCCTGCCAACCTTTTGATGGCAGATTGCAGGAGCCACTTGGTACTATCAAACCAGCCCAACTTGGCACTGGTGCCACCATGGGTCTGGTCACCATCCTGCCTATCGTAGCTTTTCAGGAGTCAGCCGGTCACTCCCAGCCATAGGCTCCCAGACACAAACCACGGCCAGTTTCCTTGGCAAACAAAAGTAAGCTGCCCCGCTTCTGGATGGCAGATTGCAGGAGCCACTTTGTGGTATCAAACCAGCCCAACTTAGAACTGGTGCCACCTCTGGTCTCGGAACCATCCTGCGTATCGTGGATTCTAAGGAGCCAGCCGGCCACTCCCAGCCACAGGCCCCCAAACACAATGGCGCTTTTCCCTGGAAAACAAAACTCGCCTGCCAACTTTTTGATGGCAGATTGTGTGAGCCACTTGGTACTATCAAACCAGCCCAACTTGGCACTGGTGCCACCATGGGCCTGGTCACCATCCTGCGTATCGTAGCTTTTCAGGAGCCAGCCGGTCACTCCCAGCCATAGGCCCCCAGACACAAACCTCGGCCCGTTTCCCTGGCAAACAAAAGTAAGCTGCCCCACTTCTGGATGGCAGATTGCAGGTGCCATTTGATACTATCAAACCAGCCCGACTTGGCACTGGTGCCACCTCTGGTCTGGGAACCATCCTGCGTATCGTGGATTCTAAGGAGCCAGCCGGCCACTCCCAGCCACAGTCCACCAAACACAAACAACGGCACTTTCCCCTGGAAAACAAAACTCGCCTGCCAACTTTTTCATGGCAGATTGCAGGAGCCACTTTTCACCATCAAACTAGCCCGACTTGGCACTGGTGCCACCTCTGGTCTGGTCACCATCCTGCCTATCGTAGCTTTTCAGGAGACAGCCGGTCACTCCCAGCCATAGGCCCCCAGACAAAAACCTCGGCCCGTTTCCCTGGCAAACAAAAGTAAGCTACCCCGCTTCTGGATGGCAGATTGCAGGACCTATTTAGTACGATCAAACAAGTCCGACTTGGCACTGGTGCCACCTTGGCTCTGGGAACCATCCTGCCTATTGTGGATTTTCAGGGGTCAGCCGGCCACTCTCAGCCATATGCCCTCAAACACAAACCACGGCCCTTTTCTCTGGAAAACAAAACTCAACTGCCCCTCTTCTGGATGGCAAATTGCAGGACGCACTTGGTACTACAAAAACAGCACAACTTGGCACTGGTGCCACCTTGGGTCTGGTCACCATCCTGCGTATCGAGCATTTTCAGGAGCCAGCAGGTCACTCCCAGCCATATGCCCCCAAAAACAAACCACGGCCCTTTTCTCTGGCAAACAAAACTCAGCTGCCCCGCTTCTGGATGGCAGATTGCAGGAGCCACTTGGTACTATCAAACCAGCCCGACTTGGCACTGGTGCCACCTTGGGTCTGTGAACCATCCTGCGTATTGTGGATTGTCAGGAGCCAGCCGACCACTCTCGGCCACAGACCCCAATCAAAAACAACGACCTGATTCACAGGCAAAAAAAACTCAGCTGCCCCACTTCTGGATGGGAGATTGCAGGAGGCGCTTGACTCTGTCAAACCAGCCCTACTTGGCACTGGTACCACCTTGGGTCTGGGAACCATGCTGCGTATCATGGAATTTCAGGAGCCAGCCGGCCACTGCCAGCCACAGGACCCAAACACATACCACAGCCCTTTTCTCTGGCAAGCAAAACTCAGCTGCCCCGCTTTTAGATGGCAGATTGCAGGAGCTATTTAGTACTATCAAACAAGCCCGACTTGGCACTGGTGCCACCTTGGCTCTGGGAACCATCCTGCCTAGCGTGGATTCTAAGGAGACAGCCGGCCACTGCCAGCCACAGGCCCCCAAACACAAACAACGGCGCTTTTCCCTGGAAAACAAAACTCGCCTGCCAACTTTTTGATGGCCGATTGCAGGAGCCACTTGGTACTATCAAACCAGCCCAACTTGGCACTGGTGCCACCATGGGTCTGGTCACCATCGTGCCTATCGTAGCTTTTCAGGAGCCAGCCGGTCACTCCCAGCCATAGGCCCCCAGACACAAACCTCGGCCCGTTTCCCTGGCAAACAAAAGTAAGCTGCCCCGCTTCTGGATGGCAGATTGCAGGAGCCACTTGGTACTATCAAACAAGCCCGACTTGGAACTGGTGCCACCTCTGGTCTGGGAACCATCCTGCGTATCGTGGATTCTAAGGAGCCAGCCGGCCACTCCCAGCCACAGGCCCCCAAACACAAACAACGGCGCTTTTCCCGGGAAAACAAAACTGGCCTGCCAACCTTTTGATGGCAGATTGCAGGAGCCACTTGGTACTATCAAACCAGCCCAACTTGGCACTGGTGCCACCATGGGTCTGGTCACCATCCTGCCTATCGTAGCTTTTCAGGAGTCAGCCGGTCACTCCCAGCCATAGGCTCCCAGACACAAACCACGGCCAGTTTCCTTGGCAAACAAAAGTAAGCTGCCCCGCTTCTGGATGGCAGATTGCAGGAGCCACTTTGTGGTATCAAACCAGCCCAACTTAGAACTGGTGCCACCTCTGGTCTCGGAACCATCCTGCGTATCGTGGATTCTAAGGAGCCAGCCGGCCACTCCCAGCCACAGGCCCCCAAACACAATGGCGCTTTTCCCTGGAAAACAAAACTCGCCTGCCAACTTTTTGATGGCAGATTGTGTGAGCCACTTGGTACTATCAAACCAGCCCAACTTGGCACTGGTGCCACCATGGGCCTGGTCACCATCCTGCGTATCGTAGCTTTTCAGGAGCCAGCCGGTCACTCCCAGCCATAGGCCCCCAGACACAAACCTCGGCCCGTTTCCCTGGCAAACAAAAGTAAGCTACCCCGCTTCTGGATGGCAGATTGCAGGAGCCACTTTGCACCATCAAACTAGCCCGACAGGTCACTGGTGCCACCTCTGGTCTGGGAACCATCCTGCGTATCGTGGATTCTAATTAGCCAGCCGGCCACTCCCAGCCACAGGCCCCCAAACACAAACAACGGCGCTTTTCCCTGGAAAACAAAACTCGCCTGCCAACTTTTTGATGGCAGATTGCAGGAGCCGCTTGGTACTATCAAATCAGCCCAACTTGGCACTGGTGCCACCTTGTGTCTGGTAACCATCCTGCCTATCGTAGCTTTTCAGGAGCCAGCCGGTCACTCCCAGCCATAGGCCCCCAGACACAAACCTCGGCCCGTTTCCCTGGCAAACAAAAGTAAGCTGCCCCGCTTCTGGATGGCAGATTGCAGGTGCCATTTGATACTATCAAACCAGCCCGACTTGGCACTGGTGCCACCTCTGGTCTGGGAACCATCCTGCGTATCGTGGATTCTAAGGAGCCGGCCGGCCACTCCCAGCCACAGTCCACCAAACACAAACAACGGCACTTTCCCCTGGAAAACAAAACTCGCCTGCCAACTTTTTCATGGCAGATTGCAGGAGCCACTTTTCACCATCAAACTAGCCTGACTTGGCACTGGTGCCACCTCTGGTCTGGTCACCATCCTGCCTATCGTAGCTTTTCAGGAGACAGCCGGTCACTCCCAGCCATAGGCCCCCAGACAAAAACCTCGGCCCGTTTCCCTGGCAAACAAAAGTAAGCTACCCCGCTTCTGGATGGCAGATTGCAGGACCTATTTAGTACGATCAAACAAGTCCGACTTGGCACTGGTGCCACCTTGGCTCTGGGAACCATCCTGCCTATTGTGGATTTTCAGGGGTCAGCCGGCCACTCTCAGCCATATGCCCTCAAACACAAACCACGGCCCTTTTCTCTGGCAAACAAAACTCAACTGCCCCTCTTCTGGATGGCAAATTGCAGGACGCACTTGGTACTACAAAAACAGCACAACTTGGCACTGGTGCCACCTTGGGTCTGGTCACCATCCTGCGTATCGAGCATTTTCAGGAGCCAGCAGGTCACTCCCAGCCATATGCCCCAAAAACAAACCACGGCCCTTTTCTCTGGCAAACAAAACTCAGCTGCCCCGCTTCTGGATGGCAGATTGCAGGAGCCACTTGGTACTATCAAACCAGCCCGACTTGGCACTGGTGCCACCTTGGGTCTGTGAACCATCCTGCGTATTGTGGATTGTCAGGAGCCAGCCGACCACTCTCGGCCACAGACCCCAATCAAAAACAACGACCTGATTCACAGGCAAAAAAAACTCAGCTGCCCCACTTCTGGATGGGAGATTGCAGGAGGCGCTTGACTCTGTCAAACCAGCCCTACATGGCACTGGTGCCACCTTGGGTCTGGGAACCATGCTGCGTATCATGGAATTTCAGGAGCCAGCCGGCCACTGCCAGCCACAGGACCCAAACACATACCACAGCCCTTTTCTCTGGCAAGCAAAACTCAGCTACCCCGCTTTTAGATGGCAGATTGCAGGAGCTATTTAGTACTATCAAACAAGCCCGACTTGGCACTGGTGCCACCTTGGCTCTGGGAACCATCCTGCCTAGCGTGGATTCTAAGGAGACAGCCGGCCACTGCCAGCCACAGGCCCCCAAACAAAAACAACGGCGCTTTTCCCTGGAAAACAAAACTCACCTGCCAACTTTTTGATGGCAGATTGCAGGAGCCACTTGGTACTATCAAACCAGCCCAACTTGGCACTGGTGCCACCATGGGTCTGGTCACCATCCTGCCTATCGTAGCTTTTCAGGAGCCAGCCGGTCACTCCCAGCCATAGGCCCCCAGACACAAACCTCGGCCCGTTTCCCTGGCAAACAAAAGTAAGCTGCCCCGCTTCTGGATGGCAGATTGCAGGAGCCACTTGGTACTATCAAACAAGCCCGACTTGGAACTGGTGCCACCTCTGGTCTGGGAACCATCCTGCGTATCGTGGATTCTAAGGAGCCAGCCGGCCACTCCCAGCCACAGGCCCCCAAACACAAACAACGGCGCTTTTCCCGGGAAAACAAAACTGGCCTGCCAACCTTTTGATGGCAGATTGCAGGAGCCACTTGGTACTATCAAACCAGCCCAACTTGGCACTGGTGCCACCATGGGTCTGGTCACCATCCTGCCTATCGTAGCTTTTCAGGAGTCAGCCGGTCACTCCCAGCCATAGGCTCCCAGACACAAACCACGGCCAGTTTCCTTGGCAAACAAAAGTAAGCTGCCCCGCTTCTGGATGGCAGATTGCAGGAGCCACTTTGTGGTATCAAACCAGCCCAACTTAGAACTGGTGCCACCTCTGGTCTCGGAACCATCCTGCGTATCGTGGATTCTAAGGAGCCAGCCGGCCACTCCCAGCCACAGGCCCCCAAACACAATGGCGCTTTTCCCTGGAAAACAAAACTCGCCTGCCAACTTTTTGATGGCAGATTGTGTGAGCCACTTGGTACTATCAAACCAGCCCAACTTGGCACTGGTGCCACCATGGGTCTGGTCACCATCCTGCCTATCGTAGCTTTCCAGGAGCCAGCCGGTCACTCCCAGCCATAGGCCCCCAGAAAAAAACCTCGGCCCTTTTCCCTGGCAAACAAAAGTAAGCTGCCCCGCTTCTGGATGGCAGATTGCAGGAGCCACTTTGCACCATCAAACTCGCCTGACTTGGCACTGGTGCCACCTCTGGTCTGGGAACCATCCTGCGTATCGTGGATTCTAATTAGCCAGCCGGCCACTCCCAGCCACAGGCCCCCAAACACAAACAACGGCGCTTTTCCCTGGAAAACAAAACTCGCCTGCCAACATTTTGATGGCAGATTGCAGGAGCCGCTTGGTACTATCAAATCAGACCAACTTGGCACTGGTGCCACCTTGGGTCTGGTAACCATCCTGCCTATCGTAGATTTTCAAGAGCCAGCCAGTCACTCCCAGCCATACGCCCCCAGACACAAACCTCAGCCAGTTTCCCTGGCAAACAAAAGTAAGCTACCCCGCTTCTGGATGGCAGATTGCAGGAGCCACTTGGTACTATCAAACCAGCCCGACTTGGAACTGGTGCCACCTCTGGTCTGGGAACCATCCTGCGTATCGTGGATTCTAAGGAGCCAGCCGGCCACTCCCAGCCACAGGCCACCAAACACAAACAACGGCGCTTTTCCCTGGAAAACAAAACTGGCCTGCCAACTTTTTCATGGCAGATTGCAGGAGCCACTTTTCACCATCAAACTAGCCCGACTTGGCACTCGTGCCACCATGGGTCTGATCACCATCGTGCCTATCGTAGCTTTTCAGGAGCCAGCCGGTCACTCCCAGCCATAGGCCCCCAGACAAAAACCTCGGCCCGTTTCCCTGGCAAACAAAATTAAGCTGCCCCGCTTCTGGATGGCAGATTACAGGACCTATTTAGTACTATCAAACCAGCCCGACGTGGCACTGGAGCCACCTTGGCTCTGGGAACCATGCTGCGTATCATGGAATTTCAGGAGCCAGCCGGCCACTGCCAGCCACAGGACCCAAACACATACCACAGCCCTTTTCTCTGGCAAGCAAAACTCAGCTACCCCGCTTTTAGATGGCAGATTGCAGCAGCCACTTGGTACTATCAAACCAGCCCAACTTGGCACTGGTGCCACCATGGCTCTGGGAACCATTCTGCCTATCGTAGCTTTTCACGACCGAGCCGGTCAGTCCCAGCCATAGGCCCCCAGACACAAACCACGGCCCCTTTCCTTGACAAAAGAAAGTAAGCTGCCCCGCTTCTGGATGGCAGATTGCAGGAACCACTTGGTACTATCAAACCAGCCCAACTTGGCACTGATGCCACCTCTGGTCTGGGAACCATCCTGCGTATCGTGGATTCTAATTAGCCAGCGGGCCACTCCCAGCCACAGGCCCCCAAACACAAACAACGGCGCTTTTCCCTGGAAAACAAAACTCGCCTGCCAACTTTTTGTTGGCAGATTGCAGGAGCCACTTGGTACTATCAAACCAGCCCAACTTGGCACTGGTGCCACCATGGGTCTGGTCACCATCCTGCCTATCGTAGCTTTTCAGGAGTCAGCCGGTCACTCCCAGCCATAGGCCCCCAGACACAAACCACGGCCCGTTTCCCTGGCAAACAAAAGTAAGCTACCCCGCTTCTGGATGGCAGATTGCAGGTACCACTTGGTACTATCAAACCAGCCCAACTTGGCACTGGTGCCACCTTTGGCCTGGGAACCATCCTGCGTATCGTGGATTCTAAGGAGCCAGCCGTCCACTCTCAGCCACAGGCCCCCAAACACAAACAACGGCGCTTTTCCCTGGAAAACAAAACTCGCCTGCCAACATTTTGATGGCAGATTGCAGGAGCCACTTGGTACTATCAAACCAGCCAAACTTGGCACTGGTGCCACCATGGGTCTGGTCACCATCCTGCCTATCGTAGCTTTTCAGGAGCCAGCCGGTCACTCCCAGCCATAGGCCCCCAGACACAAACCTCGGCCCGTTTCCCTGGCAAACAAAAGTAAGCTGCCCCGCTTCTGGATGGCAGATTGCAGGAACCACTTGGTAGTATCAAACCAGCCCAACTTGGCACTGGTGCCACCTTGGGTCTGGGAACCATGCTGCGTACCGTGGATTCCAAGGAGCCAGCCGGCCACTCCCAGCCACAGGCCCTTAAACACAATGGCGCTTTTCCCGGGAAAACAAAACTCGCCTGCCAACTTTTTGATGGCAGATTGCAGGAGCCACTTGGTACTATCAAACCAGCCCAACTTGGCACTGGTGCCACCATGGGTCTGGTCACCATCCTGCCTGTCACTCCCAGCCGGTCACTCCCAGCCATAGGCCCCCAGACACAAACCTCGGCCCTTTTCCCTGGCAAACAAAAGTAAGCTACCCTGCTTCTGGATGGCAGATTGCAGGAACCACTTGGTAGAATCAAACCAGCCCAACTTGGCACTGGTGCCACCTTGGGTCTGGGAACCATGCTGCGTATCGTGGATTCCAAGGAGCCAGCCGGCCACTCCCAGCCAGAGCCCCCAAACACAATGGAGCTTTGCCCTGGAAAACAAAACTCGCCTGCCCACTTTTTGATGGCAGATTGTGTGAGCCACTTGGTACTATCAAACCAGCCCAACTTGGCACTGGTGCCACCATGGCTCTGGTCACCCTCCTGCCTATCGTTGCTTTTCACGACCGAGCCGGTCACTCCCAGCCATTAGCCCCCAGACACAAACCACGGCCCGTTTCCTTGGCAAACAAAAGTAAGCTGCCCCGCTTCTGGATGGCAGGTTGCAGGAGCCACTTTGTGGTATCAAACCAGCCGAACTTAGAACTGGTGCCACCTCTGGTCTCGGAAACATCCTGCGTATCATGGATTCTAAGGAGCCAGCCGGCCACTCCCAGCCACAGGCCACCAAACACAAACAACGGCGCTTTTCCCTGGAAAACAAAACTCGCCTGCCAACTTTTTCATGGCAGATTGCAGGAGCCACTTTTCACCATCAAACTAGCTCAACTTGGCACTGGTGCCACCTCTGGTCTGGGAACCATCCTGCGTATCGTGGATTCTAATTAGCCAGCCGGCCACTCCCAGCCACAGGCCACCAAACACAAACAACGGCGCTTTTCCCTGGAAAACAAAACTCGCCTGCCAACTTTTTGATGGTAATTGCAGGAGCCACTTGGTACTATCAAACCAGCCCAACTTGGCACTGGTGCCACCATGGGTCTGGTCACCATCCTGCCTATCGTAGCTTTTCAGGAGCCAGCCGGTCACTCTCAGCCATAGGCCCCCAGACACAAACCTCGGCTCGTTTCCCTGGCAAACAAAATTAAGCTGCCCCGCTTCTGGATGGCAGATTGCAGGAGCTATTTAGTACTATCAAACCAGCCCGACTTGGCACTGGTGCCACCGTGGCTCTGGGAACCATCCCTCCTATCGTGGATTTTCAGGGGTCAGCCGGCCAGTCTAAGCCATATGCCCTCAAACACAAACCACGGCCCTTTTCTCTGGCAAACAAAACTCAACTGCCCCTCTTCTGGATGGCAAATTGCAGGACGCACTTGGTACTAAAAAAACAGCACAACTTGGCACTGGTGCCACCTTTGTTCTGGTCACCATCCTGCGTATCGGGCATTTTCAGGGCTCAGCCGGCCACTCCCAGCCATATGCCCCCAAAAACAAACCACGGCCCTTTCTTCTGGCAAACAAAACTCAGCTGCCCCCCTTCTGGATGGCAGATTGCAGGAGCCACTTGGTACTACCAAACCAGCCCGACTTGGCACTGGTGCCACCTTGGGTCTGTGAACCATCCTGCGTATCATGGAATTTCAGGAGCCAGACGGCCACTGCCAGCCACAGGACCCAAACACACACCACAGCCCTTTTCTATGGCAAGCAAAACTCGCCTGCCAACATTTTGATGGCAGATTGCAGGAGCCACTTGGTACTATCAAACCAGCCCAACTTGGCACTGGTGCCACCATGGGTCTGGTCACCATCCTGCCTATCGTAGCTTTTCAGGAGCCAGCCGGTCACTCCCAGCCATAGGCCCCCAGACACAAACCTCGGCCCGTTTCCCTGGCAAACAAAAGTAAGCTGCCCCGCTTCTGGATGGCAGATTGCAGGAACCAATTGGTAGTATCAAACCAGCCCAACTTGGCACTGGTGCCACCTTGGGTCTGGTAACCATCCTGCCTGTCACTCCCAGCCGGTCACTCCCAGCCATAGGCTCCCAGACACAAACCTCGGCCCTTTTCCCTGGCAAACAAAAGTAAGCTACCCTGCTTCTGGATGGCAGATTGCAGGAACCACTTGGTAGAATCAAACCAGCCCAACTTGGCACTGGTGCCACCTTGGGTCTGGGAACCATGCTGCGTATCGTGGATTCCAAGGAGCCAGCCGGCCACTCCCAGCCAGAGCCCCCAAACACAATGGAGCTTTGCCCTGGAAAACAAAACTCGCCTGCCAACTTTTTGATGGCAGATTGTGTGAGCCACTTGGTACTATCAAACCAGCCCAACTTGGCACTGGTGCCACCATGGCTCTGGTCATCATCCTGCCTATCGTTGCTTTTCACGACCGAGCCGGTCACTCCCAGCCATTAGCCCCCAGACACAAACCACGGCCCGTTTCCTTGGCAAACAAAAGTAAGCTGCCCCGCTTCTGGATGGCAGATTGCAGGAGCCACTTTGTGGTATCAAACCAGCCGAACTTAGAACTGGTGCCACCTCTGGTCTGGGAACCATCCTGCGTATCATGGATTCTAAGGAGCCAGCCGGCCACTCCCAGCCACAGGACCCCAAACACAAACAACGGCGCTTTTCCCTGGCAAACAAAACTCGCCTGCCAACATTTTGATGGCAGATTGCAGGAGCCACTTGGTACTATCAAACCAGCCCAACTTGGCACTGGTTCCACCATGGGTCTGGTAACCATCCTGCCTATCGTAGCTTTTCAGGAGCCAGCCGGTCACTCCCAGCCATACGCCCCAGACACAAAGCTCTGCCCGTTTCCCTGGCAAACAAAAGTATGCCACCCCGCTTCAGGATGGCAGATTGCAGGAGCCACTTTGCACCATCAAACTAGCCCGACTTGGCACTGGTGGCACCTCTGGTCTGGGAACCATCCTGCGTATCGTGGATTCTAAGGAGCCAGCTGGCCACTCCCAGCCACAGGCCCCCAAACAAAAACCTCAGCCCGTTTCCCTGGCAAACAAAAGTAAGCTACCGCGCTTCTGGATGGCAGATTGCAGGAGCCACTTTGCACCATCAAACTAGCCCGACTTGGCACTGGTGCCACCTCTGTTTTGGGAACCATCCTGCGTATCGTGGATTGTCAGGAGCCAGCCAGCCACTCCCAGCCACAGGCCACCAAACACAAACAACGGCGCTTTTCCCTGGAAAACAAAACTCGCCTGCCAACTTTTTCATGGCAGATTGCAGGAGCCACTTTGCACCATCAAACTAGCTCAACTTGGCACTGGTCCCACCTCTGGTCTGGGAACCATCCTGCGTATCGTGGATTCTAATTAGCCAGCCGGCCACTCCCAGCCACAGGCCACCAAACACAAACAACGGCGCTTTTCCCTGGAAAACAAAGCTCGCCTGCCAACATTTTGATGGTAATTGCAGGAGCCACTTGGTACTATCAAACCAGCCCAACTTGGCACTGGTGCCACCATGGGTCTGGTCACCATCCTGCCTATCGTAGCTTTTCAGGAGCCAGCCGGTCACTCTCAGCCATAGGCCCCCAGACACAAACCTCGGCTCGTTTCCCTGGCAAACAAAATTAAGCTACCCCGCTTCTGGATGGCAGATTGCAGGAGCTATTTAGTACTATCAAACCAGCCCGACTTTGCACTGGTGCCACCGTGGCTCTGGGAACCATCCTGCCTATCGTGGATTTTCAGGGGTCAGCCGGCCAGTCTCAGCCATATGCCCTCAAACACAAACCACGGCCCTTTTCTCTGGCAAACAAAACTCAACTGCCCCTCTTCTGGATGGCAAATTGCAGGACGCACTTGGTACTACAAAAACAGCACAACTTGGCACTGGTGCCACCTTTGTTCTGGTCACCATCCTGCGTATCGGGCATTTTCAGGGCTCAGCCGGCCACTCCCAGCCATATGCCCCCAAAAACAAACCACGGCCCTTTCTTCTGGCAAACAAAACTCAGCTGCCCCGCTTCTGGATGGCAGATTGCAGGAGCCACTTGGTACTACCAAACCAGCCCGACTTGGCACTGGTGCCACCTTGGGTCTGTGAACCATCCTGCGTATTGTGGATTGTCAGGAGCCAGCCGACCACTCTCGGCCACAGACCCCAATCAAAAACAACGGCCCGATTCCCAGGCAAAAAAAGCTCAGCTGCCGCACTTCTGGATGGGAGATTGCAGGAGGCGCTTGATGCTGACAAACCAGCCCGACTTGGCACTGGTGCCACTTTGGGTCTGGGAACGATGCTGCGTATCATGGAATTTCAGGAGCCAGCCGGCCACTGCCAGCCACAGGACCCAAACACACACCACAGCCCTTTTCTATGGCAAGCAAAACTCAGCTGCCCCGCTTTTCGATGGCAGATTGCAGGAGCCACTTGGTACTATCAAACCAGCCCAACTTGGCACTGGTGCCACCTTGGGTCTGGTCACCATCCTGCCTATCGTAGCTTTTCAGGAGCCAGCCGGTCACTCCCAGCCATAGGCCCCCAGACGCAATCCTCGGCCCGTTTCCCTGGCAAACAAAAGTAAGCTGCCCCGCTTCTAGAGAGAAGATTGCAGGACGCACTTGGTACTATCAAACCAGCCCATCTTGGCACTGGTGCCACCACTGGTCTGGGAACCATCCTGCCTTGCGTGGATTCTAAGGAGACAGCCGGCCACTGCCAGCCACAGGACCCCAAACAAAAACAACGGCGCTTTTCCCTGGAAAACAAAACTCGCCTGCCAACATTTTGATGGCAGATTGCAGGAGCCACTTGGTACTATCAAACCAGCCCAACTTGGCACTGGTGCCACCATGGGTCTGGTAACCATCCTGCCTATCGTAGCTTTTCACGACCGAGCCGGTCACTCCCAGCCATAGGCCCCAGACACAAACCACGGCCCGTTTCCTTGGCAAAAAAAAGTAAGCTGCCCCGCTTCTGGATGGCAGATTGCAGGAGCCACTTGGTACTATCAAACCAGCCCAACCTGGCACTGGTGCCAGCTTGGGTCTGGTCACCATCCTGCCTATCGTAGCTTTTCACGACCGAGCCGGTCACTCCCAGCCATAGCCCCCAGACACAAACCACGGCCCGTTTCCTTGGCAAACAAAAGTAAGCTGCCCCGCTTCTGGATGGCAGATTGCAGGAGGCACTTTGTGGTATCAAACCAGCCCAACTTAGAACTGGTGCCACCACTGGTCTGGGAACCATCCTGCGTATCGTGGATTCTAAGGAGCCAGCCGGCCACTCCCAGCCACAGGACCCCAAACACAAACAACGGCGCTTTTCCCTGGAAAACAAAACTCGCCTGCCAACATTTTGATGGCAGATTGCAGGAACCACTTGGTACTATCAAACCAGCCCAACTTGGCACTGGTTCCACCATGGGTCTGGTAACCATCCTGCCTATCGTAGCTTTTCAGGAGCCAGCCGGTCACTCCCAGCCATACGCCCCAGATACAAAGCTCTGCCCTTTTCCCTGGCAAACAAAAGTATGCTACCCCGGTTCAGGATGGCAGATTGCAGGAGCCACTTTGCACCATCATCTAGCCCGACTTGGCACTGGTGCCACCTCTGCTCTGGGAACCATCCTGCGTATCGTGGATTCTAAGGAGCCAGCTGGCCACTCCCAGCCACAGGCCCCCAAAAAAAACCTCAGCCCGTTTCCCTGGCCAACAAAAGTAAGCTACCCCGCTTCTGGATGGCAGATTGCAGGAGCCAGTTTGCACCATCAAACTAGCCCGACTTGGCACTGGTGCCACCTCTGGTCTGGGAACCATCCTGCCTATCGTGGATTCTAAGTAGCCAGCCGGCCACTCCCAGCCACAGGCCCCCAAACACAAACAACGGCGCTTTTGCCTGGAAAACAAAACTCGCCTGCCAACTTTTTGATGGCAGATTGCAGGAGCCACTTGGTACTATCAAACCAGCCCGACTTGGCACTGGTGCCACCATGCGTCTGGTCACCATCGTGCCTATCGTAGCTTTTCAGGAGCCAGCCGGTCACTCCCAGCCATAGGCCCCCAGACACAAACCTCGGCCCGTTTCCCTGGCAAACAAAATTAAGCTGCCCCGCTTCTGGATGGCAGATTGCAGGAGCTATTTAGTACTATCAAACCAGCCTGACTTGGCACTGGAGCCACCTTGGCTCTGGGAAGCATCCTGCCTATTGTGGATTTTCATGGGTCAGCCGGCCAGTCTCAGCCATATGCCCTCAAACACAAACCACGTCGCTTTTCTCTGGCAAACAAAACTCAACTGCCCCTCTTCTGGATGGCAAATTGCAGGACGCACTTGATACTACAAAAACAGCACAACTTGGCACTGGTGCCACCTTGGGTCTGGTCACCATCCTGCGTATCGAGGATTTTAAGGAGCCAGCCGGCCACTCCCAGCCATATGCCCCCAAAAACAAACCACGGCCCTTTCTTCTGGCAAACAAAAATCCGCTGCCCCGCTTCTGGATGGCAGATTGCAGGAGCCACTTGGTACTATCAAACCAGCCCGACTTGGCACTGGTGCCACCTTGGGTCTGTGAACCCTCCTGCGTATTGTGGATTGTCAGGAGCCAGCCGACCACTCTCGGCCACAGACCCCAATCAAAAACAACGGCCCGATTCACAGGCAAAAAAAACTCAGCTGCCCCACTTCTGGATGGGAGATTGCAGGAGGCGCTTGACTCTGTCAAACCAGCCCTACTTGGCACTGGTGCCACCTTGGGTCTGGGAACCATGCTGCGTATCATGGAATTTCAGGAGCCAGCCGGC
The DNA here is from genome assembly GCF_035770615.1 of Melospiza melodia melodia. Classification (NCBI taxonomy): domain Eukaryota; kingdom Metazoa; phylum Chordata; class Aves; order Passeriformes; family Passerellidae; genus Melospiza; species Melospiza melodia. The sequence continues at coordinate 908,626 of NC_086215.1, forward strand.
CACTGCCAGCCACAGGACCCAAACACATAGCACGGCCCTTTTCTCTGGCAAGCAAAACTCAGCTACCCCGCTTTTAGATGGCAGATTGCAGCAGCCACTTGGTACTATCAAACCAGCCCAACTTGGCACTGGTGCCACCATGGCTCTGGTAACCATCCTGCCTATCGTAGCTTTTCACGACCGAGCCGGTCAGTCCCAGCCATAGGCCCCCAGACACAAACCACGGCCCGTTTCCTTGACAAAAGAAAGTAAGCTGCCCCGCTTCTGGATGGCAGATTGCAGGAACCACTTGGTACTATCAAACCAGCCCATCTTGGCACTGGTGCCAGCTTGGGTCTGGGAACCATCCTGCGTATCCTGGGTTCTAAGGAGCCAGCCGGCCACTCCCAGCCACAGGCCCCCAAACAAAATCAACGGCGCTTTTCCCTGGAAAACAAAACTGGCCTGCCAACTTTTTGATGGCAGATTGCAGGAGCCACTTGGTACTATCAAACCAGCCCAACTTGGCACTGGTGCCACCATGGGTCTGGTCACCATCCTGCCTATCGAAGCTTTTCAGGAGCCAGCCGGTCACTCCCAGCCATAGGCCCCCAGACACAAACCTCGGCCCGTTTCCCTGGCAAACAAAAGTAAGCTACCCCGCTTCTGGATGGCAGATTGCAGGACGCACTTGGTACTATCAAACCAGCCCAACTTGGCACTGGTGCCACCTTGGGCCTGGGAACCATCCTGCGTATCGTGGATTCTAAGGAGCCAGCCGGCCACTCCCAGCCACAGGCCCCCAAACACAAACAACGGCGCTTTTCCCTGGAAAACAAAACTCGCCTGCCAACATTTTGATGGCAGATTGCAGGAGCCACTTGGTACTATCAAACCAGCCCAACTTGGCACTGGTGCCACCATGGGTCTGGTCACCATCCTGCCTATCGTAGCTTTTCAGGACCTAGCCGGTCACTCCCAGCCATAGGCCCCCAGACACAAACCTCGGCCCTTTTCCCTGGCAAACAAAAGTAAGCTGCCCCGCTTCTGGATGGCAGATTGCAGGAACCACTTGGTAGTATCAAACCAGCCCAACTTGGCACTGGTGCCACCTCTGGTCTGGGAACCATCCTGCGTATCGTGGATTCTAAGGAGCCAGCCAGCCACTCCCAGCCACAGGCCACCAAACACAAACAACGGCGCTTTTCCCTGGAAAAAAAAACTCGCCTGCCAACTTTTTCATGGCAGATTGCAGGAGCCACTTTGCACCATCAAACTAGCTCAACTTGGCACTGGTGCCACCTCTGGTCTGGGAACCATCCTGCGTATCGTGGATTCTAATTAGCCAGCCGGCCACTCCCAGCCACGGGCCACCAAACACAAACAACGGCGCTTTTCCCTGGAAAACAAAGCTCGCCTGCCAACTTTTTGATGGTAATTGCAGGAGCCACTTGGTACTATCAAACCAGCCCAACTTGGCACTGGTGCCACCATGCGTCTGGTCACCATCGTGCCTATCGTAGCTTTTCAGGAGCCAGCCGGTCACTCCCAGCCATAGGCCCCCAGACACAAACCTCGGCCCGTTTCCCTGGCAAACAAAATTAAGCTGCCCCGCTTCTGGATGGCAGATTGCAGGAGCTATTTATTACTATCAAACCAGCCTGACTTGGCACTGGAGCCACCTTGGCTCTGGGAACCATCCTGCCTATTGTGGATTTTCATGGGTCAGCCGGCCAGTCTCAGCCATATGCCCTCAAACACAAACCACGTCGCTTTTCTCTGGCAAACAAAACTCAACTGCCCCTCTTCTGGATGGCAAATTGCAGGACGCACTTGGTACTACAAAAACAGCACAACTTGGCACTGGTGCCACCTTGGGTCTGGTCACCATCCTGCGTATCGAGGATTTTAAGGAGCCAGCCGGCCACTCCCAGCCATATGCCCCCAAAAACAAACCACGGCCCTTTCTTCTGGCAAACAAAAATCCGCTGCCCCGCTTCTGGATGGCAGATTGCAGGAGCCACTTGGTACTATCAAACCAGCCCGACTTGGCACTGGTGCCACCTTGGGTCTGTGAACCCTCCTGCGTATTGTGGATTGTCAGGAGCCAGCCGACCACTCTCGGCCACAGACCCCAATCAAAAACAAGGGCCCGATTCACAGGAAAAAAAAACTCAGCTGCCCCACTTCTGGATGGGAGATTGCAGGAGGCGCTTGACTCTGTCAAACCAGCCCTACTTGGCACTGGTGCCACCTTGGGTCTGGGAACCATGCTGCGTATCATGGAATTTCAGGAGCCAGCCGGCCACTGCCAGCCACAGGACCCAAACACATACCACAGCCCTTTTCTCTGGCAAGCAAAACTCAGCAACCCCGCTTTTAGATGGCAGATTGCAGCAGCCACTTGGTACTATCAAACCAGCCCAACTTGGCACTGGTGCCACCATGGCTCTGGTAACCATCCTGCCTATCGTAGCTTTTCACGACCGAGCCGGTCAGTCCCAGCCATAGGCCCCCAGACACAAACCTCGGCCCGTTTCCCTGGCAAACAAAAGTAAGCTACCCCGCTTCTGGATGGCAGATTGCAGGACGCACTTGGTAGTATCAAACCAGCCCAACTTGGCACTGGTGCCACCTTGGGCCTGGGAACCATCCTGCGTATCGTGGATTCTAAGGAGCCAGCCGGCCACTCCCAGCCACAGGCCCCCAAACACAAACAACGGCGCTTTTCCCTGGAAAACAAAACTCGCCTGCCAACATTTTGATGGCAGATTGCAGGAGCCACTTGGTACTATCAAACCAGCCCAACTTGGCACTGGTGCCACCATGGGTCTGGTCACCATCCTGCCTATCGTAGCTTTTCAGGACCTAGCCGGTCACTCCCAGCCATAGGCCCCCAGACACAAACCTCGGCCCTTTTCCCTGGCAAACAAAAGTAAGCTGCCCCGCTTCTGGATGGCAGATTGCAGGAACCACTTGGTAGTATCAAACCAGCCCAACTTGGCACTGGTGCCACCTCTGGTCTGGGAACCATCCTGCGTATCGTGGATTCTAAGGAGCCAGCCAGCCACTCCCAGCCACAGGCCACCAAACACAAACAACGGCGCTTTTCCCTGGAAAAAAAAACTCGCCTGCCAACTTTTTCATGGCAGATTGCAGGAGCCACTTTGCACCATCAAACTAGCTCAACTTGGCACTGGTGCCACCTCTGGTCTGGGAACCATCCTGCGTATCGTGGATTCTAATTAGCCAGCCGGCCACTCCCAGCCACAGGCCACCAAACACAAACAACGGCGCTTTTCCCTGGAAAACAAAGCTCGCCTGCCAACTTTTTGATGGTAATTGCAGGAGCCACTTGGTACTATCAAACCAGCCCAACTTGGCACTGGTGCCACCATGGGTCTGGTCACCATCCTGCCTATCGTAGCTTTTCAGGAGCCAGCCGGTCACTCTCAGCCATAGGCCCCCAGACACAAACCTCGGCTCGTTTCCCTGGCAAACAAAATTAAGCTGCCCCGCTTCTGGATGGCAGATTGCAGGAGCTATTTAGTACTATCAAACCAGCCCGACTTGGCACTGGTGCCACCGTGGCTCTGGGAACCATCCTGCCTATCGTGGATTTTCAGGGCCAGCCGGCCAGTCTCAGCCATATGCCCTCAAACACAAACCACGGCCCTTTTCTCTGGCAAACAAAACTCAACTGCCCCTCTTCTGGATGGCAAATTGCAGGACGCACTTGGTACTACAAAAACAGCCCAACTTGGCACTGGTGCCACCTTTGTTCTGGTCACCATCCTGCGTATCGGGCATTTTCAGGGCTCAGCCGGCCACTCCCAGCCATATGCCCCCAAAAACAAACCACGGCCCTTTCTTCTGGCAAACAAAACTCAGCTGCCCCGCTTCTGGATGGCAGATTGCAGGAGCCACTTGGTACTACCAAACCAGCCCGACTTGGCACTGGTGCCAACTTGGGTCTGTGAACCATCCTGCGTATTGTGGATTGTCAGGAGCCAGCCGACCACTCTCGGCCACAGACCCCAATCAAAAACAACGGCCCGATTCCCAGGCAAAAAAAGCTCAGCTGCCCCACTTCTGGATGGGAGATTGCTGGAGGCGCTTGATGCTGACAAACCAGCCCGACTTGGCACTGGTGCCACTTTGGGTCTGGGAACGATGCTGCGTATCATGGAATTTCAGTAGCCAGCCGGCCACTGCCAGCCACAGGACCCAAACACACACCACAGCCCTTTTCTATGGCAAGCAAAACTCAGCTGCCCCGCTTTTCGATGGCAGATTGCAGGAGCCACTTGGCACTATCAAACCAGCCCAACTTGGCACTGGTGCCACCTTGGGTCTGGTCACTATCCTGCCTATCGTAGCTTTTCAGGAGCCAGCCGGTCACTCCCAGCCATAGGCCCCCAGACGCAATCCTCGGCCCGTTTCCCTGGCAAAAAAAAGTAAGCTGCCCCGCTTCTAGATAGAAGATTGCAGGACTCACTTGGTACTATGAAACCAGCCCAACTTGGCACTGGTGCCACCACTGGTCTGGGAACCATCCTGCCTTGCGTGGATTCTAAGGAGACAGCCGGCCACTGCCAGCCACAGGACCCCAAACAAAAACAACGGCGCTTTTCCCTGGAAAACAAAACTCGCCTGCCAACATTTTGATGGCAGATTGCAGGAGCCACTTGGTACTATCAAACCAGCCCAACTTGGCACTGGTGCCACCATGGGTCTGGTAACCATCCTGCCTATCGTAGCTTTTCACGACCGAGCCGGTCACTCCCAGCCATAGGCACCCAGACACAAACCACGGCCCGTTTCCTTGGCAAAAAAAAGTAAGCTGCCCCGCTTCTGGATGGCAGATTGCAGGAGCCACTTGGTACTATCAAACCAGCCCAACCTGGCACTGGTGCCAGCTTGGGTCTGGTCACCATCCTGCCTATCGTAGCTTTTCACGACCGAGCCGGTCACTGCCAGCCATAGCCCCCTGACACAAACCACGGCCCGTTTCCTTGGCAAACAAAAGTAAGCTGCCCCGCTTCTGGATGGCAGATTGCAGGAGGCACTTTGTGGTATCAAACCAGCCCAACTTTTAACTGGTGCCACCACTGGTCTGGGAACCATACTGCGTATCGTGGATTCTAAGGAGCCAGCCGGCCACTCCCAGCCACAGGACCCCAAACACAAACAACGGCGCTTTTCCCTGGAAAACAAAACTCGCCTGCCAACATTTTGATGGCAGATTGCAGGAACCACTTGGTACTATCAAACCAGCCCAACTTGGCACTGGTTCCACCATGGGTCTGGTAACCATCCTGCCTATCGTAGCTTTTCAGGAGCCAGCCGGTCACTCCCAGCCATACGCCCCAGACACAAAGCTCTGCCCTTTTCCCTGGCAAACAAAAGTATGCTACCCCGCTTCAGGATGGCAGATTGCAGGAGCCACTTTGCACCATCAAACTAGCCCGACTTGGCCCTGGTGCCACCTCTGGTCTGGGAACCATCCTGCGTATCGTGGATTCTAAGGAGCCAGCTGGCCACTCCCAGGCACAGGCCCCCAAAAAAAACCTCAGCCCGTTTCCCTGGCCAACAAAAGTAAGCTACCCCGCTTCTGGATGGCAGATTGCAGGAGCCAGTTTGCACCATCAAACTAGCCCGACTTGGCACTGGTGCCACCTCTGGTCTGGGAACCATCCTGCCTATCGTGGATTCTAAGTAGCCAGCCGGCCACTCCCAGCCACAGGCCCCCAAACACAAACAACGGCGCTTTTCCCTGGAAAACAAAACTCGCCTGCCAACTTTTTGATGGCAGATTGCAGGAGCCACTTGGTATTATCAAACCAGCCCGACTTGGCACTGGTGCCACCATGCGTCTGGTCACCATCGTGCCTATCGTAGCTTTTCAGGAGCCAGCCGGTCACTCCCAGCCATAGGCCCCCAGACACAAACCTCGGCCCGTTTCCCTGGCAAACAAAATTAAGCTGCCCCGCTTCTGGATGGCAGATTGCAGGAGCTATTTAGTACTATCAAACCAGCCTGACTTGGCACTGGAGCCACCTTGGCTCTGGGAAGCATCCTGCCTATTGTGGATTTTCATGGGTCAGCCGGCCAGTCTCAGCCATATGCCCTCAAACACAAACCACGTCGCTTTTCTCTGGCAAACAAAACTCAACTGCCCCTCTTCTGGATGGCAAATTGCAGGACGCACTTGGTACTACAAAAACAGCACAACTTGGCACTGGTGCCACCTTGGGTCTGGTCACCATCCTGCGTATCGAGGATTTTAAGGAGCCAGCCGGCCACTCCCAGCCATATGCCCCCAAAAACAAACCACGGCCCTTTCTTCTGGCAAACAAAAATCCGCTGCCCCGCTTCTGGATGGCAGATTGCAGGAGCCACTTGGTACTATCAAACCAGCCCTACTTGGCACTGGTGCCACCTTGGGTCTGGGAACCATGCTGCGTATCATGGAATTTCAGGAGCCAGCCGGACACTGCCAGCCACAGGACCCAAACACATAGCACGGCCCTTTTCTCTGGCAAGCAAAACTCAGCTACCCCGCTTTTAGATGGCAGATTGCAGCAGCCACTTGGTACTATCAAACCAGCCCAACTCGGCACTGGTGCCACCATGGCTCTGGTAACCATCCTGCCTATTGTTGCTTTTCACGACCGAGCCGGTCAGTCCCAGCCATAGGCCCCCAGACAAAAACCACGGCCCGTTTCCTTGACAAAAGAAAGTAAGCTGCCCCGCTTCTGGATGGCAGATTGCAGGAGCCACTTGGTACTATCAAACCAGCCCATCTTGGCACTGGTGCCAGCTTGGGTCTGGGAACCATCCTGCGTATCCTGGGTTCTAAGTAGCCAGCCGGCCACTCCCAGCCACAGGCCCCCAAACACAATCAACGGCGCTTTTCCCTGGAAAACAAAACTCGCCTGCCAACTTTTTGATGGCAGATTGCAGGAGCCACTTGGTACTATCAAACCAGCAAAACTTGGCACTGGTGCCACCATGGGTCTGGACACCATCATGCCTATCGCAGCTTTTCAGGAGCCAGCCGGTCACTCCCAGCCATAGGCCCCCAGACACAAACCTCGGCCCGTTTCCCTGGCAAACAAAAGTAAGCTACCCCGCTTCTGGATGGCAGATTGCAGGACGCACTTGGTACTATCAAACCAGCCCGACTTGGCACTGGTGCCACCTTGGGCCTGGGAACCATCCTGCGTATTGTGGATTCTAAGGAGCCAGCCGGCCACTCCCAGCCACAGGCCCCCAAACACAAACAACGGCGCTTTTCCCTGGAAAACAAAACTCGCCTGACAACATTTTGATGGCAGATTGCAGGAGCCACTTGGTACTATCAAACCAGCCCAACTTGGCACTGGTGCCACCATGGGTCTGGTCACCATCCTGCCTATCGTAGCTTTTCAGGACCTAGCCGGTCACTCCCAGCCATAGGCCCCCAGACACAAACCTCGGCCCTTTTCCCTGGCAAACAAAAGTAAGCTGCCCCGCTTCTGGATGGCAGATTGCAGGAACCACTTGGTAGTATCAAACCAGCCCAACTTGGCACTGGTGCCACCTCTGGTCTGGGAACCATCCTGCGTATCGTGGATTCTAAGGAGCCAGCCGGCCACTCCCAGCCAGAGGCCACCAAACACAATGGCGCTTTTCCCTGGAAAACAAAACTCGCCTGCCCACTTTTTGATGGCAGATTGTGTGAGCCACTTGGTACTATCAAACCAGCCCAACTTGGCACTGGTGCCACCATGGGTCTGGTAACCATCCTGCCTATGGTAGCTTTTCAGGAGCCATCCGGTCACTTCCAGCCATAGGTCCCCAGAAAAAAACCTCGGCCCGTTTCCCTGGCAAACACAAGTAAGCTACCCCGCTTCTGGATGGCAGATTGCAGGAGCCACTTGCTACTATCAAACCAGCCCGACTTGGAACTGGTGCCACCTCTGGTCTGGGAACCATCCTGCGTATATTGGATTCTAAGGAGCCAGCCGGCCACTCCCAGCCACAGGCCCCCAAACAAAATCAACGGCGCTTTTCCCTGGAAAACAAAACTCGCCTGCCAACTTTTTGATGATAATTGCAGGAGCCACTTGGTACTATCAAACCAGCCCAACTTGGCACTGGTGCCACCATGGGTCTCTTCACCATCCTGCCTATCGTAGCTTTTCAGGACCCAGCCAGTCACTCCCAGCCTTAGGCCCCCAGACACAAACCTCGGCCCGTTTCCCTGGCAAACAAAATTAAGCTGCCCCGCTTCTGGATGGCAGATTGCAGGAGCTATTTAGTACTATCAAACCAGCCCGACTTGGCACTTGTGCCACCGTGGTTCTGGGAACCATCCTGCCTATTGTGGATTTTCAGGGGTCAGCCGGCCACTCTCAGCCATATGCCCTCAGACACAAACCACGGCCCTTTTCTCTGGCAAACAAAACTCAACTGCCCCTCTTCCGGATGGCAAATTGCAGGACGCACTTGGTACTACAAAAACAGCACAACTTTGCACTGGTGCCACCTTGGTTCTGGTCACCATCCTGCGTATCGGGCATTTTCAGGGCTCAGCCGGCCACTCCCAGCCTTATGCCCCCAAAAACAAACCACGGCCCTTTTCTCTGGCAAACAAAACTCAGCTGCCCCGCTTCTGGATGGCAGATTGCAGGAGCCACTTGGTACTATCAAACCAGCCCGACTTGGCACTGGTGCCACCTTGGGTCTGTGAACCATCCTGCGTATTGTGGATTGTCAGGAGCCAGCCGACCACTCTCGGCCACAGACCCCAATCAAAAACAACGGCCCGATTCACAGGCAAAAAAAACTCAGCTGCCCCACTTCTGGATGGGAGATTGCAGGAGGCGCTTGATGCTGTCAAACCAGCCCGACTTGGCACTGGCGCCACTTTGGGTCTGGGAACGATGCTGCGTATCATGGAATTTCAGGAGCCAGCCGGCCACTGCCAGCCACAGGACCCAAACACACACCACAGCCCTTTTCTCTGGCAAGCAAAACTCAGCTGCCCCGCTTTTGGATGGCAGATTGCAGGAGCCACTTGGTACTATCAAACCAGCCCAACTTGGCACTGGTGCCACCTTGGGTCTGGTCACCATCCTGCCTATCGTAGCTTTTCAGGAGCCAGCCGGTCACTCCCAGCCATAGGCCCCCAGACACAATCCTCGGCCCATTTCCCTGGCAAACAAAACTTAGCTGCCCCGCTTCTGGATGGCAGGTTGCAGGAGCCTCTTGGTACTATCAAACCAGCCCAACTTGGCACTGGTGCCACCTCTGGTCTGGGAACCATCCTGCGTATCGTGGATTTTCAGGTGCCAGCCGTTCACTCCCAGCCATAGGCCCCCAGACACAAACCTCGGCCCGTTTCCCTGCAAACTAGACTAAGCTGCCCCGCTTCTGGATGGCAGATTGCAGGAGCCACTTGGTACTATCAAACCAGCCTGACTGACTCCTGAAAATCGACCGTAGGCATGACGGCTTCCTGACCAAAGGCGGCACCAGTGCCAAGTCGGTGGCAGGCTGGCTCCTTAAAAAGCTCTATACGCAGGATGGTTCCCAGACCCAAGGTGGCACCAGTGCCAAGTCGGGCTGATTTGTAGTACCAAGGGTGCCCTGCAATTTGCCATCCAGAAGAGGGGCAGTTGAGTTTTGTTTACCAGAGTAAAGGGCCGTGGTTTGTGTTTGGGGGCTATAGCTGAGAGTGGCCGGCTGGCCCCTGAAAATCCACGATACACAGCATCGTTCCGGAGCCAAGTTTGCACCAGTGCTAAGTTGGGCTGGTTTGATAGTACCAAGTGGCTCCCGCAATCTGCCATCCAGAAGCGGGGCAGCTTACTTTGGTTTGCCAGGAAACGTGCCAAGGTTTGTGTCTCGGGGCCTATGGCCAGCAGTGCTCGGCTGGTTCCTGAATATTTATGATAGGCAGGATGGTTCCCAGAGCCAAGGTGGCACCAGTGCCAAGTCTGGCTGGTTTGATACTAACAAGTGGCTCCTGCAATCTGCCATCCAGAAGAGGGGCAGTTGAGTTTTGTTTGCCAGTGAAACGGGCCGAGGTTTGTGTCTTAGGGCCTATGACTGGGAGTGTCCGGCTGGCTCCTGAAAAGCTACGATAGGCAGGATAGGGACCAGACCCATGGTGGCACCAGTGCCAAGTTGGGCTGATTTGATAGTACCAAGTGGCTCCTGCAATCTGCCATCAAGAAGTTGGCAGGCGAGTTTTGTTTTCCAGGGAAAAGCGCCGCTGATTGTGTTTGGGGTCCTGTGGCTGGGAGTGGCCGGCTGGCTCCTTAGAATCCACGATACGCAGGATGGTTCCCAGACCAGAGGTGGCACCTGTGCCAAGTGGGTCCTGGTTGATGGTTGCAAAGAGGCTCCTGCAATATGCCATCCAGAAGTGGGGCAACTAAATTTTGTTTGCCAGAAAATTGGGCCGTGGTTTTTGATGGGGTCTGTGGGTGGAAGTAGCCGGCTGGCCCCTGAAAATCCACGATAGACAGGATGGTCCCCACATCCAAGTTGGCACCAGAGCCAAGTCGAGCTGGTTTGATGGTGCTAAGTGGCTCCTGCAATCTGCTTTCCAGAAGAGGGGCAGGTGATTTTTGTTTGCCAGAGACAAAGTCCGTGGTTTGTTTCTGGGGGCATATGGCGGGGAGTGGCTGGCTGGCTCCTTAAAATCCTCGATACGCAGTATGGTTCCCAGACCCAAGGTGGCACCACTGCCAAGTCGGGCTGTTTTTGTAGTACCAAGTGCGTCCTGCAATTTCCATTCAGAAGAGGGGCACCTGAGTTTTTTTTGCCAGAGAAAAGGGCTGTGGTTTGTGTTTGGGGGCCTGTGGCTTGCAGTGGCCTGCTGGCTCCTGAAAATCAACATTAGGCAGGATAGTTCCCAGAGCCAAGGTGGCACCAGTGCCATGTCGGGCTGGTTTGATAGTACCAAGTGGCTCCTGCAATCTGCCATCCAGAAGCGGGGCAGCTTACTTTTTTTTGCCAGGGAAACGGGCCGAGGATTTTGTCTGGGGGCCTATGTCTGGGAGTGACCGGCTGGCTCCTGAAAAGCTACAATAGGCAGGATGGTGACCAGACCCATGGTGGCACCAGTGCCAAGTTGGGCTGGTTTGATAGTACCAAGTGGCTCCTGCAATCTGCCATCAAAAAGTTGGCAGGCGAGTTTTGTTTTCCAGGGAAAAGCGCCGTTGTTTGTGTTTGGGGGCCTGTCGCTGGGAGTGGCTCTCTGGCGTCTGAGAATCTATGTTACGCAACATGGTTCCCAGACCTGAGGTGGCACCAGTGCCAAGTCGGGCTGGTTTGATGGTGCAAAGTGGCTCCTGCAATCTGCCATCCAGAAGCGGGGTAGCTTCCTTCTGTTTGCCAGGGAAACGGGCCGAGGTTTGTGTCTGGGGGCCTATGGCTGGGAGTGACCGGCTGGCTCCTGAAAAGCTACGATAGGCAGGATGGTGACCAGACCCATGGTGGCACCAGTGCCAAGTTGGGCTGGTTTGATAGTACCAAGTGGCTCCTGCAATCTGCCATCAAAAAGTTGGCAGGCGAGTTTTGTTTTCCAGGGAAAAGCGCCGTTGTTTGTGTTTGGGGGCCTGTGGCTGGGAGTGGCCGCCTGGCTCCTTAGAATCCACGATACGCAGGATGGTTCCCAGACCAGAGGTGCCACCAGTGCCAAGTCGGGCTGGTTTGATAGTAACAAGTGGTTCCTACAATCTGCCATCCAGAAGCGGAGCAGCTTACTTTTGTTTGCCAGGGAAACGGGCCGAGGATTGTGTCTGGGGGCCTATGGCTGGGAGTGGTCGGCTGGGTCCTGAAAAGCTACGATAGGCAGGATGGTGACCAGACCCATGGTGGCACCAGTGCCAAGTTGGGCTGGTTTGATAGCACCAAGTGGCTCCTGCAATCTGCCACCAAAAAGTTGGCAGGCGAGTTTTGTTTTCCAGGGAAAAGCGCCGTTGTTTGTGTTTGGGGGCCTGTGGCTGGGAGTGGCTGGCTGGCTCCTTAGAATCCACGATACGCAGGATGGTTCCCAGACCAGAGGTGGCACCAGTGCCAAGTCGGGCTGGTTTGATGGTGCAAAGTGGCTCCTGCAATCTGCCATCCAGAAGCGGGGTAGCTTACTTTTTTTTGCCAGAGAAACGGGCCGAGGTTTGTGTCTGGGGGCCTATGGCTGGGAGTGACCGGCTGGCTCCTGAAAAGCTGCGATAGGCAGGATGGTGACCAGACCCATGGTGGCACCAGTGCCAAGTTGGGCTGGTTTGATAGTACCAAGGGGCTCCTGCAATCTGCCATCAAAAAGTTGTCAGGCGAGTTTTGTTTCCAGGGAAAAGCGCCGTTGTTTGTGTTTGGTGGCCTGTGGCTGGGAGTGGCTGGCTGGCTATTTAGAATCCACGATACGCAGGATGGTTCATAGACCAGAGGTGGCACCAGTGCCAAGTCGGGCTGGTTTGATAGTACCAAGTGGTTCCTGCAATCTGCCATCCAGAAGCGGGTTAGCTTACTTTTGTTTGCCAGGGAAACAGGCCGAGGTTTGTGTCTGGGGGCCTATGGCTGGGAGTGACCGGCTGGCTCCTGAAAAGCTATGATAGGCAGGATGGTGACCAGACCCATGGAGGCACCAGTGCCAAGTTGGGCTGGTTTGATAGTACCAAGTGGCTCCTGCAATCAGCCATCAAAAAGTTGGCAGGCGAGTTTTGTTTTCCAGGGAAAAGCGCCTTTGTTTGTGTTTGGAGGCCTGTGGCTGGGAGTGGCCGGCTGGCTCCTTTGAACCCAGGATACGCAGGATGGTGACCAGACCAGAGGTGGCACCAGTGCCAAGTCGGGCTGGTTTGATAGTACCAAGTGGTTCCTGCAATCTGCCATCCAGAAGCGGAGCAGTTTACTTTTGTTTTCCAGGGAAAAGCGCCGTTGTTTGTGTTTGGGGGCCTGTGGCTGGCAGTGGCCGGCTGGCTCCTGGAAATCCACGATACGCAGGATGGTTCCCAGACCCATGGTGGCACCAGTGCCAAGTCAGGCTGATTTGATAGTACCAAGTGCGTCCTGCAATCTGACATCCAGAAGCGGGGCAGCTGAGTTTTTTTTGCCATTGAAACGGGCTGTTGTTTTTGATTGGGGTCTGTGGCCGAGAGTGGTCGGCTGGGTCCTGACAATCCACAATACGCAGGATGGTTCCCAGACCCAAGGTGGCACCAGTGCCAAGTCGGGCTGGTTTGATAGTACGAATTGGCTCCTGCAATCTTCCACCCAGAAGGTGGGCCCCTGAGTTTTGTTTCCAAGAGTACAGGGCCGTGGTTTGTGTTTGGGGGCCTATGACTGAGAGTGGCCGGCTGGCCCCTGAAAATCCACGATAGGCAGGATGGTTCCCAGATCCAAGGTGGCACCAGTGCCAAGTCGGGCTGGTTTGATAGTACCAAGCGGCTCCTGCAATCTGCCATCCAGACGCGGGGCAGCGGATTTTTGTTTGCAAGAGAAAAGGTCCGTGGTTTGTGTATGGGGGTATATGGCTGGGAGTGGCCGGCTGGCTCCTCAAAAAGCTCGATACGCAGGATGGTTCCCAGACCCAAGGTGGCATCAGTGCCAAGTCGGGCTGGTTTGGTAGTGCCAAGTGGGTCCTGCAATTTGTCATCCAGAAGAGGGGCAGTTCAGTTTTGTTTGCCAGAGAAAAGGGCCATGGTTTTTGTTTGGGGGCATATGGCTGAGAGTGGCCGGCTGGCCCCTGAAAATCCACGATAGGCAGGATGGTTCCCAGACCCATGGTGGCACCAGTGCCAAGTTGGGCTGATTAGATAGCACCAAGTGGCTCCTGCAATCTGCCATCAAAAAGTTGGCATGCGAGTTTTGTTTTCCAGGGAAAAGCGCCATTGTTTTTGTTTGGGGGCCTGTGGCTGGGAGTGGCCGGCTGGCTCCTTAGAATCCAATATACGCAGGATGGTTCCCAGACCAGAGGTGGCACCAATTCCAAGTCGGGCTGGTTTGATAGTAGCAAGTGGCTCCTGCAATCTGCCATCCAGAAGCGGGGTAGCTTACTTTTGTTTGCCAGGGAAACAGACTGAGGTTTGTGTCTGGGGGCCTATGGCTGGGAGTGACCGGCTGGCTCCTGAAAAGCTACGATAGGCAGGATGGTGACCAGACCCATGGTGGCACCAGTGCCAAGTTGGGCTGGTTTGATAGTACCAAGTGGCTCCTGCAATCTGCCATCAAAGAGTTGGCAGGCGAGTTTTGTTTTCCAGGGAAAAGCGCCGTTGTTTGTGTTTGGGGGCCTGTGGCTGGGAGTGGCCGGCTGGCTCCTTAGAATCCACGATACGCAGGATGGTTTCCACATCGAAGGTAGCACCATTGCCATGGTAGGCTGGTTTGATAGTACCAAGTGCGTCCTGCAATCTGCCATCCAGAAGCGGGGCAGCTTACTTTTGTTTACCAGGGAAACGGGCCGAGGTTTGTGTCTGGGGTCCTATGGCTGGGAGTGACCGGCTGGCTCCTGAAAATCTGCGATAGGCAGGATGGTTACCAGACCCATGGAGGCACCAATGCCAAGTTGGGCTGGTTTGATAGTACAAAGTGGCTCCTGCAATCTGCCATCCACATGCTGGGCAGCTGAGTTTTGTTTGCATGTGAAAAGGGCCGTAGATTTTGTTTGGGGGCCTATGGCTGGCACTTTCCAGCTGGCTCCTTAAAATGCACGATACGCGGGATGGTGACCAGACCAAAGGTGGCACCAGTGCCAAGTTGGGCTGGTTTGATAGAACCAAGTGGCTCCTGCAATCTGCCATCAAAAAGTTGGCAGGCGAGTTTTGTTTTCCAGGCAAAAGCGCCGTTGTTTGTGTTTGGGGTCTGTGGCTGGCAGTGGCCGGCTGGCTTTTGAAAATCCACGATACGCAGGATGGTTCCCAGACCCAAGGTGGCACCAGTGCCAAGTCGGGCTGGTTTGATAGTACCAAGTGCGTCCTGCAATTTGCCATCCAGAAGAGGGACAGTTGAGTTTTGTTTACCAGAGTAAAGGGCCGTGGTTTGTGTTTGGTGGCCTATGGCTGAGAGTGGCCAGCTGGCCCCTGAAAATCCACGATAGGCAGGATGGTTCCCAGATCCAAGTTGTCACCAGTGCCAAGTCGGGCTGGTTTGATGCTGCAAAGTGGCTCCTGCCATATGCCATCCACATGCCGGGCAGCTGAGTTTTGTTTGCATGTAAAAAGGGCCGTAGATTTTGTTTGGGGGCATATGGCTGGCACTTTCCAGCTGGCTCCTTAAAATGCACGATACGCAGGATGGTGACCAGACCAAAGGTGGCACCAGTGCCAAGTCGGGCTGCTTTTTTAGTACCAAGTGCGTCCTGCAATTTGCCATCCAGAAGAGGGGCAGTTGAGTTTTGTTTACCAGAGTAAAGGGCCGTGGTTTGTGTTTGGGGGCCTATGGCTGAGAGTGGCCAGCTGGCCCCTGAAAATCCACGATAGGCAGGATGGTTCCCAGATCCAAGGTGTCACCAGTGCCAAGTCGGGCTGGTTTGATGGTGCAAAGTGGCTCCTGCAATCTGCCATCCACATGCTGTGCAGCTGAGTTTTGTTTGCATGTGAAAAGGGCCGTAGATTTTGTTTGGGGGCATATGGCTGGCACTTTCCAGCTGGCTCCTTAAAATACACGATACGCAGGATGGTTCCCAGACCCAAGGTGGCATCAGTGCCAAGTCGGGCTGTTTTCGTAGTACCAAGTGCGTCCTGCATTTTGCCATCCAGAAGAGGGGGAGTTGAGTATTGTTTGCCAGAGAAAAGGGCCGTGGTTTGTGTTTGGGGGCCTATGGCTGAGAATGGCCGGCTGGCCCCTGGAAATCCACGAGAGGCAGGATGGTTCCCAGACCAGAGGTGGCACCAGTGCCAAGTGGGGCTGGTTTGATAGTACTAAAGAGCTCCTGCAATCTGCCATCCAGAAGCGGGGCAGCTTAATTTTGTTTGCCAGGGAAACGGGCCGAGGTTTGTGTCTGGGGGCCTATGGCTGGGAGTGACCGGCTGGCTCCTGAAAAGCTACGATAGGCAGGATGGTGACCAGACCCATGGTGGCACCAGTGCCAAGTTGGGCTGGTTTGATAGTACCAAGTGGCTCCTGCAATCTGCCATCAAAGAGTTGGCAGGCGAGTTTTGTTTTCCAGGGAAAAGCGCCGTTGTTTGTGTTTGGGGGCCTGTGGCTGGGAGTGGCCGGCTGGCTCCTTAGAATCCATGATACGCAGGATGGTTCCCACATCCAAGGTGGCACCATTGCCATTGTAGGCTGGTTTGATAGTACCAAGTGCGTCCTGCAATCTGCCATCCAGAAGCGGGGCAGCTTACTTTTGTTTACCAGGGAAACGGGCCGAGGTTTGTGTCTGGGGGCCTATGGCTGGGAGTGACCGGCTGGCTCCTGAAAAGCTACGATAGGCAGGATGGTGACCAGACCCATGGAGGCACCAGTGCCAAGTTGGGCTGGTTTGATAGTACCAAGTGGCTCCTGCAATCTGCCATCAAATAGTTGGCAGGCGAGTTTTGTTTTCCAGGGAGAAGCGCCTTTGTTTGTGTTTGGGGGCCTGTGGCTGGGAGTGGCCGCCTGGCTCCTTAGAATCCACGATACACAGGATGGTTCCCAGACCAGTGGTGGCACCAGTGCCAAGTCGGGCTGGTTTGATAATAACAAGTGGTTCCTGCAATCTGCCATCCAGAAGCGGAGCAGCTTACTTTTGTTTGCCAGGGAAACGGGCCAAGGTTTGTGTCTGGGGGCCTATGGCTGGGAGTCACCGGCTGGCTCCTGAAAAGCTACGATAGGCAGGATGGTGACCAGACCCATGGTGGCACCACTGCCAAGTTGGGCTGGTTTGATAGCACCAAGTGGCTCCTGCAATCTGCCATCAAAAAGTTGGCGGGCGAGTTTTGTTTTCCAGGGAAAAGCGCCGATGATTTTCTTTGGGGGCCTGTGGCTGGGAGTGGCCGGCTGGCTCCTTAGAATCCACGATACGCAGGATGGTTCCCAGACCAGAGGTGGCACCAGTGCCAAGTCGGGCTGGTTTGATGGTGCAAAGTGGCTCCTGCAATCTGCCATCCGGAAGCGAGGCAGCTTACTTTTTTTTGCCAGGGAAACGGGCCGAGGTTTTTATCTGGGGGCCTATTGCTGGGAGTGACCGGCTGGCTCCTGAAAAGCTGCGATAGGCAGGATGGTGACCAGACCCATGGTGGCACCAGTGCCAGGTTGGGCTGGTTTCATAGTACCAAGGGGCTCCTGCAATCTGCCATCAAAAATTTGGCAGGCGAGTTTTGTTTTCCAGGGAAAAGCGCCGTTGTTTGTGTTTGGTGGCCTGTGGCTGGGAGTGGCCGGCTGGCTAATTAGAATCCACGATACGCAGGATGGTTCCCAGACCAGAGGTGGCACCAGTACCAAGTCGGGCTGGTTTGATAGTACCATTTGGTTCCTGCAATCTGCCATCCAGAAGCGGGGTAGCTTACTTTTGTTTGCCAGGGAAACAGGCCGAGGTTTGTGTCTGGGGGCCTATGGCTGGGAGTGACCGACTGGATCCTGAAAAGCTACGATAGGCAGGATGGTGACCAGGCCCATGGTGGCACCAGTGCCAAGCTGGGCTGGTTTGATAGTACCAAGTGGCTCCTGCAATCAGCCATCAAAAAGTTGGCAGGCGAGTTTTATTTTCCAGGGAAAAGCGCCTTTGTTTGTGTTTGGGGGCCTGTGGCTGGGAGTGGCCGGCTGGCTCCTTTGAACCCAGGATACGCAGGATGGTTCCCACACCCAAGGTGGCACCAGTGCCAAGTCGGGCTGGTTTGATAGGACCAAGTGGTTCCTGCAATCTGCCATCCAGAAGCGGAGCAGCTTACTTTTGTTTTCCAGGGAAAAGCGCCGTTGTTTGTGTTTGGGGGCCTGTGGCTGGCAGTGGCCGGCTGGCTCCTGAAAATCCACGATACGCAGGATCGTTCCCAGACCAGAGGTGGCACCAGTGCCAAGTCGGGCTGATTTGATATTACCAATTGCGTCCTGCAATCTGACATCCAGAAGCGGGGCAGCTGAGTTTTTTTTGCCATTGAAACGGGCTGTTGTTTTTGATTGGGGTCTGTGGCCGAGAGTGGTCGGCTGGGTCCTGACAATCCACAATACGCAGGATGGTTCCCAGACCCAAGGTGGCACCAGTGCCAAGTCGGGCTGGTTTGATAGTACGAATTGGCTCCTGCAATCTTCCACCCAGAAGGTGGGCAGCTGAGTTTTGTTTCCCAGAGTACAGGGCCGTGGTTTGTGTTTGGGGGCCTATGGCTGAGAGTGGCCGGCTGGCCCCTGAAAATCCACGATAGGCAGGATGGTTCCCAGATCCAAGGTGGCACCAGTGCCAAGTCGGGCTGGTTTGATAGTACCAAGTGGCTCCTGCAATCTGCCATCCAGACGCGGGGCAGCGGATTTTTGTTTGCAAGAGAAAAGGTCCGTGGTTTGTGTATGGGGGTATATGGCTGGGAGTGGCCGGCTGGCTCCTTAAAAAGCTCGATACGCAGGATGGTTCCCAGACCCAAGGTGGCATCAGTGCCAAGTCGGGCTGGTTTGGTAGTACCAAGTGCGTCCTGCAATTTGTCATCCAGAAGAGGGGCAGTTCAGTTTTGTTTGCCAGAGAAAAGGGCCATGGTTTATGTTTGGGGGCATATGGCTAGGAGTGGCCGGCTGGCCCCTGAAAATCCACGATAGGCAGGATGGTTCCCAGAGCCAAGGTGGCACCAGCGCCAAGTCAGGCTGGTTTGATAGTACCAAGTGGTTCCTGCAATCTGCCATCCAGAAGCGGGGTAGAATACTTTTGTTTGCCAGGGAAACAGGCCGAGGTTTGTGTCTGGGGGCCTATGGCAGGGAGTGACCGGCTGGCTCCTGAAAAGCTACGACAGGCAGGATGGTGACCAGACCCAAGGTGGCACCAGTGCCAAGTTGGGCTGGTTTGATAGTACCAAGTGGCTCCTGCAATCTGCCATCAAAAAGTTGGCAGGCGAGTTTTGTTTTCCAGGGAAAAGCGCCGTTGTTTGTGTTTGGGGGCCTGTGGCTGGCAGTGGCCGGCAGGCTTTTGAAAATCCACGATACGCAGGATGGTTCCCAGACCCAAGGTGGCACCAGTGCCAAGTCGGGCTGGTTTGATAGTACCAAGTGCGTCCTGCAATCTGACATCCAGAAGCGGGGCAGCTGAGTTTTTTTTGCCATTGAAACGGGCTGTTGTTTTTGATTGGGGTCTGTGGCCGAGAGTGGTCGGCTGGGTCCTGACAATCCACAATACGCAGGATGGTTCCCCGACCAGAGGTGGCACCCGTGCCAAGTTGGGCTGGTTTGATAGTATGAATTGGCCCTGCAATCTTCCACCCAGAAGGTGGGCAGCTGAGTTTTGTTTCCCAGAGTACAGGGCCGTGGTTTGTGTTTGGGGGCCTATGGCTGAGAGTGGCCGGCTGGCCCCTGAAAATCCACGATAGGCAGGATCGTTCCAAGATCCAAGGTGACACCAGTGCCAAGTCAAGCTGGTTTGATGGTGCAAAGTGGCTCCTGCAATCTGCCATCCAGACGCGGGGCAGCGGATTTTTGTTTGCAAGAGAAAAGGTCCGTGGTTTTTGTATGGGGGTATATGGCTGGGAGTGGCCGGCTGGCTCCTTAAAAAGCTCGATACGCAGGATGGTTCCCAGACCAGAGGTGGCACCAGTGCTAAGGTGGGCTGGTTTGATAGTACCAAGTGGCTCCTGCAATCTGCCATCCAGAAGCGGGTCAGCTTACTTTTGTTTGCCAGGGAAACGGGCCGAGGTATTTGTCTGGGGGCCTAGGGCAGGGAGTGACCGGCTGGCTCCTGAAAAGCTATGATAGGCAGGAAGGTGACCAGACCCATGGTGACACCAGTGCCAAGTCGGGCTGGTTTGATAGTACCAAGTGGCTCCTGCAATCTGCCATCAAAATGTTGGCAGGCGAGTTTTGTTTTCCAGGGAAAAGCGCCATTGTTTGTGTTTGGGGGCCTGTGGCTGGGAGTGGCCGGCTGGCTCCTTAGAATCCACGATACGCAGGATGGTTCCCAGACCAGAGGTGGCACCATTGCCATGGTAAGCTGGTTTGATAGTACCAAGTGCGTCCTGCAATCTGCCATCCAGAAGCGGGGCAGCTTACTTTTGTTTACCAGGGAAACGGGCCGAGGTTTGTGTCTGGGCGCCTATGGCTGGGAGTGACCGGCTGGCTCCTGAAAAGCTACGATAGGCAGGATGGTGACCAGACCCATGGAGGCACCAGTGCCAAGTTGGGCTGGTTTGATAGTACCAAGTGGCTCCTGCAATCTACCATCAAAAAGTTGGCGGGCGAGTTTTGTTTTCCAGGGAAAAGCGCCGTTGTTTGTGTTTGGGGGCCTGTGGCTGGGAGTGGCCGCCTGGCTCCTTAGAATCCACGATACGCAGGATGGTTCCCAGACCAGAGGTGGCACCAGTGCCAAGTCGGGCTGGTTTGATAGTAACAAGTGGTTCCTACAATCTGCCATCCAGAAGCGGAGCAGCTTACTTTTGTTTGCCAGGGAAACGGGCCGAGGTTTTTTTCTGGGGACCTATGGCTGGGAGTGACCGGCTGGCTCCTGAAAAGCTACGATAGGCAGGATGGTGACCAGACCCATGGTGGCACCAGTGCCAAGTTGGGCTGGTTTGATAGCACCAAGTGGCTCCTGCAATCTGCCATCAAAAAGTTGGCGGGCGAGTTTTGTTTTCCAGGGAAAAGCGCCGATGATTTTCTTTGGGGGCCTGTGGCTGGGAGTGGCCGGCTGGCTCCTTAGAATCCACGATACGCAGGATGGTTCCCAGACCAGAGGTGGCACCAGTGCCAAGTCGGGCTGGTTTGATGGTGCAATGTGGCTCCTGCAATCTGCCATCCGGAAGCGAGGTAGCTTACTTTTTTTTGCCAGGGAAACGGGCCGAGGTTTTTATCTGGGGGCCTATGGCTGGGAGTGACCGGCTGGCTCCTGAAAAGCTGCGATAGGCAGGATGGTGACCAGACCCATGGTGGCACCAGTGCCAAGTTGGGCTGGTTTCATAGTACCAAGGGGCTCCTGCAATCTGCCATCAAAAATTTGGCAGGCGAGTTTTGTTTTCCAGGGAAAAGCGCCGTTGTTTGTGTTTGGTGGCCTGTGGCTGGGAGTGGCCGGCTGGCTAATTAGAATCCACGATACGCAGGATGGTTCCCAGACCCGAGGTGGCACCAGTGCCAAGTCGGGCTGGTTTGATAGTACCATTTGGTTCCTGCAATCTGCCATCCAGAAGCGGGGTAGCTTACTTTTGTTTGCCAGGGAAACAGGCCGAGGTTTGTGTCTGGGGGCCTATGGCTGGGAGTGACCGACTGGATCCTGAAAAGCTACGATAGGCAGGATGGTGACCAGGCCCATGGTGGCACCAGTGCCAAGCTGGGCTGGTTTGATAGTACCAAGTGGCTCCTGCAATCAGCCATCAAAAAATTGGCAGGCGAGTTTTATTTTCCAGGGAAAAGCGCCTTTGTTTTTGTTTGGGGGCCTGTGGCTGGGAGTGGCCGGCTGGCTCCTTTGAACCCAGGATACGCAGGATGGTTCCCACACCCAAGGTGGCACCAGTGCCAAGTCAGGCTGGTTTGATAGGACCAAGTGGTTCCTGAAATCTGCCATCAAAAAGTTGGCAGGCGAGTTTTGTTTTCCAGGGAAAAGCGCCGTTGTTTGTGTTTGGGGGCCTGTGGCTGGGAGTGGCCGCCAGACGCCTTATAATCTACTTTACGCAGGATGGATCCCAGAGCCAAGGTGGCACCAGTGCCAAGTCGGGCTGGTTTGATAGTACCAAGTGTCTCCTGCAATCTGCCATCCAGAAGCGGGGTAGCTTACTTTTGTTTGCCAGGGAAACGGGCCGAGGTTTGTGTCTGGGGGCCTATGGCTGGGAGTGACCGGCTGGCTCCTGAAAAGCTACGATAGGCAGGATGGTTACCAGACCCATGGAGGCACCAATGCCAAGTTGGGCTGGTTTGATAGTACCAAGTGGCTCCTGCAATCTGCCATCCACATGCTGGGCAGCTGAGTTTTGTCTGCATGTGAAAAGGGCCGTAGATTTTGTTTGGGGGCCTATGGCTGGCACTTTCCAGCTGGCTCCTTCAAATGCACGATACGCGGGATGGTGACCAGACCAAAGGTGGCACCAGTGCCAAGTTGGGCTGGTTTGATAGAACCAAGTGGCTCCTGCAATCTGCCATCAAAAAGTTGGCAGGCGAGTTTTGTTTTCCAGGGAAAAGCGCCGTTGTTTTTGTTTGGGGGCCTGTGGCTGGCAGTGGCCGGCTGGCTTTTGAAAATCCACGATACGCAGGATGGTTCCCAGACCCAAGGTGGCACCAGTGCCAAGTCGGGCTGGTTTGATGCTGCAAAGTGGCTCCTGCCATATGCCATCCACATGCCGGGCAGCTGAGTTTTGTTTGCATGTGAAAAGGTCCGTAGATTTTGTTTGGGGGCATATGGCTGGCACTTTCCAGCTGGCTCCTTAAAATACACGATACGCAGGATGGTGACCAGACCCAAGGTGGCACCAGTGCCAAGTCGGGCTGCTTTTTTAGTACCAAGTGCGTCCTGCAATTTGCCATCCAGAAGAGGGGCAGTTGAGTTTTGTTTACCAGAGTAAAGGGCCGTGGTTTGTGTTTGGGGGCCTATGGCTGGGAGTGGCCGGCTGGCTCCTTAAAAAGCTCGATACGCAGGATGGTTCCCAGACCAGAGGTGGCACCAGTGCTAAGGTGGGCTGGTTTGATAGTACCAAGTGGCTCCTGCAATCTGCCATCCAGAAGCGGGTCAGCTTACTTTTGTTTGCCAGGGAAACGGGCCGAGGTATTTGTCTGGGGGCCTAGGGCAGGGAGTGACCGGCTGGCTCCTGAAAAGCTATGATAGGCAGGAAGGTGACCAGACCCATGGTGACACCAGTGCCAAGTCGGGCTGGTTTGATAGTACCAAGTGGCTCCTGCAATCTGCCATCAAAAAGTTGGCAGGCGAGTTTTGTTTTCCAGGGAAAAGCGCCATTGTTTGTGTTTGGGGGCCTGTGGCTGGGAGTGGCCGGCTGGCTCCTTAGAATCCACGATACGCAGGATGGTTCCCAGACCAGAGGTGGCACCATTGCCATGGTAAGCTGGTTTGATAGTACCAAGTGCGTCCTGCAATCTGCCATCCAGAAGCGGGGCAGCTTACTTTTGTTTACCAGGGAAACGGGCCGAGGTTTGTGTCTGGGCGCCTATGGCTGGGAGTGACCGGCTGGCTCCTGAAAAGCTACGATAGGCAGGATGGTGACCAGACCCATGGAGGCACCAGTGCCAAGTTGGGCTGGTTTGATAGTACCAAGTGGCTCCTGCAATCTACCATCAAAAAGTTGGCGGGCGAGTTTTGTTTTCCAGGGAAAAGCGCCGTTGTTTGTGTTTGGGGGCCTGTGGCTGGGAGTGGCCGCCTGGCTCCTTAGAATCCACGATACGCAGGATGGTTCCCAGACCAGAGGTGGCACCAGTGCCAAGTCGGGCTGGTTTGATAGTAACAAGTGGTTCCTACAATCTGCCATCCAGAAGCGGAGCAGCTTACTTTTGTTTGCCAGGGAAACGGGCCGAGGTTTTTTTCTGGGGACCTATGGCTGGGAGTGACCGGCTGGCTCCTGAAAAGCTACGATAGGCAGGATGGTGACCAGACCCATGGTGGCACCAGTGCCAAGTTGGGCTGGTTTGATAGCACCAAGTGGCTCCTGCAATCTGCCATCAAAAAGTTGGCGGGCGAGTTTTGTTTTCCAGGGAAAAGCGCCGATGATTTTCTTTGGGGGCCTGTGGCTGGGAGTGGCCGGCTGGCTCCTTAGAATCCACGATACGCAGGATGGTTCCCAGACCAGAGGTGGCACCAGTGCCAAGTCGGGCTGGTTTGATGGTGCAAAGTGGCTCCTGCAATCTGCCATCCGGAAGCGAGGTAGCTTACTTTTTTTTGCCAGGGAAACGGGCCGAGGTTTTTATCTGGGGGCCTATGGCTGGGAGTGACCGGCTGGCTCCTGAAAAGCTGCGATAGGCAGGATGGTGACCAGACCCATGGTGGCACCAGTGCCAAGTTGGGCTGGTTTCATAGTACCAAGGGGCTCCTGCAATCTGCCATCAAAAATTTGGCAGGCGAGTTTTGTTTTCCAGGGAAAAGCGCCGTTGTTTGTGTTTGGTGGCCTGTGGCTGGGAGTGGCCGGCTGGCTAATTAGAATCCACGATACGCAGGATGGTTCCCAGACCCGAGGTGGCACCAGTGCCAAGTCGGGCTGGTTTGATAGTACCATTTGGTTCCTGCAATCTGCCATCCAGAAGCGGGGTAGCTTACTTTTGTTTGCCAGGGAAACAGGCCGAGGTTTGTGTCTGGGGGCCTATGGCTGGGAGTGACCGACTGGATCCTGAAAAGCTACGATAGGCAGGATGGTGACCAGGCCCATGGTGGCACCAGTGCCAAGCTGGGCTGGTTTGATAGTACCAAGTGGCTCCTGCAATCAGCCATCAAAAAATTGGCAGGCGAGTTTTATTTTCCAGGGAAAAGCGCCTTTGTTTTTGTTTGGGGGCCTGTGGCTGGGAGTGGCCGGCTGGCTCCTTTGAACCCAGGATACGCAGGATGGTTCCCACACCCAAGGTGGCACCAGTGCCAAGTCGGGCTGGTTTGATAGGACCAAGTGGTTCCTGAAATCTGCCATCAAAAAGTTGGCAGGCGAGTTTTGTTTTCCAGGGAAAAGCGCCGTTGTTTGTGTTTGGGGGCCTGTGGCTGGGAGTGGCCGCCAGACGCCTTATAATCTACTTTACGCAGGATGGATCCCAGAGCCAAGGTGGCACCAGTGCCAAGTCGGGCTGGTTTGATAGTACCAAGTGTCTCCTGCAATCTGCCATCCAGAAGCGGGGTAGCTTACTTTTGTTTGCCAGGGAAACGGGCCGAGGTTTGTGTCTGGGGGCCTATGGCTGGGAGTGACCGGCTGGCTCCTGAAAAGCTACGATAGGCAGGATGGTTACCAGACCCATGGAGGCACCAATGCCAAGTTGGGCTGGTTTGATAGTACCAAGTGGCTCCTGCAATCTGCCATCCACATGCTGGGCAGCTGAGTTTTGTCTGCATGTGAAAAGGGCCGTAGATTTTGTTTGGGGGCCTATGGCTGGCACTTTCCAGCTGGCTCCTTCAAATGCACGATACGCGGGATGGTGACCAGACCAAAGGTGGCACCAGTGCCAAGTTGGGCTGGTTTGATAGAACCAAGTGGCTCCTGCAATCTGCCATCAAAAAGTTGGCAGGCGAGTTTTGTTTTCCAGGGAAAAGCGCCGTTGTTTTTGTTTGGGGGCCTGTGGCTGGCAGTGGCCGGCTGGCTTTTGAAAATCCACGATACGCAGGATGGTTCCCAGACCCAAGGTGGCACCAGTGCCAAGTCGGGCTGGTTTGATGCTGCAAAGTGGCTCCTGCCATATGCCATCCACATGCCGGGCAGCTGAGTTTTGTTTGCATGTGAAAAGGTCCGTAGATTTTGTTTGGGGGCATATGGCTGGCACTTTCCAGCTGGCTCCTTAAAATACACGATACGCAGGATGGTGACCAGACCCAAGGTGGCACCAGTGCCAAGTCGGGCTGCTTTTTTAGTACCAAGTGCGTCCTGCAATTTGCCATCCAGAAGAGGGGCAGTTGAGTTTTGTTTACCAGAGTAAAGGGCCGTGGTTTGTGTTTGGGGGCCTATGGCTGAGAGTGGCCAGCTGGCCCCTGAAAATCCACGATAGGCAGGATGGTTCCCAGATCCAAGGTGGCACCAGTGCCAAGTCGGGCTGGTTTGATGGTGCAAAGTGGCTCCTGCAATCTGCCATCCACATGCTGTGCAGCTGAGTTTTGTTTGCATGTGAAAAGGGCCGTAGATTTTGTTTGGGGGCATATGGCTGGCACTTTCCAGCTGGCTCCTTAAAATACACGATACGCAGGATGGTTCCCAGACCCAAGGTGGCATCAGTGCCAAGTCGGGCTGTTTTCGTAGTACCAAGTGCGTCCTGCATTTTGCCATCCAGAAGAGGGGGAGTTGAGTATTGTTTGCCAGAGAAAAGGGCCGTGGTTTGTGTTTGGGGGCCTATGGCTGAGAATGGCCGGCTGGCCCCTGGAAATCCACGAGAGGCAGGATGGTTCCCAGACCAGAGGTGGCACCAGTGCCAAGTCGGGCTGGTTTGATAGTACTAAAGAGCTCCTGCAATCTGCCATCCAGAAGCGGGGCAGCTTAATTTTGTTTGCCAGGGAAACGGGCCGAGGTTTGTGTCAAGGGGCCTATGGCTGGGAGTGACCGGCTGGCTCCTGAAAAGCTACGATAGGCAGGATGGTGACCAGACCCATGGTGGCACCAGTGCCAAGTTGGGCTGGTTTGATAGTACCAAGTGACTCCTGCAATCTGCCATCAAATTGTTGGCAGGCGAGTTTTATTTTCCAGGGAAAAGCGCCTTTGTTTTTGTTTGGGGACCTGTGGCTGGGAGGGGCCGGCTGGCTCCTTTGAACCCAGGATACGCAGGATGGTTCCCACACCCAAGGTGGCACCAGTGCCAAGTCGGGCTGGTTTGATAGGACCAAGTGGTTCCTGCAATCTGCCATCCAGAAGCGGAGCAGCTTACTTTTGTTTTCCAGGGAAAAGCGCCGTTGTTTGTGTTTGGGGGCCTGTGGCTGGCAGTGGCCGGCTGGCTCCTGAAAATCCACGATACGCAGGATGGTTCCCAGACCAGAGGTGGCACCAGTGCCAAGTCGGGCTGATTTGATATTACCAATTGCGTCCTGCAATCTGACATCCAGAAGCGGGGCAGCTGATTTTTTTTGCCATTGAAACGGGCTGTTGTTTTTGATTGGGGTCTGTGGCCGAGAGTGGTCGGCTGGGTCCTGACAATCCACAATACGCAGGATGGTTCCCAGACCCAAGGTGGCACCAGTGCCAAGTCGGGCTGGTTTGATAGTACGAATTGGCTCCTGCAATCTTCCACCCAGAAGGTGGGCAGCTGAGTTTTGTTTCCCAGAGTACAGGGCCGTGGTTTGTGTTTGGGGGCCTATGGCTGAGAGTGGCCGGCTGGCCCCTGAAAATCCACGATAGGCAGGATGGTTCCCAGATCCAAGGTGGCACCAGTGCCAAGTCGGGCTGGTTTGATAGTACCAAGTGGCTCCTGCAATCTGCCATCCAGACGCGGGGCAGCGGATTTTTGTTTGCAAGAGAAAAGGTCCGTGGTTTGTGTATGGGGGTATATGGCTGGGAGTGGCCGGCTGGCTCCTTAAAAAGCTCGATACGCAGGATGGTTCCCAGACCCAAGGTGGCATCAGTGCCAAGTCGGGCTGGTTTGGTAGTACCAAGTGCGTCCTGCAATTTGTCATCCAGAAGAGGGGCAGTTCAGTTTTGTTTGCCAGAGAAAAGGGCCATGGTTTATGTTTGGGGGCATATGGCTGAGAGTGGCCGGCTGGCCCCTGAAAATCCACGATAGGCAGGATGGTTCCCAGAGCCAAGGTGGCACCAGCGCCAAGTCAGGCTGGTTTGATGGTGCAAAGTGGCTCCTGCAATCTGCCATCCAGAAGCGGGGCAGCTTACTTTTGTTTGCCAGGGAAACGGGCCGAGGTTTGTGTCTCGGGGCCTATGGCTGGGAGTGACCGGCTGGCTCCTGAAAAGCTACGATAGGCAGGATGGTTACCAGACCCATGGTGGCACCAGTGCCAAGTTGGGCTGGTTTGATAGTACCAAGTGGCTCCTGCAATCTGCCATCAAAAAGTTGGCAGGCGAGTTTTGTTTTCCAGGGAAAAGCGCCGTTGTTTGTGTTTGGGGGCCTGTGGCTGGGAGTGGCCGCCAGACGCCTTATAATCTACTTTACGCAGGATGGATCCCAGAGCCAAGGTGGCACCAGTGCCAAGTCGGGCTGGTTTGATGGTGCAAAGTGGCTCCTGCAATCTGCCATCCACATGCTGTGCAGCTGAGTTTTGTTTGCATGTGAAAAGGGCCGTAGATTTTGTTTGGGGGCATATGGCTGGCACTTTCCAGCTGGCTCCTTAAAATACACGATACGCAGGATGGTTCCCAGACCCAAGGTGGCATCAGCGCCAAGTCGGGCTGTTTTCGTAGTACCAAGTGCGTCCTGCATTTTGCCATCCAGAAGAGGGGCAGTTGAGTATTGTTTGCCAGAGAAAAGGGCCGTGGTTTGTGTTTGGGGGCCTATGGCTGAGAATGGCCGGCTGGCCCCTGGAAATCCACGAGAGGCAGGATGGTTCCCAGACCAGAGGTGGCACCAGCACCAAGTCGGGCTGGTTTGATAGTACTAAAGAGCTCCTGCAACCTGCCATCCAGAAGCGGGGCAGCTTAATTTTGTTTGCCAGGGAAACGGGCCGAGGTTTGTGTCTGGGGGCCTATGGCTGGGAGTGACCAGCTGGCTCCTGAAAAGCTACGATAGGCAGGATGGTGACCAGACCCATGGTGGCACCAGTGCCAAGTTGGGCTGGTTTGATAGTACCAAGTGACTCCTGCAATCTGCCAGCAAAAAGTTGGCAGGCGAGTTTTGTTTTCCAGGGAAAAGCGCCGTTGTTTTGTTTGGTGGCCTGTGGCTGGGAGTGGCCGGCTGGCTAATTAGAATCCACGATACGCAGGATGGTTCCCAGAACAGAGGTGGCACCATTGCCATGGTAGGCTGGTTTGATAGTACCAAGTGGTTCCTGCAATCTGCCATCCAGAAGCGGGGTAGCATACTTTTGTTTGCCAGGGAAACAGGCCGAGGTTTGTGTCTGGGGGCCTATGGCAGGGAGTGACCGGCTGGCTCCTGAAAAGCTACGATAGGCAGGATGGTGACCAGACCCATGGAGGCACCAGTGCCAAGTTGGGCTGGTTTGATAGAACCAAGTGGCTCCTGCAATCTGCCATCAAAAAGTTGGCAGGCGAGTTTTGTTTTCCAGGGAAAAGCGCCGTTGTTTGTGTTTGGGGGCCTGTGGCTGGCAGTGGCCGGGTGGCTTTTGAAAATCCACGATACGCAGGATGGTTCCCAGACCCAAGGTGGCACCAGTGCCAAGTCGGGCTGGTTTGATATTACCAAGTGCGTCCTGCAATCTGACATCCAGAAGCGGGGCAGCTGAGTTTTTTTTGCCATTGAAACGGGCTGTTGTTTTTGATTGGGGTCTGTGGCCGAGAGTGGTCGGCTGGGTCCTGACAATCCACAATACGCAGGATGGTTCCCAGACCAGAGGTGGCACCCGTGCGAAGTTGGGCTGGTTTGATAGTACGAATTGGCCCTGCAATCTTCCACCCAGAAGGTGGGCAGCTGAGTTTTGTTTGCCAGAGTAAACGGCCGTGGTTTGTGTTTGGGGGCCTATGGCTGAGAGTGGCCGGCTGGCCCCTGAAAATCCACGATAGGCAGGATGGTTCCCAGATCCAAGGTGGCACCAGTGCCAAGTCAGGCTGGTTTGATGGTGCAAAGTGGCTCCTGCAATCTGCCATCCAGACGCGGGGCAGCGGATTTTTGTTTGCAAGAGAAAAGGTCGGTGGTTTGTGTATGGGGGTATATGGCTGGGAGTGGCCGGCTGGCTCCTTAAAAAGCTCGATACGCAGGATGGTTCCCAGACCAGTGGTGGCACCAGTGCCAAGTTGGGCTAGTTTGATAGTACCAAGTGGCTCCTGCAATCTGCCATCCAGAAGCGGGGTAGCTTACTTTTGTTTGCAAGGGAAACGGGCCGAGGTTTGTGTCTGGGGGCCTATGGCTGGGAGTGACCGGCTGGCTCCTGAAAAGCTACGATAGGCAGGATGGTTACCAGACCCATGGTGGCACCAATGCCAAGTTGGGCTGGTTTGATAGTACAAAGTGGCTCCTGCAATCTGCCATCCACATGCTGGGCAGCTGAGTTTTGTTTGCATGTGAAAAGGGCCGTAGATTTTGTTTGGGGGCCTATGGCTGGCACTTTCCAGCTGGCTCCTTAAAATGCACGATACGCGGGATGGTGACCAGACCAAAGGTGGCACCAGTGCCAAGTTGGGCTGGTTTGATAGAACCAAGTGGCTCCTGCAATCTGCCATCAAAAAGTTGGCAGGCGAGTTTTGTTTTCCAGGGAAAAGCGCCGTTGTTTGTGTTTGGGGGCCTGTGGCTGGCAGTGGCCGGCTGGCTTTTGAAAATCCACGATACGCAGGATGGTTCCCAGACCCAAGGTGGCACCAGTGCCAAGTCGGGCTGCTTTTTTGTACCAAGTGTGTCCTGCAATTTGCCATCCAGAAGAGGGGCAGTTGAGTTTTGTTTACCAGAGTAAAGGGCCGTGGTTTGTGTTTGGGGGCCTATGGCTGAGAGTGGCCAGCTGGCCCCTGAAAATCCACGATAGGCAGGATGGTTCCCAGATCCAAGGTGTCACCAGTGCCAAGTCGGGCTGGTTTGATGGTGCAAAGTGGCTCCTGCAATCTGCCATCCACATGCTGTGCAGCTGAGTTTTGTTTTCATGTGAAAAGGGCCGTAGATTTTGTTTGGGGGCATATGGCTGGCACTTTCCAGCTGGCTCCTTAAAATGCACGATACGCAGGATGGTGACCAGACCAAAGGTGGCACCAGTGCCAAGTCGGGCTGCTTTTTTAGTACCAAGTGCGTCCTGCAATTTGCCATCCAGAAGAGGGGCAGTTGAGTTTTGTTTACCAGAGTAAAAGGCCGTGGTTTGTGTTTGGGGGCCTATGCCTGAGAATGGCCGGCTGGCCCCTGGAAATCCACGAGAGGCAGGATGGTTCCCAGACCAGAGGTGGCACCAGTGCCAAGTCGGGCTGGTTTGATAGTACTAAAGAGCTCCTGCAATCTGCCATCCAGAAGCGGGGCAGCTTAATTTTGTTTACCAGGGAAACGGGCCGAGGTTTGTGTCTGGGCGCCTATGGCTGGGAGTGACCGGCTGGCTCCTGAAAAGCTACGATAGGCAGGATGGTGACCAGACCCATGGTGGCACCAGTGCCAAGTTGGGCTGGTTTGATAGTACCAAGTGGCTCCTGCAATCTACCATCAAAAAGTTGGCGGGCGAGTTTTGTTTTCCCGGGAAAAGCGCCGTTGTTTGTGTTTGGGGGCCTGTGGCTGGGAGTGGCCGCCTGGCTCCTTAGAATCCACGATACGCAGGATGGTTCCCAGACCAGAGGTGGCACCAGTGCCAAGTCGGGCTGGTTTGATAGTAAAAAGTGGTTCCTACAATCTGCCATCCAGAAGCAGAGCAGCTTACTTTTGTTTGCCAGGGAAACGGGCCGAGGTTTGTGTCTGGGGGCCTATGGCTGGGAGTGACCGGCTGGCTCCTGAAAAGCTACGATAGGCAGGATGGTGACCAGACCCATGGTGGTACCAGTGCCAAGTTGGGCTGGTTTCATAGTACCAAGGGGCTCCTGCAATCTGCCATCAAAAATTTGGCAGGCGAGTTTTGTTTTCCAGGGAAAAGCGCCGTTGTTTGTGTTTGGTGGCCTGTGGCTGGGAGTGGCCGGCTGGCTAATTAGAATCCACGATACGCAGGATGGTTCCCAGACCCGAGGTGGCACCAGTGCCAAGTCGGGCTGGTTTGATAGTACCATTTGGTTCCTGCAATCTGCCATCCAGAAGCGGGGTAGCTTACTTTTGTTTGCCAGGGAAACAGGCCGAGGTTTGTGTCTGGGGGCCTATGGCTGGGAGTGACCGACTGGATCCTGAAAAGCTACGATAGGCAGGATGGTGACCAGGCCCATGGTGGCACCAGTGCCAAGCTGGGCTGGTTTGATAGTACCAAGTGGCTCCTGCAATCAGCCATCAAAAAATTGGCAGGCGAGTTTTATTTTCCAGGGAAAAGCGCCTTTGTTTTTGTTTGGGGGCCTGTGGCTGGGAGTGGCCGGCTGGCTCCTTTGAACCCAGGATACGCAGGATGGTTCCCACACCCAAGGTGGCACCAGTGCCAAGTCGGGCTGGTTTGATAGGACCAAGTGGTTCCTGAAATCTGCCATCAAAAAGTTGGCAGGCGAGTTTTGTTTTCCAGGGAAAAGCGCCGTTGTTTGTGTTTGGGGGCCTGTGGCTGGGAGTGGCCGCCAGACGCCTTATAATCTACTTTACGCAGGATGGATCCCAGAGCCAAGGTGGCACCAGTGCCAAGTCGGGCTGGTTTGATAGTACCAAGTGTCTCCTGCAATCTGCCATCCAGAAGCGGGGTAGCTTACTTTTGTTTGCCAGGGAAACGGGCCGAGGTTTGTGTCTGGGGGCCTATGGCTGGGAGTGACCGGCTGGCTCCTGAAAAGCTACGATAGGCAGGATGGTTACCAGACCCATGGAGGCACCAATGCCAAGTTGGGCTGGTTTGATAGTACCAAGTGGCTCCTGCAATCTGCCATCCACATGCTGGGCAGCTGAGTTTTGTCTGCATGTGAAAAGGGCCGTAGATTTTGTTTGGGGGCCTATGGCTGGCACTTTCCAGCTGGCTCCTTCAAATGCACGATACGCGGGATGGTGACCAGACCAAAGGTGGCACCAGTGCCAAGTTGGGCTGGTTTGATAGAACCAAGTGGCTCCTGCAATCTGCCATCAAAAAGTTGGCAGGCGAGTTTTGTTTTCCAGGGAAAAGCGCCGTTGTTTTTGTTTGGGGGCCTGTGGCTGGCAGTGGCCGGCTGGCTTTTGAAAATCCACGATACGCAGGATGGTTCCCAGACCCAAGGTGGCACCAGTGCCAAGTCGGGCTGGTTTGATGCTGCAAAGTGGCTCCTGCCATATGCCATCCACATGCCGGGCAGCTGAGTTTTGTTTGCATGTGAAAAGGTCCGTAGATTTTGTTTGGGGGCATATGGCTGGCACTTTCCAGCTGGCTCCTTAAAATACACGATACGCAGGATGGTGACCAGACCCAAGGTGGCACCAGTGCCAAGTCGGGCTGCTTTTTTAGTACCAAGTGCGTCCTGCAATTTGCCATCCAGAAGAGGGGCAGTTGAGTTTTGTTTACCAGAGTAAAGGGCCGTGGTTTGTGTTTGGGGGCCTATGGCTGAGAGTGGCCAGCTGGCCCCTGAAAATCCACGATAGGCAGGATGGTTCCCAGATCCAAGGTGGCACCAGTGCCAAGTCGGGCTGGTTTGATGGTGCAAAGTGGCTCCTGCAATCTGCCATCCACATGCTGTGCAGCTGAGTTTTGTTTGCATGTGAAAAGGGCCGTAGATTTTGTTTGGGGGCATATGGCTGGCACTTTCCAGCTGGCTCCTTAAAATACACGATACGCAGGATGGTTCCCAGACCCAAGGTGGCATCAGTGCCAAGTCGGGCTGTTTTCGTAGTACCAAGTGCGTCCTGCATTTTGCCATCCAGAAGAGGGGGAGTTGAGTATTGTTTGCCAGAGAAAAGGGCCGTGGTTTGTGTTTGGGGGCCTATGGCTGAGAATGGCCGGCTGGCCCCTGGAAATCCACGAGAGGCAGGATGGTTCCCAGACCAGAGGTGGCACCAGTGCCAAGTCGGGCTGGTTTGATAGTACTAAAGAGCTCCTGCAATCTGCCATCCAGAAGCGGGGCAGCTTAATTTTGTTTGCCAGGGAAACGGGCCGAGGTTTGTGTCAAGGGGCCTATGGCTGGGAGTGACCGGCTGGCTCCTGAAAAGCTACGATAGGCAGGATGGTGACCAGACCCATGGTGGCACCAGTGCCAAGTTGGGCTGGTTTGATAGTACCAAGTGACTCCTGCAATCTGCCATCAAATTGTTGGCAGGCGAGTTTTATTTTCCAGGGAAAAGCGCCTTTGTTTTTGTTTGGGGACCTGTGGCTGGGAGGGGCCGGCTGGCTCCTTTGAACCCAGGATACGCAGGATGGTTCCCACACCCAAGGTGGCACCAGTGCCAAGTCGGGCTGGTTTGATAGGACCAAGTGGTTCCTGCAATCTGCCATCCAGAAGCGGAGCAGCTTACTTTTGTTTTCCAGGGAAAAGCGCCGTTGTTTGTGTTTGGGGGCCTGTGGCTGGCAGTGGCCGGCTGGCTCCTGAAAATCCACGATACGCAGGATGGTTCCCAGACCAGAGGTGGCACCAGTGCCAAGTCGGGCTGATTTGATATTACCAATTGCGTCCTGCAATCTGACATCCAGAAGCGGGGCAGCTGATTTTTTTTGCCATTGAAACGGGCTGTTGTTTTTGATTGGGGTCTGTGGCCGAGAGTGGTCGGCTGGGTCCTGACAATCCACAATACGCAGGATGGTTCCCAGACCCAAGGTGGCACCAGTGCCAAGTCGGGCTGGTTTGATAGTACGAATTGGCTCCTGCAATCTTCCACCCAGAAGGTGGGCAGCTGAGTTTTGTTTCCCAGAGTACAGGGCCGTGGTTTGTGTTTGGGGGCCTATGGCTGAGAGTGGCCGGCTGGCCCCTGAAAATCCACGATAGGCAGGATGGTTCCCAGATCCAAGGTGGCACCAGTGCCAAGTCGGGCTGGTTTGATAGTACCAAGTGGCTCCTGCAATCTGCCATCCAGACGCGGGGCAGCGGATTTTTGTTTGCAAGAGAAAAGGTCCGTGGTTTGTGTATGGGGGTATATGGCTGGGAGTGGCCGGCTGGCTCCTTAAAAAGCTCGATACGCAGGATGGTTCCCAGACCCAAGGTGGCATCAGTGCCAAGTCGGGCTGGTTTGGTAGTACCAAGTGCGTCCTGCAATTTGTCATCCAGAAGAGGGGCAGTTCAGTTTTGTTTGCCAGAGAAAAGGGCCATGGTTTATGTTTGGGGGCATATGGCTGAGAGTGGCCGGCTGGCCCCTGAAAATCCACGATAGGCAGGATGGTTCCCAGAGCCAAGGTGGCACCAGCGCCAAGTCAGGCTGGTTTGATGGTGCAAAGTGGCTCCTGCAATCTGCCATCCAGAAGCGGGGCAGCTTACTTTTGTTTGCCAGGGAAACGGGCCGAGGTTTGTGTCTCGGGGCCTATGGCTGGGAGTGACCGGCTGGCTCCTGAAAAGCTACGATAGGCAGGATGGTTACCAGACCCATGGTGGCACCAGTGCCAAGTTGGGCTGGTTTGATAGTACCAAGTGGCTCCTGCAATCTGCCATCAAAAAGTTGGCAGGCGAGTTTTGTTTTCCAGGGAAAAGCGCCGTTGTTTGTGTTTGGGGGCCTGTGGCTGGGAGTGGCCGCCAGACGCCTTATAATCTACTTTACGCAGGATGGATCCCAGAGCCAAGGTGGCACCAGTGCCAAGTCGGGCTGGTTTGATGGTGCAAAGTGGCTCCTGCAATCTGCCATCCACATGCTGTGCAGCTGAGTTTTGTTTGCATGTGAAAAGGGCCGTAGATTTTGTTTGGGGGCATATGGCTGGCACTTTCCAGCTGGCTCCTTAAAATACACGATACGCAGGATGGTTCCCAGACCCAAGGTGGCATCAGCGCCAAGTCGGGCTGTTTTCGTAGTACCAAGTGCGTCCTGCATTTTGCCATCCAGAAGAGGGGCAGTTGAGTATTGTTTGCCAGAGAAAAGGGCCGTGGTTTGTGTTTGGGGGCCTATGGCTGAGAATGGCCGGCTGGCCCCTGGAAATCCACGAGAGGCAGGATGGTTCCCAGACCAGAGGTGGCACCAGCACCAAGTCGGGCTGGTTTGATAGTACTAAAGAGCTCCTGCAACCTGCCATCCAGAAGCGGGGCAGCTTAATTTTGTTTGCCAGGGAAACGGGCCGAGGTTTGTGTCTGGGGGCCTATGGCTGGGAGTGACCAGCTGGCTCCTGAAAAGCTACGATAGGCAGGATGGTGACCAGACCCATGGTGGCACCAGTGCCAAGTTGGGCTGGTTTGATAGTACCAAGTGACTCCTGCAATCTGCCAGCAAAAAGTTGGCAGGCGAGTTTTGTTTTCCAGGGAAAAGCGCCGTTGTTTTGTTTGGTGGCCTGTGGCTGGGAGTGGCCGGCTGGCTAATTAGAATCCACGATACGCAGGATGGTTCCCAGAACAGAGGTGGCACCATTGCCATGGTAGGCTGGTTTGATAGTACCAAGTGGTTCCTGCAATCTGCCATCCAGAAGCGGGGTAGCATACTTTTGTTTGCCAGGGAAACAGGCCGAGGTTTGTGTCTGGGGGCCTATGGCAGGGAGTGACCGGCTGGCTCCTGAAAAGCTACGATAGGCAGGATGGTGACCAGACCCATGGAGGCACCAGTGCCAAGTTGGGCTGGTTTGATAGAACCAAGTGGCTCCTGCAATCTGCCATCAAAAAGTTGGCAGGCGAGTTTTGTTTTCCAGGGAAAAGCGCCGTTGTTTGTGTTTGGGGGCCTGTGGCTGGCAGTGGCCGGGTGGCTTTTGAAAATCCACGATACGCAGGATGGTTCCCAGACCCAAGGTGGCACCAGTGCCAAGTCGGGCTGGTTTGATATTACCAAGTGCGTCCTGCAATCTGACATCCAGAAGCGGGGCAGCTGAGTTTTTTTTGCCATTGAAACGGGCTGTTGTTTTTGATTGGGGTCTGTGGCCGAGAGTGGTCGGCTGGGTCCTGACAATCCACAATACGCAGGATGGTTCCCAGACCAGAGGTGGCACCCGTGCGAAGTTGGGCTGGTTTGATAGTACGAATTGGCCCTGCAATCTTCCACCCAGAAGGTGGGCAGCTGAGTTTTGTTTGCCAGAGTAAACGGCCGTGGTTTGTGTTTGGGGGCCTATGGCTGAGAGTGGCCGGCTGGCCCCTGAAAATCCACGATAGGCAGGATGGTTCCCAGATCCAAGGTGGCACCAGTGCCAAGTCAGGCTGGTTTGATGGTGCAAAGTGGCTCCTGCAATCTGCCATCCAGACGCGGGGCAGCGGATTTTTGTTTGCAAGAGAAAAGGTCGGTGGTTTGTGTATGGGGGTATATGGCTGGGAGTGGCCGGCTGGCTCCTTAAAAAGCTCGATACGCAGGATGGTTCCCAGACCAGTGGTGGCACCAGTGCCAAGTTGGGCTAGTTTGATAGTACCAAGTGGCTCCTGCAATCTGCCATCCAGAAGCGGGGTAGCTTACTTTTGTTTGCAAGGGAAACGGGCCGAGGTTTGTGTCTGGGGGCCTATGGCTGGGAGTGACCGGCTGGCTCCTGAAAAGCTACGATAGGCAGGATGGTTACCAGACCCATGGTGGCACCAATGCCAAGTTGGGCTGGTTTGATAGTACAAAGTGGCTCCTGCAATCTGCCATCCACATGCTGGGCAGCTGAGTTTTGTTTGCATGTGAAAAGGGCCGTAGATTTTGTTTGGGGGCCTATGGCTGGCACTTTCCAGCTGGCTCCTTAAAATGCACGATACGCGGGATGGTGACCAGACCAAAGGTGGCACCAGTGCCAAGTTGGGCTGGTTTGATAGAACCAAGTGGCTCCTGCAATCTGCCATCAAAAAGTTGGCAGGCGAGTTTTGTTTTCCAGGGAAAAGCGCCGTTGTTTGTGTTTGGGGGCCTGTGGCTGGCAGTGGCCGGCTGGCTTTTGAAAATCCACGATACGCAGGATGGTTCCCAGACCCAAGGTGGCACCAGTGCCAAGTCGGGCTGCTTTTTTGTACCAAGTGTGTCCTGCAATTTGCCATCCAGAAGAGGGGCAGTTGAGTTTTGTTTACCAGAGTAAAGGGCCGTGGTTTGTGTTTGGGGGCCTATGGCTGAGAGTGGCCAGCTGGCCCCTGAAAATCCACGATAGGCAGGATGGTTCCCAGATCCAAGGTGGCACCAGTGCCAAGTCGGGCTGGTTTGATGGTGCAAAGTGGCTCCTGCAATCTGCCATCCACATGCTGTGCAGCTGAGTTTTGTTTTCATGTGAAAAGGGCCGTAGATTTTGTTTGGGGGCATATGGCTGGCACTTTCCAGCTGGCTCCTTAAAATGCACGATACGCAGGATGGTGACCAGACCAAAGGTGGCACCAGTGCCAAGTCGGGCTGCTTTTTTAGTACCAAGTGCGTCCTGCAATTTGCCATCCAGAAGAGGGGCAGTTGAGTTTTGTTTACCAGAGTAAAAGGCCGTGGTTTGTGTTTGGGGGCCTATGCCTGAGAATGGCCGGCTGGCCCCTGGAAATCCACGAGAGGCAGGATGGTTCCCAGACCAGAGGTGGCACCAGTGCCAAGTCGGGCTGGTTTGATAGTACTAAAGAGCTCCTGCAATCTGCCATCCAGAAGCGGGGCAGCTTAATTTTGTTTACCAGGGAAACGGGCCGAGGTTTGTGTCTGGGCGCCTATGGCTGGGAGTGACCGGCTGGCTCCTGAAAAGCTACGATAGGCAGGATGGTGACCAGACCCATGGTGGCACCAGTGCCAAGTTGGGCTGGTTTGATAGTACCAAGTGGCTCCTGCAATCTACCATCAAAAAGTTGGCGGGCGAGTTTTGTTTTCCCGGGAAAAGCGCCGTTGTTTGTGTTTGGGGGCCTGTGGCTGGGAGTGGCCGCCTGGCTCCTTAGAATCCACGATACGCAGGATGGTTCCCAGACCAGAGGTGGCACCAGTGCCAAGTCGGGCTGGTTTGATAGTAAAAAGTGGTTCCTACAATCTGCCATCCAGAAGCAGAGCAGCTTACTTTTGTTTGCCAGGGAAACGGGCCGAGGTTTGTGTCTGGGGGCCTATGGCTGGGAGTTACCGGCTGGCTCCTGAAAAGCTACGATAGGCAGGATGGTGACCAGACCCATGGTGGTACCAGTGCCAAGTTGGGCTGGTTTGATAGCACCAAGTGGCTCCTGCAATCTGCCATCAAAAAGTTGGCAGGCGAGTTTTGTTTTCCAGGGAAAAGCTCCGTTGTTTTTGTTTGGTGGCCTGTGGCTGGGAGTGGCCGGCTGGCTCCTTAGAATCCACGATACGCAGGATGGTTCCCAGACCAGAGGTGGCACCAGTGCCACGTCGGGCTGGTTTGATAGTGCAAAGTGGCTCCTGCAATCTGCCATCCAGAAGCGGGGTAGCTTACTTTTTTTTGCCAGGGAAATGGGCCGAGGTTTGTGTCTGAGGGCCTATGGCTGGAAGTGACCGGCTGGCTCCTGAAAAGCTGCGATAGGCAGGATGGTGACCAGACCCATGGTGGCAGCAGTGCCAAGTTGGGCTGGTTTGATAGTACCAAGTGGCTCCTGCAATATGACATCAAAATTTTGGCAGGCGAGTTTTGTTTTCCAGGGAAAAGCGCCGTTGTTTTTGTTTGGGGGCCTGTGGCTGGGAGTGGCCGGCTGGCTCCTTAGAATCCACGATACGCAGGATGGTTCCCAGATCAGAGGTGGCACCAGTGCCAAGTCAGGCTGGTTTGATAGTACCAAGTCGTTCCTGCAATCTCCCATCCAGAAGCGGGGCAGCTGAGTTTTTTTTGCCTGTGAAACGGGCCGTTCTTTTTCATTGGGGTCTGTGGCTTGCAGTTGTCGGCTGGCTCCTGACAATCCACAATATGCAGGATCGTTCCCAGACCCAAGGTGGCACCAGTGCCACGTCGGGCTGGTTTGATAGTACAAAGTGGCTCCTGCAATCTGCCATCCACATGCTGGGCAGCTGAGTTTTGTTTGCATGTGAAAAGGGCCGTAGATTTTGTTTGGGGGCATATGGCTGGCAGTTTCCAGCTGGCTCCTTAAAATGCACGATACGCAGGATGGTGACCAGACCAAAGGTGGC
Source organism: Melospiza melodia melodia (assembly GCF_035770615.1). Classification (NCBI taxonomy): domain Eukaryota; kingdom Metazoa; phylum Chordata; class Aves; order Passeriformes; family Passerellidae; genus Melospiza; species Melospiza melodia. The sequence continues at coordinate 948,115 of NC_086215.1, forward strand.
ACCAGTGCCAAGTCGGGCTGCTTTTTTAGTACCAAGTGCGTCCTGCAATTTGCCATCCAGAAGAGGGGCAGTTGAGTTTTGTTTACCAGAGTAAAGGGCCGTGGTTTGTGTTTGGGGGCCTATGGCTGAGAGTGGCCAGCTGGCCCCTGAAAATCCACGATAGGCAGGATGGTTCCCAGATCCAAGGTGGCACCAGTGCCAAGTCGGGCTGGTTTGATGGTGCAAAGTGGCTCCTGCAATCTGCCATCCACATGCTGTGCAGCTGAGTTTTGTTTGCATGTGAAAAGGGCCGTAGATTTTGTTTGGGGGCATATGGCTGGCACTTTCCAGCTGGCTCCTTAAAATACACGATACGCAGGATGGTTCCCAGACCCAAGGTGGCATCAGTGCCAAGTCGGGCTGTTTTCGTAGTACCAAGTGCGTCCTGCATTTTGCCATCCAGAAGAGGGGCAGTTGAGTATTGTTTGCCAGAGAAAAGGGCCGTGGTTTGTGTTTGGGGGCCTATGGCTGAGAATGGCCGGCGGGCCCCTGGAAATCCACGAGAGGCAGGATGGTTCCCAGACCAGAGGTGGCACCAGCGCCAAGTCGGGCTGGTTTGATAGTACTAAAGAGCTCCTGCAACCTGCCATCCAGAAGCGGGGCAGCTTAATTTTGTTTGCCAGGGAAACGGGCCGAGGTTTGTGTCTCGGGGCCTATGGCTGGGAGTGACCGGCTGGCTCCTGAAAAGCTACGATAGGCAGGATGGTGACCAGACCCATGGTGGCACCAGTGCCAAGTTGGGCTGGTTTGATAGCACCAAGTGGCTCCTGCAATCTGCCATCAAAAAGTTGGCAGGTGAGTTTTGTTTTCCAGGGAAAAGCGCCGTTGTTTGTGTTTGGGGGCCTGTGGCTGGGAGTGGCCGGCTGGCTCCTTAGAATCCACGATACGCAGGATGGTTCCCAGACCAGAGGTGGCACCAGTGCCAAGTCGGGCTGGTTTGATAGTACCAATTGGCTCCTGCAATCTGCCCTCCAGAAGCGGGGCAGCTTGCTTTTGTTTGCCAGGGAAACGGGCCGAGCTTTGTGTCTGGGGGCCTATGGCTGGCAGTGGCCGGCTGGCTTTTGAAAATCCACGATACGCAGGATGGTTCCCAGACCCAAGCTGGCACCAGTGCCAAGTCGGGCTGGTTTGATAGTACCAAGTGCGTCCTGCAATCTGACATCCAGAAGCGGGGCAGCTGAGTTTGTTTTGCCATTGAAACGGCCTGTTGTTTTTGATTGGGGTCTGTGGCCGAGAGTGGTCGGCTGGGTCCTGACAATCCACAATACGCAGGATGGTTCCCAGACCCAAGGTGGCACCCGTGCCAAGTTGGGCTGGTTTGATAGTACGAATTGGCCCTGCAATCTTCCACCCAGAAGGTGGGCAGCTAAATTTTGTTTGCCAGAGTAAACGGCCGTGGTTTGTGTTTGGGGGCCTATGGCTGAGAGTGGCCGGCTGGCTCCTGAAAATCCACGATAGGCAGGATCGTTCCCAGATCCAAGGTGGCACCAGTGCCAAGTCAGGCTGGTTTGATGGTGCAAAGTGGCTCCTGCAATCTGCCATCCAGACGCGGGGCAGCGGATTTTTGTTTGCAAGAGAAAAGGTCCGTGGTTTGTGTATGGGGGTATATGGCTGGGAGTGGCCGGCTGGCTCCTTAAAAAGCTCGATACGCAGGATGGTTCCCAGACCAGTGGTGGCACCAGTGCCAAGTTGGGCTGGTTTGATAGTACCAAGTGGCTGCTGCAATCTGCCATCCAGAAGCGGGGCAGCTGAGTTTTTTTTTCCTGTGAATCGGGCCGTTGTTTTTGATTGGGGTCTGTGGCCGAGAGTGGTCGGCTGGCTCCTGTCAATCCACGATACGCAGGATGGTTCCCAGACCCAAGGTGGCATCAGTGCCAAGTCGGGCTGTTTTCGTAGTACCAAGTGCGTCCTGCATTTTGCCATCCAGGAGAGGGGCAGTTGAGTATTGTTTGCCAGAGAAAAGGGCCGTGGTTTGTGTTTGGGTGCCTATGCCTGAGAATGGCCGGCTGGCCGCTGGAAATCCACGAGAGGCAGGATGGTTCCCAGACCAGAGGTGGCACCAGTGCCAAGTCGGGCTGGTTTGATAGTACTAAAAAGCTCCTGCAACCTGCCATCCAGAAGCGGGGCAGCTTAATTTTGTTTGCCAGGGAAATGGGCCGAGGTTTGTGTCAAGGGGCCTACGGCGGGGAGTGACCGGCTGGCTCCTGAAAAGCTACGATAGGCAGGATGGTGACCAGACCCATGGTGGCACCAGTGCCAAGTTGGGCTGGTTTGATAGTACCAAGTGACTCCTGCAATCTGCCATCAAAATGTTGGCAGGCGAGTTTTGTTTTCCAGGGAAAAGCGCCGTTGTTTTTGTTTGGTGGCCTGTGGCTGGGAGTGGCCGGCTGGCTAATTAGAATCCACGATACGCAGGATGGTTCCCAGAACAGAGGTGGCACCAGTGCCAAGTCGGGCTGGTTTGATAGTACCAAGTGGTTCCTGCAATCTGCCATCCAGAAGCGGGTTAGCATACTTTTGTTTGCCAGGGAAACATGCCGAGGTTTGTGTCTGGGGGCCTGTGGCAGGGAGTGACCGGCTGGCTCCTGAAAAGCTACGATAGGCGGGATGGTGACCAGACCCATGGTGGCACCAGTGCCAAGTTGGGCTGGTTTGATAGAACCAAGTGGCTCCTGCAATCTGCCATCAAAAAGTTGGCAGGCGAGTTTTGTTTTCCAGGGAAAAGCGCCGTTGTTTGTGTTTGGGGGCCTGCGGCTGGCAGTGGCCGGCTGGCTTTTGAAAATCCACGATACGCAGGATGGTTCCCAGACCCAAGGTGGCACCAGTGCCAAGTCGGGCTGGTTTGATAGTACCAAGTGCGTCCTGCAATTTGCCATCCAGAAGAGGGGCAGTTGATTTTTGTTTACCAGAGTAAAGGGCCGTGGTTTTTGTTTGGGGGCCTATGGCTGAGAGTGGCCAGCTGGCCCCTGAAAATCCACGATAGGCAGGATGGTTCCCAGATCCAAGTATTCACCAGTGCCAAGTCGGGCTGGTTTGATGCTGCAAAGTGGCTCCTGCAATCTGCCATCCACTTGCCGGGCAGCTGAGTTTTGTTGGCATGTGAAAAGTGCCGTAGATTTTGTTTGGGGGCATATGGCTGGCACTTTCCAGCTGGCTCCTTAAAATGCACGATACGCAGGATGGTGACCAGACCAAAGGTGGCACCAGTGCCAAGTCGGGCTGCTTTTTTAGTACCAAGTGCGTCCTGCAATTTGCCATCCAGAAGAGGGGCAGTTGAGTTTTGTTTACCAGAGTAAAGGGCCGTGGTTTGTGTTTGGGGGCCTATGGCTGAGAGTGGCCAGCTGGCCCCTGAAAATCCACGATAGGCAGGATGGTTCCCAGATCCAAGGTGGCACCAGTGCCAAGTCGGGCTGGTTTGATGGTGCAAAGTGGCTCCTGCAATCTGCCATCCACATGCTGTGCAGCTGAGTTTTGTTTGCATGTGAAAAGGGCCGTAGATTTTGTTTGGGGGCATATGGCTGGCACTTTCCAGCTGGCTCCTTAAAATACACGATACGCAGGATGGTTCCCAGACCCAAGGTGGCATCAGTGCCAAGTCGGGCTGTTTTCGTAGTACCAAGTGCGTCCTGCATTTTGCCATCCAGAAGAGGGGCAGTTGAGTATTGTTTGCCAGAGAAAAGGGCCGTGGTTTGTGTTTGGGGGCCTATGCCTGAGAATGGCCGGCTGGCCCCTGGAAATCCACGAGAGGCAGGATGGTTCCCAGACCAGAGGTGGCACCAGTGCCACGTCGGGCTGGTTTGATAGTATTAAAGAGCTCCTGCAATCTGCCATCCAGAAGCGGGGCAGCTTAATTTTGTTTGCCAGGGAAACGGGCCGAGGTTTGTGTCAAGGGGCCTACGGCTGGGAGTGACCGGCTGGCTCCTGAAAAGCTACGATAGGCACGATGGTGACCAGACCCATGGTGGCACCAGTGCCAAGTTGGGCTGGTTTGATAGTACCAAGTGACTCCTGCAATCTGCCATCAAAAAGTTGGCAGGCGAGTTTTGTTTTCCAGGGAAAAGTGCCGTTGTTTTTGTTTGGTGGCCTGTGGCTGGGAGTGGCCGGCTGGCTAATTAGAATCCACGATACGCAGGATGGTTCCCAGGCCAGAGGTGGCACCATTGCCAAGTCGGGCTGGTTTGATAGTACCCAGTGCGTCCTGCAATCTGACATCCAGAAGCGGGGCAGCTGAGTTTTTTTTGCCATTGAAACGGGCTGTTGTTTTTGATTGGGGTCTGTGGCCGAGAGTGGTCGGCTGGGTCCTGACAATCCACAATACGCAGGATGGTTCCCAGACCAGAGGTGGCACCCGTGCCAAGTTGGGCTGGTTTGATAGTACGAATTGGCCCTGCAATCTTCCACCCAGAAGGTGGGCAGCTGAGTTTTGTTTGCCAGAGTAAACGGCCGTGGTTTGTGTTTGGGGGCCTATGGCTGAGAGTGGCCGGCTGGCCCCTGAAAATCCACGATAGGCAGGATGGTTCCCAGATCCAAGGTGGCACCAGTGCCAAGTCAGGCTGGTTTGATGGTGCAAAGTGGCTCCTGCAATCTGCCATCCAGACGCGGGGCAGCGGATTTTTGTTTGCAAGAGAAAAGGTCCGTGGTTTTTGTATGGGGGTATATGGCTGGGAGTGGCCGGCTGGCTCCTTAAAAAGCTCGATACGCAGGATGGTTCCCAGACCAGTGGTGGCACCAGTGCCAAGTTGGGCTGTTTTGATAGTACCAAGTTGCTCCTGCAATCTGCCATCCAGAAGCGGGGCAGCTTACTTTTGTTTGCCAGGGAAACGGGCCGAGGTATTTGTCTGGGGGCCTATGGCAGGGAGTGACCAGCTGGCTCCTGAAAAGCTATGATAGGCAGGAAGGTGACCAGACCCATGGTGACACCAGTGCCAAGTCGGGCTGGTTTAATAGTACCAAGTGGCTCCTGCAATCTGCCATCAAAAAGTTGGCAGGCGAGTTTTGTTTTCCAGGGAAAAGCGCCATTGTTTGTGTTTGGGGTCTTGTGGCTGGGAGTGGCCGGCTGGCTCCTTAGAATCCACGATACGCAGGATGGTTCCCAGACCAGAGGTGGCACCAGTTCCAAGTCGGGCTTGTTTGATAGTACAAAGTGGCTCCTGCAATCTGCCATCCAGAAGCGGGGCAGCTTAATTTTGTTTGCCAGGGAAACGGGCCGAGGTTTGTGTCTGGGGGCCTATGGCTGGGAGTGACCGGCTGGCTCCTGAAAAGCTACGATAGGCAGGATGGTGACCAGACCCATGGTGGCACCAGTGCCAAGTTGGGCTGGTTTGATAGTACCAAGTGGCTCCTGCAATCTGCCATCAAAAAGTTGGCAGGCGAGTTTTGTTTTCCAGGGAAAAGCGCCGTTGTTTGTGTTTGGGGGCCTGTGGCTGGGAGTGGCCGGCTGGCTCCTTAGAATCCACGATACGCAGGATGGTTCCCACATCCAAGGTGGCACAATTGCCATGGAGGTCTGGTTTGATAGTACCAAGTGGCTCCTGCAATCTGCCATCCAGAAGCAGGGCAGCTTACTTTTGTTTACCAGGGAAAAGCGCCGAGGTTGTGTCTGGGCGCCTATGGCTGGGAGTGACCGGCTCCTCCTGAAAAACTACGATAGGTAGGATGGTGACCAGACCCATGGTGGCACCAGTGCCAAGTTGGGCTGGTTTGATAGTACCAAGTGGCTCCTGCAATCTACCATCAAAAAGTTGGCGGGCGAGTTTTGTTTTCCAGGGAAGAGTGCCGTTGTTTGTGTTTGGGGGCCTGTGGCTGGGAGTGGCCGGCTGGCTCCTTAGAATCCACGATACGCAGGATGGTTCCCAGACCAGAGGTGGCACCAGTGCCAAGTCGGGCTGGTTTGATATTAACAAGTGGTTCCTACAATCTGCCATCCAGAAGCAGAGCAGCTTACTTTTGTTTGCCAGGGAAACGGGCCGAGGTTTGTGTCTGGGGGCATATGGCTGGGAGTGACTGGCTGGCTCCTTAAAAGCTACGATAGGCAGGATGGTGACCAGACCCATGGTGGCACCAGTGCCAAGTTGGGCTGGTTTGATAGCACCAAGTGGCTCCTGCAATCTGCCATCAAAAAGTTGGCAGGCGAGTTTTGTTTTCCAGGGAAAAGCGCCGATGATTTTCTTTGGGGGCCTGTGGCTGGGAGTGGCCGGCTGGCTCCTTAGAATCCACGATACGCAGGATGGTTCCCAGACCAGAGGTGGCACCAGTGCCAAGTCGGGCTGGTTTGATAGTACCCAGTGCGTCCTGCAATCTGCCATCCAGAAGCGGGGCAGCTTACTTTTGTTTGCCAGGGAAACGGGCCGAGCTTTGTGCCTGGGGGCCTATGGCTGGCAGTGGCCGGCTGGCTTTTGAAAATCCACGATACGCAGGATGGTTCCCAGACCCAAGCTGGCGCCAGTGCCAAGTCGGGCTGGTTTGATAGTACTAAGTGCGTCCTGCAATCTGACATCCAGAAGCGGGGCAGCTGAGTTTTTTTTGCCATTGAAACGGGCTGTTGTTTTTGATTGGGGTCTGTGGCCGAGAGTGGTCGGCTGGGTCCTGACAATCCACAATACGCAGGATGGTTCCCAGACCAGAGGTGGCACCCGTGCCAAGTTAGGCTGGTTTGATAGTACGAATTGGCCCTGCAATCTTCCACCCAGAAGGTGGGCAGCTGAGTTTTGTTTGCCAGAGTAAACGGCCGTGGTTTGTGTTTGGGGGCCTATGGCTGGCAGTGGCCGTCTGGCCCCTGAAAATCCACGATAGGCAGGATGGTTCCCAGATCCAAGGTGGCACCAGTGCCAAGTCAGGCTGGTTTGATGGTGCAAAGTGGCTCCTGCAATCTGCCATCCAGACGCGGGGCAGCGGATTTTTGTTTGCAAGAGAAAAGGTCCGTGGTTTGTGTATGGGGGTATATGGCTGGGAGTGGCCGGCTGGCTCCTTAAAAAGCTCGATACGCAGGATGGTTCCCAGACCAGTGGTGGCAACAGTGCCAAGTTGGGCTGGTTTGATAGTACCAAGTGGCTGCTGCAATCTGCCATCCAGAAGCGGGGCAGCTGAGTTTTTTTTTCCTGTGAATCGGGCCGTTGTTTTTGATTGGGGTCTGTGGCCGAGAGTGGTCGGCTGGCTCCTGTCAATCCACGATACGCAGGATGGTTCCCAGACCCAAGGTGGCATCAGTGCCAAGTCGGGCTGTTTTCGTAGTACCAAGTGCGTCCTGCAATTTGCCATCCAGAAGAGGGGTAGTTGAGTATTGTTTGCCAGAGAAAAGGGCCGTGGTTTGTGTTTGGGGGCCTATGGCTGAGAATGGCCGGCTGGCCCCTGGAAATCCACGAGAGGCAGGAGGGTTCCCAGAGCCAAGGTGGCACCAGTGTCAAGTCGGGCTGGTTTGATAGTACTAAAGAGCTCCTGCAATCTGCCATCCAGAAGCGGGGCAGCTTACTTTTGTTTGCCAGGGAAACGGGCCGAGGTTTGTGTCTGGGGGCCTATGGCTGGGAGTGACTGGCTGGCTCCTGAAAAGCTACGATAGGCAGGATGGTTACCAGACCCATGGTGGCACCAGTGCCAAGTTGGGCTGGTTTGATAGTACCAAGTGACTCCTGCAATCTGCCATCAAAAAGTTGGCAGGCCAGTTTGTTTTCCAGGGAAAAGCGCCGTTGTTTGTGTTTGGGGGCCTGTGGCTGGCAGTGGCCGGCTGGCTCCTTAGAATCCGCGATACGCAGGATGGTTCCCAGACCAGAGGTGGCACCAGTGCCAAGTTGGGCTGGTTTGATAGTAAAAAGTGGTTCCTACAATCTGCCATCCAGAAGCGGGGTAGCTTACTTTTGTTTGCCAGGGAAACGGGCCGAGGTTTGTGTCTGGGGGCCTATGGCTGGGAGTGACCGGCTGGCTCCTGAAAAGCTACGATAGGCAGGATGGTGACCAGACCCATGGTGGAACCAGTGCCATTTGGGCTGGTTTGATAGCACCAAGTGGCTCCTGCAATCTGCCATCAAAATGTTGGCGGGCGAGTTTTGTTTTCCAGGGAAAAGCGCTGAGGTTTGTGTTTGGGGGCCTGTGGCTCGGAGTGGCCGGCTGGCTCCTTAGAATCCACGATACGCAGGATGGTTCCCAGACCAGAGGTGGCACCAGTTCCAAGTCGGGCTTGTTTGATAGTACCAAGTGGCTCCTGCAATCTGCCATCCAGAAGCGGGGTAGCTTACTTTTGTTTGCCAGGGAAACAGGCCGAGGTTTGTGTCTGGGGGCCTATGGCTGGGAGTGACCGGCTGGCTCCTGAAAAGCTACGATAGGCAGGATGGTGACCAGACCCATGGTGGCACCAGTGCCAAGTTGGGCTGGTTTGATAGCACCAAGTGGCTCCTGCAATCTGCCATCAAAAAGTTGGCAGGTGAGTTTTGTTTTCCAGGGAAAAGCGCCGTTGTTTGTGTTTGGGGGCCTGTGGCTGGGAGTGGCCGGCTGGCTCCTTAGAATCCACGATACGCAGGATGGTTCCCAGACCAGAGGTGGCACCAGTGCCAAGTCGGGCTGGTTTGATAGTACCAATTGGCTCCTGCAATCTGCCCTCCAGAAGCGGGGCAGCTTGCTTTTGTTTGCCAGGGAAACGGGCCGAGCTTTGTGTCTGGGGGCCTATGGCTGGCAGTGGCCGGCTGGCTTTTGAAAATCCACGATACGCAGGATGGTTCCCAGACCCAAGCTGGCACCAGTGCCAAGTCGGGCTGGTTTGATAGTACCAAGTGCGTCCTGCAATCTGACATCCAGAAGCGGGGCAGCTGAGTTTTTTTTGCCATTGAAACGGGCTGTTGTTTTTGATTGGGGTCTGTGGCCGAGAGTGGTCGGCTGGGTCCTGACAATCCACAATACGCAGGATGGTTCCCAGACCCAAGGTGGCACCCGTGCCAAGTTAGGCTGGTTTGATAGTACGAATTGGCCCTGCAATCTTCCACCCAGAAGGTGGGCAGCTAAATTTTGTTTGCCAGAGTAAACGGCCGTGGTTTGTGTTTGGGGGCCTATGGCTGAGAGTGGCCGGCTGGCCCCTGAAAATCCACGATAGGCAGGATCGTTCCCAGATCCAAGGTGGCACCAGTGCCAAGTCAGGCTGGTTTGATGGTGCAAAGTGGCTCCTGCAATCTGCCATCCAGACGCGGGGCAGCGGATTTTTGTTAGCAAGAGAAAAGGTCCGTGGTTTGTGTATGGGGGTATATGGCTGGGAGTGGCCGGCTGGCTCCTTAAAAAGCTCGATACGCAGGATGGTTCCCAGACCAGTGGTGGCACCAGTGCCAAGTTGGGCTGGTTTGATAGTACCAAGTGGCTGCTGCAATCTGCCATCCAGAAGCGGGGCAGCTGAGTTTTTTTTTCCTGTGAATCGGGCCGTTGTTTTTGATTGGGGTCTGTGGCCGAGAGTGGTCGGCTGGCTCCTGTCAATCCACGATACGCAGGATGGTTCCCAGACCCAAGGTGGCATCAGTGCCAAGTCGGGCTGTTTTCGTAGTACCAAGTGCGTCCTGCATTTTGCCATCCAGGAGAGGGGCAGTTGAGTATTGTTTGCCAGAGAAAAGGGCCGTGGTTTGTGTTTGGGTGCCTATGCCTGAGAATGGCCGGCTGGCCGCTGGAAATCCACGAGAGGCAGGATGGTTCCCAGACCAGAGGTGGCACCAGTGCCAAGTCGGGCTGGTTTGATAGTACTAAAGAGCTCCTGCAACCTGCCATCCAGAAGCGGGGCAGCTTAATTTTGTTTGCCAGGGAAATGGGCCGAGGTTTGTGTCAAGGGGCCTATGGCTGGGAGTGACCGGCTGGCTCCTGAAAAGCTACGATAGGCAGGATGGTGACCAGACCCATGGTGGCACCAGGGCCAAGTTGGGCTGGTTTGATAGTACCAAGTGACTCCTGCAATCTGCCATCAAAAAGTTGGCAGGCGAGTTTTGTTTTCCAGGGAAAAGCGCCGTTGTTTTTGTTTGGTGGCCTGTGGCTGGGAGTGGCCGGCTGGCTAATTAGAATCCACGATACGCAGGATGGTTCCCAGAACAGAGGTGGCACCAGTGCCAAGTCGGGCTGGTTTGATAGTACCAAGTGGTTCCTGCAATCTGCCATCCAGAAGCGGGGTAGCATACTTTTGTTTGCCAGGGAAACATGCCGAGGTTTGTGTCTGGGGGCCTGTGGCAGGGAGTGACCGGCTGGCTCCTGAAAAGCTACGATAGGCGGGATGGTGACCAGACCCATGGTGGCACCAGTGCCAAGTTGGGCTGGTTTGATAGAACCAAGTGGCTCCTGCAATCTGCCATCAAAAAGTTGGCAGGCGAGTTTTGTTTTCCAGGGAAAAGCGCCGTTGTTTGTGTTTGGGGGCCTGTGGCTGGCAGTGGCCGGCTGGCTTTTGAAAATCCACGATACGCAGGATGGTTCCCAGACCCAAGGTGGCACCAGTGCCAAGTCGGGCTGGTTTGATAGTACCAAGTGCGTCCTGCAATTTGCCATCCAGAAGAGGGGCAGTTGATTTTTGTTTACCAGAGTAAAGGGCCGTGGTTTTTGTTTGGGGGCCTATGGCTGAGAGTGGCCAGCTGGCCCCTGAAAATCCACGATAGGCAGGATGGTTCCCAGATCCAAGTATTCACCAGTGCCAAGTCGGGCTGGTTTGATGCTGCAAAGTGGCTCCTGCAATCTGCCATCCACTTGCCGGGCAGCTGAGTTTTGTTGGCATGTGAAAAGTGCCGTAGATTTTGTTTGGGGGCATATGGCTGGCACTTTCCAGCTGGCTCCTTAAAATGCACGATACGCAGGATGGTGACCAGACCAAAGGTGGCACCAGTGCCAAGTCGGGCTGCTTTTTTAGTACCAAGTGCGTCCTGCAATTTGCCATCCAGAAGAGGGGCAGTTGAGTTTTGTTTACCAGAGTAAAGGGCCGTGGTTTGTGTTTGGGGGCCTATGGCTGAGAGTGGCCAGCTGGCCCCTGAAAATCCACGATAGGCAGGATGGTTCCCAGATCCAAGGTGGCACCAGTGCCAAGTCGGGCTGGTTTGATGGTGCAAAGTGGCTCCTGCAATCTGCCATCCACATGCTGCGCAGCTGAGTTTTGTTTGCATGTGAAAAGGGCCGTAGATTTTGTTTGGGGGCATATGGCTGGCACTTTCCAGCTGGCTCCTTAAAATACACGATACGCAGGATGGTTCCCAGACCAAAGGTGGCATCAGTGCCAAGTCGGGCTGTTTTCGTAGTACCAAGTGCGTCCTGCATTTTGCCATCCAGAAGAGGGGCAGTTGAGTATTGTTTGCCAGAGAAAAGGGCCGTGGTTTGTGTTTGGGGGCCTATGCCTGAGAATGGCCGGCTGGCCCCTGGAAATCCACGAGAGGCAGGATGGTTCCCAGACCAGAGGTGGCACCAGTGCCACGTCGGGCTGGTTTGATAGTATTAAAGAGCTCCTGCAATCTGCCATCCAGAAGCGGGGCAGCTTAATTTTGTTTGCCAGGGAAACGGGCCGAGGTTTGTGTCAAGGGGCCTACGGCTGGGAGTGACCGGCTGGCTCCTGAAAAGCTACGATAGGCACGATGGTGACCAGACCCATGGTGGCACCAGTGCCAAGTTGGGCTGGTTTGATAGTACCAAGTGACTCCTGCAATCTGCCATCAAAAAGTTGGCAGGCGAGTTTTGTTTTCCAGGGAAAAGCGCCGTTGTTTTTGTTTGGTGGCCTGTGGCTGGGAGTGGCCGGCTGGCTAATTAGAATCCACGATACGCAGGATGGTTCCCAGACCAGAGGTGGCACCATTGCCAAGTCGGGCTGGTTTGATAGTACCCAGTGCGTCCTGCAATCTGACATCCAGAAGCGGGGCAGCTGAGTTTTTTTTGCCATTGAAACGGGCTGTTGTTTTTGATTGGGGTCTGTGGCCGAGAGTGGTCGGCTGGGTCCTGACAATCCACAATACGCAGGATGGTTCCCAGACCAGAGGTGGCACCCGTGCCAAGTTGGGCTGGTTTGATAGTACGAATTGGCCCTGCAATCTTCCACCCAGAAGGTGGGCAGCTGAGTTTTGTTTGCCAGAGTAAACGGCCGTGGTTTGTGTTTGGGGGCCTATGGCTGGCAGTGGCCGGCTGGCCCCTGAAAATCCACGATAGGCAGGATGGTTCCCAGATCCAAGGTGGCACCAGTGCCAAGTCAGGCTGGTTTGATGGTGCAATGTGGCTCCTGCAATCTGCCATCCAGACGCGGGGCAGCGGATTTTTGTTTGCAAGAGAAAAGGTCCGTGGTTTGTGTATGGGGGTATATGGCTGGGAGTGGCCGGCTGGCTCCTTAAAAAGCTCGATACGCAGGATGGTTCCCAGACCAGTGGTGGCACCAGTGCCAAGTTGGGCTGGTTTGATAGTACCAAGTGGCTGCTGCAATCTGCCATCCAGAAGCGGGGCAGCTGAGTTTTTTTTTCCTGTGAATCGGGCCGTTGTTTTTGATTGGGGTCTGTGGCCGAGAGTGGTCGGCTGGCTCCTGTCAATCCACGATACGCAGGATGGTTCCCAGACCCAAGGTGGCATCAGTGCCAAGTCGGGCTGTTTTCGTAGTACCAAGTGCGTCCTGCATTTTGCCATCCAGGAGAGGGGTAGTTGAGTATTGTTTGCCAGAGAAAAGGGCCGTGGTTTGTGTTTGGGGGCCTATGGCTGAGAATGGCCGGCTGGCCCCTGGAAATCCACGAGAGGCAGGAGGGTTCCCAGAGCCAAGGTGGCACCAGTGTCAAGTCGGGCTGGTTTGATAGTACTAAAGAGCTCCTGCAATCTGCCATCCAGAAGCGGGGCAGCTTACTTTTGTTTGCCAGGGAAACGGGCCGAGGTTTGTGTCTGGGGGCCTATGGCTGGGAGTGACCGGCTGGCTCCTGAAAAGCTACGATAGGCAGGATGGTTACCAGACCCATGGTGGCACCAGTGCCAAGTTGGGCTGGTTTGATAGTATCAAGCGACTCCTGCAATCTGCCATCAAAAAGTTGGCAGGCCAGTTTGTTTTCCAGGGAAAAGCGCCGTTGTTTGTGTTTGGGGGCCTGTGGCTGGCAGTGGCCGGCTGGCTCCTTAGAATCCACGATACGCAGGATGGTTCCCAGACCAGAGGTGGCACCAGTGCCAAGTTGGGCTGGTTTGATAGTAACAAGTGGTTCCTACAATCTGCCATCCAGAAGCGGGGTAGCTTACTTTTGTTTGCCAGGGAAACGGGCCGAGGTTTGTGTCTGGGGGCCTATGGCTGGGAGTGACCGGCTGGCTCCTGAAAAGCTACGATAGGCAGGATGGTGACCAGACCCATGGTGGAACCAGTGCCAGTTGGGCTGGTTTGATAGCACCAAGTGGCTCCTGCAATCTGCCATCAAAATGTTGGCGGGCGAGTTTTGTTTTCCAGGGAAAAGCGCCGAGGTTTGTGTTTGGGGGCCTGTGGCTGGGAGTGGCCGGCTGGCTCCTTAGAATCCACGATACGCAGGATGGTTCCCAGACCAGAGGTGGCACCAGTTCCAAGTCGGGCTTGTTTGATAGTACCAAGTGGCTCCTGCAATCTGCCATCCAGAAGCGGGGTAGCTTACTTTTGTTTGCCAGGGAAACAGGCCGAGGTTTGTGTCTGGGGGCCTATGGCTGGGAGTGACCGGCTGGCTCCTGAAAAGCTACGATAGGCAGGATGGTGACCAGACCCATGGTGGCACCAGTGCCAAGTTGGGCTGGTTTGATAGCACCAAGTGGCTCCTGCAATCTGCCATCAAAAAGTTGGCAGGTGAGTTTTGTTTTCCAGGGAAAAGCGCCGTTGTTTGTGTTTGGGGGCCTGTGGCTGGGAGTGGCCGGCTGGCTCCTTAGAATCCACGATACGCAGGATGGTTCCCAGACCAGAGGTGGCACCAGTGCCAAGTCGGGCTGGTTTGATAGTACCAATTGGCTCCTGCAATCTGCCCTCCAGAAGCGGGGCAGCTTGCTTTTGTTTGCCAGGGAAACGGGCCGAGGTTTGTGTCTGGGGGCATATGGCTGGCAGTGGCCGGCTGGCTTTTGAAAATCCACGATACGCAGGATGGTTCCCAGACCCAAGCTGGCACCAGTGCCAAGTCGGGCTGGTTTGATAGTACCAAGTGCGTCCTGCAATCTGACATCCAGAAGCGGGGCAGCTGAGTTTTTTTTGCCATTGAAACGGGCTGTTGTTTTTGATTGGGGTCTGTGGCCGAGAGTGGTCGGCTGGGTCCTGACAATCCACAATACGCAGGATGGTTCCCAGACCCAAGGTGGCACCCGTGCCAAGTTGGGCTGGTTTGATAGTACGAATTGGCCCTGCAATCTTCCACCCAGAAGGTGGGCAGCTAAATTTTGTTTGCCAGAGTAAACGGCCGTGGTTTGTGTTTGGGGGCCTATGGCTGAGAGTGGCCGGCTGGCCCCTGAAAATCCACGATAGGCAGGATCGTTCCCAGATCCAAGGTGGCACCAGTGCCAAGTCAGGCTGGTTTGATGGTGCAAAGTGGCTCCTGCAATCTGCCATCCAGACGCGGGGCAGCGGATTTTTGTTTGCAAGAGAAAAGGTCCGTGGTTTGTGTATGGGGGTATATGGCTGGGAGTGGCCGGCTGGCTCCTTAAAAAGCTCGATACGCAGGATGGTTCCCAGACCAGTGGTGGCACCAGTGCCAAGTTGGGCTGGTTTGATAGTACCAAGTGGCTGCTGCAATCTGCCATCCAGAAGCGGGGCAGCTGAGTTTTTTTTTCCTGTGAATCGGGCCGTTGTTTTTGATTGGGGTCTGTGGCCGAGAGTGGTCGGCTGGCTCCTGTCAATCCACGATACGCAGGATGGTTCCCAGACCCAAGGTGGCATCAGTGCCAAGTCGGGCTGTTTTCGTAGTACCAAGTGCGTCCTGCATTTTGCCATCCAGGAGAGGGGCAGTTGAGTATTGTTTGCCAGAGAAAAGGGCCGTGGTTTGTGTTTGGGGGCCTATGCCTGAGAATGGCCGGCTGGCCCCTGGAAATCCACGAGAGGCAGGATGGTTCCCAGACTAGAGGTGGCACCAGTGCCAAGTCGGGCTGGTTTGATAGTACTAAAGAGCTCCTGCAACCTGCCATCCAGAAGCGGGGCAGCTTAATTTTGTTTGCCAGGGAAATGGGCCGAGGTTTGTGTCAAGGGGCCTATGGCTGGGAGTGACCGGCTGGCTCCTGAAAAGCTACGATAGGCAGGATGGTGACCAGACCCATGGTGGCACCAGTGCCAAGTTGGGCTGGTTTGATAGTACCAAGTGACTCCTGCAATCTGCCATCAAAATGTTGGCAGGCGAGTTTTGTTTTCCAGGGAAAAGCGCCGTTGTTTTTGTTTGGTGGCCTGTGGCTGGGAGTGGCCGGCTGGCTAATTAGAATCCACGATACGCAGGATGGTTCCCAGAACAGAGGTGGCACCAGTGCCAAGTCGGGCTGGTTTGATAGTACCAAGTGGTTCCTGCAATCTGCCATCCAGAAGCGGGGTAGCATACTTTTGTTTGCCAGGGAAACATGCCGAGGTTTGTGTCTGGGGGCCTGTGGCAGGGAGTGACCGGCTGGCTCCTGAAAAGCTACGATAGGCGGGATGGTGACCAGACCCATGGTGGCACCAGTGCCAAGTTGGGCTGGTTTGATAGAACCAAGTGGCTCCTGCAATCTGCCATCAAAAAGTTGGCAGGCGAGTTTTGTTTTCCAGGGAAAAGCGCCGTTGTTTGTGTTTGGGGGCCTGTGGCTGGCAGTGGCCGGCTGGCTTTTGAAAATCCACGATACGCAGGATGGTTCCCAGACCCAAGGTGGCACCAGTGCCAAGTCGGGCTGGTTTGATAGTACCAAGTGCGTCCTGCAATTTGCCATCCAGAAGAGGGGCAGTTGATTTTTGTTTACCAGAGTAAAGGGCCGTGGTTTTTGTTTGGGGGCCTATGGCTGGGAGTGGCCAGCTGGTCCCTGAAAATCCACGATAGGCAGGATGGTTCCCAGATCCAAGGTGGCACCAGTGCCAAGTCGGGCTGGTTTGATGGTGCAAAGTGGCTCCTGCAATCTGCCATCCACTTGCCGGGCAGCTGAGTTTTGTTGGCATGTGAAAAGTGCCGTAGATTTTGTTTGGGGGCATATGGCTGGCACTTTCCAGCTGGCTCCTTAAAATGCACGATACGCAGGATGGTGACCAGACCAAAGGTGGCACCAGTGCCAAGTCGGGCTGCTTTTTTAGTACCAAGTGCGTCCTGCAATTTGCCATCCAGAAGAGGGGCAGTTGAGTTTTGTTTACCAGAGTAAAGGGCCGTGGTTTGTGTTTGGGGGCCTATGGCTGAGAGTGGCCAGCTGGCCCCTGAAAATCCACGATAGGCAGGATGGTTCCCAGATCCAAGGTGGCACCAGTGCCAAGTCGGGCTGGTTTGATGGTGCAAAGTGGCTCCTGCAATCTGCCATCCACATGCTGTGCAGCTGAGTTTTGTTTGCATGTGAAAAGGGCCGTAGATTTTGTTTGGGGGCATATGGCTGGCACTTTCCAGCTGGCTCCTTAAAATACACGATACGCAGGATGGTTCCCAGACCCAAGGTGGCATCAGTGCCAAGTCGGGCTGTTTTCGTAGTACCAAGTGCGTCCTGCATTTTGCCATCCAGAAGAGGGGCAGTTGAGTATTGTTTGCCAGAGAAAAGGGCCGTGGTTTGTGTTTGGGGGCCTATGCCTGAGAATGGCCGGCTGGCCCCTGGAAATCCACGAGAGGCAGGATGGTTCCCAGACCAGAGGTGGCACCAGTGCCACGTCGGGCTGGTTTGATAGTATTAAAGAGCTCCTGCAATCTGCCATCCAGAAGCGGGGCAGCTTAATTTTGTTTGCCAGGGAAACGGGCCGAGGTTTGTGTCAAGGGGCCTACGGCTGGGAGTGACCGGCTGGCTCCTGAAAAGCTACGATAGGCAGGATGGTGACCAGACCCATGGTGGCACCAGTGCCAAGTTGGGCTGGTTTGATAGTACCAAGTGACTCCTGCAATCTGCCATCAAAAAGTTGGCAGGCGAGTTTTGTTTTCCAGGGAAAAGCGCCGTTGTTTTTGTTTGGTGGCCTGTGGCTGGGAGTGGCCGGCTGGCTAATTAGAATCCACGATACGCAGGATGGTTCCCAGGCCAGAGGTGGCACCATTGCCAAGTCGGGCTGGTTTGATAGTACCCAGTGCGTCCTGCAATCTGACATCCAGAAGCGGGGCAGCTGAGTTTTTTTTGCCATTGAAACGGGCTGTTGTTTTTGATTGGGGTCTGTGGCCGAGAGTGGTCGGCTGGGTCCTGACAATCCACAATACGCAGGATGGTTCCCAGACCAGAGGTGGCACCCGTGCCAAGTTGGGCTGGTTTGATAGTACGAATTGGCCCTGCAATCTTCCACCCAGAAGGTGGGCAGCTGAGTTTTTTTGCCAGAGTAAACGGCCGTGGTTTGTGTTTGGGGGCCTATGGCTGGCAGTGGCCGGCTGGCCCCTGAAAATCCACGATAGGCAGGATGGTTCCCAGATCCAAGGTGGCACCAGTGCCAAGTCAGGCTGGTTTGATGGTGCAAAGTGGCTCCTGCAATCTGCCATCCAGACGCGGGGCAGCGGATTTTTGTTTGCAAGAGAAAAGGTCCGTGGTTTTTGTATGGGGGTATATGGCTGGGAGTGGCCGGCTGGCTCCTTAAAAAGCTCGATACGCAGGATGGTTCCCAGACCAGTGGTGGCACCAGTGCCAAGTTGGGCTGGTTTGATAGTACCAAGTTGCTCCTGCAATCTGCCATCCAGAAGCGGGGCAGATTACTTTTGTTTGCCAGGGAAACGGGCCGAGGTATTTGTCTGGGGGCCTATGGCAGGGAGTGACCAGCTGGCTCCTGAAAAGCTATGATAGGCAGGAAGGTGACCAGACCCATGGTGAAACCAGTGCCAAGTCGGGCTGGTTTGATAGTACCAAGTGGCTCCTGCAATCTGCCATCAAAAAGTTGGCAGGCGAGTTTTGTTTTCCAGGGAAAAGCGCCATTGTTTGTGTTTGGGGTCCTGTGGCTGGGAGTGGCCGGCTGGCTCCTTAGAATCCATGATACGCAGGATGGTTCCCAGACCAGAGGTGGCACCAGTTCCAAGTCGGGCTTGTTTGATAGTACCAAGTGGCTCCTGCAATCTGCCATCCAGAAGCGGGGTAGCTTACTTTTGTTTGCCAGGGAAACGGGCCGAGGTTTGTGTCTGGGGGCCTATGGCTGGGAGTGACCGGCTGGCTCCTGAAATCTACGGTAGGCAGGATGGTGACCAGACCCATGGTGGCACCAGTGCCAAGTTGGGCTGGTTTGATAGTACCAAGTGGCTCCTGCAATCTGCCATCAAAAAGTTGGCAGGCGAGTTTTGTTTTCCAGGGAAAAGCGCCGTTGTTTTTGTTTGGGGGCCTGTGGCTGGGAGTGGCCGGCTGGCTCCTTAGAATCCACGATACGCAGGATGGTTCCCACATCCAAGGTGGCACAATTGCCATGGTAGTCTGGTTTGATAGTACCAAGTGGTTCCTGCAATCTGCCATCCAGAAGCAGGGCAGCTTACTTTTGTTTACCAGGGAAAAGCGCCGAGGTTTGTGTCTGGGCGCCTATGGCTGGGAGTGACCGGCTGGCTCCTGAAAAGCTACGATAGGCAGGATGGTGACCAGACCCATGGTGGCACCAGTGCCAAGTTGGGCTGGTTTGATAGTACCAAGTGGCTCCTGCAATCTACCATCAAAAAGTTGGCGGGCGAGTTTTGTTTTCCAGGGAAGAGTGCCGTTGTTTGTGTTTGGGGGCCTGTGGCTGGGAGTGGCCGGCTGGCTCCTTAGAATCCACGATACGCAGGATGGTTCCCAGACCAGAGGTGGCACCAGTGCCAAGTCGGGCTGGTTTGATATTAACAAGTGGTTCCTACAATCTGCCATCCAGAAGCAGAGCAGCTTACTTTTGTTTGCCAGGGAAACGGGCCGAGGTTTGTGTCTGGGGGCATATGGCTGGGAGTGACCGGCTGGCTCCTGAAAAGCTACGATAGGCAGGATGGTGACCAGACCCATGGTGGCACCAGTGCCAAGTTGGGCTGGTTTGATAGCACCAAGTGGCTCCTGCAATCTACCATCAAAAAGTTGGCGGGCGAGTTTTGTTTTCCAGGGAAGAGTGCCGTTGTTTGTGTTTGGGGGCCTGTGGCTGGGAGTGGCCGGCTGGCTCCTTAGAATCCACGATACGCAGGATGGTTCCCAGACCAGAGGTGGCACCAGTGCCAAGTCGGGCTGGTTTGATATTAACAAGTGGTTCCTACAATCTGCCATCCAGAAGCGGGGCAGCTTACTTTTGTTTGCCAGGGAAACGGGCCGAGCTTTGTGCCTGGGGGCCTATGGCTGGGAGTGACCGGCTGGCTTTTGAAAATCCACGATACGCAGGATGGTTCCCAGACCAGAGGTGGCACCAGTGCCAAGTCGGGCTGGTTTGATAGTACTAAGTGCGTCCTGCAATCTGACATCCAGAAGCGGGGCAGCTGAGTTTTTTTTGCCATTGAAATGGGCTGTTGTTTTTGATTGGGGTCTGTGGCCGAGAGTGGTCGGCTGGGTCCTGACAATCCACAATACGCAGGATGGTTCCCAGACCAGAGGTGGCACCCGTGCCAAGTTAGGCTGGTTTGATAGTACGAATTGGCCCTGCAATCTTCCACCCAGAAGGTGGGCAGCTGAGTTTTGTTTGCCAGAGTAAACGGCCGTGGTTTGTGTTTGGGGGCCTATGGCTGAGAGTGGCCGGCTGGCCCCTGAAAATCCACGATAGGCAGGATGGTTCCCAGATCCAAGGTGGCACCAGTGCCAAGTCAGGCTGGTTTGATGGTGCAAAGTGGCTCCTGCAATCTGCCATCCAGACGCGGGGCAGCGGATTTTTGTTTGCAAGAGAAAAGGTCCGTGGTTTGTGTATGGGGGTATATGGCTGGGAGTGGCCGGCTGGCTCCTTAAAAAGCTCGATACGCAGGATGGTTCCCAGACCAGTGGTGGCACCAGTGCCAAGTTGGGCTGGTTTGATAGTACCAAGTGGCTGCTGCAATCTGCCATCCAGAAGCGGGGCAGCTGAGTTTTTTTTTCCTGTGAATCGGGACGTTGTTTTTGATTGGGGTCTGTGGCCGAGAGTGGTCGGCTGGCTCCTGTCAATCCACGATACGCAGGATGGTTCCCAGACCCAAGGTGGCATCAGTGCCAAGTCGGGCTGTTTTCGTAGTACCAAGTGCGTCCTGCATTTTGCCATCCAGAAGAGGGGTAGTTGAGTATTGTTTGCCAGAGAAAAGGGCCGTGGTTTGTGTTTGGGGGCCTATGGCTGAGAATGGCCGGCTGGCCCCTGGAAATCCACGAGAGGCAGGAGGGTTCCCAGAGCCAAGGTGGCACCAGTGCCAAGTCGGGCTGGTTTGATAGTACTAAAGAGCTCCTGCAATCTGCCATCCAGAAGCGGGGCAGCTTACTTTTGTTTGCCAGGGAAACGGGCCGAGGTTTGTGTCTGGGGGCCTATGGCTGGGAGTGACCGGCTGGCTCCTGAAAAGCTACGATAGGCAGGATGGTTACCAGACCCATGGTGGCACCAGTGCCAAGTTGGGCTGGTTTGATAGTATCAAGCGACTCCTGCAATCTGCCATCAAAAAGTTGGCAGGCCAGTTTGTTTTCCAGGGAAAAGCGCCGTTGTTTGTGTTTGGGGGCCTGTGGCTGGCAGTGGCCGGCTGGCTCCTTAGAATCCGCGATACGCAGGATGGTTCCCAGACCAGAGGTGGCACCAGTGCCAAGTTGGGCTGGTTTGATAGTAACAAGTGGTTCCTACAATCTGCCATCCAGAAGCGGGGTAGCTTACTTTTGTTTGCCAGGGAAACGGGCCGAGGTTTGTGTCTGGGGGCCTATGGCTGGGAGTGACCGGCTGGCTCCTGAAAAGCTACGATAGGCAGGATGGTGACCAGACCCATGGTGGAACCAGTGCCAGTTGGGCTGGTTTGATAGCACCAAGTGGCTCCTGCAATCTGCCATCAAAATGTTGGCGGGCGAGTTTTGTTTTCCAGGGAAAAGCGCCGAGGTTTGTGTTTGGGGGCCTGTGGCTGGGAGTGGCCGGCTGGCTCCTTAGAATCCACGATACGCAGGATGGTTCCCAGACCAGAGGTGGCACCAGTTCCAAGTCGGGCTTGTTTGATAGTACCAAGTGGCTCCTGCAATCTGCCATCCAGAAGCGGGGTAGCTTACTTTTGTTTGCCAGGGAAACAGGCCGAGGTTTGTGTCTGGGGGCCTATGGCTGGGAGTGACCGGCTGGCTCCTGAAAAGCTACGATAGGCAGGATGGTGACCAGACCCATGGTGGCACCAGTGCCAAGTTGGGCTGGTTTGATAGCACCAAGTGGCTCCTGCAATCTGCCATCAAAAAGTTGGCAGGTGAGTTTTGTTTTCCAGGGAAAAGCGCCGTTGTTTTTGTTTGGGGGCCTGTGGCTGGGAGTGGCCGGCTGGCTCCTTAGAATCCACGATACGCAGGATGGTTCCCAGACCAGAGGTGGCACCAGTGCCAAGTCGGGCTGGTTTGATAGTACCAATTGGCTCCTGCAATCTGCCCTCCAGAAGCGGGGCAGCTTGCTTTTGTTTGCCAGGGAAACGGGCCGAGCTTTGTGTCTGGGGGCCTATGGCTGGCAGTGGCCGGCTGGCTTTTGAAAATCCACGATACGCAGGATGGTTCCCAGACCCAAGCTGGCACCAGTGCCAAGTCGGGCTGGTTTGATAGTACCAAGTGCGTCCTGCAATCTGACATCCAGAAGCGGGGCAGCTGAGTTTTTTTTGCCTTTGAAACGGGCTGTTGTTTTTGATTGGGGTCTGTGGCCGAGAGTGGTCGGCTGGGTCCTGACAATCCACAATACGCAGGATGGTTCCCAGACCCAAGGTGGCACCCGTGCCAAGTTGGGCTGGTTTGATAGTACGAATTGGCCCTGCAATCTTCCACCCAGAAGGTGGGCAGCTAAATTTTGTTTGCCAGAGTAAACGGCCGTGGTTTGTGTTTGGGGGCCTATGGCTGAGAGTGGCCGGCTGGCCCCTGAAAATCCACGATAGGCAGGATCGTTCCCAGATCCAAGGTGGCACCAGTGCCAAGTCAGGCTGGTTTGATGGTGCAAAGTGGCTCCTGCAATCTGCCATCCAGACGCGGGGCAGCGGATTTTTGTTTGCAAGAGGAAAGGTCCGTGGTTTGTGTATGGGGGTATATGGCTGGGAGTGGCCGGCTGGCTCCTTAAAAAGCTCGATACGCAGGATGGTTCCCAGACCAGTGGTGGCACCAGTGCCAAGTTGGGCTGGTTTGATAGTACCAAGTGGCTGCTGCAATCTCCCATCCAGAAGCGGGGCAGCTGAGTTTTTTTTTCCTGTGAATCGGGCCGTTGTTTTTGATTGGGGTCTGTGGCCGAGAGTGGTCGGCTGGCTCCTGTCAATCCACGATACGCAGGATGGTTCCCAGACCCAAGGTGGCATCAGTGCCAAGTCGGGCTGTTTTCGTAGTACCAAGTGCGTCCTGCATTTTGCCATCCAGGAGAGGGGCAGTTGAGTATTGTTTGCCAGAGAAAAGGGCCGTGGTTTGTGTTTGGGTGCCTATGGCTGAGAATGGCCGGCTGGCCCCTGGAAATCCACGAGAGGCAGGATGGTTCCCAGACCAGAGGTGGCACCAGTGCCAAGTCGGGCTGGTTTGATAGTACTAAAGAGCTCCTGCAACCTGCCATCCAGAAGCGGGGCAGCTTAATTTTGTTTGCCAGGGAAATGGGCCGAGGTTTGTGTCAAGGGGCCTATGGCTGGGAGTGACCGGCTGGCTCCTGAAAAGCTACGGTTAGCAGGATGGTGACCAGACCCATGGTGGCACCAGTGCCAAGTTGGGCTGGTTTGATAGTACCAAGTGACTCCTGCAATCTGCCATCAAAATGTTGGCAGGCGAGTTTTGTTTTCCAGGGAAAAGCGCCGTTGTTTTTGTTTGGTGGCCTGTGGCTGGGAGTGGCCGGCTGGCTAATTAGAATCCACGATACGCAGGATGGTTCCCAGAACAGAGGTGGCACCAGTGCCAAGTCGGGCTGGTTTGATAGTACCAAGTGGTTCCTGCAATCTGCCATCCAGAAGCGGGGTAGCATACTTTTGTTTGCCAGGGAAACATGCCGAGGTTTGTGTCTGGGGGCCTGTGGCAGGGAGTGACCGGCTGGCTCCTGAAAAGCTACGATAGGCGGGATGGTGACGAGACCCATGGTGGCACCAGTGCCAAGTTGGGCTGGTTTGATAGAACCAAGTGGCTCCTGCAATCTGCCATCAAAAAGTTGGCAGGCGAGTTTTGTTTTCCAGGGAAAAGCGCCGTTGTTTGTGTTTGGGGGCCTGTGGCTGGCAGTGGCCGGCTGGCTTTTGAAAATCCACGATACGCAGGATGGTTCCCAGACCCAAGGTGGCACCAGTGCCAAGTCGGGCTGGTTTGATAGTACCAAGTGCGTCCTGCAATTTGCCATCCAGAAGAGGGGCAGTTGATTTTTGTTTACCAGAGTAAAGGGCCGTGGTTTTTGTTTGGGGGCCTATGGCTGAGAGTGGCCAGCTGGCCCCTGAAAATCCACGATAGGCAGGATGGTTCCCAGATCCAAGTATTCACCAGTGCCAAGTCGGGCTGGTTTGATGCTGCAAAGTGGCTCCTGCAATCTGCCATCCACTTGCCGGGCAGCTGAGTTTTGTTTGCATGTGAAAAGTGCCGTAGATTTTGTTTGGGGGCATATGGCTGGCACTTTCCAGCTGGCTCCTTAAAATGCACGATACGCAGGATGGTGACCAGACCAAAGGTGGCACCAGTGCCAAGTCGGGCTGCTTTTTTAGTACCAAGTGCGTCCTGCAATTTGCCATCCAGAAGAGGGGCAGTTGAGTTTTGTTTACCAGAGTAAAGGGCCGTGGTTTGTGTTTGGGGGCCTATGGCTGAGAGTGGCCAGCTGGCCCCTGAAAATCCACGATAGGCAGGATGGTTCCCAGATCCAAGGTGGCACCAGTGCCAAGTCGGGCTGGTTTGATGGTGCAAAGTGGCTCCTGCAATCTGCCATCCACATGCTGTGCAGCTGAGTTTTGTTTGCATGTGAAAAGGGCCGTAGATTTTGTTTGGGGGCATATGGCAGGCACTTTCCAGCTGGTTCCTTAAAATACACGATACGCAGGATGGTTCCCAGACCCAAGGTGGCATCAATGCCAAGTCGGGCTGTTTTCGTAGTACCAAGTGCGTCCTGCATTTTGCCATCCAGAAGAGGGGCAGTTGAGTATTGTTTGCCAGAGAAAAGGGCCGTGGTTTGTGTTTGGGGGCCTATGCCTGAGAATGGCCGGCTGGCCCCTGGAAATCCACGAGAGGCAGGATGGTTCCCAGACCAGAGGTGGCACCAGTGCCACGTCGGGCTGGTTTGATAGTATTAAAGAGCTCCTGCAATCTGCCATCCAGAAGCGGGGCAGCTTAATTTTGTTTGCCAGGGAAACGGGCCGAGGTTTGTGTCAAGGGGCCTACGGCTGGGAGTGACCGGCTGGCTCCTGAAAAGCTACGATAGGCACGATGGTGACCAGACCCATGGTGGCACCAGTGCCAAGTTGGGCTGGTTTGATAGTACCAAGTGACTCCTGCAATCTGCCATCAAAATGTTGGCAGGCGAGTTTTGTTTTCCAGGGAAAAGCGCCGTTGTTTTTGTTTGGTGGCCTGTGGCTGGGAGTGGCCGGCTGGCTAATTAGAATCCACGATACGCAGGATGGTTCCCAGACCAGAGGTGGCACCAGTGCCAAGTCGGGCTGGTTTGATAGTACCAAGTGCGTCCTGCAATCTGCCATCCAGAAGCGGGGCAGCTTACTTTTGTTTGCCAGGGAAACGGGCCGAGGTTTGTGCCTGGGGGCCTATGGCTGGCAGTGGCCGGCTGGCTTTTGAAAATCCACGATACGCAGGATGGTTCCCAGACCCAAGCTGGCACCAGTGCCAAGTCGGGCTGGTTTGATAGTACTAAGTGCGTCCTGCAATCTGACATCCAGAAGCGGGGCAGCTGAGTTTTTTTTGCCATTGAAACGGGCTGTTGTTTTTGATTGGGGTCTGTGGCCGAGAGTGGTCGGCTGGGTCCTGACAATCCACAATACGCAGGATGGTTCCCAGACCAGAGGTGGCACCCGTGCCAAGTTAGGCTGGTTTGATAGTATGAATTGGCCCTGCAATCTTCCACCCAGAAGGTGGGCAGCTGAGTTTTGTTTGCCAGAGTAAATGGCCGTGGTTTGTGTTTGGGGGCCTATGGCTGGCAGTGGCCGGCTGGCCCCTGAAAATCCACGATAGGCAGGATGGTTCCCAGATCCAAGGTGGCACCAGTGCCAAGTCAGGCTGGTTTGATGGTGCAAAGTGGCTCCTGCAATCTGCCATCCAGACGCGGGGCAGCGGATTTTAGTTTGCAAGAGAAAAGGTCCGTGGTTTGTGTATGGGGGTATATGGCTGGGAGTGGCCGGCTGGCTTCTTAAAAAGCTCGATACGCAGGATGGTTCCCAGACCAGTGGTGGCACCAGTGCCAAGTTGGGCTGGTTTGATAGTACCAAGTGGCTGCTGCAATCTGCCATCCAGAAGCGGGGCAGCTGAGTTTTTTTTTCCTGTGAATCGGGCCGTTGTTTTTGATTGGGGTCTGTGGCCGAGAGTGGTCGGCTGGCTCCTGTCAATCCACGATACGCAGGATGGTTCCCAGACCCAAGGTGGCATCAGTGCCAAGTCGGGCTGTTTTCGTAGTACCAAGTGCGTCCTGCAATTTGCCATCCAGAAGAGGGGTAGTTGAGTATTGTTTGCCAGAGAAAAGGGCCGTGGTTTGTGTTTGGGGGCCTATGGCTGAGAATGGCCGGCTGGCCCCTGGAAATCCACGAGAGGCAGGAGGGTTCCCAGAGCCAAGGTGGCACCAGTGCCAAGTCGGGCTGGTTTGATAGTACTAAAGAGCTCCTGCAATCTGCCATCCAGAAGCGGGGCAGCTTACTTTTGTTTGCCAGGGAAACGGGCCGAGGTTTGTGTCTGGGGGCCTATGGCTGGGAGTGACCGGCTGGCTCCTGAAAAGCTACGATAGGCAGGATGGTTACCAGACCCATGGTGGCACCAGTGCCAAGTTGGGCTGGTTTGATAGTATCAAGCGACTCCTGCAATCTGCCATCAAAAAGTTGGCAGGCCAGTTTGTTTTCCAGGGAAAAGCGCCGTTGTTTGTGTTTGGGGGCCTGTGGCTGGCAGTGGCCGGCTGGCTCCTTAGAATCCGCGATACGCAGGATGGTTCCCAGACCAGAGGTGGCACCAGTGCCAAGTTGGGCTGGTTTGATAGTAACAAGTGGTTCCTACAATCTGCCATCCAGAAGCGGGGTAGCTTACTTTTGTTTGCCAGGGAAACGGGCCGAGGTTTGTGTCTGGGGGCCTATGGCTGGGAGTGACCGGCTGGCTCCTGAAAAGCTACGATAGGCAGGATGGTGACCAGACCCATGGTGGAACCAGTGCCAGTTGGGCTGGTTTGATAGCACCAAGTGGCTCCTGCAATCTGCCATCAAAATGTTGGCGGGCGAGTTTTTTTTTCCAGGGAAAAGCGCCGATGTTTGTGTTTGGGGGCCTGTGGCAGGGAGTGGCCGACTGGCTCCTTAGAATCCACGATACGCAGGATGGTTCCCAGACCAGAGGTGGCACCAGTGCCAAGTCGGGCAGGTTTGATAGTACCAAGTGGTTCCTGCAATCTGCCATCCAGAAGCGGGGTAGCTTACTTTTGTTTGCCAGGGAAACAGGCCGATGTTTGTGTCAGGGGGCCTATGGCTGGGAGTGACCTGCTGGCTCCTGAAAAGCTACGATAGGCAGGATGGTGACCAGACCCATGGTGGCACCAGTGCCAAGTCGGGCTGGTTTGATAGTACCAAGTGGCTCCTGCAATCAGCCATCAAAAAGTTGGCAGGCGAGTTTTGTTTTCCAGGGAAAAGCGCCTTTGTTTGTGTTTGGAGGCCTGTGGCGGGGAGTGGCCGGCTGGCTCCTTTGAACCCAGGATACGCAGGATGGTTCCCAGACCCAAGGTGGCACCAGTGCAAAGTCGGGCTGGTTTGATACTACCAAGTGGTTCCTGCAATCTGCCATCCAGAAGCGGAGCAGCTTACTTTTGTTTTCCAGGGAAAAGCGCCGTTGTTTGTGTTTGGGGGCCTGTGGCTGGCAGTGGCCGGCTGGCTCCTGAAAATCCACGATGCGCAGGATGGTTCCCAGACCAGAGGTGGCACCAGTGCCAAGTCGGGCTGATTTGATAGTACCAAGTGCATCCTGCAATCTGACATCCAGAAGCGGGTCAGCTGAGTTTTTTTTGCCATTGAAACGGGCTGTTGTTTTTGATTGGAGTCTGTGGCCGAGAGTGGTAATCTGGGTCCTGACAATCCACAATACGCAGGATGGTTCCCAGACCCAAGGTGGCACCAGTGCCAAGTCGGGCTGGTTTGATAGTACGAATTGGCTCCTGCAATCTTCCACCCAGAAGGTGGGCAGCTGAGTTTTGTTTCCCAAGTACAGGGCCGTGGTTTGTGTTTGGGGGCCTAGGGCTGAGAGTGGCCGACTGGCCCCTGAAAATCCACGATAGGCAGGATGGTTCCCAGATCCAACGTGGCACCAGTGCCCAATCGGGCTGGTTTGATAGTACCAAGTGGCTCCTGCAATCTGCCATCCAGACGCGGGGCAGCGGATTTTTGTTTGCAAGAGAAAAGGTCCGTGGTTTGTTTTTGTGGGTATATGGCTGGGAGTGGCCGGCTGGCTCCTTAAAAATCTCGATACGCAGGATGGTTCCCAGAGCCAAGGTGGCACTAGCGCCAAGTCGGGCTGGTTTGATGGTGCAAAGTGGCTCCTGCAATCTGCCATCCAGAAGCGGGGCAGTTTACTTTTGTTTTCCAGGGAAACGGGCCAAGGTTTGTGTTTGGGGGCCTATGGCTGAGAGTGGTCGGCTGGCTCCTGGAGAGCTACAATAGGCAGGATGGTTACCAGACCCATGGTGGCACCAGTGCCAAGTTGGGCTGGTTTGATAGTACCAAGTGGCTCCTGCAATCTGCCATCCAGAAGCAGGGCAGCTGAGTTTTGTTTGCCAGAGAAAAGGGCCGTGGTTTGTGTTTGGGGGCATATGGCTGGGTGTGGCCAGCTGGCTCCTTAAAATGTACGATATGCAAATGGCTCCCAGACCCAAGGTGGCACCAGTGCCAAGTCGGGCTGGTTTGATTGTACCAAGTGGCTCCTGCAATCTTCCATGATCACGTGGAGAAATACTTTCTGGTTTCAGCCATATGCTCTTTCTTCTCTCCCTCAACTTCTCTATCACCTCTCATCTGTTTCACATGCGCTGTCTTCAAGGTCCACAGGCTACTTTTCACAGAATCTTCTGGCCTGATGAAGTAAGAATGATGAATAGAACAGAGCTGGGATCTATTTTCCAGTTTGGATAAAAGGCATTCTGCACACAAATCCAAGGAGAACGTGCTGCCCCGATGCCCAGAAAATCTTTCACTCCTGCTAGTGTTCTACGTCAACCGCAACTTAGTCTGAAAGAAAAGCTTTTTCTCTGAGAGCATCTGAGAGGTTTGCATGAAGCACTGATATCTGACATATGCAATTTTGAATAGGAGAGGAAAAAGAAAATGGCAAGGAGTTTTTAATTTTAGTGGTTTCAATTTTAATTTCCGTGCACTTTTTCAAAACTTGTCAGCTCAAATGCCCATCAACATCTTTTAGTCATCTGGAAGTCAGTATTCATATAAAATGTGCTTCAAATCCAAAGAATTTCAAATTTGCACTCCAAGCTTCTATGCCTAGATTTATGATTTCCTACACATATTAGATGAAAGGAAGGCCTTTTTTACTGTGGGAGTGCTGGAACACTGGAACAGGTTGCCCAGAGAAGTTGTGGGTGTCCCATCCCTGAAAGTATTCAAGGTCACCTTGGACGGGGCTTGGAGCAGCAACAAAGGAGAAGCTTGATGGTAGAGAAACAAAGTTGGACTATAGAAGAAACTCGGATTGAAGTATAGGATCAAGTTTTCTCTCAGCTCTTGGGGTAAATTCAAAGTTGTACAAAATGACATTTATCTGTGCTATTCACTACTGTAACAGAAAGTTTCATGAAAACTGTACAGAAGATAGTAAATTTTAAAAGAGATAAGAATTACAGCATAAAATCCATGGGATAGGTTACAACATGAGACACTCTCTAAGAGAAAATCTCTGTGTTTCAGCACTTCATCGGGGTAAGATTTCATGAAGTGCCAAAGAAGGCGGCAAAATATCATTCGGGACATTATTTACTGGAATTCAGCCTGGCCATTAGTAGGAACTGCCTTTGAACATATCATGTAGATATACCACACACACTTTCCCTTCACTGAAAAATTACTGTTTACAACAAATAAGCAATTGACGATCAAAATTGATTGAAAGCATCTTAAACATGTCAAGTATTTCATTGTAGATGATCTGTGATCCAAATGCTTCTTCCACCTTCGAGAGGGACAGAAGAATTCTTCCATGATGGTTTAAAATTGTATCAACCAATGTTTTCTGCTGAAAGGATATCATCTATTTTTTCTATTTTTGGAAGAAAATATTCCTAGACATACAACAGGTGAGAACTAAGTAATTTTAAAGAAACAAATGAAATGAAAATATTCTGTAAATAGAATGAAATGAAAAGCTGTGTTTTAAATAGGAGCTAAATATGAAACAGAATTTTTGTACCAGGCATTTGAATTACTGCACCAGCTCTTTTGCCCATCAAGAGAGGCATTTAGCATTTCAGTCTTTTCCAAGGAGTTCATGATCTGCTATGCTGATCTCTGTGTGTGCCTAGGTGTGTGTGGAGGGGGGGGCATATGAAGGGGAGTGTGTATGTTTGCTTTACAATTGTTGTGGCAGATTCATGCCTCAGCTCCACATTTTGTTTTAAAAAGGTCACACCGAGTGGATATGAAGTTTACTATCAACAAGAGATCGATTCCCAAATCATCCATTTGACTCTCCCTTATAAATCATGTGCTTTGTTGCATATTTTATCAAATATACTTTCAAGCCAGATGGAGGAAGGAGGATGTGGGAATCCCTCCACCATCTTGCAACTTTTATGTAAGTGGGTTTTCAAGAAAATCATCATTTCTCTTTTAAATATGTCTGGAACAGGCATGATGGTAGTGTCAACCTGTTGGAGTTTTTGTTGCTGGAAGAAGTTGTACAAAAGGATTGGTTTTTACATTGACCAGTTACTGAATCAAGCGCAGGCATACATTGGAAATTTAGCTGGGGGTTCCTTTTCCCAGCAGACTACTTCTAGGACGAGCTTGTACACTGAAGCTGACTCTTTTGCTCTCTTTTTGTTTCTTTCCTATTTTCTTGGCTTCTTTGCCACTATCTAGACAATTTTGGAACTTTGTTCCCAACTAAAATGGTTTCAATAGTCTGATTGTGATCATACATTTTTACAAGGAATTTTTAAAATCTTTCCTCGAGTCCAGAAAGTCAAGGACTTAGATTTTTTTCTTCCCTTATCAATATTGCCATGAAATTGATAAATAAAGACCAACTCTTTATTTTTGTTTTTAACCCACGTAGATAATTCCCATCCATTAATCCATTTTGTGGACCAATAGTTGCCATTCTGATGGAAGCTGTCACTTCTTAACAATAGGCATTCTGTGACTATGTTGACAGCACTTTGGGTGAAGATCCTAACTGGTCTTAGATATACATAGGGAGAAATTTGCTCAGCCAGTGTCGGTCTTAAGCATGCGTATCAGAAGATCTTTCTAGAGCTGGGAATTTTCCCATGAAAGGGATTCAGTTCGGGAAGAGACACTTGTGCCAGAGTTTTACATTCTTCTTGAACACTGCTTAAGGAACTTAGATGCCATGTCCATTTGGATCTCTGTCTGCACAGAACTTTGTCATGCCAGTGCTTGAAATGCATCTTGAAGAGAATTCACTAGCACAGAATGAAAGAGAGTGGAAGGGGTTGGTGGGGCTAACCAGGCCCAACCCCCCTGCCTAAACCAGGATACCTAGAGCCTCTTGCCCAGGATTCTATCTGGGTGTACTTTTAATGTCTTCAAAGATCCAGGCTGCACAATCTTTCTGGGCAGTCTGTGCCGTGGTTCAGTCACCCTGACAGTAAAGAAACATTTACTGATGTTCAAAGGCAATCTCCTGTATTTCAGTGTGTGCCCACTGCCTCTTGTCTTTTCCCTCAGCATCACTGAAAAGACACTGATTCCCTCCCCTTTGCACTATTGCTTCCATATGTATGTGTGATGCCATCTAGAGGTATGTCAAAAACCTCCCTGAAGCCCAGGCAGATAATATTCCCTTCATCTACCAGTCAAGTTGATTCATCAGAGGAGTTTAAAGTGATGTTCAGCATGAAATTCCCCTGAAAAATCATGCCAACTACATTATTTGGTCATCTTTCATGTGCCTGGCAAGGATTTCCAGGAAGAGCTGCTTCATCAACTTCCTGGGGATAAAAAAGAGGATGGCTGGTTTGTACTATCGCGAGTCCTCTTAATTGCCTTTTTTGAAGATGGGTGTCATTTGCTAACATCCACTCTTTAGCCTCTCTTGTCGTCTACATCTTAGCAAAACGCTTTCCCACTATGTCTGGCTAGGAAAAACTGTGCCAGCACAGAAAACATCTCCCATCGTGTTCTAGAAGTTGCACGGATGTCTGCCAAGTGTTTGGCAGGAAGAAAAGAAAAGTTGTCCAAAACAGCTTCCAATCGAATGTTCCTGTGATTGGAAAAGTCAGGAGAGTGCAAAGGTACTGTTTTCTATCAGTTGGCAAGGTGCGCACACAATCCCAGTGTTGTACAGCTTGCTTCTTCACCTTCCCGAAGCTGCCGCTCTCGCCGGCTCCCGGAGCCGAAAAAGCGGCTTCTTCGCGCAAAGACGATTGCGCCGCTCACAGTGCTCTCCTTAGCGCGGCTTCTGCCGAAAGACGCCCGGCAGCGGCTCTTACCTCCGGAGAGCATCCTACCTTCGTCTTTCGCGTCTTTTGTAGTCTACATCTTAGCAAAATGCTTTTCCACTATGTCTGGCTAGGAAAAACTGCCAGCACAGAAAACATCTCCCATCGTGTTCTAGTTGTTGCAGAGATGTCTGCCAAGTGTTTGGCAGGAAGAAAAGAAAAGTTGTCCAAAACAGCTTCCAATCGAATGTTCCTGTGATTGGAAAAGTCAGGAGAGTGCAAAGGTACTGTTTTCTATCAGTTGGCAAGGTGCGCACACAATCCCAGTGTTGTACAGCTTGCTTCTTCACCTTCCCGAAGCTGCCGCTCTCGCCGGCTGCCGGAGCCGAAGAAGCGGCTTCTTCGCGCAAAGACGATTGTGCCGCTCACAGTGCTCTCCTTAGCGCGGCTTCTGCCGAAAGACGCCCGGCAGCGGCTCTTTCCTCCGGAGAGCATCCTACCTTTGTCTTTAGCTCCTCTTCTCATCTACACCTCGGCAAAAAGCTTTTCCACTATGTCTGGCTAGGAAAAACTGTGCCAGCACAGAAAACATCTCCCATCGTGTTCTAGAAGTTGCACGGATGTCTGCCATGTTTTTGGCAGGAAGAAAAGAAAAGTTGTCCAAAACAGCTTCCAATCGAATGTTCCTGTGATTGGAAAAGTCAGGAGAGTGCAAAGGTACTGTTTTCTATCAGTTGGCAAGGTGCGCACACAATCCCAGTGTTGTACAGCTTGCTTCTTCACCTTCCCGAAGCTGCCGCTCTCGCCGGCTCCCGGAGCCGAAAAAGCGGCTTCTTCGCGCAAAGACGATTGTGCCGCTCACAGTGCTCTCCTTAGCGCGGCTTCTGCCGAAAGACGCCCGGCAGCGGCTCTTACCTCCGGAGAGCATCCTATCTTCGTCTTTCGCGTCTTTTGTAGTCTACATCTTAGCAAAACGCTTTCCCACTATGTCTGGCTAGGAAAAACTGTGCCAGCACAGAAAACATCTCCCATCGTGTTCTAGAAGTTGCACGGATGTCTGCCAAGTGTTTGGCAGGAAGAAAAGAAAAGTTGTCCAAAACAGCTTCCAATCGAATGTTCCTGTGATTGGAAAAGTCAGGAGAGTGCAAAGGTACTGTTTTCTATCAGTTGGCAAGGTGCGCACACAATCCCAGTGTTGTACAGCTTGCTTCTTCACCTTCCCGAAGCTGCCGCTCTCGCCGGCTGCCAGAGCCGAAGAAGCGGCTTCTTCGCGCAAAGACGATTGTGCCGCTCACAGTGCTCTCCTTAGCGCGGCTTCTGCCGAAAGACGCCCGGCAGCGGCTCTTACCTCCGGAGAGCGGCAGCTTCGGGAAGGTGAAGAAGCAAGCTGTACAACACTGGGATTGTGTGCGCACCTTGCCAACTGATAGAAAACAGTACCTTTGCACTCTCCTGACTTTTCCAATCACAGGAACATTCGATTGGAAGCTGTTTTGGACAACTTTTCTTTTCTTCCTGCCAAACACTTGGCAGACATCCGTGCAACTTCTAGAACACGATGGGAGATGTTTTCTGTGCTGGCACAGTTTTTCCTAGCCAGACATAGTGGAAAAGCTTTTTGCCGAGGTGTAGATGAGAAGAGGAGCTAAAGACAAAGGTAGGATGCTCTCCGGAGGAAAGAGCCGCTGCCGGGCGTCTTTCGGCAGAAGCCGCGCTAAGGAGAGCACTGTGAGCGGCGCAATCGTCTTTGCGCGAAGAAGCCGCTTCTTCGGCTCCGGGAGCCGGTGAGAGCGGCAGCTTCGGGAAGGTGAAGAAGCAAGCTGTACAACACTGGGATTGTGTGCGCACCTTGCCAACTGATAGAAAACAGTACCTTTGCACTCTCCTGACTTTTCCAATCACAGGAACATTCGATTGGAAGCTGTTTTGGACAACTTTTCTTTTCTTCCTGCCAAACACTTGGCAGACATCCATGCAACTTCTAGAACACGATGGGAGATGTTTTCTGTGCTGGCACAGTTTTTCCTAGCCAGACATAGTGGGAAAGCGTTTTGCTAAGATGTAGACGACAAGAGAGGCTAAAGAGTGGATGTTAGCAAATGACACCCATCTTCAAAAAAGGCAATTAAGAGGACTCGCGATAGTACAAACCAGCCAGCCTCTTTTTTATCCCCAGGAAGTTGATGAAGCAGCTCTTCCTGGAAATCCTTGCCAGGCACATGAAAGATGACCAAATAATGTAGTTAGCATGATTTTTCAGGGGAATTTCATGCTGAACATCACTTTAAACTCCTCTGATGAATCAACTTGACTGGTAGATGAAGGGAATATTATCTGCCTGGGCTTCAGGGAGGTTTTTGACATACCTCTAGATGGCATCACACATACATATGGAAGCAATAGTGCAAAGGGGAGGGAATCAGTGTCTTTTCAGTGATGTTGAGGGAAAAGACAAGAGGCAGTGGGCACACACTGAAATACAGGAGATTGCCTTTGAACATCAGTAAATGTTTCTTTACTGTCAGGGTGACTGAACCACGGCACAGACTGCCCAGAAAGATTGTGCAGCCTGGATCTTTGAAGACATTAAAAGTACACCCAGATAGAATCCTGGGCAAGAGGCTCTAGGTATCCTGGTTTAGGCAGGGGGGTTGGGCCTGGTTAGCCCCACCAACCCCTTCCACTCTCTTTCATTCTGTGCTAGTGAATTCTCTTCAAGATGCATTTCAAGCACTGGCATGACAAAGTTCTGTGCAGACAGAGATCCAAATGGACATGGCATCTAAGTTCCTTAAGCAGTGTTCAAGAAGAATGTAAAACTCTGGCACAAGTGTCTCTTCCCGAACTGAATCCCTTTCATGGGAAAATTCCCAGCTCTAGAAAGATCTTCTGATACGCATGCTTAAGACCGACACTGGCTGAGCAAATTTCTCCCTATGTATATCTAAGACCAGTTAGGATCTTCACCCAAAGTGCTGTCAACATAGTCACAGAATGCCTATTGTTAAGAAGTGACAGCTTCCATCAGAATGGCAACTATTGGTCCACAAAATGGATTAATGGATGGGAATTATCTACGTGGGTTAAAAACAAAAATAAAGAGTTGGTCTTTATTTATCAATTTCATGGCAATATTGATAAGGGAAGAAAAAAATCTAAGTCCTTGACTTTCTGGACTCGAGGAAAGATTTTAAAAATTCCTTGTAAAAATGTATGATCACAATCAGACTATTGAAACCATTTTAGTTGGGAACAAAGTTCCAAAATTGTCTAGATAGTGGCAAAGAAGCCAAGAAAATAGGAAAGAAACAAAAAG
Organism: Melospiza melodia melodia; assembly: GCF_035770615.1. Lineage (NCBI taxonomy): Eukaryota > Metazoa > Chordata > Aves > Passeriformes > Passerellidae > Melospiza > Melospiza melodia. Next base: position 983,373 of record NC_086215.1, read on the forward strand.
AGAGCAAAAGAGTCAGCTTCAGTGTACAAGCTCGTCCTAGAAGTAGTCTGCTGGGAAAAGGAACCCCCAGCTAAATTTCCAATGTATGCCTGCGCTTGATTCAGTAACTGGTCAATGTAAAAACCAATCCTTTTGTACAACTTCTTCCAGCAACAAAAACTCCAACAGGTTGACACTACCATCATGCCTGTTCCAGACATATTTAAAAGAGAAATGATGATTTTCTTGAAAACCCACTTACATAAAAGTTGCAAGATGGTGGAGGGATTCCCACATCCTCCTTCCTCCATCTGGCTTGAAAGTATATTTGATAAAATATGCAACAAAGCACATGATTTATAAGGGAGAGTCAAATGGATGATTTGGGAATCGATCTCTTGTTGATAGTAAACTTCATATCCACTCGGTGTGACCTTTTTAAAACAAAATGTGGAGCTGAGGCATGAATCTGCCACAACAATTGTAAAGCAAACATACACACTCCCCTTCATATGCCCCCCCCTCCACACACACCTAGGCACACACAGAGATCAGCATAGCAGATCATGAACTCCTTGGAAAAGACTGAAATGCTAAATGCCTCTCTTGATGGGCAAAAGAGCTGGTGCAGTAATTCAAATGCCTGGTACAAAAATTCTGTTTCATATTTAGCTCCTATTTAAAACACAGCTTTTCATTTCATTCTATTTACAGAATATTTTCATTTCATTTGTTTCTTTAAAATTACTTAGTTCTCACCTGTTGTATGTCTAGGAATATTTTCTTCCAAAAATAGAAAAAATAGATGATATCTTTTCAGCAGAAAACATTGGTTGATACAATTTTAAACCATCATGATATGGAAGAATTCTTCTGTCCCTCTCGAAGGTGGAAGAAGCATTTGGATCACAGATCATCTACAATGAAATACTTGACATGTTTAAGATGCTTTCAATCAATTTTGATCGTCAATTGCTTATTTGTTGTAAACAGTAATTTTTCAGTGAAGGGAAAGTGTGTGTGGTATATCTACATGATATGTTCAAAGGCAGTTCCTACTAATGGCCAGGCTGAATTCCAGTAAATAATGTCCCGAATGATATTTTGCCGCCTTCTTTGGCACTTCATGAAATCTTACCCCGATGAAGTGCTGAAACACAGAGATTTTCTCTTAGAGAGTGTCTCATGTTGTAACCTATCCCATGGATTTTATGCTGTAATTCTTATCTCTTTTAAAATTTACTATCTTCTGTACAGTTTTCATGAAACTTTCTGTTACAGTAGTGAATAGCACAGATAAATGTCATTTTGTACAACTTTGAATTTACCCCAAGAGCTGAGAGAAAACTTGATCCTATACTTCAATCCGAGTTTCTTCTATAGTCCAACTTTGTTTCTCTACCATCAAGCTTCTCCTTTGTTGCTGCTCCAAGCCCCGTCCAAGGTGACCTTGAATACTTTCAGGGATGGGACACCCACAACTTCTCTGGGCAACCTGTTCCAGTGTTCCAGCACTCCCACAGTAAAAAAGGCCTTCCTTTCATCTAATATGTGTAGGAAATCATAAATCTAGGCATAGAAGCTTGGAGTGCAAATTTGAAATTCTTTGGATTTGAAGCACATTTTATATGAATACTGACTTCCAGATGACTAAAAGATGTTGATGGGCATTTGAGCTGACAAGTTTTGAAAAAGTGCACGGAAATTAAAATTGAAACCACTAAAATTAAAAACTCCTTGCCATTTTCTTTTTCCTCTCCTATTCAAAATTGCATATGTCAGATATCAGTGCTTCATGCAAACCTCTCAGATGCTCTCAGAGAAAAAGCTTTTCTTTCAGACTAAGTTGCGGTTGACGTAGAACACTAGCAGGAGTGAAAGATTTTCTGGGCATCGGGGCAGCACGTTCTCCTTGGATTTGTGTGCAGAATGCCTTTTATCCAAACTGGAAAATAGATCCCAGCTCTGTTCTATTCATCATTCTTACTTCATCAGGCCAGAAGATTCTGTGAAAAGTAGCCTGAGGACCTTGAAGACAGCGCATGTGAAACAGATGAGAGCTGATAGAGAAGTTGAGGGAGAGAAGAAAGAGCATATGGCTGAAACCAGAAAGTATTTCTCCACGTGATCATGGAAGATTGCAGGAGCCACTTGGTACTATCAAACCAGCCCGACTTGGCACTGGTGCCACCTTGGGTCTGGGAGCCATTTGCATATCGTACATTTTAAGGAGCCAGCTGGCCACACCCAGCCATATGCCCCCAAACAAAAACCACGGCCCTTTTCTCTGGCAAACAAAACTCAGCTGCCCTGCTTCTGGATGGCAGATTGCAGGAGCCACTTGGTACTATCAAACCAGCCCAACTTGGCACTGGTGCCACCATGGGTCTGGTAACCATCCTGCCTATCGTAGCTTTTCAGGAGCCAGCCGGTCACTCCCAGGTATAGGCCCCAGACACAAACTCTGCCCGTTTCCCTGGCAAACAAAAGTAAGCTGCCCCACTTCTGGATGGCAGATTGCAGGACGCACTTGGTACTATCAAACCAGCCTACATTGGCAATGGTGCAACCTTGGGTCTGGGAACCATCCTGCGTATCGTGGATTCAAAGAAGCCAGCCGGCCACTCCCAGCCACCGGCCCCCAAACACAAACAACGGCACTCTTCCCTGGCAAACAAAACTCGCCTGCCAACTTTTTGATGGCAGATTGCAGGAGCCACTTGGTACTATCAAATCAGCCCAACTTGGCACTGGTGCCACCATGGGTCTGGTAACCGTCCTGCCTATCGTAGCTTTTCAGGAGCCAGCCGGTCACTTCCAGCCATAGGACCCCAGACAGAAACCTCGGCCCGTTTCCCTCGCAAACAAAAGTAAGCTGCCCCACTTGTGGATGGCAGATTGCAGGAGCCACTTTGTACTATCAAACCAGCCTACCTTGGCAATGGTGCAACCTTGGATCTGGGAACCATCCTGCGTATCGTGGATTCTAAGGAGCCAGCCGGCCATTCCCGGCCACAGGCCCCCAAACACAAGCAACGGCACTCTTCCCTGGAAAACAGAACTCGCCTGCCAACTTTTTGATGGCAGATTGCAGGAGCCACTTGGTACTATCAAACCAGCCCAACTTGGCACTGGTGCCACCATGGGTCTGGTCACCATCCTGCCTATCGTAGCTTTTCAGGAGCCAGCCGGTCACTCCCAGCCATAGGACCTCAGACACAAACCTCGGCCCGTTTCCCTGGCAAACAAAAGTAAGCTACCCCGCTTCTGGATGGCAGATTGCAGGAGCCACTTTGCACCATCCAACTGGCCCGACTTGTCACTGGTGCCACCTCTGGTCTGGGAACCATCCTGCGTATCGTGGATTCTAATTAGCCAGCCGGCCACTCCCAGCCACAGGCCCCCAAATACAAACAACGGCACTTTTCCCTGGAAAACAAAACTCGCCTGCCAACTTTTGATGGCAGATTGCAGGAGCCACTTGCTACTATCAAACCAGCCCAACTTGTCACTGGTGCCACCTCTGGTCTGGGCACCATCCTGCGTATCGTGGATTCTAATTAGCCAGCCGGCCACTCCCAGCCATAGGGCCCCAAACACAAACAACGTCGCTTTTCCCTGGAAAACAAAACTGGCCAGCCAAATTTTTGATGGCAGATTGCAGGAGCCACATGGTACTATCAAACCAGCCCAACTTGGCACAAGTGCCAGCATGGGTCTGGTCACCATCGTGCCTATCGTAGCTTTTCAGGAGCCAGCCGGTCACTCCCAGCCATAGTCCCCCAGACAAAAACCTCCGCCCGTTTCCCTGGCAAACAAAAGTAAGCTGCCCCGCTTCTGGATGGCAGATTGCAGGAGCTATTTAGTACTATCAAACCAGCCCAACTTGGCACTGGTGCCACCTTGGCTCTGGGAACCATCCTGCCTATTGTGGATTTTCAGGTGTCAGCCGGCCACTCTCAGCCATATGCCCTCAAACACAAACCACGGCGCTTTTCTCTCGCAAACAAAACTCAACTGCCCCTCTTCTGGATGGCAAATTGCAGGACGCACTTGGTACTACAAAAACAGCCCAACTTGGCATTGGTGCCACCTTGGCTCTGGTCACCATCCTGCGTATCGAGGTTTTTAAGGAGCCAGCCGGCCACTACCAGCCATATGCCCCCAAAAAAAACCACGGCCCTTTTCTCTGGTAAACAAAAATCCGCTGCCCCGCTTCTGGATGGCAGATTGCAGGAGCCACTTGGTACTATCAAACCAGCCCGACTTGGCACTGGTGCCACCTTGGGTCTGTGAACCATCCTGCGTATTGTGGATTGTCAGGAGCCAGCCAACCACTCTCGGCCACAGACCCCAATCAAAAAGAACGGCCCGATTCACAGGCAAAAAAAACTCAGCTGCCCCACTTCTGGATGGGAGATTGCAGGAGGCGCTTGACTCTGTCAAACCAGCCCTACTTGGCACTGGTGCCACCTTGGGTCTGGGAATCATGCTGCGTATCATGGAATTTCAGGAGCCAGCCGGCCACTGCCAGCCACAGGACACAAAAATATACCACAGCCCTTTTCTCTGGCAAGCAAAACTCAGCTGCCCCGCTTTTAGATGGCAGATTGCAGGAGCCACTTGGTACTATCAAACCAGCCCAACTTGGCACTGGTGCCACCATGGGTCTGGTAACCATCCTGCCTATCGTAGCTTTTCACGACCGAGCCGGTCACTCCCAGCCATAGGCCCCCAGACACAAACCACGGCCCGTTTCCTTGGCAAAAAAAAGTAAGCTGCCCCGCTTCTGGATGGCAGATTGCAGGAGCCACTTGGTACTATCAAACCAGCCCAACTTGGCACTGCTGCCACCATGGGTCTGGTAGCCATCCTGCCTATCGTAGCTTTTCAGGAGCCAGCCGGCCACTCCCAGGCACAGGCCCCCAAACACAAACAACGGCGCTTTTCCCTGGAAAACAGAACTCGCCTGCCAACTTTTTGATGGCAGATTGCAGGAGCCGCTTGGTACTATCAAACCAGCCCAACTTGGCACTGGTGCCGCCATGGGTCTGGTCACCATCCTGCCTATCGTAGCTTTTCAGGAGCCAGCCGGTCACTCCCAGCCATAGGCCCCCAGACACAAACCACGGCCCGTTTCCTTGGCAAACAAAAGTAAGCTGCCCCGCTTCTGGATGGCAGATTGCAGGAGCCACTTTGTGGTATCAAACCAGCCCAACTTGGCACTGGTGCCACCACTGCTCTGGGAACCATCCTGCGTATCGTGGATTCTAAGGAGCCAGCCGGCCCACTCCCAGCCACAGGACCCCAAACACAAACAACGGCGCTTTTCCCTGGAAAACAAAACTGGCCTGCCAACTTTTTGATGGCAGATTGCAGGAACCACTTGGTATTATCAAACCAGCCCAACTTGGCACTGGTTCCACCATGGGTCTGGTAACCATCCTGCCTATCGTAGCTTTTCAGGAGCCAGCCGGTCACTCCCAGCCATAGGCCCCAGACACAAACACTGCCGGTTTCCCTGGCAAACAAAATTAAGCTGCCCCGCTTCAGGCAGGCAGATTGCAGGAGCCACTTTGCACCATCAAACCAGCCCGACTAGGCACTGGTGCCACCTCTGGTCTGGGAACCATCCTGCGTATCGTGGATTCTGAGGAGCCAGCTGGCCACTCCCAGCCACAGGCCCCCAAACACCAACAACGGCGCTTTTCCCTGGAAAACAAAAATCGCCTGCCAACTTTTTGATGGCAGATTGCAGGAGCCGCTTGGTACTATCAAATCAGCCCAACTTGGGACTGGTGCCACCATGGGTCTTGTCACCATCCTGCCTATCGCAGCTTTTCAGGAGCCAGCCGGTCACTCCCCGCTATAGGCCCCCAGACACAAACCTCGGCCCGTTTCCGTGGCAAAAAAAAGTAAGCTGCCCCGCTTCTGGATGGCTGATTGCAGGAGCCACTTGGTACTATCAAACCAGCCCGACTTGGAACTGGTGCCACCTCTGGTCTGGGAACCATCCTGCGTATCGTGGATTCTAAGGAGCCAGCCGGCCACTCCCATCCACAGTCCACAAAACACAAACAACGGCACTTTTCCCTGGAAAACAAAACTCGCCTGCAAACTTTTTCATGGCAGATTGCAGGAGCCACTTTGCACCATCAAAGTAGCCCGACTTGGCACTGGTGCCACCTCTGGTCTGGGAACCATCCTGCGTATCGTGGATTCTAATTAGCCAGCCGGCCACTCCCAGCCATAGGCCCCCAAACACAAACAACGGCGCTTTTCCCTGGAAAACAAAACTCGCCTGCCAACTTTTTGATGGCATATTGCAGGAGCCGCTTGGTACTATCAAATCAGCCCAACGTGGCACTGGTGCCACCATGAGTCTGGTAACCATCCTGCCTATCGTAGCTTTTCAGAAGCCAGCCAGTCACTCCCAGCCATAGGCCCCCAGACCAAAACCTCGGCCCGTTTCCCTTGCAAACAAAAGTAAGCAGCCCCGCTTCTGGATGGTAGATTTCAGGAGACACTTGGTACTATCAAACAAGCCCGACTTGGAACTGGTGCCACCTCTGGTCTGGGAACCATCCTGCGTATCGTGGATTCTAAGGAGTCAGCCGGCCACTCCCAGCCATAAGCCCCCCAAAAAAAACCACGGCACTTTTCTCTGGCAAACAAAACTCAGCTGCCCCGCTTCTGGATGGCAGATTGCAGGAGCCACTATGCACCATCAAACCAGCCCGACGTGGCACTGGTGCCACCTCTGGTCTGGGAACCATCCTGCGTATCGTGGATTCTAAGGAGCCAGCCGGCCACTCCCAGCCACAGGCCCCCAAACACAATCAACGGCGCTTTTCCCTGGAAAACAAAACTCGCCTGCCAACATTTTGATGGCAGATTGCAGGAGCCACTTTGCACCATCAAACCAACCCGACTTGGCACTGGTGCCACCTCTGGTCTTGGAACCATCCTGCGTATCGTGGATTCTAAGGAGCCATCCGGCCACTCCCAGCCACAGGCCCCCAAACACAAACAACGGCGCTTTTCCCTGGAAAACAAAACTCGCCTGCCAACTTTTTGATGGCAGATTGCAGGAGCCACTTGGTACTATCAAACCAGCCCAACTTGGCACTGGTGCCACCATGGGTCTGGTCACCATCCTGCCTATCGTAGCTTTTCAGGAGCCAGCCGGTCAGTCCCACCCATAGGCCCCCAGAGACAAACCACGGCCCGTTTCCCTGTCAAACAAAAGTAAGCTACCCCGCTTCTGGATGGCAGATTGCAGGAGCCACTTTGCACCATCAAACTAGCCCAACTTGGCACTGGTGCCACCTCTGGTCTGGGAACCATCCTGCGTATCGTGGATTCTAAGGAGCCAGCCAGCCACTCCCAGCCACAAGCCCCCAAACACAAACAACGGCGCTTTTCCCTGGAAAACAGAACTCGCCTGCCAAATTTTGATGGCAGATTGCAGGAGCCGCTTGGTACTATCAAATCAGCACAACTTGGCACTGGTGCCACCATGGGTCTGGTCACCATCCTGCCTATCGTAGCTTTTCAGGAGCCAGCCAGTCACTCCCAGCCATAGGCCCCCAGACACAAACCTCGGCCCGTTTCCCTGGCAAACAAATGTAAGCTGCCCCGTTTCTGGATGGCAGATTGCAGGAGACACTTGGTACTATCAAACAAGCCCGACTTGGAACTGGTGCCACCTCTGGTCTGGGAACCATCCTGCGTATCGTGGATTCTAAGGAGCCAGCCGGCCACTCCCAGCCACAGTCCACCAAACACAAACAACGGCACTTTTCCCTGGAAAACAAAACTCGACTGCCAACTTTTTCATGGCAGATTGCAGGAGCCACTTTGCACCATCAATCTAGCCCGACTTGGCACTGGTGCCACCATGGTCTGGGAACCATCCTGCGTATCGTGGATTCTAATTAGCCAGCTGGCCACTCCCAGCCATAGGCCCCCAAACACAAACAACGGCGCTTTCCCCTGGAAAACAAAACTCGCCTGCCAACTTTTTGATGGCAGATTGCAGGAGCCGCTTGCTACTATCAAATCAGCCCAACTTGGCACTGGTGCCACCATGAGTCTGGTAACCATCCTGCCTATCGTAGCTTTTCAGGAGCCAGCCAGTCACTCCCAGCCATAGGCCCCCAGACACAAACCTCGGCCCGTTTCACTTGTAAACAAAAGTACGCTGCCCCGCTTCTGGATGGCAGATTGCAGGAGCCACTTGGTACTATCAAACAAGCCCGACTTGGCACTGGTGCCACCTCTGGTCTGGGAACCATGCTGCGTATCGTGGATTCTAAGGAGCCAGCCGGCCACTCCCAGCCACAGTCCACCAAACACAAACAACGGCACTTTTCCCTGGAAAACAAAACTCACCTGCCAACTGTTTCATGGCAGATTGCAGGAGCCACTTTGCACCATCAAACTAGCCCGACTTGGCACTGGTGCCACCATGGTCTGGGAACCATCCTGCGTATCGTGGATTCGAATTAGCCACCCGGCCACTCCCAGCCATAGGCCCCCAAACACAAACAACGGCGCTTTCCCCTGGAAAACAGAACTCGCCTGCCAACTTTTTGATGGCAGATTGCAGGAGCCGCTTGGTATTATCAAATCAGCCCAACGTGGCACTGGTGCCACCATGAGTCTGGTAACCATCCTGCCTATCGTAGCTTTTCAGGAGCCAGCCAGTCACTCCCAGCCATAGGCCCCCAGACAAAAACCTCGGCCCGTTTCCCTTGCAAACAAAAGTAAGCTGCCCCGCTTCTGGATGGCAGATTGCAGGAGCCACTTGGTACTATCAAACAAGCCCGACTTGGAACTGGTGCCACCTCTGGTCTGGGAACCATCCTGCGTATCGTGGATTCTAAGGAGCCAGCCGGCCACTCCCAGCCACAGGCCCCCAAACACAAACAACGGCGCTTTTCCCTGGAAAACAAAACTCGCCTGCCAACATTTTGATGGCAGATTGCAGGAGCCACTTTGCACCATCAAAGTAACCCGACATGGCACTGGTGCCACCTCTGGTCTGGGAACCATCCTGCGTATCGTGGATTCTAAGGATCCATCCGGCCACTCCCAGCCACAGGCCCCCAAACACAAACAACGGCGCTTTTCCCTGGAAAACAAAACTCGCCTGCCAACTTTTTGATGGCAGATTGCAGGAGCCACTTGGTACTATCAAATCAGCCCAACTTGGCACTGGTGCCACCATGGGTCTGGTAACCGTCCTGCCTATCGTAGCTTTTCAGGAGCCAGCCGGTCACTTCCAGCCATAGGACCCCAGACACAAACCTCGGCCCGTTTCCCTCGCAAACAAAAGTAAGCTGCCCCACTTCTGGATGGCAGATTGCAGGAGCCACTTTGTACTATCAAACCAGCCCGACTTGGAACTGGTGCCACCTCTGGTCTGGGAACCATCCTGCGTATCGTGGATTCTAAGGAGCCAGCCGGCCACTCCCAGCCACAGTCCGCCAAACACAAACAACGGCACTTTTCCCTGGAAAAGAAAACTCGCCTGCCAACTTTTTGATGGCAGATTGCATAAGCCGCTTGGTACTATCAAATCAGCCCAACGTGGCACTGGTGCCACCATGAGTCTGGTAACCATCCTGCCTATCGTAGCTTTTCAGGAGCCAGCCAGTCACTCCCAGCCTTAGGCCCCCAGATAAAAACCTCGGCCCGTTTCCCTGGCAAACAAAAGTAAGCTGCCCCGCTTCTGGATGGCAGATTGCAGGAGCCACTTGGTACTATCAAACAAGCCCGACTTGGAACTGGTGCCACCTCTGGTCTGGGAACCATCCTGCGTATCGTGGATTCTAAGGAGCCAGCCGGCCACTCCCAGCCACAGGCCACCAAACAAAATCAACGGCACTTTTCCCTGGAAAACAAAACTCGCCTGCCAACTTTTTGATGGCAGATTGCAGGAGCCACTTTTCACCATCAAACTAGCCCGACTTGGCACTGGTGCCACCTCTGTTCTGGGAACCATCCTGCCTATCGTAGCTTTTCAGGAGCCAGCCGGTCACTCCCAGCCATAGGCCCCCAGACACAAACCTAGGCCCGTTTCCCTGGCAAACAAAATTAAGCTGCCCCGCTTCTGGATGGCAGATTGCAGGAGCAATTTAGTACTATCAAACCAGCCCGACTTGGCACTGGTGCCACCTTGGCTCTGGGAACCATCCTGCCTATTGTGGATTTTCAGGGGTCAGCCGGCTACTCTCAGCCATATGCCCTCAAACACAAACCACGGACCTTTTCTCTGGCAAACAAAACTCAACTGCCCCTCTTCTGGATGGCAAATTGCAGGACGCACATGGTACTACAAAAACAGCACAACTTGGCACTGATGCCACCATGGGTCTGGTCACCATCCTGCGTATCGAGCATTTTAAGGAGCCAGCCGGCCACTCCCAGCCATAGGCCCCCCCAAAAAAACCACGGCCCTTTTCTCTGCCAAACAAAACTCAGCTGCCCCGCTTCTGGATGGCAGATTGCAGGAGCCACTTTGCACCATCAAACCAGCCCGACTTGGCACTGGTGCCACCTCTGGTCTGGGAACCATCCTGCGTATCGTGGATTATAAGGAGCCAGCTGGCCACTCCCAGCCACAGGCCCCCAAACACAAACAACGGCGCTTTTCCCTGGAAAACAAAACTCGCCTGCCAACATTTTGATGGCAGATTGCAGGAGCCTCTTTGCACCATCAAACCAACCCAACTTGGCACTGGTGCCACCTCTGGTCTGGGAACCATCCTGCGTATCGTGGATTCTAAGGAGCCATCCGGCCACTCCCAGCCACAGCCCCCAAACACAAACAACGGCGCTTTTCCCTGGAAAACAAAACTCGCCTGCCAGATTTTGATGGCAGATTGCAGGAGCCACTTGGTTCTATCAAACCAGCCCAACTTGGCACTGGTGCCACCATGGGTCTGGTCACCATCCTGCCTATCGTAGCTTTTCAGGAGCCAGCCGGTCAGTCCCACCCATAGGCCACCAGACACAAACCACGGCCCGTTTCCCTGGCAAACAAAAGTAAGCTACCCCGCTTCTGGATGGCAGATTGCAGGAGCCACTTTGCACCATCAAACTAGCCCAACTTGGCACTGGTGCCACCTCTGGTCTGGGAACCATCCTGCGTATCGTGGATTCTTAGGAGCCAGCCGGCCACTCCCAGCCACAAGCCCCGAAACACAAACAACGGCGCTTATCCCTGGAAAACAAAACTCGCCTGCCAACATTTTGATGGCAGATTGCAGGAGCCGCTTGGTACTATCAAACCAGCCCGACTTGGAACTGGTGCCACCTCTGGTCTGGGCACCATCCTGCGTATCGTGGATTCTAAGGAGCCAGCTGGCCACTCCCAGCCACAGTCCACCAAACACAAACAACGGCACTTTTCCCTGGAAAACAAAACTCGCCTGCCAACTTTTTCATGGCAGATTGTAGGAGCCACTTTGCACAATCAAACTAGCCCGACTTGGCACTGGTGCCACCTCTGGTCTGGGAACCATCCTGCGTATCGTGGATTCTAATTAGCCAGCCGGCCACTCCCAGCCATAGTCCCCCAAACACAAACAACGGCGCTTTTCCCTGGAAAACAAAACTCGCCTGCCAACTTTTTGATGGCAGATTGCATAAGCCGCTTGGTACTATCAAATCAGCCGAACGTGGCACTGGGGCCACCATGAGTCTGGTAACCATACTGCCTATCGTAGCTTTTCAGGAGCCAGCCAGTCACTCTCAGCCTTAGGCCCCCAGACACAAACCTCGGCCCGTTTCCCTGGCAAACAAAAGTAAGCTGCCCCGCTTCTGGATGGCAGATTGCAGGAGCTACTTGGTACTATCAAATCAGCCCAACTTGGAACTGGTGCCACCTTGGGTCTGGGAACCATCCTGCGTATCGTGTATTCTAATTAGCCAGCCGGCCACTCCCAGCCACAGGCCACCAAAAAAAATCAACGGCACTTTTCCCTGGAAAACAAAACTCGCCTGCCAACTTTTTGATGGCAGATTGCAGGAGCCACTTTTCACCATCAAACTAGCCCGGCTTGGCACTGGTGCCACCTCTGGTCTGGGAACCATCCTGCCTATCGTAGCTTTTCAGGAGCCAGCCGGTCACTCCCAGCCATAGGCCCCCAGACACAAACCTCGGCCCGTTTCCCTGGCAAACAAAATTAAGCTGCCCCGCTTCTGGATGGCAGATTGCAGGAGCCACTTTGGACTATCAAACCAGCCTGACTTGGCACTGGTGCCACCTTGGCTCTGGGAACCATCCTGCCTATTGTGGATTTTCAGGGGTCAGCCGGCCACTCTCAGCCATATGCCCTCAAACACAAACCACGGCCCTTTTCTCTGGCAAACAAAACTCAACTGCCCCTCTTCTGGATGGCAAATTGCAGGACGCACTTGGTACTGCAAAAACAGCACAACTTGGCACTGGTGCCACCTTGGGTCTGGCCACCATCCTGCGTATCGAGCATTTTAAGGAGTCAGCCGGCCACTCCCAGTCATATGCCTCCAAAACAAAACCACGGCGCTTTTCTCTGGCAAACAAAACTCAGCTGCCCCGCTTCTGAATGGCAGATTGCAGGAGCCACTTTGCACCATCAAACCAGCCCGACTTGGCACTGGTGCCACCTCTGGTCTGGAACCATCCTGCGTATCGTGGATTCTAAGGAGCCAGCTGGCCACTCCCAGCCACAGGCCCCCAAACACAAACAACGGCGCTTTTCCCTGGAAAACAAAACTGGCCTGCCAAATTTTTAATGGCAGATTGCAGGAGCCACTTTGCATCATCAAAATAGCCCGACTTGGCACTGGTGCCACCTCTGGTCTGGGAACCATCCTGCGTATCGTGGATTCTAATTAGCCAGCCGGCCACTCCCAGCCACAGGCCCCCAAACACAAACAACGGCGCTTTTCCCTGGAAAACAAAACTCGCCTGCCAACTTTTTGATGGCAGATTGCAGGAGCCACTTTGCACCATCAAACTAACCCGACTTGGCACTGGTGCCACCTCTGGTCTGGGAATCATCCTGCGTATCGTGGATTCTAAGGAGCCAGCCGGCCACTCCCAGCCACAGGCCCCCAAACACAAACAACGGCGCTTTTCCCTGGAAAACAAAACTCGCCTGCCAACATTTTCATGGCAGATTGCAGGAGCCACTTGGTACTATCAAACCAGCCCAACTTGGCAATGGTGCCACCATGGGTCTGGTCGCCATCCTGCCTATCGTAGCTTTTCAGGAGCCAGGCGGTCTGTCCCACCCATAGGCCCCCAGACACAAACCTCGGCCCGTTTCCCTGGCAGACAAAAGTAAGCTACCCCGCTTCTGGATGGCAGATTGCAGGAGCCACTTTGCACCTTCAATCTAGCCCGACTTGGCACTGGTGCCACCTCTGGTCTGGGAACCATCCTGCGTATCGTGGATTCTAAGGAGCCAGCCGGCCACTCCCAGCCACAGTCCACCAAACACAATCAACGGCGCTTTTCCCTGGAAAACAAAACTCGCCTGCCAACTTTTTGATGGCAGATTGCAGGAGCCACTTGGTACAATCAAATCAGCCCAACTTGGCACTGGTGCCACCATGGGTCTGGGAACCATCCTGCCTATCGTAGCTTTTCAGGAGCCAGCCAGTCACTCCCAGCCTTAGGCCCCCAGATAAAAACCTCGGCCCGTTTCCCTGGCAAACAAAAGTAAGCTGCCCCGCTTCTGGATGGCAGATTGCAGGAGCCACTTGTTACTATCAAACAAGCCCGACTTGGAACTGGTGCCACCTCTGGTCTGGGAACCATCCTGCGTATCGTGGATTCTAAGGAGCCAGCCGGCCACTCCCAGCCACAGGCCACCAAACAAAATCAACGGCACTTTTCCCTGGAAAACAAAACTCGCCTGCCAACTTTTTGATGGCAGATTGCAGGAGCCACTTTTCACCATCAAACTAGCCCGACTTGGCACTGGTGCCACCTCTGTTCTGGGAACCATCCTGCCTATCGTAGCTTTTCAGGAGCCAGCCGGTCACTCCCAGCCATAGGCCCCCAGACACAAACCTCGGCCCGTTTCCCTGGCAAACAAAATTAAGCTGCCCCGCTTCTGGATGGCAGATTGCAGGAGCTATTTAGTACTATCAAACCAGCCCGACTTGGCACTGGTGCCACCTTGGCTCTGGGAACCTTCCTGCCTATTGTGGATTTTCAGGGGTCAGCCGGCCACTCTCAGCCATATGCCCTCAAACACAAACCACGGACCTTTTCTCTGGCAAACAAAACTCAACTGCCCCTCTTCTGGATGGCAAATTGCAGGACGCACATGGTACTACAAAAACAGCACAACTTGGCACTGATGCCACCATGGGTCTGGTCACCATCCTGCGTATCGAGCATTTTAAGGAGCCAGCCGGCCACTCCCAGCCATAGGCCCCCCAAAAAAAACCACGGCCCTTTTCTCTGGCAAACAAAACTCAGCTGCCCCGCTTCTGGATGGCAGATTGCAGGAGCCACTTTGCACCATCAAACCAGCCTGACTTGGCACTGGTGCCACCTCTGGTCTGGGAACCATCCTGCGTATCGTGGATTATAAGGAGCCAGCTGGCCACTCCCAGCCACAGGCCCCCAAACACAAACAACGGCGCTTTTCCCTGGAAAACAAAACTCGCCTGCCAACTTTTTGATGGCAGATTGCAGGAGCCACTTTGCACCATCAAACCAACCCAACTTGGCACTGGTGCCACCTCTGGTCTGGGAACCATCCTGCGTATCGTGGATTCTAAGGAGCCATCCGGCCACTCCCAGCCACAGGCCCCCAAACACAAACAACGGCGCTTTTCCCTGGAAAACAAAACTCGCCTGCCAGCTTTTTGATGGCAGATTGCAGGAGCCACTTGGTACTATCAAACCAGCCCAACTTGGCACTGGTGCCACCATGGGTCTGGTCACCATCCTGCCTATCGTAGCTTTTCAGGAGCCAGCCGGTCAGTCCCACCCATAGGCCACGCAGACACAAACCACGGCCCGTTTCCCTGGCAAACAAAAGTAAGCTACCCCGCTTCTGGATGGCAGATTGCAGGAGCCACTTTGCACCATCAAACTAGCCCAACTTGGCACTGGTGCCACCTCTGGTCTGGGAACCATCCTGCGTATCGTGGATTCTTAGGAGCCAGCCGGCCACTCCCAGCCACAAGCCCCGAAACACAAACAACGGCGCTTATCCCTGGAAAACAAAACTCGCCTGCCAACTTTTTGATGGCAGATTGCAGGAGCCGCTTGGTACTATCAAACCAGCCCGACTTGGAACTGGTGCCACCTCTGGTCTGGGCACCATCCTGCGTATCGTGGATTCTAAGGAGCCAGCTGGCCACTCCCAGCCACAGTCCACCAAACACAAACAACGGCACTTTTCCCTGGAAAACAAAACTCGCCTGCCAACTTTTTCATGGCAGATTGTAGGAGCCACTTTGCACCATCAAACTAGCCCGACTTGGCACTGGTGCCACCTCTGGTCTGGGAACCATCCTGCGTATCGTGGATTCTAATTAGCCACCCGGCCACTCCCAGCCATAGTCCCCCAAACAGAAACAACGGCGCTTTTCCCTGGAAAACAAAAATCGCCTGCCAACTTTTTGATGGCAGATTGCATAAGCCGCTTGGTACTATCAAATCAGCCCAACGTGGCACTGGGGCCACCATGAGTCTGGTAACCATCCTGCCTATCGTAGCTTTTCAGGAGCCAGCCGGCCACTCCCAGCCTTAGGCCCCCAGACACAAACCTCGGCCCGTTTCCCTGGCAAACAAAAGTAAGCTGCCCCGCTTCTGGATGGCAGATTGCAGGAGCTACTTTGTTCTATCAAATCAGCCCGACTTGGAACTGGTGCCACCTCTTGTCTGGGAACCATCCTGCGTATCGTGTATTCTAATTAGCCAGCCGGCCACTCCCAGCCACAGGCCACCAAAAAAAATCAACGGCACTTTTCCCTGGAAAACAAAACTCGCCTGCCAACTTTTTGATGGCAGATTGCAGGAGCCACTTTTCACCATCAAACTAGCCCGGCTTGGCACTGGTGCCACCTCTGGTCTGGGAACCATCCTACCTATCGTAGCTTTTCAGGAGCCAGCCGGTCACTCCCAGCCATAGGCCCCCAGTCACAAATCTCGGCCCATTTCCCTGGCAAACAAAATTAAGCTGCCCCGCTTCTGGATGGCAGATTGCAGGAGCCAGTTTGTACTATCAAACCAGCCTGACTTGGCAATGGTGCCACCTTGGCTCTGGGAACCATCCTGCCTATTGTGGATTTTCAGGGGTCAGCCGGCCACTCTCAGCCATATGCCCTCAAACACAAACCACGGCCCTTTTCTCTGGCAAACAAAACTCAACTGCCCCTCTTCTGGATGGCAAATTGCAGGACGCACTTGGTACTGCAAAAACAGCACAACTTGGCACTGGTGCCACCTTGGGTCTGGCCACCATCCTGCGTATCGAGCATTTTAAGGAGTCAGCCGGCCACTCCCAGTCATATGCCTCCAAAACAAAACCACGGCGCTTTTCTCTGGCAAACAAAACTCAGCTGCCCCGCTTCTGAATGGCAGAATGCAGGAGCCACTTTGCACCATCAAACCAGCCCGACTTGGCACTGGTGCCACCTCTGGTCTGGAACCATCCTGCGTATCGTGGATTCTAAGGAGCCAGCTGGCCACTCCCAGCCACAGGCCCCCAAACACAAACAACGGCGCTTTTCCCTGGAAAAAAAAACTGGCCTGCCAAATTTTTAATGGCAGATTGCAGGAGCCACTTTGCATCATCAAAATAGCCCGACTTGGCACTGGTGCCACCTCTGGTCTGGGAACCATCCTGCGTATCGTGGATTCTAATTAGCCAGCCGGCCACTCCCAGCCACAGGCCCCCAAACACAAACAACGGCGCTTTTCCCTGGAAAACAAAACTCGCCTGCCAACTTTTTGATGGCAGATTGCAGGAGCCACTTTGCACCATCAAACTAACCCGACTTGGCACTGGTGCCACCTCTGGTCTGGGAATCATCCTGCGTATCGTGGATTCTAAGGAGCCAGCCGGCCACTCCCAGCCACAGGACACCAAACACAAACAACGGCGCTTTTCCCTGGAAAACAAAACTCGCCTGCCAACATTTTCATGGCAGATTGCAGGAGCCACTTGGTACTATCAAACCAGCCCAACTTGGCAATGGTGCCACCATGGGTCTGGTCACCATCCTGCCTATCGTAGCTTTTCAGGAGCCAGGCGGTCTGTCCCACCCATAGGCCCCCAGACACAAACCTCGGCCCGTTTCCCTGGCAGACAAAAGTAAGCTACCCCGCTTCTGGATGGCAGATTGCAGGAGCCACTTTGCACCATCAATCTAGCCCGACTTGGCACTGGTGCCACCTCTGGTCTGGGAACCATCCTGCGTATCGTGGATTCTAAGGAGCCAGCCGGCCACTCCCAGCCACAGTCCACCAAACAAAATCAACGGCGCTTTTCCCTGGAAAACAAAACTCGCCTGCCAACTTTTTGATGGCAGATTGCAGGAGCAACTTGGTACTATCAAATCAGCCCAACTTGGCACTGGTGCCACCATGGGTCTGGGAACCATCCTGCCTATCGTAGCTTTTCAGGAGCCGGCCGGTCACTCCCAGCCATAGGCCCCCAGACACAAACCTCGGCCCTTTTCCCTTGCAAACAAAAGTAAGCTGCCCCGCTTCTGGATGGCAGATTGCAGGAGCCACTTGGTACTATCAAACCAGCCCGACTTGGAACTGGTGCCACCTCTGGTCTGGGAACCATCCTGCGTATCGTGGATTCTAATTAGCCAGCCGGCCACTCCCAGCCATAGGCCCCCAAACACAAACAACGGCACTTTTCCCTGGAAAACAAAACTCGCCTGCCAACTTTTTCATGGCAGATTGCAGGAGCCACTTTTCACCATCAAACTAGCCCAACTTGGCACTGGTGCCACCATGGTCTGGGAACCATCCTGCGTATCGTGGATTCTAATTAGCCAGCCGGCCACTCCCAGCCATAGGCCCCCAAACACAAACAACGGCGCTTTTCCCTGGAAAACAAAACTCGCCTGCCAACTTTTTGATGGCAGATTGCAGGAGCCGCTTGGTACTATCAAATCAGCCCAACGTGGCACTGGTGCCACCATGAGTCTGGTAATCATCCTGCCTATCGTAGCTTTTCAGGAGCCAGCCAGTCACTACTAGCCGTAGGCCCCCAGACAAAAACCTCGGCCCGTTTCCCTTGCAAACAAAAGTAAGCAGCCCCGCTTCTGGATGGCAGATTGCAGGAGCCACTTGGTACTATCAAACAAGCCCGACTTGGAACTGGTGCCACCTCTGGTCTGGGAACCATCCTGCGTATCGTGGATTCTAAGGAGCCAGCCGGCCACTCCCAGCCACAGGCACCCAAACACAAACAACGGCGTTTTTCCCTGGAAAACAAAATTCACCTGCCAACATTTTGATGGCAGATTGCAGGAGCCACTTTGCACCATCAAACTAACCCGACTTGGCACTGGTGCCACCTCTGGTCTGGGAACCATCCTGCGTATCGTGGATTCTAAGGAGCCATCCGGCCACTCCCAGCCACAGGCCCCCAAACACAAACAACGGCGCTTTTCCCTGGAAAACAAAACTCGCCTGCCAACTTTTTCATGGCAGATTGCGGGAGCCACTTTTCACCATCAAACTAGCCCGACTTGGCACTGCTGCCACCATGGTCTGGGAACCATCCTGCGTATCGTGGATTCTAATTAGCCAGCCGGCCACTCCCTGCCATAGGCCCCCAAACAAAAAAAAACGGCGCTTTCCCCTGGAAAACAAAACTCGCCTGCCAACTTTTTGATGGCAGATTGCAGGAGCCGCTTGGTAGTATCAAATCAGCCCAACGTGGCACTGGTGCCACCATGAGTCTGGTAACCATCCTGCCTATCGTAGCTTTTCAGGAGCCAGCCAGTCACTCCCAGCCATAGGCCCCCAGACAAAAACCTCGGCCCGTTTCCCTTGCAAACAAAAGTAAGCTGCCCCGCTTCTGGATGGCAGATTGCAGGAGCCACTTTGTACTATCAAACAAGCCTGACTTGGAACTGGTGCCACCTCTGGTCTGGGAACCATCCTGCGTATCGTGGATTCTAAGGAGCCAGCCGGCCACTCCCAGACACAGGCCACCAAAAAAAATCAACGGCACTTTTCCCTGGAAAACAAAACTCGCCTGCCAACTTTTTGATGGCAGATTGCAGGAGCCGCTTGGTACTATCAAACCAGCCCAACTTGGCACTGGTGCCAACATGGGTCTGGTAAACATCCTGCCTATCGTAGCTTTTCAGGAGCCAGCCGGTCACTCCCAGCCATAGGCCCCCAGACACAAACCTCGGCCCGTTTCCCTTGCAAACAAAAGTAAGCTGCCCCGCTTCTGGATGGCAGATTGCAGGAGCCACTTGGTACTATCAAACCAGCCCGACTTGGCACTGGTGCCACCTCTGGTCTGGGAACCATCCTGCTTATCGTGGATTCTAAGGAGCCAGCCGGCCACTCCCAGCCACAGTCCAGCAAACACAAACAACGGCACTTTTCCCTGGAAAACAAAACTCGCCTGCCAACTTTTTGATGGCAGATTGCATAAGCCGCTTGGTACTATCAAATCAGCCCAACGTGGCACTGGTGCCACCATGAGTCTGGTAACCATCCTGCCTTTCGTAGCTTTTCAGGAGCCAGCCGGTCACTCCCAGCCATAGGCCCCCAGACACAAACCTCGGCCCGTTTCCCTGGCAAACAAAAGTAAGCTGCCCCGCTTCTGGATGGCAGATTGCAGGAGCCACTTGTTACTATCAAACCAGCCCGACTTGGCACTGGTGCCACCTCTGGTCTGGGAACCATCCTGCGTATCGTGGATTCTAAGGAGCCAGCCGGCCACTCCCAGCCACAGTCCAGCAAACACAAACAACGGCACTTTTCCCTGGAAAACAAAACTCGCCTGCCAACTTTTTGATGGCAGATTGCATAAGCCGCTTGGTACTATCAAATCAGCCCAACGTGGCACTGGTGCCACCATGAGTCTGGTAACCATCCTGCCTATCGTAGCTTTTCAGGAGCCAGCCGGTCTCTCCCAGCCATAGGCCCCCAGACACAAACCTCGGCCCGTTTCCCTGGCAAACAAAAGTAAGCTGCCCCGCTTCTGGATGGCAGATTGCAGGAGCCACTTGGTACTATCAAACCAGCCCGACTTGGAACTGGTGCCACCTCTGGTCTGGGAACCATCCTGCGTATCGTGGATTCTAAGGAGCCAGCCGGCCACTCCCAGCCGCAGTCCACCATACACAAACAACGGCACTTTTCCCTGGAAAACAAAACTCGCCTGCCAACATTTTCATGGCAGATTGCAGGAGCCACTTTGCACCATCAAACTAGCCCGACTTGGCACTTGTGCCACCATGGTCTGGGAACCATCCTGCCTATCGTGGATTCTAAGGAGCCAGCCGGCCACTCCCAGCCATAGGCCCCCAAACACAAACAACGGCACTTTCCCCTGGAAAACAAAACTCGCCTGCCAACTTTTTGATGGCAGATTGCAGGAGCCGCTTGGTACTATCAAATCAGCCCAACGTGGCACTGGTGCCACCATGAGTCTGGTAACCATCCTGCCTATCGTAGCTTTTCAGGAGCCAGCCAGTCACTCCCAGCCATAGGCCCCCAGACAAAAACCTCGGCCCGTTTCCCTTGCAAACCAAAGTAAGCTGCCCCGCTTCTGGATGGCAGATTGCAGGAGCCACTTGGTACTATCAAACCAGCCTACATTGGCAATGGTGCAACCTTGGGTCTGGGAACCATCCTGCGTATCGTGGATTCTAATTAGCCAGCCGGCCACTCCCAGCCACCGGCCCCCAAACACAAACAACGGCACTCTTCCCTGGCAAACAAAACTCGCCTGCCAACTTTTTGATGGCAGATTGCAGAAGCCACTTGGTACTATCAAACCAGCCCAACTTGGCACTGGTGCCACCATGGGTCTGGTCACCATCCTGCCTATCGTAGCTTTTCAGGAGCCAGCCGGTCACTCCCAGCCATAGGCCCCCAGACACAAACCTCGGCCCGTTTCCCTGGGAAACAAAAGTAAGCTGCCCCACTTCTGGATGGCAGATTGCAGGAGCCACTTGGTACTATCAAACCAGCCTACCTTGGCAATGGTGCAACCTCGGGTCTGGGAACCATCCTGCGTATCGTGGATTCTAAGGAGCCAGCCGGCCATTCCCGGCCACAGGCCCCCAAACAAAAACAACGGCACTCTTCCCTGGAAAACAAAACTCGCCTGCCAACTTTTTGATGGCAGATTGCAGGAGCCACTTGGTACTATCAAATCAGCCCAACTTGGCACTGGTGCCACCATGGGTCTGGTAACCGTCCTGCCTATCGTAGCTTTTCAGGAGCCAGCCGGTCACTTCCAGCCATAGGACCCCAGACACAAACCTCGGCCCGTTTCCCTGGCAAACAAAAGTAAGCTACCCCGCTTCTGGATGGCAGATTGCAGGAGCCACTTTGCACCATTAAACTGGCCCGAATTCTCACTGGTGCCACCTCTGGTCTGGGAACCATCCTGCGTATCGTGGATTCTAATTAGCCAGCCGGCCACTCCCAGCCACAGGCCCCCAAACACAAACAACGGCGCTTTTCCCTGGAAAACAAAACTCGCCTGCCAACTTTTTGATGGCAGATTGCAGGAGCCACTTGCTACTATCAAACCAGCCCAACTTGTCACTGGTGCCACCTCTGGTCTGGGAACCATCCTGCGTATCGTGGATTCTAAGGAGCCAGCTGGCCACTCCCAGCCATAGGGCCCCAAACACAAACAACGGCGCTTTTCCCTGGAAAACCAAACTGGCCTGCCAAATATTAGATGGCAGATTGCAGGAGCCACTTGGTATTATCAAACCAGCCCAACTTGGCACTGGTGCCACCATGGGTCTGGTCACCATCCTGCCTATCGTAGCTTTTCAGGAGCCAGCCGGTCACTCCTAGCCGTAGGCCCCCAGACAAAATCCTCGGCCCGTTTCCCTTGCAAACAAAAGTAAGCTGCCCCGCTTCTGGATGGCAGATTGCAGGAGCCACTTGGTACTATCAAACAAGCCCGACTTGGAACTGGTGCCACCTCTGGTCTGGGAACCATCCCGCGTATCGTGGATTCTAAGGAGCCAGCCGGCCACTCCCAGCCACAGGCACCCAAACACAAACAACGGCGTTTTTCCCTGGAAAACAAAACTCGCCTGCCAACATTTTGATGGCAGATTGCAGGAGCCACTTTGCACCATCAAAGTAACCCGACTTGGCACTGGTGCCACCTCTGGTCTGGGAACCATCCTGCGTATCGTGGATTCTAAGGAGCCATCCGGCCACTCCCAGCCACAGGCCCCCAAAACACAAACAACGGCGCTTTTCACTGGAAAACAAAACTCGCCTGCCAACTTTTTGATGGCAGATTGCAGGAGCCACTTGGTACTATCAAACCAGCCCAACTTGGCACTGGTGCCACCATGGGTCTGGTCACCATCCTGCCTATCGTAGCTTTTCAGGAGCCAGCCGGTCACTCCCAGCCATAGGCCCCCAGACACAAACCTAGGCCCGTTTCCCTGGCAAACAAAAGTAAGCTGCCCCGTGTCTGGATGGCAGATTGCAGGAGCCACTTGGTACTATCAAACCAGCCCGACTTGGAACTGGTGCCACCTCTGGTCTGGGAACCATCCTGCGTATCGTGGATTCTAAGGAGCCAGCCGGCCACTCCCAGCCACAGTCCACCAAACACAAACAACGGCACTTTTCCCTGGAAAACAAAACTCGCCTGCCAACTTTATCATGTCAGATTGCAGGAGCCACTTTGCACCATCAAACTAGCCCGACTTGGCACTGGTGCCACCATGGTCTGGGAACCATCCTGCGTATCGTGGATTCTAATTAGCCAGCCGGCCACTCCCAGCCATAGGCCCCCAAACAAAACAACGGCGCTTTCCCCTGGAAAACAAAACTCGCCTGCCAACTTTTTGATGGCAGATTGCAGGAGCCGCTTGGTACTATCAAATCAGCCCAACGTGGCACTGGTGCCACCATGAGTCTGGTAACCATCCTGCCTATCGTAGCTTTTCAGGAGCCAGCCAGTCACTCCCAGCCATAGGCCCCCAGACAAAAACCTCGGCCCGTTTCCCTTGCAAACAAAAGTAAGCTGCCCCGCTTCTGGATGGCAGATTGCAGGAGCCACTTGGTACTATCATACCAGCCTGACTTGGAACTGGTGCCACCTCTGGTCTGGGAACCATCCTGCGTATCGTGGATTCTAAGGAGCCAGCCGGCCACTCCCAGACACAGGCCACCAAAAAAAATCAACGGCGCTTTTCCCTGGAAAACAAAACTCGCCTGCCAACTTTTTGATGGCAGATTGCAGGAGCCGCTTGGTACTATCAAATCAGCCCAACGCGGCACTGGTGCCACCTCTGGTCTGGTAACCATCCTGCCTATCGTAGCTTTTCAGGAGCCAGCCGGTCTCTCCCAGCCATAGGCCCCCAGACACAAACCTCGGCCCGTTTCCCTGGCAAACAAAAGTAAGCTGCCGCGCTTCTGGATGGCAGATTGCAGGAGCCACTTGGTACTATCAAACCAGCCCGACTTGGAACTGGTGCCACCTCTGGTCTGGGAACCATCCTGCGTATCGTGGATTCTAAGGAGCCAGCCGGCCACTCCCAGCCGCAGTCCACCATAGACAAACAACGGCACATTTCCCTGGAAAACAAAACTCGCCTGCCAACATTTTCATGGCAGATTGCAGGAGCCACTTTGCACCATCAAACTAGCCTGACTTGGCACTGGTGCCACCATGGTCTGGGAACCATCCTGCCTATTGTGGATTTTCAGGGGTCCGCCGGCCGCTCTCAGCCATATGCCCTCAAACACAAACCACGGCTCTTTTCTCTGGCAAACAAAACTCAACTGCCCCTCTTCTGGATGGCAAATTGCAGGACGCACTTGGTACTACAAAAACAGCCCAACTTGGCATTGGTGCCACCTTGGCTCTGGTCACCATCCTGCGTATCGAGGTTTTTAAGGAGCCAGCCGGCCACTCCCAGCCATATGCCCCCAAAAACAAACCACGGCCCTTTTCTCTGGCAAACAAAAATCCGCTGCCCCGCTTCTGGATGGCAGATTGCAGGAGCCACTTGGTACTATCAAACCAGCCCGACTTGGCACTGGTGCCACCTTGGGTCTGGGAACCATCCTGCGTATTGTGGATTGTCAGGAGCCAGCCGACCACTCTCGGCCACAGACCCAAATCAAAAGGAACGGCCGATTCACAGGCAAAAAAAACTCAGCTGCCCCACTTCTGGATGGGAGATTGCAGGAGGCGCTTGACTCTGTCAAACCAGCCCTACTGGTGCCACCTTGGGTCAGGGAATCATGCTGCGTATCATGGAATTTCAGGAGCCAGCCGGCCACTGCCAGCCACAGGACCCAAAAATATACCACAACCCTTTTCTCTGGCAAGCAAAACTCAGCTGCCCCGCTTTTAGATGGCAGATTGCAGGAGCCACTTGGTACTATCAAACCAGCCCAACTTGGCACTGGTGCCACCATGGGTCTGGTAACCATCCTGCCTATCGTAGCTTTTCACGACCGAGCCGGTCACTCCCAGCCATAGGCCCCCAGACACAAACCACGGCCCGTTTCCTTGGAAAAAAAAAGTAAGCTGCCCCGCTTCTGGATGGCAGATTGCAGGAGCCACTTGGTACTATCAAACCAGCCTGACTTTGCACTGCTGCCACCATGGGTCTGGTAGCCATCCTGCCTATCGTAGCTTTTCAGGAGCCAGCCGGCCAATCCCAGCCACAGGCCCCCAAACAAAAACAACGGCGCTTTTCCCTGGAAAACAGAACTCGCCTGCCAACTTTTTGATGGCAGATTGCAGGAGCCACTTGGTACTATCAAACCAGCCCAACTTGGCACTGGTGCCACCATGGGTCTGGTCACCATCCTGCCTATCGTAGCTTTTCAGGAGCCAGGCGGTCTGTCCCACCCATAGGCCCCCAGACACAAACCTCGGCCCGTTTCCCTGGCAGAC
Source organism: Melospiza melodia melodia (assembly GCF_035770615.1). Lineage (NCBI taxonomy): Eukaryota > Metazoa > Chordata > Aves > Passeriformes > Passerellidae > Melospiza > Melospiza melodia. The sequence continues at coordinate 1,008,479 of NC_086215.1, forward strand.
AAAAGTAAGCTACCCCGCTTCTGGATGGCAGATTGCAGGAGCCACTTTGCACCATCAATCTAGCCCGACTTGGCACTGGTGCCACCTCTGGTCTGGGAACCATCCTGCGTATCGTGGATTCTAAGGAGCCAGCCGGCCACTCCCAGCCACAGTCCACCAAACAAAATCAACGGCGCTTTTCCCTGGAAAACAAAACTCGCCTGCCAACTTTTTGATGGCAGATTGCAGGAGCCACTTGGTACTATCAAATCAGCCCAACTTGGCACTGGTGCCACCATGGGTCTGGGAACCATCCTGCCTATCGTAGCTTTTCAGGAGCCGGCCGGTCACTCCCAGCCATAGGCCCCCAGACACAAACCTCGGCCCTTTTCCCTTGCAAACAAAAGTAAGCTGCCCCGCTTCTGGATGGCAGATTGCAGGAGCCACTTGGTACTATCAAACCAGCCCGACTTGGAACTGGTGCCACCTCTGGTCTGGGAACCATCCTGCGTATCGTGGATTCTTAGGAGCCAGCCGGCCACTCCCAGCCACAAGCCCCGAAACACAAACAACGGCGCTTATCCCTGGAAAACAAAACTCGCCTGCCAACTTTTTGATGGCAGATTGCAGGAGCCGCTTGGTACTATCAAACCAGCCCGACTTGGAACTGGTGCCACCTCTGGTCTGGGCACCATCCTGCGTATCGTGGATTCTAAGGAGCCAGCTGGCCACTCCCAGCCACAGTCCACCAAACACAAACAACGGCACTTTTCCCTGGAAAACAAAACTCGCCTGCCAACTTTTTCATGGCAGATTGTAGGAGCCACTTTGCACCATCAAACAAGCCCGACTTGGCACTGGTGCCACCTCTGGTCTGGGAACCATCCTGCGTATCGTGGATTCTAATTAGCCACCCGGCCACTCCCAGCCATAGTCCCCCAAACAGAAACAACGGCGCTTTTCCCTGGAAAACAAAAATCGCCTGCCAACTTTTTGATGGCAGATTGCATAAGCCGCTTGGTACTATCAAATCAGCCCAACGTGGCACTGGGGCCACCATGAGTCTGGTAACCATCCTGCCTATCGTAGCTTTTCAGGAGCCAGCCGGCCACTCCCAGCCTTAGGCCCCCAGACACAAACCTCGGCCCGTTTCCCTGGCAAACAAAAGTAAGCTGCCCCGCTTCTGGATGGCAGATTGCAGGAGCTACTTGGTACTATCAAATCAGCCCGACTTGGAACTGGTGCCACCTCTGGTCTGGGAACCATCCTGCGTATCGTGTATTCTAATTAGCCAGCCGGCCACTCCCAGCCACAGGCCACCAAAAAAAATCAACGGCACTTTTCCCTGGAAAACAAAACTCGCCTGCCAACTTTTTGATGGCAGATTGCAGGAGCCACTTTTCACCATCAAACTAGCCCGGCTTGGCACTGGTGCCACCTCTGGTCTGGGAACCATCCTACCTATCGTAGCTTTTCAGGAGCCAGCCGGTCACTCCCAGCCATAGGCCCCCAGTCACAAACCTCGGCCCGTTTCCCTGGCAAACAAAATTAAGCTGCCCCGCTTCTGGATGGCAGATTGCAGGAGCCACTTTGTACTATCAAACCAGCCTGACTTGGCACTGGTGCCACCTTGGCTCTGGGAACCATCCTGCCTATTGTGGATTTTCAGGGGTCAGCCGGCCACTCTCAGCCATATGCCCTCAAACACAAACCACGGCCCTTTTCTCTGGCAAACAAAACTCAACTGCCCCTCTTCTGGATGGCAAATTGCAGGACGCACTTGGTACTGCAAAAACAGCACAACTTGGCACTGGTGCCACCTTGGGTCTGGCCACCATCCTGCGTATCGAGCATTTTAAGGAGTCAGCCGGCCACTCCCAGTCATATGCCTCCAAAACAAAACCACGGCGCTTTTCTCTGGCAAACAAAACTCAGCTGCCCCGCTTCTGGATGGCAGATTGCAGGAGCCACTTTGCACCATCAAACCAGCCTGACTTGGCACTGGTGCCACCTCTGGTCTGGAACCATCCTGCGTATCGTGGATTCTAAGGAGCCAGCTGGCCACTCCCAGCCACAGGCCCCCAAACACAAACAACGGCGCTTTTCCCTGGAAAACAAAACTGGCCTGCCAAATTTTTAATGGCAGATTGCAGGAGCCACTTTGCATCATCAAAATAGCCCGACTTGGCACTGGTGCCACCTCTGGTCTGGGAACCATCCTGCGTATCGTGGATTCTAATTAGCCAGCCGGCCACTCCCAGCCACAGGCCCCCAAACACAAACAACGGCGCTTTTCCCTGGAAAACAAAACTCGCCTGCCAACTTTTTGATGGCAGATTGCAGGAGCCACTTTGCACCATCAAACTAACCAGACTTGGCACTGGTGCCACCTCTGGTCTGGGAATCATCCTGCGTATCGTGGATTCTAAGGAGCCAGCCGGCCACTCCCAGCCACAGGCCCCCAAACACAAACAACGGCGCTTTTCCCTGGAAAACAAAACTCGCCTGCCAACATTTTCATGGCAGATTGCAGGAGCCACTTGGTACTATCAAACCAGCCCAACTTGGCAATGGTGCCACCATGGGTCTGGTCACCATCCTGCCTATCGTAGCTTTTCAGGAGCCAGGCGGTCTGTCCCACCCATAGGCCCCCAGACACAAACCTCGGCCCGTTTCCCTGGCAGACAAAAGTAAGCTACCCCGCTTCTGGATGGCAGATTGCAGGAGCCACTTTGCACCATCAATCTAGCCCGACTTGGCACTGGTGCCACCTCTGGTCTGGGAACCATCCTGCGTATCGTGGATTCTAAGGAGCCAGCCGGCCACTCCCAGCCACAGTCCACCAAACAAAATCAACGGCGCTTTTCCCTGGAAAACAAAACTCGCCTGCCAACTTTTTGATGGCAGATTGCAGGAGCCACTTGGTACTATCAAATCAGCCCAACTTGGCACTGGTGCCACCATGGGTCTGGGAACCATCCTGCCTATCGTAGCTTTTCAGGAGCCGGCCGGTCACTCCCAGCCATAGGCCCCCAGACACAAACCTCGGCCCTTTTCCCTTGCAAACAAAAGTAAGCTGCCCCGCTTCTGGATGGCAGATTGCAGGAGCCACTTTGCACCATCAAACCAGCCCGACTTGGAACTGGTGCCACCTCTGGTCTGGGAACCATCCTGCGTATCGTGGATTCTAAGGAGCCAGGCGGCCACTCCCAGCCACAGGCCCCCAAACACAAACAACGGCACTTTTCCCTGGAAAACAAAACTCGCCTGCCAACTTTTTCATGGCAGATTGCAGGAGCCACTTTTCACCATCAAACTAGCCCAACTTGGCACTGGTGCCACCATGGTCTGGGAACCATCCTGCGTATCGTGGATTCTAATTAGCCAGCCGGCCACTCCCAGCCATAGGCCCCCAAACACAAACAACGGCGCTTTTCCCTGGAAAACAAAACTCGCCTGCCAACTTTTTGATGGCAGATTGCAGGAGCCGCTTGGTACTATCAAATCAGCCCAACGTGGCACTGGTGCCACCATGAGTCTGGTAATCATCCTGCCTATCGTAGCTTTTCAGGAGCCAGCCAGTCACTACTAGCCGTAGGCCCCCAGACAAAAACCTCGGCCCGTTTCCCTTGCAAACAAAATTAAGCAGCCCCGCTTCTGGATGGCAGATTGCAGGAGCCACTTGGTACTATCAAACAAGCCCGACTTGGAACTGGTGCCACCTCTGGTCTGGGAACCATCCTGCGTATCGTGGATTCTAAGGAGCCAGCCGGCCACTCCCAGCCACAGGCACCCAAACACAAACAACGGCGTTTTTCCCTGGAAAACAAAATTCGCCTGCCAACATTTTGATGGCAGATTGCAGGAGCCACTTTGCACCATCAAACTAACCCGACTTGGCACTGGTGCCACCTCTGGTCTGGGAACCATCCTGCGTATCGTGGATTCTAAGGAGCCATCCGGCCACTCCCAGCCACAGGCCCCCAAACACAAACAACGGCGCTTTTCCCTGGAAAACAAAACTCGCCTGCCAACTTTTTCATGGCAGATTGCGGGAGCCACTTTTCACCATCAAACTAGCCCGACTTGGCACTGCTGCCACCATGGTCTGGGAACCATCCTGCGTATCGTGGATTCTAATTAGCCAGCCGGCCACTCCCTGCCATAGGCCCCCAAACAAAAAAAAACGGCGCTTTCCCCTGGAAAACAAAACTCGCCTGCCAACTTTTTGATGGCAGATTGCAGGAGCCGCTTGGTAGTATCAAATCAGCCCAACGTGGCACTGGTGCCACCATGAGTCTGGTAACCATCCTGCCTATCGTAGCTTTTCAGGAGCCAGCCAGTCACTCCCAGCCATAGGCCCCCATACAAAAACCTCGGCCCGTTTCCCTTGCAAACAAAAGTAAGCTGCCCCGCTTCTGGATGGCAGATTGCAGGAGCCACTTGGTACTATCAAACAAGCCTGACTTGGAACTGGTGCCACCTCTGGTCTGGGAACCATCCTGCGTATCGTGGATTCTAAGGAGCCAGCCGGCCACTCCCAGACACAGGCCACCAAAAAAAATCAACGGCACTTTTCCCTGGAAAACAAAACTCGCCTGCCAACTTTTTGATGGCAGATTGCAGGAGCCGCTTGGTACTATCAAACCAGCCCAACTTGGCACTGGTGCCAACATGGGTCTGGTAACCATCCTGCCTATCGTAGCTTTTCAGGAGCCAGCCGGTCACTCCCAGCCATAGGCCCCCAGACACAAACCTCGGCCCGTTTCCCTTGCAAACAAAAGTAAGCTGCCCCGCTTCTGGATGGCAGATTGCAGGAGCCACTTGGTACTATCAAACCAGCCCGACTTGGCACTGGTGCCACCTCTGGTCTGGGAACCATCCTGCTTATCGTGGATTCTAAGGAGCCAGCCGGCCACTCCCAGCCACAGTCCAGCAAACACAAACAACGGCACTTTTCCCTGGAAAACAAAACTCGCCTGCCAACTTTTTGATGGCAGATTGCATAAGCCGCTTGGTACTATCAAATCAGCCCAACGTGGCACTGGTGCCACCATGAGTCTGGTAACCATCCTGCCTATCGTAGCTTTTCAGGAGCCAGCCGGTCACTCCCAGCCATAGGCCCCCAGACACAAACCTCGGCCCGTTTCCCTGGCAAACAAAAGTAAGCTGCCCCGCTTCTGGATGGCAGATTGCAGGAGCCACTTGTTACTATCAAACCAGCCCGACTTGGCACTGGTGCCACCTCTGGTCTGGGAACCATCCTGCGTATCGTGGATTCTAAGGAGCCAGCCGGCCACTCCCAGCCACAGTCCAGCAAACACAAACAACGGCACTTTTCCCTGGAAAACAAAACTCGCCTGCCAACTTTTTGATGGCAGATTGCATAAGCCGCTTGGTACTATCAAATCAGCCCAACGTGGCACTGGTGCCACCATGAGTCTGGTAACCATCCTGCCTATCGTAGCTTTTCAGGAGCCAGCCGGTCTCTCCCAGCCATAGGCCCCCAGACACAAACCTCGGCCCGTTTCCCTGGCAAACAAAAGTAAGCTGCCCCGCTTCTGGATGGCAGATTGCAGGAGCCACTTGGTACTATCAAACCAGCCCGACTTGGAACTGGTGCCACCTCTGGTCTGGGAACCATCCTGCGTATCGTGGATTCTAAGGAGCCAGCCGGCCACTCCCAGCCGCAGTCCACCATACACAAACAACGGCACTTTTCCCTGGAAAACAAAACTCGCCTGCCAACATTTTCATGGCAGATTGCAGGAGCCACTTTGCACCATCAAACTAGCCCGACTTGGCACTTGTGCCACCATGGTCTGGGAACCATCCTGCCTATCGTGGATTCTAAGGAGCCAGCCGGCCACTCCCAGCCATAGGCCCCCAAACACAAACAACGGCACTTTCCCCTGGAAAACAAAACTCGCCTGCCAACTTTTTGATGGCAGATTGCAGGAGCCGCTTGGTACTATCAAATCAGCCCAACGTGGCACTGGTGCCACCATGAGTCTGGTAACCATCCTGCCTATCGTAGCTTTTCAGGAGCCAGCCAGTCACTCCCAGCCATAGGCCCCCAGACAAAAACCTCGGCCCGTTTCCCTTGCAAACCAAAGTAAGCTGCCCCGCTTCTGGATGGCAGATTGCAGGAGCCACTTGGTACTATCAAACCAGCCTATATTGGCAATGGTGCAACCTTGGGTCTGGGAACCATCCTGCGTATCGTGGATTCTAATTAGCCAGCCGGCCACTCCCAGCCACCGGCCCCCAAACACAAACAACGGCACTCTTCCCTGGCAAACAAAACTCGCCTGCCAACTTTTTGATGGCAGATTGCAGGAGCCACTTGGTACTATCAAACCAGCCCAACTTGGCACTGGTGCCACCATGGGTCTGGTCACCATCCTGCCTATCGTAGCTTTTCAGGAGCCAGCCGGTCACTCCCAGCCATAGGCCCCCAGACACAAACCTCGGCCCGTTTCCCTGGGAAACAAAAGTAAGCTGCCCCACTTCTGGATGGCAGATTGCAGGAGCCACTTGGTACTATCAAACCAGCCTACCTTGGCAATGGTGCAACCTTGGGTCTGGGAACCATCCTGCGTATCGTGGATTCTAATTAGCCAGCAGGCCATTCCCGGCCGCAGGCCCCTAAACACAAACAACGGCACTCTTCCCTGGAAAACAAAACTCGCCTGCCAACTTTTTGATGGCAGATTGCAGAAGCCACTTGGTACTATCAAATCAGCCCAACTTGGCACTGGTGCCACCATGGGTCTGGTAACCGTCCTGCCTATCGTAGCTTTTCAGGAGACAGCCGGTCACTTCCAGCCATAGGACCCCAGACACAAACCTCGGCCCGTTTCCCTGGCAAACAAAAGTAAGCTGCCCCACTTCTGGATGGCAGATTGCAGGAGCCACTTGGTACTATCAAACCAGCCTACCTTGGCAATGGTGCAACCTCGGGTCTGGGAACCATCCTGCGTATCGTGGATTCTAAGGAGCCAGCTGGCCATTCCCGGCCACAGGCCCCCAAACAAAAACAACGGCACTCTTCCCTGGAAAACAAAACTCGCCTGCCAACTTTTTGATGGCAGATTTCAGGAGCCACTTGGTACTATCAAATCAGCCCAACTTGGCACTGGTGCCACCATGGGTCTGGTAACCGTCCTGCCTATCGTAGCTTTTCAGGAGCCAGCCGGTCACTTCCAGCCATAGGACCCCTGACACAAACCTCGGCCCGTTTCCCTGGCAAACAAAAGTAAGCTACCCCGCTTCTGGATGGCAGATTGCAGGAGCCACTTTGCACCATTAAACTGGCCCGAATTCTCACTGGTGCCACCTCTGGTCTGGGAACCATCCTGCGTATCGTGGATTCGAATTAGCCAGCCGGCCACTCCCAGCCACAGGCCCCCAAACACAAACAACGGCGCTTTTCCCTGGAAAACAAAACTCGCCTGCCAACTTTTTGATGGCAGATTGCAGGAGCCACTTGCTACTATCAAACCAGCCCAACTTGTCACTGGTGCCACCTCTGGTCTGGGAACCATCCTGCGTATCGTGGATTCTAAGGAGCCAGCTGGCCACTCCCAGCCATAGGGCCCCAAACACAAACAACGGCGCTTTTCCCTGGAAAACAAAACTGGCCTGCCAAATATTAGATGGCAGATTGCAGGAGCCACTTGGTATTATCAAACCAGCCCAACTTGGCACTGGTGCCACCATGGGTCTGGTCACCATCCTGCCTATCGTAGCTTTTCAGGAGCCAGCCGGTCACTCCTAGCCGTAGGCCCCCAGACAAAATCCTCGGCCCGTTTCCCTTGCAAACAAAAGTAAGCTGCCCCGCTTCTGGATGGCAGATTGCAGGAGCCACTTGGTACTATCAAACAAGCCCGACTTGGAACTGGTGCCACCTCTGGTCTGGGAACCATCCCGCGTATCGTGGATTCTAAGGAGCCAGCCGGCCACTCCCAGCCACAGGCACCCAAACACAAACAACGGCGTTTTTCCCTGGAAAACAAAACTCGCCTGCCAACATTTTGATGGCAGATTGCAGGAGCCACTTTGCACCATCAAAGTAACCCGACTTGGCACTGGTGCCACCTCTGGTCTGGGAACCATCCTGCGTATCGTGGATTCTAAGGAGCCATCCGGCCACTCCCAGCCACAGGCCCCCAAAACACAAACAACGGCGCTTTTCACTGGAAAACAAAACTCGCCTGCCAACTTTTTGATGGCAGATTGCAGGAGCCACTTGGTACTATCAAACCAGCCCAACTTGGCACTGGTGCCACCATGGGTCTGGTCACCATCCTGCCTATCGTAGCTTTTCAGGAGCCAGCCGGTCACTCCCAGCCATAGGCCCCCAGACACAAACCTAGGCCCGTTTCCCTGGCAAACAAAAGTAAGCTGCCCCGTGTCTGGATGGCAGATTGCAGGAGCCACTTGGTACTATCAAGCCAGCCCGACTTGGAACTGGTGCCATCTCTGGTCTGGGAACCATCCTGCGTATCGTGGATTCTAAGGAGCCAGCCGGCCACTCCCAGCCACAGTCCACCAAACACAAACAACGGCACTTTTCCCTGGAAAACAAAACTCGCCTGCCAACTTTATCATGTCAGATTGCAGGAGCCACTTTGCACCATCAAACTAGCCCGACTTGGCACTGGTGCCACCATGGTCTGGGAACCATCCTGCGTATCGTGGATTCTAATTAGCCAGCCGGCCACTCCCTGCCATAGGCCCCCAAACAAAAAAAAACGGCGCTTTCCCCTGGAAAACAAAACTCGCCTGCCAACTTTTTGATGGCAGATTGCAGGAGCCGCTTGGTAGTATCAAATCAGCCCAACGTGGCACTGGTGCCACCATGAGTCTGGTAACCATCCTGCCTATCGTAGCTTTTCAGGAGCCAGCCAGTCACTCCCAGCCATAGGCCCCCAGACAAAAACCTCGGCCCGTTTCCCTTGCAAACAAAAGTAAGCTGCCCCGCTTCTGGATGGCAGATTGCAGGAGCCACTTGGTACTATCAAACAAGCCCGACTTGGAACTGGTGCCACCTCTGGTCTGGGAACCATCCTGCGTATCGTGGATTCTAAGTAGCCAGCCGGCCACTCCCAGCCATAGGCCCCCAAACAAAACAACGGCGCTTTCCCCTGGAAAACAAAACTCGCCTGCCAACTTTTTGATGGCAGATTGCAGGAGCCGCTTGGTACTATCAAATCAGCCCAACGTGGCACTGGTGCCACCATGAGTCTGGTAACCATCCTGCCTATCGTAGCTTTTCAGGAGCCAGCCAGTCACTCCCAGCCATAGGCCCCCAGACAAAAACCTCGGCCCGTTTCCCTTGCAAACAAAAGTAAGCTGCCCCGCTTCTGGATGGCAGATTGCAGGAGCCACTTGATACTGTCATACCAGCCTGACTTGGAACTGGTGCCACCTCTGGTCTGGGAACCATCCTGCGTATCGTGGATTCTAAGGAGCCAGCCGGCCACTCCCAGACACAGGCCACCAAAAAAAATCAACGGCGCTTTTCCCTGGAAAACAAAACTCGCCTGCCAACTTTTTGATGGCAGATTGCAGGAGCCGCTTGGTACTATCAAATCAGCCCAACGCGGCACTGGTGCCACCATGAGTCTGGTAACCATCCTGCCTATCGTAGCTTTTCAGGAGCCAGCCGGTCTCTCCCAGCCATAGGCCCCCAGACACAAACCTCGGCCCGTTTCCCTGGCAAACAAAAGTAAGCTGCCGCGCTTCTGGATGGCAGATTGCAGGAGCCACTTGGTACTATCAAACCAGCCCGACTTGGAACTGGTGCCACCTCTGGTCTGGGAACCATCCTGCGTATCGTGGATTCTAAGGAGCCAGCCGGCCACTCCCAGCCGCAGTCCACCATACACAAACAACGGCACATTTCCCTGGAAAACAAAACTCGCCTGCCAACATTTTCATGGCAGATTGCAGGAGCCACTTTGCACCATCAAACTAGCCTGACTTGGCACTGGTGCCACCATGGTCTGGGAACCATCCTGCCTATTGTGGATTTTCAGGGGTCAGCCGGCCGCTCTCAGCCATATGCCCTCAAACACAAACCACGGCTCTTTTCTCTGGCAAACAAAACTCAACTGCCCCTCTTCTGGATGGCAAATTGCAGGACGCACTTGGTACTACAAAAACAGCCCAACTTGGCATTGGTGCCACCTTGGCTCTGGTCACCATCCTGCGTATCGAGGTTTTTAAGGAGCCAGCCGGCCACTCCCAGCCATATGCCCCCAAAAACAAACCACGGCCCTTTTCTCTGGCAAACAAAAATCCGCTGCCCCGCTTCTGGATGGCAGATTGCAGGAGCCACTTGGTACTATCAAACCAGCCCGACTTGGCACTGGTGCCACCTTGGGTCTGGGAACCATCCTGCGTATTGTGGATTGTCAGGAGCCAGCCGACCACTCTCGGCCACAGACCCAAATCAAAAGGAACGGCCGATTCACAGGCAAAAAAAACTCAGCTGCCCCACTTCTGGATGGGAGATTGCAGGAGGCGCTTGACTCTGTCAAACCAGCCCTACTGGTGCCACCTTGGGTCAGGGAATCATGCTGCGTATCATGGAATTTCAGGAGCCAGCCGGCCACTGCCAGCCACAGGACCCAAAAATATACCACAGCCCTTTTCTCTGGCAAGCAAAACTCAGCTGGCCCGCTTTTAGATGGCAGATTGCAGGAGCCACTTGGTACTATCAAACCAGCCCAACTTGGCACTGGTGCCACCATGGGTCTGGTAACCATCCTGCCTATCGTAGCTTTTCACGACCGAGCCGGTCACTCCCAGCCATAGGCCCCCAGACACAAACCACGGCCCGTTTCCTTGGAAAAAAAAAGTAAGCTGCCCCGCTTCTGGATGGCAGATTGCAGGAGCCACTTGGTACTATCAAACCAGCCTGACTTTGCACTGCTGCCACCATGGGTCTGGTAGCCATCCTGCCTATCGTAGCTTTTCAGGAGCCAGCCGGCCAATCCCAGCCACAGGCCCCCAAACAAAAACAACGGCGCTTTTCCCTGGAAAACAGAACTCGCCTGCCAACTTTTTGATGGCAGATTGCAGGAGCCACTTGGTACTATCAAACCAGCCCAACTTGGCACTGGTGCCACCATGGGTCTGGTCACCATCCTGCCTATCGTAGCTTTTCAGGAGCCAGGCGGTCTGTCCCACCCATAGGCCCCCAGACACAAACCTCGGCCCGTTTCCCTGGCAGACAAAAGTAAGCTACCCCGCTTCTGGATGGCAGATTGCAGGAGCCACTTTGCACCATCAATCTAGCCCGACTTGGCACTGGTGCCACCTCTGGTCTGGGAACCATCCTGCGTATCGTGGATTCTAAGGAGCCAGCCGGCCACTCCCAGCCACAGTCCACCAAACAAAATCAACGGCGCTTTTCCCTGGAAAACAAAACTCGCCTGCCAACTTTTTGATGGCAGATTGCAGGAGCCACTTGGTACTATCAAATCAGCCCAACTTGGCACTGGTGCCACCATGGGTCTGGGAACCATCCTGCCTATCGTAGCTTTTCAGGAGCCGGCCGGTCACTCCCAGCCATAGGCCCCCAGACACAAACCTCGGCCCTTTTCCCTTGCAAACAAAAGTAAGCTGCCCCGCTTCTGGATGGCAGATTGCAGGAGCCACTTGGTACTATCAAACCAGCCCGACTTGGAACTGGTGCCACCTCTGGTCTGGGAACCATCCTGCGTATCGTGGATTCTAAGGAGCCAGCCGGCCACTCCCAGCCACAGGCCCCCAAACACAAACAACGGCACTTTTCCCTGGAAAACAAAACTCGCCTGCCAACTTTTTCATGGCAGATTGCAGGAGCCACTTTTCACCATCAAACTAGCCCAACTTGGCACTGGTGCCACCATGGTCTGGGAACCATCCTGCGTATCGTGGATTCTAATTAGCCAGCCGGCCACTCCCAGCCATAGGCCCCCAAACACAAACAACGGCGCTTTTCCCTGGAAAACAAAACTCGCCTGCCAACTTTTTGATGGCAGATTGCAGGAGCCGCTTGGTACTATCAAATCAGCCCAACGTGGCACTGGTGCCACCATGAGTCTGGTAATCATCCTGCCTATCGTAGCTTTTCAGGAGCCAGCCAGTCACTACTAGCCGTAGGCCCCCAGACAAAAACCTCGGCCCGTTTCCCTTGCAAACAAAAGTAAGCTGCCCCGCTTCTGGATGGCAGATTGCAGGAGCCACTTGGTACTATCAAACAAGCCCGACTTGGCACTGGTGCCACCTCTGGTCTGGGAACCATCCTGCGTATCGTGGATTCTAAGGAGCCAGCCGGCCACTCCCAGCCACAGGCACCCAAACACAAACAACGGCGTTTTTCCCTGGAAAACAAAATTCGCCTGCCAACATTTTGATGGCAGATTGCAGGAGCCACTATGCACCATCAAACTAACCCGACTTGGCACTGGTGCCACCTCTGGTCTGGGAACCATCCTGCGTATCGTGGATTCTAAGGAGCCATCCGGCCACTCCCAGCCACAGGCCCCCAAACACAAACAACGGCGCTTTTCCCTGGAAAACAAAACTCGCCTGCCAACTTTTTGATGGCAGATTGCAGGAGCTGCTTGGTACTATCAAATCAGCCCAACGTGGCACTGGTGCCACCATGAGTCTGGTAACCATCCTGCCTATCGTAGCTTTTCAGGAGCCAGCCAGTCACTCCCAGCCATAGGCCCCCAGACAAAAACCTCGGCCCGTTTCCCTTGCAAACAAAAGTAAGCTGCCCCGCTTCTGGATGGCAGATTGCAGGAGCCACTTGGTACTATCAAACAAGCCTGACTTGGAACTGGTGCCACCTCTGGTCTGGGAACCATCCTGCGTATCGTGGATTCTAAGTAGCCAGCCGGCCACTCCCAGACACAGGCCACCAAAAAAAATCAACGGCACTTTTCCCTGGAAAACAAAACTCGCCTGCCAAATTTTTGATGGCAGATTGCAGGAGCCGCTTGGTACTATCAAACCAGCCCAACTTGGCACTGGGGCCACCATGGGTCTGGTAAACATCCTGCCTATCGTAGCTTTTCAGGAGCCAGCCGGTCACTCCCAGCCATAGGCCCCCAGACACAAACCTCGGCCCGTTTCCCTTGCAAACAAAAGTAAGCTGCCCCGCTTCTGGATGGCAGATTGCAGGAGCCACTTGGTACTATCAAACCAGCCCGACTTGGCACTGGTGCCACCTCTGGTCTGGGAACCATCCTGCTTATCGTGGATTCTAAGGAGCCAGCCGGCCACTCCCAGCCACAGTCCAGCAAACACAAACAACGGCACTTTTCCCTGGAAAACAAAACTCGCCTGCCAACTTTTTGATGGCAGATTGCATAAGCCGCTTGGTACTATCAAATCAGCCCAACGTGGCACTGGTGCCACCATGAGTCTGGTAACCATCCTGCCTATCGTAGCTTTTCAGGAGCCAGCCGGTCACTCCCAGCCATAGGCCCCCAGACACAAACCTCGGCCCGTTTCCCTTGCAAACAAAAGTAAGCTGCCCCGCTTCTGGATGGCAGATTGCAGGAGCCACTTGTTACTATCAAACCAGCCCGACTTGGCACTTGTGCCACCTCTGGTCTGGGAACCATCCTGCGTATCGTGGATTCTAAGGAGCCAGCCGGCCACTCCCAGCCACAGTCCAGCAAACACAAACAACGGCACTTTTCCCTGGAAAACAAAACTCGCCTGCCAACTTTTTGATGGCAGATTGCATAAGCCGCTTGGTACTATCAAATCAGCCCAACGCGGCACTGGTGCCACCATGAGTCTGGTAACCATCCTGCCTATCGTAGCTTTTCAGGAGCCAGCCGGTCTCTCCCAGCCATAGGCCCCCAGACACAAACCTCGGCCCGTTTCCCTGGCAAACAAAAGTAAGCTGCCGCGCTTCTGGATGGCAGATTGCAGGAGCCACTTGGTACTATCAAACCAGCCCGACTTGGAACTGGTGCCACCTCTGGTCTGGGAACCATCCTGCGTATCGTGGATTCTAAGGAGCCAGCCGGCCACTCCCAGCCGCAGTCCACCATACACAAACAACGGCACATTTCCCTGGAAAACAAAACTCGCCTGCCAACATTTTCATGGCAGATTGCAGGAGCCACTTTGCACCATCAAACTAGCCTGACTTGGCACTGGTGCCACCATGGTCTGGGAACCATCCTGCCTATTGTGGATTTTCAGGGGTCAGCCGGCCGCTCTCAGCCATATGCCCTCAAACACAAACCACGGCTCTTTTCTCTGGCAAACAAAACTCAACTGCCCCTCTTCTGGATGGCAAATTGCAGGACGCACTTGGTACTACAAAAACAGCCCAACTTGGCATTGGTGCCACCTTGGCTCTGGTCACCATCCTGCGTATCGAGGTTTTTAAGGAGCCAGCCGGCCACTCCCAGCCATATGCCCCCAAAAACAAACCACGGCCCTTTTCTCTGGCAAACAAAAATCCGCTGCCCCGCTTCTGGATGGCAGATTGCAGGAGCCACTTGGTACTATCAAACCAGCCCGACTTGGCACTGGTGCCACCTTGGGTCTGGGAACCATCCTGCGTATTGTGGATTGTCAGGAGCCAGCCGACCACTCTCGGCCACAGACCCAAATCAAAAGGAACGGCCGATTCACAGGCAAAAAAAACTCAGCTGCCCCACTTCTGGATGGGAGATTGCAGGAGGCGCTTGACTCTGTCAAACCAGCCCTACTGGTGCCACCTTGGGTCAGGGAATCATGCTGCGTATCATGGAATTTCAGGAGCCAGCCGGCCACTGCCAGCCACAGGACCCAAAAATATACCACAGCCCTTTTCTCTGGCAAGCAAAACTCAGCTGGCCCGCTTTTAGATGGCAGATTGCAGGAGCCACTTGGTACTATCAAACCAGCCCAACTTGGCACTGGTGCCACCATGGGTCTGGTAACCATCCTGCCTATCGTAGCTTTTCACGACCGAGCCGGTCACTCCCAGCCATAGGCCCCCAGACACAAACCACGGCCCGTTTCCTTGGAAAAAAAAAGTAAGCTGCCCCGCTTCTGGATGGCAGATTGCAGGAGCCACTTGGTACTATCAAACCAGCCTGACTTTGCACTGCTGCCACCATGGGTCTGGTAGCCATCCTGCCTATCGTAGCTTTTCAGGAGCCAGCCGGCCAATCCCAGCCACAGGCCCCCAAACAAAAACAACGGCGCTTTTCCCTGGAAAACAGAACTCGCCTGCCAACTTTTTGATGGCAGATTGCAGGAGCCACTTGGTACTATCAAACCAGCCCAACTTGGCACTGGTGCCACCATGGGTCTGGTCACCATCCTGCCTATCGTAGCTTTTCAGGAGCCAGGCGGTCTGTCCCACCCATAGGCCCCCAGACACAAACCTCGGCCCGTTTCCCTGGCAGACAAAAGTAAGCTACCCCGCTTCTGGATGGCAGATTGCAGGAGCCACTTTGCACCATCAATCTAGCCCGACTTGGCACTGGTGCCACCTCTGGTCTGGGAACCATCCTGCGTATCGTGGATTCTAAGGAGCCAGCCGGCCACTCCCAGCCACAGTCCACCAAACAAAATCAACGGCGCTTTTCCCTGGAAAACAAAACTCGCCTGCCAACTTTTTGATGGCAGATTGCAGGAGCCACTTGGTACTATCAAATCAGCCCAACTTGGCACTGGTGCCACCATGGGTCTGGGAACCATCCTGCCTATCGTAGCTTTTCAGGAGCCGGCCGGTCACTCCCAGCCATAGGCCCCCAGACACAAACCTCGGCCCTTTTCCCTTGCAAACAAAAGTAAGCTGCCCCGCTTCTGGATGGCAGATTGCAGGAGCCACTTGGTACTATCAAACCAGCCCGACTTGGAACTGGTGCCACCTCTGGTCTGGGAACCATCCTGCGTATCGTGGATTCTAAGGAGCCAGCCGGCCACTCCCAGCCACAGGCCCCCAAACACAAACAACGGCACTTTTCCCTGGAAAACAAAACTCGCCTGCCAACTTTTTCATGGCAGATTGCAGGAGCCACTTTTCACCATCAAACTAGCCCAACTTGGCACTGGTGCCACCATGGTCTGGGAACCATCCTGCGTATCGTGGATTCTAATTAGCCAGCCGGCCACTCCCAGCCATAGGCCCCCAAACACAAACAACGGCGCTTTTCCCTGGAAAACAAAACTCGCCTGCCAACTTTTTGATGGCAGATTGCAGGAGCCGCTTGGTACTATCAAATCAGCCCAACGTGGCACTGGTGCCACCATGAGTCTGGTAATCATCCTGCCTATCGTAGCTTTTCAGGAGCCAGCCAGTCACTACTAGCCGTAGGCCCCCAGACAAAAACCTCGGCCCGTTTCCCTTGCAAACAAAAGTAAGCTGCCCCGCTTCTGGATGGCAGATTGCAGGAGCCACTTGGTACTATCAAACAAGCCCGACTTGGCACTGGTGCCACCTCTGGTCTGGGAACCATCCTGCGTATCGTGGATTCTAAGGAGCCAGCCGGCCACTCCCAGCCACAGGCACCCAAACACAAACAACGGCGTTTTTCCCTGGAAAACAAAATTCGCCTGCCAACATTTTGATGGCAGATTGCAGGAGCCACTATGCACCATCAAACTAACCCGACTTGGCACTGGTGCCACCTCTGGTCTGGGAACCATCCTGCGTATCGTGGATTCTAAGGAGCCATCCGGCCACTCCCAGCCACAGGCCCCCAAACACAAACAACGGCGCTTTTCCCTGGAAAACAAAACTCGCCTGCCAACTTTTTGATGGCAGATTGCAGGAGCTGCTTGGTACTATCAAATCAGCCCAACGTGGCACTGGTGCCACCATGAGTCTGGTAACCATCCTGCCTATCGTAGCTTTTCAGGAGCCAGCCAGTCACTCCCAGCCATAGGCCCCCAGACAAAAACCTCGGCCCGTTTCCCTTGCAAACAAAAGTAAGCTGCCCCGCTTCTGGATGGCAGATTGCAGGAGCCACTTGGTACTATCAAACAAGCCTGACTTGGAACTGGTGCCACCTCTGGTCTGGGAACCATCCTGCGTATCGTGGATTCTAAGTAGCCAGCCGGCCACTCCCAGACACAGGCCACCAAAAAAAATCAACGGCACTTTTCCCTGGAAAACAAAACTCGCCTGCCAAATTTTTGATGGCAGATTGCAGGAGCCGCTTGGTACTATCAAACCAGCCCAACTTGGCACTGGGGCCACCATGGGTCTGGTAAACATCCTGCCTATCGTAGCTTTTCAGGAGCCAGCCGGTCACTCCCAGCCATAGGCCCCCAGACACAAACCTCGGCCCGTTTCCCTTGCAAACAAAAGTAAGCTGCCCCGCTTCTGGATGGCAGATTGCAGGAGCCACTTGGTACTATCAAACCAGCCCGACTTGGCACTGGTGCCACCTCTGGTCTGGGAACCATCCTGCTTATCGTGGATTCTAAGGAGCCAGCCGGCCACTCCCAGCCACAGTCCAGCAAACACAAACAACGGCACTTTTCCCTGGAAAACAAAACTCGCCTGCCAACTTTTTGATGGCAGATTGCATAAGCCGCTTGGTACTATCAAATCAGCCCAACGTGGCACTGGTGCCACCATGAGTCTGGTAACCATCCTGCCTATCGTAGCTTTTCAGGAGCCAGCCGGTCACTCCCAGCCATAGGCCCCCAGACACAAACCTCGGCCCGTTTCCCTTGCAAACAAAAGTAAGCTGCCCCGCTTCTGGATGGCAGATTGCAGGAGCCACTTGTTACTATCAAACCAGCCCGACTTGGCACTTGTGCCACCTCTGGTCTGGGAACCATCCTGCGTATCGTGGATTCTAAGGAGCCAGCCGGCCACTCCCAGCCACAGTCCAGCAAACACAAACAACGGCACTTTTCCCTGGAAAACAAAACTCGCCTGCCAACTTTTTGATGGCAGATTGCATAAGCCGCTTGGTACTATCAAATCAGCCCAACGTGGCACTGGTGCCACCATGAGTCTGGTAACCATCCTGCCTATCGTAGCTTTTCAGGAGCCAGCCGGTCTCTCCCAGCCATAGGCCCCCAGACACAAACCTCGGCCCGTTTCCCTGGCAAACAAAAGTAAGCTGCCCCGCTTCGGGATGGCAGATTGCAGGAGCCACTTGGTACTATCAAACCAGCCCGACTTGGAACTGGTGCCACCTCTGGTCTGGGAACAATCCTGCGTATCGTGGATTCTAAGGAGCCAGCCGGCCACTCCCAGCCACAGTCCACCATACACAAACAACGGCACTTTTCCCTGGAAAACAAAACTCGCCTGCCAACATTTTCATGGCAGATTGCAGGAGCCACTTTGCACCATCAAACTAGCCCGACTTGGCACTGGTGCCACCATGGTCTGGGAACCATCCTGCCTATCGTGGATTCTAAGGAGCCAGCCGGCCACTCCCAGACACAGGCCCCCAAACACAAACAACGGCACTTTCCCCTGGAAAACAAAACTCGCCTGCCAACTTTTTGATGGCAGATTGCAGGAGCCGCTTGGTACTATCAAATCAGCCCAACGTGGCACTGGTGCCACCATGAGTCTGGTAACCATCCTGCCTATCGTAGCTTTTCAGGAGCCAGCCAGTCACTCCCAGCCATAGGCCCCCAGACAAAAACCTCGGCCCGTTTCCCTTGCAAACCAAAGTAAGCTGCCCCGCTTCTGGATGGCAGATTGCAGGAGCCACTTGGTACTATCAAACCAGCCTACATTGGCAATGGTGCAACCTTGGGTCTGGGAACCATCCTGCGTATCGTGGATTCTAATTAGCCAGCCGGCGACTCCCAGCCACCGGCCCCCAAACAAAAACAACGGCACTCTTCCCTGGCAAACAAAACTCGCCTGCCAACTTTTTGATGGCAGATTGCAGGAGCCACTTGGTACTATCAAACCAGCCCAACTTGGCACTGGTGCCACCATGGGTCTGGTCACCATCCTGCCTATCGTAGCTTTTCAGGAGCCAGCCGGTCACTCCCAGCCATAGGCCCCCAGACACAAACCTCGGCCCGTTTCCCTGGGAAACAAAAGTAAGCTGCCCCACTTCTGGATGGCAGATTGCAGGAGCCACTTGGTACTATCAAACCAGCCTACCTTGGCAATGGTGCAACCTTGGGTCTGGGAACCATCCTGCGTATCGTGGATTCTAATTAGCCAGCAGGCCATTCCCGGCCGCAAGCCCCTAAACACAAACAACGGCACTCTTCCCTGGAAAACAAAACTCGCCTGCCAACTTTTTGATGGCAGATTGCAGAAGCCACTTGGTACTATCAAATCAGCCCAACTTGGCACTGGTGCCACCATGGGTCTGGTAACCGTCCTGCCTATCGTAGCTTTTCAGGAGACAGCCGGTCACTTCCAGCCATAGGACCCCAGACACAAACCTCGGCCCGTTTCCCTGGCAAACAAAAGTAAGCTGCCCCACTTCTGGATGGCAGATTGCAGGAGCCACTTGGTACTATCAAACCAGCCTACCTTGGCAATGGTGCAACCTCGGGTCTGGGAACCATCCTGCGTATCGTGGATTCTAAGGAGCCAGCCGGCCATTCCCGGCCACAGGCCCCCAAACAAAAACAACGGCACTCTTCCCTGGAAAACAAAACTCGCCTGCCAACTTTTTGATGGCAGATTGCAGGAGCCACTTGGTACTATCAAATCAGCCCAACTTGGCACTGGTGCCACCATGGGTCTGGTCACCGTCCTGCCTATCGTAGCTTTTCAGGAGCCAGCCGGTCACTTCCAGCCATAGGACCCCAGACACAAACCTCGGCCCGTTTCCCTGGCAAACAAAAGTAAGCTACCCCGCTTCTGGATGGCAGATTGCAGGAGCCACTTTGCACCATTAAACTGGCCCGAATTCTCACTGGTGCCACCTCTGGTCTGGGAACCATCCTGCGTATCGTGGATTCTAATTAGCCAGCCGGCCACTCCCAGCCACAGGCCCCCAAACACAAACAACGGCGCTTTTCCCTGGAAAACAAAACTCGCCTGCCAACTTTTTGATGGCAGATTGCAGGAGCCACTTGCTACTATCAAATCAGCCCAACGTGGCACTGGTGCCACCATGAGTCTGGTAACCATCCTGCCTATCGTAGCTTTTCAGGAGCCAGCCAGTCACTCCCAGCCATAGGCCCCCAGACAAAAACCTCGGCCCGTTTCCCTTGCAAACCAAAGTAAGCTGCCCCGCTTCTGGATGGCAGATTGCAGGAGCCACTTGGTACTATCAAACCAGCCTACATTGGCAATGGTGCAACCTTGGGTCTGGGAACCATCCTGCGTATCGTGGATTCTAATTAGCCAGCCGGCGACTCCCAGCCACCGGCCCCCAAACAAAAACAACGGCACTCTTCCCTGGCAAACAAAACTCGCCTGCCAACTTTTTGATGGCAGATTGCAGGAGCCACTTGGTACTATCAAACCAGCCCAACTTGGCACTGGTGCCACCATGGGTCTGGTCACCATCCTGCCTATCGTAGCTTTTCAGGAGCCAGGCGGTCTGTCCCACCCATAGGCCCCCAGACACAAACCTCGGCCCGTTTCCCTGGGAAACAAAAGTAAGCTTCCCCACTTCTGGATGGCAGATTGCAGGAGCCACTTGGTACTATCAAACCAGCCTACCTTGGCAATGGTGCAACCTTGGGTCTGGGAACCATCCTGCGTATCGTGGATTCTAATTAGCCAGCAGGCCATTCCCGGCCGCAAGCCCCTAAACACAAACAACGGCACTCTTCCCTGGAAAACAAAACTCGCCTGCCAACTTTTTGATGGCAGATTGCAGAAGCCACTTGGTACTATCAAATCAGCCCAACTTGGCACTGGTGCCACCATGGGTCTGGTAACCGTCCTGCCTATCGTAGCTTTTCAGGAGACAGCCGGTCACTTCCAGCCATAGGACCCCAGACACAAACCTCGGCCCGTTTCCCTGGCAAACAAAAGTAAGCTGCCCCACTTCTGGATGGCAGATTGCAGGAGCCACTTGGTACTATCAAACCAGCCTACCTTGGCAATGGTGCAACCTCGGGTCTGGGAACCATCCTGCGTATCGTGGATTCTAAGGAGCCAGCCGGCCATTCCCGGCCACAGGCCCCCAAACAAAAACAACGGCACTCTTCCCTGGAAAACAAAACTCGCCTGCCAACTTTTTGATGGCAGATTGCAGGAGCCACTTGGTACTATCAAATCAGCCCAACTTGGCACTGGTGCCACCATGGGTCTGGTAACCGTCCTGCCTATCGTAGCTTTTCAGGAGCCAGCCGGTCACTTCCAGCCATAGGACCCCAGACACAAACCTCGGCCCGTTTCCCTGGCAAACAAAAGTAAGCTACCCCGCTTCTGGATGGCAGATTGCAGGAGCCACTTTGCACCATTAAACTGGCCCGAATTCTCACTGGTGCCACCTCTGGTCTGGGAACCATCCTGCGTATCGTGGATTCTAATTAGCCAGCCGGCCACTCCCAGCCACAGGCCCCCAAACACAAACAACGGCGCTTTTCCCTGGAAAACAAAACTCGCCTGCCAACTTTTTGATGGCAGATTGCAGGAGCCACTTGCTACTATCAAACCAGCCCAACTTGTCACTGGTGCCACCTCTGGTCTGGGAACCATCCTGCGTATCGTGGATTCTAAGGAGCCAGCTGGCCACTCCCAGCCATAGGGCCCCAAACACAAACAACGGCGCTTTTCCCTGGAAAACAAAACTGGCCTGCCAAATATTAGATGGCAGATTGCAGGAGCCACTTGGTACTATCAAACCAGCCCAACTTGGCACTGGTGCCACCATGGGTCTGGTCACCATCCTGCCTATCGTAGCTTTTCAGGAGCCAGCCGGTCACTCCTAGCCGTAGGCCCCCAGACAAAAACCTCGGCCCGTTTCCCTTGCAAACAAAAGTAAGCTGCCCCGCTTCTGGATGGCAGATTGCAGGAGCCACTTGGTACTATCAAACAAGCCCGACTTGGAACTGGTGCCACCTCTGGTCTGGGAACCATCCCGCGTATCGTGGATTCTAAGGAGCCAGCCGGCCACTCCCAGCCACAGGCACCCAAACACAAACAACGGCGTTTTTCCCTGGAAAACAAAACTCGCCTGCCAACATTTTGATGGCAGATTGCAGGAGCCACTTTGCACCATCAAAGTAACCCGACTTGGCACTGGTGCCACCTCTGGTCTGGGAACCATCCTGCGTATCGTGGATTCTAAGGAGCCATCCGGCCACTCCCAGCCACAGGCCCCCAAACACAAACAACGGCGCTTTTCCCTGGAAAACAAAACTCGCCTGCCAACTTTTTGATGGCAGATTGCAGGAGCCACTTGGTACTATCAAACCAGCCCAACTTGGCACTGGTGCCACCATGGGTCTGGTCACCATCCTGCCTATCGTAGCTTTTCAGGAGCCAGCCGGTCACTCCCAGCCATAGGCCCCCAGACACAAACCTCGGCCCGTTTCCCTGGCAAACAAAAGTAAGCTGCCCCGTGTCTGGATGGCAGATTGCAGGAGCCACTTGGTACTATCAAACCAGCCCGACTTGGAACTGGTGCCACCTCTGGTCTGGGAACCATCCTGCGTATCGTGGATTCTAAGGAGCCAGCCGGCCACTCCCAGCCACAGTCCACCAAACACAAACAACGGCACTTTTCCCTGGAAAACAAAACTCGCCTGCCAACTTTATCATGTCAGATTGCAGGAGCCACTTTGCACCATCAAACTAGCCCGACTTGGCACTGGCGCCACCATGGTCTGGGAACCATCCTGCGTATCGTGGATTCTAATTAGCCAGCCGGCCACTCCCAGCCACAGGCCACCAAAAAAAATCAACGGCGCTTTTCCCTGGAAAACAAAACTCGCCTGCCAACTTTTTGATGGCAGATTGCAGGAGCCGCTTGGTACTATCAAATCAGCCCAACGTGGCACTGGTGCCACCATGAGTCTGGTAACCATCCTGCCTATCGTAGCTTTTCAGGAGCCAGCCGGTCTCTCCCAGCCATAGGCCCCCAGACACAAACCTCGGCCCGTTTCCCTGGCAAACAAAAGTAAGCTGCCGCGCTTCTGGATGGCAGATTGCAGGAGCCACTTGGTACTATCAAACCAGCCCGACTTGGAACTGGTGCCACCTCTGGTCTGGGAACCATCCTGCGTATCGTGGATTCTAAGGAGCCAGCCGGCCACTCCCAGCCGCAGTCCACCATACACAAACAACGGCACATTTCCCTGGAAAACAAAACGCGCCTGCCAACATTTTCATGGCAGATTGCAGGAGCCACTTAGCACCATCAAACTAGCCCGACTTGGCACTGGTGCCACCATGGTCTGGGAACCATCCTGCCTATTGTGGATTTTCAGGGGTCAGCCGGCCGCTCTCAGCCATATGCCCTCAAACACAAACCACGGCTCTTTTCTCTGGCAAACAAAACTCAACTGCCCCTCTTCTGGATGGCAAATTGCAGGACGCACTTGGTACTACAAAAACAGCCCAACTTGGCATTGGTGCCACCTTGGCTCTGGTCACCATCCTGCGTATCGAGGTTTTTAAGGAGCCAGCCGGCCACTCCCAGCCATAGGCCCCCAAAAACAAACCACGGCCCTTTTCTCTGGCAAACAAAAATCCGCTGCCCCGCTTCTGGATGGCAGATTGCAGGAGCCACTTGGTACTATCAAACCAGCCCGACTTGGCACTGGTGCCACCTTGGGTCTGGGAACCATCCTGCGTATTGTGGATTGTCAGGAGCCAGCCGACCACTCTCGGCCACAGACCCAAATCAAAAGGAACGGCCGATTCACAGGCAAAAAAAACTCAGCTGCCCCACTTCTGGATGGGAGATTGCAGGAGGCGCTTGACTCTGTCAAACCAGCCCTACTGGTGCCACCTTGGGTCAGGGAATCATGCTGCGTATCATGGAATTTCAGGAGCCAGCCGGCCACTGCCAGCCACAGGACCCAAAAATATACCACAGCCCTTTTCTCTGGCAAGCAAAACTCAGCTGCCCCGCTTTTAGATGGCAGATTGCAGGAGCCACTTGGTACTATCAAACCAGCCCAACTTGGCACTGGTGCCACCATGGGTCTGGTAACCATCCTGCCTATCGCAGCTTTTCACGACCGAGCCGGTCACTCCCAGCCATAGGCCCCCAGACACAAACCACGGCCCGTTTCCTTGGCAAAAAAAAGTAAGCTGCCCCGCTTCTGGATGGCAGATTGCAGGAGCCACTTGGTACTATCAAACCAGCCTGACTTTGCACTGCTGCCACCATGGGTCTGGTAGCCATCCTGCCTATCGTAGCTTTTCAGGAGCCAGCCGGCCAATCCCAGCCACAGGCCCCCAAACAAAAACAACGGCGCTTTTCCCTGGAAAACAGAACTCGCCTGCCAACTTTTTGATGGCAGATTGCAGGAGCCACTTGGTACTATCAAACCAGCCCAACTTGGCACTGGTGCCGCCATGGGTCTGGTCACCATCCTGCCTATCGTAGCTTTTCAGGAGCCAGCCGGTCACTCCCAGCCATAGGCCCCAGACACAAAGCACTGCCGGTTTCCCTGGCAAACAAAAGTAAGCTGCCCCGCTTCAGGATGGCAGATTGCAGGAGCCACTTTGCACCATCAAACCAGCCCGACTTGGCACTGGTGCCACCTCTGGTCTGGGAACCATCCTGCGTATCGTGGATTCTAAGGAGCCAGCTGGCCACTCCCAGCCACAGGCCCCCAAACACAAACAACGGCGCTTTTCCCTGGAAAACAAAAATCGCCTGCCAACTTTTTGATGGCAGATTGCAGGAGCCGCTTGGTACTATCAAATCAGCCCAACTTGGGACTGGTGCCACCATGGGTCTTGTCACCATCCTGCCTATCGCAGCTTTTCAGGAGCCAGCCGGTCACTCCCCGCCATAGGCCCCCAGACACAAACCTCGGCCCGTTTCCCTGGCAAACAAAAGTAAGCTGCCCCGCTTCTGGATGGCAGATTGCAGGAGCCACTTGGTACTATCAAACCAGCCCGACTTGGAACTGGTGCCACCATGGGTCTGGGAAACATCCTGCGTATCGTGGATTCTAAGGAGCCAGCCGGCCACTCCCATCCACAGTCCACCAAACACAAACAACGGCACTTTTCCCTGGAAAACAAAACTCGCCTGCCAACTTTTTCATGGC
Source organism: Melospiza melodia melodia (assembly GCF_035770615.1). Lineage (NCBI taxonomy): Eukaryota > Metazoa > Chordata > Aves > Passeriformes > Passerellidae > Melospiza > Melospiza melodia. Next base: position 1,033,610 of record NC_086215.1, read on the forward strand.
AGATTGCAGGAGCCACTTTGCACCATCAAACTAGCCCGACTTGGCACTGGTGCCACCATGGTCTGGGAACCATCCTGCGTATCGTGGATTCTAATTAGCCAGCCGGCCACTCCCAGCCATAGGCCCCCAAACACAAACAACGGCGCTTTTCCCTGGAAAACAAAACTCGCCTGCCAACTTTTTGATGGCAGATTGCAGGAGCTGCTTGGTACTATCAAATCAGCCCAACGTGGCACTGGTGCCACCATGAGTCTGGTAACCATCCTGCCTATCGTAGCTTTTCAGGAGCCAGCCAGTCACTCCCAGCCATAGGCCCCCAGACAAAAACCTCAGCCCGTTTCCCTTGCAAACAAAAGTAAGCTTCCCCGCTTCTGGATGGCAGATTGCAGGAGCCACTTGGTACTATCAAACAAGCCCGACTTGGAACTGGTGCCACCTCTGGTCTGGGAACCATCCTGCGTATCGTGGATTCTAAGGAGCCAGTCGGCCACTCCCAGCCATATGCCCCCCAAAAAAAACCACGGCCCTTTTCTCTGGCAAACAAAAGTCAGCTGCTCCGCTTCTTGATGGCAGATTGCAGGAGCCACTTTGCACCATCAAACCAGCCCGACTTGGCACTGGTGCCACCTCTGGTCTGGGAACCATCCTGCGTATCGTGGATTCTAAGGAGCCAGCCGGTCACTCCCAGCCACAGGCCCCCAAACACAAACAACGGCGCTTTTCCCTGGAAAACAAAACTCGCCTGCCAACATTTTGATGGCAGATTGCAGGAGCCACTTTGCACCATCAAACCAACCTGACTTGGCACTGGTGCCACCTCTGGTCTGGGAACCATCCTGCGTATCGTGGATTCTAAGGAGCCATCCGGCCACTCCCAGCCACAGGCCCCCAAACACAAACAACGGCGCTTTTCCCTGGAAAACAAAACTCGCCTGCCAACTTTTTGATGGCAGATTGCACGAGCCACTTGGTACTATCAAACCAGCCCAACTTGGCACTGGTGCCCCCATGGGTCTGGTCACCATCCTACCTATCGTAGCTTTTCAGGAGCCAGCCGGTCAGTCCCACCCATAGTCCCCCAGACACAAACCACGGCCCGTTTCCCTGGCAAACAAAAGTAAGCTAGCCCGCTTCTGGATGGCAGATTGCAGGAGCCACTTTGCACCATCAAACTAGCCCAACATGGCACTGGTGCCACCTCTGGTCTGGGAACCATCCTGCGTATCGTGGATTCTAAGGAGCCAGCCGGCCACTCCCAGCCACAGGCCCCCAAACACAAACAACGGCGCTTTTCCCTGGAAAACAAAAATCGCCTGCCAACATTTTGATGGCAGATTGCAGGAGCCGCTTGGTACTATCAAATCAGCCCAACTTGGGACTGGTGCCACCATGGGTCTGGTAACCATCCTGCCTATCGTAGCTTTTCAGGAGCCAGCCAGTCACTCCCAGCCATAGGCCCCCAGACACAAACCTCGGCCCGTTTCCCTGGCAAACAAAAGTAAGCTGCCCCGCTTCTGGATGGCAGATTGCAGGAGCCACTTGGTACTATCAAACCAGCCCGACTTGGAACTGGTGCCACCTCTGGTCTGGGAACCATCCTGCGTATCGTGGATTCTAAGGAGCCCGCCGGCCACTCCCAGCCGCAGTCCACCATACACAATCAACGGCACTTTTCCCTGGAAAACAAAACTCGCCTGCCAACATTTTCATGGCAGATTGCAGGAGCCACTTTGCACCATCAAACTAGGCCGACTTGGCACTGTTGCCACCATGGTCTGGGAACCATCCTGCGTATCGTGGATTCTAATTAGCCAGCCGGCCACTCCCAGCCATAGGCCCCCAAACACAAACAACGGCGCTTTCCCCTGGAAAACAAAACTCGCCTGCCAACTTTTTGATGGCAGATTGCAGGAGCCGCTTGGTACTATCAAATCAGCCCAACGTGGCACTGGTGCCACCATGAGTCTGGTAACCATCCTGCCTATCGTAGCTTTTCAGGAGCCAGTCATTCACTCCCAGCCATAGGCCCCCAGACAAAAACCTCGGCCCGTTTCCCTTGCAAACAAAAGTAAGCTGCCCCGCTTCTGGATGGCAGATTGCAGGAGCCACTTGGTACTATCAAACAAGCCCGACTTGGAACTGGTGCCACCTCTGGTCTGGGAACCATCCTGCGTATCGTGGATTCTAAGGAGCCAGCCGGCCACTCCCAGCCGCAGGCCACCAAAAAAAATCAACGGCACTTTTCCCTGGAAAACAAATCTGGCCTGCCAAGTTTTGATGGCAGATTGCAGGAGCCACTTAGTACTATCAAACCAGCCCAACTTGGCACTGGTGCCACCATGGGTCTGGTCACCATCCTGCCTATCGTAGCTTTTCAGGAGCCAGCCGGTCACTCCCAGCCATAGGCCCCCAGACACAAACCTAGGCCCGTTTCCCTGGCAAACAAAAGTAAGCTGCCCCACTTCTGGATGGCATATTGCAGGAGCCACTTGGTACTATCAAACCAGCCTACCGTGGCAATGGTGCAACCTTGGGTCTGGGAACCATCCTGCGTATCGTGGATTCTAATTAGCCAGCAGGCCATTCCCGGCCACAGGCCCCCAAACACTAACAACGGCACTCTTCCCTGGAAAACAAAACTCGCCTGCCAACTTTTGATGGCAGATTGCAGGAGCCACTTGGTACTATCAAACCAGCCCAACGTGGCACTGGTGCCACCATGAGTCTGGTAACCGTCCTGCCTATCGTAGCTTTTCAGGAGCCAGCCGGTCACTCCCAGCCATAGGCCCCCAGACAAAAACCTCGGCCCGTTTCCCTTGCAAACAAAAGTAAGCTGCCCCGCTTCTGGATGGCAGATTGCAGGAGCCACTTGGTACTATCAAACAAGCCCGACTTGGAACTGGTGCCACCTCTGGTCTGGGAACCATCCTGCGTATCGTGGATTCTAAGGAGCCAGCCGGCCACTCCCAGCCATATGCCCCCCAAAAAAAACCATGGCCCTTTTCTCTGGGAAACAAAACTCAGCTGCCCCGCTTCTGGATGGCAGATTGCAGGAGCCACTTTGCACCATCAAACCAGCCCGCCTTGGCACTGGTGCCACCTCTGGTCTGGGAACCATCCTGCGTATCGTGGATTCTAATTAGCCAGCCGGCCACTCCCAGCCATAGGGCCCCAAACACAAACAACGGCGCTTTTCCCTGGAAAACAAAACTGGCCTGCCAACATTTTGATGGCAGATTGCAGGAGCCACTTTGCACCATCAAACCAACCCGACTTGGCACTGGTGCCACCTCTGGTCTGGGAACCATCCTGCGTATCGTGGATTCTAAGGAGCCATCAGGCCACTCCCAGCCACAGGCCCCCAAACACAAACAACGGCGCTTTTCCCTGGAAAACAAAACTCGCCTGCCAACTTTTTGATGGCAGATTGCAGGAGCCACTTGGTACTATCAAACCAGCCCAACTTGGCACTGGTGCCGCCATGGGTCTGGTCACCATCCTACCTATCGTAGCTTTTCAGGAGCCAGCCGGTCAGTCCCACCCATAGGCCCCCAGACACAAACCTCGGCCCGTTTTCCTGGCAAACAAAAGTAAGCTACCCCGCTTCTGGATGGCAGATTGCAGGAGCCACTTTGCACCATCAAACTAGCCCAACTTGGCACTGGTGCCACCTCTTGTCTGGGAACCATCCTGCGTATCGTGGATTCTAAGGAGCCAGCCAGCCCCTCCCAGCCACAAGCCCCCAAACACAAACAACGGCGCTTTTCCCTGGAAAACAAAACTCGCCTGCCAAAATTTTGATGGCAGATTGCAGGAGCCGCTTGGTACTATCAAATCAGCCCAACTTGGGACTTGTGCCACAATGGGTCTGGTAACCATCCTGCCTATCGTAGCTTTTCAGGAGCCAGCCTGTCACTCCCAGCCATAGGCCCCCAGACACAAACCTCGGCCCGTTTCCCTGGCAAACAAAAGTAAGCTGCCCCGCTTCTGGATGGCAGATTGCAGGAGCCACTTGGTACTATCAAACCAGCCCGACTTGGAACTGGTGCCACCTCTGGTCTGGGAACCATCCTGCGTATCGTGGATTCTAAGGAGCCAGCCGGCCACTCCCAGCCACAGTCCACCAAACACAAACAACGGCACGTTTCCCTGGAAAACAAAACTCGACTGCCAACTTTTTCATGGCAGATTGCAGGAGCCACTTTGCACCATCAAACTAGCCCGACTTGGCACTTGTGCCACCATGGTCTGGGAACCATCCTGCGTATCGTGGATTCTAATTAGCCAGCCGGCCACTCCCAGCCATAGGCCCCCAAACACAAACAACGGCGCTTTCCCCTGGAAAACAAAACTCGCCTGCCAAATTTTTGATGGCAGATTGCAGGAGCCGCTTGGTACTATCAAATCAGCCCAACTTGGCACTGGTGCCACCATGAGTCTGGTAACCATCCTGCCTATCGTAGCTTTCAGGAGCCAGCTAGTCACTCCCAGCCATAGGCCCCCAGATAAAAACCTCGGCCCGTTTCCCATGCAAACAAAAGTACGCTGCCCCGCTTCTGGATGGCAGATTGCAGGAGCCACTTGGTACTATCAAACAAGCCCAACTTGGCACTGGTGCCACCTCTGGTCTGGGAACCATGCTGCGTATCGTGGATTCTAAGGAGCCAGCCGGCCACTCCCATCCACAGTCCACCAAACACAAACAACGGCACTTTTCCCTGGAAAACAAAACTCGCCTGCCAACTTTTTCATGGCAGATTGCAGGAGCCACTTTGCACCATCAAACTAGCCCGACTTGGCACTGGTGCCACCATGGTCTGGGAACCATCCTGCGTATCGTGGATTCTAATTAGCCAGCCGGCCACTCCCAGCCATAGGCTCCCAAACACAAACAACGGCGATTTCCCCTGGAAAACAAAACTCGCCTGCCAACTTTTTGATGGCAGATTGCAGCAGCCGCTTGGTACTATCAAATCAGCCCAACGTGGCACTGGTGCCACCATGAGTCTGATAACCATCCTGCCTATCGTAGCTTTTCAGGAGCCAGCCAGTCACTCCCAGCCATAGGCCCCCAGACAAAAACCTCGGCCCGTTTCCCTTGCAAACAAAAGTAAGCTGCCCCGCTTCTGGATGGCAGATTGCAGGAGCCACTTGGTACTATCAAACAAGCCCGACTTGGAACTGGTGCCACCTCTGGTCTGGGAACCATCCTGCGTATCGTGGATTCTAAGGAGCCAGCCGGCCACTCCCAGCCACAGGCCACCAAAAAAAATCAACGGCACTTTTCCCTGGAAAACAAAACTCGCCTGCCAACTTTTTGATGGCAGATTGCAGGAGCCGCTTGATACTATCAAATCAGCCCAACTTGGCACTGGTGCCACCATGGGTCTGGTAACCATCCTGCCTATCGTAGCTTTTCAGGAGCCAGCCAGTCACTCCCAGCCATAGGCCCCCAGACACAAACCTCGGCCCGTTTCCCTTGCAAACAAAAGTAAGCTGCCCCGCTTCTGGATGGCAGATTGCAGGAGCCACTTGGTACTATCAAACCAGCCCGACTTGGCACTGGTGCCACCTCTGGTCTGGGAACCATCCTGCGTATCGTGGATTCTAAGGAGCCAGCCGGCCACTCCCAGCCACAGTCCACCAAACAAAAACAACGGCACTTTTCCCTGGAAAAAAAAACTCGCCTGCAAAATTTTTCATGGCAGATTGCAGGAGCCACTTTGCACCATCAAACTAGCCCAACTTGGCACAGGTGCCACCTCTGGTCTGGGAACCATCCTGCGTATCGTGGATTCTAATTAGCCAGCCGGCCACTCCCAGCCATAGGCCCCCAAACACAAACAACGGCGCTTTTCCCTGGAAAACAAAACTCGCCTGCCAACTTTTTGATGGCAGATTGCATAAGCCGCTCGGTACTATCAAATCAGCCCAACGTGGCACTGGTGCCACCATGAGTCTGGTAACCATCCTGACTATCGTAGCTTTTCAGGAGCCAGCCAGTCACTCCCAGCCTTAGGCCCCCAGACACAAACCTCGGCCCGTTTCCCTGGCAAACAAAAGTAAGCTGCCCCTCTTCTGGATGGCAAATTGCAGGACGCACTTGGTACTACAAAAACAGCCCAACTTGGCATTGGTGCCACCTTGGCTCTGGTCACCATCCTGCGTATCGAGGTTTTTAAGGAGCCAGCCGGCCACTCCCAGCCATATGCCCCCAAAAACAAACCACGGCCCTTTTCTCTGGCAAACAAAAATCCGCTGCCCCGCTTCTGGATGGCAGATTGCAGGAGCCACTTGGTACTATCAAACCAGCCCGACTTGGCACTGGTGCCACCTTGGGTCTGGGAACCATCCTGCGTATTGTGGATTGTCAGGAGCCAGCCGACCACTCTCGGCCACAGACCCAAATCAAAAGGAACGGCCGATTCACAGGCAAAAAAAACTCAGCTGCCCCACTTCTGGATGGGAGATTGCAGGAGCCACTTGGTACTATCAAACCAGCCCAACTTGGCACTGGTTCCACCATGGGTCTGGTAACCATCCTGCCTATCGTAGCTTTTCACGACCGAGCCGGTCACTCCCAGCCATAGGCCCCCAGACACAAACCACGGCCCGTTTCCATGGCAAAAAAAAGTAAGCTGCCCCGCTTCTGGATGGCAGATTGCAGGAGCCACTTGGTACTATCAAACCAGCCTGAGTTTGCACTGCTGCCACCATGGGTCTGGTAGCCATCCTGCCTATCGTAGCTTTTCAGGAGCCAGCCGGCCAATCCCAGCCACAGGCCCCCAAACAAAAACAACGGCGCTTTTCCCTGGAAAACAAAACTCGCCTGCCAACTTTTTGATGGCAGATTGCAGGAGCCACTTGGTACTATCAAACCAGCCCAACTTGGCACTGTTGCCGCCATGGGTCTGGTCACCATCCTGCCTATCGTAGCTTTTCAGGAGCCAGCCGGTCACTCCCAGCCATAGGCCCCAGACACAAAGCACTGCCGGTTTCCCTGGCAAACAAAATTAAGCTGCCCCGCTTCAGGATGGCAGATTGCAGGAGCCACTTTGCACCATCAAACCAGCCCGACTTGGCACTGGTGCCACCTCTGGTCTGGGAACCATCCTGCGTATCGTGGATTCTAAGGAGCCAGCTGGCCACTCCCAGCCACAGGCCCCCAAAACCAAACAACGGCGCTTTTCCCTGGAAAACAAAAATCGCCTGCCAACTTTTTGATGGCAGATTGCAGGAGCCGCTTGGTACTATCAAATCAGCCCAACTTGGGACTGGTGCCACCATGGGTCTTGTCACCATCCTGCCTATCGCAGCTTTTCAGGAGCCAGCCAGTCACTCCCAGCCATAGGCCCCCAGACACAAACCTCGGCCCGTTTCCCTGGCAAACAAAAGTAAGCTGCCCCGCTTCTGGATGGCTGATTGCAGGAGCCACTTGGTACTATCAAACCAGCCCGACTTGGAACTGGTGCCAACTCTGGTCTGGGAACCATCCTGCGTATCGTGGATTCTAAGGAGCCCGCCGGCCACTCCCAGCCACAGTCCACCAAACACAAACAACGGCACTTTTCCCTGGAAAACAAAACTCGCCTGCCAACTTTTTCATGGCAGATTGCAGGAGCCACTTTGCACCATCAAACTAGCCCGACTTGGCACTGGTGCCACCATGGTCTGGGAACCATCCTGCGTATCGTGGATTCTAATTAGCCAGCCGGTCACTCCCAGCCATAGGCCCCCAAACACAAACAACGGCGCTTTTCCCTGGAAAACAAAACTCGCCTGCCAACTTTTTGATGGCAGATTGCAGGAGCTGCTTGGTACTATCAAATCAGCCCAACGTGGCACTGGTGCCACCATGAGTCTGGTAACCATCCTGCCTATCGTAGCTTTTCAGGAGCCAGCCAGTCACTCCCAGCCATAGGCCCCCAGACAAAAACCTCAGCCCGTTTCCCTTGCAAACAAAAGTAAGCTGCCCCGCTTCTGGATGGCAGATTGCAGGAGCCACTTGGTACTATAAAACAAGCCCGACTTGGAACTGGTGCCACCTCTGGTCTGGGAACCATCCTGCGTATCGTGGATTCTAAGGAGCCAGTCGGCCACTCCCAGCCATATGCCCCCCAAAAAAAACCACGGCCCTTTTCTCTGGCAAACAAAAGTCAGCTGCCCCGCTTCTTGATGGCAGATTGCAGGAGCCACTTGGTACTATCAAACAAGCCCGACTTGGAACTGGTGCCACCTCTGGTCTGGGAACCATCCTGCGTATCGTGGATTCTAAGGAGCCAGCCGGCCACTCGCAGCCACAGGCCACCAAATAAAATCAACGGCACTTTTCCCTGGAAAACAAAACTCGCCTGCCAACTTTTTGATGGCAGATTGCAGGAGCCGCTTTTCACCATCAAACTAGCCCGACTTGGCACTGGTGCCACCTCTGGTCTGGTCACCATCCTGCCTATCGTAGCTTTTCAGGAGCCAGCCGGTCACTCCCAGCCATAGGCCCCCAGACACAAACCTCGGCCCGTTTCCCTGGCAAACAAAATTAAGCTGCCCCGCTTCTGGATGGCAGATTGCAGGAGCCACTTGGTACTATCAAACAAGCCCGACTTGGAACTGGTGCCACCTCTGGTCTGGGAACCATCCTGCGTATCGTGGATTCTAAGGAGCCAGCCGGCCACTCCCAGCCACAGGCCACCAAAAAAAATCAACGGCACTTTTCCCTGGAAAACAAAACTCGCCTGCCAAATTTTGATGGCAGATTGCAGGAGCCGCTTGATACTATCAAATCAGCCCAACTTGGCACTGGTGCCACCATGAGTCTGGTAACCATCCTGCCTATCGTAGCTTTTCAGGAGCCAGCCGGTCACTCCCAGCCATAGGCCCCCAGACACAAACCTCGGCCCGTTTCCCTTGCAAACAAAAGTAAGCTGCCCCGCTTCTGGATGGCAGATTGCAGGAGCCACTTGGTACTATCAAACCAGCCCGACTTGGCACTGGTGCCACCTCTGGTCTGGGAACCATCCTGCGTATCGTGGATTCTAAGGAGCCAGCCGGCCACTCCCAGCCACAGTCCACCAAACAAAAACAACGGCACTTTTCCCTGGAAAAAAAAACTCGCCTGCAAAATTTTTCATGGCAGATTGCAGGAGCCACTTTGCACCATCAAACTAGCCCAACTTGGCACAGGTGCCACCTCTGGTCTGGGAACCATCCTGCGTATCGTGGATTCTAATTAGCCAGCCGGCCACTCCCAGCCATAGGCCCCCAAACACAAACAACGGCGCTTTTCCCTGGAAAACAAAACTCGCCTGCCAACTTTTTGATGGCAGATTGCATAAGCCGCTCGGTATTATCAAATCAGCCCAACGTGGCACTGGTGCCACCATGAGTCTGGTAACCATCCTGACTATCGTAGCTTTTCAGGAGCCAGCCAGTCACTCCCAGCCTTAGGCCCCCAGACACAAACCTCGGCCCGTTTCCCTGGCAAACAAAAGTAAGCTGCCCCTCTTCTGGATGGCAAATTGCAGGACGCACTTGGTACTACAAAAACAGCCCAACTTGGCATTGGTGCCACCTTGGCTCTGGTCACCATCCTGCGTATCGAGGGTTTTAAGGAGCCAGCCGGCCACTCCCAGCCATATGCCCCCAAAAACAAACCACGGCCCTTTTCTCTGGCAAACAAAAATCCGCTGCCCCGCTTCTGGATGGCAGATTGCAGGAGCCACTTGGTACTATCAAACCAGCCCGACTTGGCACTGGTGCCACCTTGGGTCTGGGAACCATCCTGCGTATTGTGGATTGTCAGGAGCCAGCCGACCACTCTCGGCCACAGACCCAAATCAAAAGGAACGGCCGATTCACAGGCAAAAAAAACTCAGCTGCCCCACTTCTGGATGGGAGATTGCAGGAGCCACTTGGTACTATCAAACCAGCCCAACTTGGCACTGGTTCCACCATGGGTCTGGTAACCATCCTGCCTATCGTAGCTTTTCACGACCGAGCCGGTCACTCCCAGCCATAGGCCCCCAGACACAAACCACGGCCCGTTTCCTTGGCAAAAAAAAGTAAGCTGCCCCGCTTCTGGATGGCAGATTGCAGGAGCCACTTGGTACTATCAAACCAGCCTGACTTTGCACTGCTGCCACCATGGGTCTGGTAACCATCCTGCCTATCGTAGCTTTTCAGGAGCCAGCCGGCCAATCCCAGCCACAGGCCCCCAAACAAAAACAACGGCGCTTTTCCCTGGAAAACAGAACTCGCCTGCCAACTTTTTGATGGCAGATTGCAGGAGCCACTTGGTACTATCAAACCAGCCCAACTTGGCACTGGTGCCGCCATGGGTCTGGTCACCATCCTGCCTATCGTAGCTTTTCAGGAGCCAGCCGGTCACTCCCAGCCATAGGCCCCAGACACAAAGCACTGCCGGTTTCCCTGGCAAACAAAATTAAGCTGCCCCGCTTCAGGATGGCAGATTGCAGGAGCCACTTTGCACCATCAAACCAGCCCGACTTGGCACTGGTGCCACCTCTGGTCTGGGAACCATCCTGCGTATCGTGGATTCTAAGGAGCCAGCTGGCCACTCCCAGCCACAGGCCCCCAAACACAAACAACGGCGCTTTTCCCTGGAAAACAAAACTCGCCTGCCAACTTTTTGATGGCAGATTGCAGGAGCCGCTTGGTACTATCAAATCAGCCCAACTTGGGACTGGTGCCACCATGGGTCTTGTCACCATCCTGCCTATCGCAGCTTTTCAGGAGCCAGCCAGTCACTCCCAGCCATAGGCCCCCAGACACAAACCTCGGCCCGTTTCCCTGGCAAACAAAAGTAAGCTGCCCCGCTTCTGGATGGCTGATTGCAGGAGCCACTTGGTACTATCAAACCAGCCCGACTTGGAACTGGTGCCAACTTTGGTCTGGGAACCATCCTGCGTATCGTGGATTCTAAGGAGCCCGCCGGCCACTCCCAGCCACAGTCCACCAAACACAAACAACGGCACTTTTCCCTGGAAAACAAAACTCGCCTGCCAACTTTTTCATGGCAGATTGCAGGAGCCACTTTGCACCATCAAACTAGCCCGACTTGGCACTGGTGCCACCATGGTCTGGGAACCATCCTGCGTATCGTGGATTCTAATTAGCCAGCCGGTCACTCCCAGCCATAGGCCCCCAAACACAAACAACGGCGCTTTTCCCTGGAAAAGAAAACTCGCCTGCCAACTTTTTGATGGCAGATTGCAGGAGCTGCTTGGTACTATCAAATCAGCCCAACGTGGCACTGGTGCCACCATGAGTCTGGTAACCATCCTGCCTATCGTAGCTTTTCAGGAGCCAGCCAGTCACTCCCAGCCATAGGCCCCCAGACAAAAACCTCAGCCCGTTTCCCTTGCAAACAAAAGTAAGCTGCCCCGCTTCTGGATGGCAGATTGCAGGAGCCACTTGGTACTATCAAACAAGCCCGACTTGGAACTGGTGCCACCTCTGGTCTGGGAACCATCCTGCGTATCGTGGATTCTAAGGAGCCAGTCGGCCACTCCCAGCCATATGCCCCCCAAAAAAAACCACGGCCCTTTTCTCTGGCAAACAAAAGTCAGCTGCCCCGCTTCTTGATGGCAGATTGCAGGAGCCACTTGGTACTATCAAACAAGCCCGACTTGGAACTGGTGCCACCTCTGGTCTGGGAACCATCCTGCGTATCGTGGATTCTAAGGAGCCAGCCGGCCACTCGCAGCCACAGGCCACCAAATAAAATCAACGGCACTTTTCCCTGGAAAACAAAACTCGCCTGCCAACTTTTTGATGGCAGATTGCAGGAGCCACTTTTCACCATCAAACTAGCCCGACTTGGTACTGGTGCCACCTCTGGTCTGGGAACCATCCTGCCTATCGTAGCTTTTCAGGAGCCAGCCGGTCACTCCCAGCCATAGGCCCCCAGACACAAACCTCGGCCCGTTTCCCTGGCAAACAAAATTAAGCTGCCCCGCTTCTGGATGGCAGATTGCAGGAGCTATTTAGTACTATCAAACCAGCCCGACTTGGCACTGGTGCCACCTTGGCTCTGGGAACCATCCTGCCTATTGTGGATTTTCAGGTGTCAGCCGGCCACTCTCAGCCATATGCCCTCAAACACAAACCACGGCCCTTTTCTCTGGCAAACAAAACTCAACTGCGCCTCTTCTGGATGGCAAATTGCAGGACGCACTTGGTACGACAAAAACAGCACAACTTGGCACTGGTGCCACCATGGGTCTGGTAACCATCCTGCGTATCGAGAGTTTTAAGGAGCCAGCCGGCCACTCCCAGCCATAGGCCCCCCAAAAAAATCCACGGCCCTTTTCTCTGGCAAACAAAACTCAGCTGCCCCGCTTCTGGATGGCAGATTGCAGGAGCCACTTTGCACCATCAAACCAACACGACTTGGCACTGGTGCCACCTCTGGTCTGGGAACCATCCTGCGTATCGTGGATTATAAGGAGCCAGCTGGCCACTCCCAGCCACAGGCCCCCAAACACAAACAACGGCGCTTTTCCCTGGAAAACAAAACTCGCCTGCCAACATTTTGATGGCAGATTGCAGGAGCCACTTTGCACAATCAAACCAACCCGACTTGGCACTGGTGCCACCTCTGGTCTGGGAACCATCCTGCGTATCGTGGATTCTAAGGAGCCATCCGGCCACTCCCAGCCATATGCCCCCCAAAAAAACCACGGCCCTTTTCTCTGGCAAAGAAAACTCAGCTGCAGCGCTTCTGGATGGCAGATTGCAGGAGACACTTGGTACTATCAAAACAGCCCGACTTGGCACTGGTGCCACCTCTGGGCTGGGAACCATCCTGCGTATCGTGGATTCTAAGGAGCCAGCCGGTCACTCCCAGCCACAGGCCCCCAAACACAAACAACGGCGCTTTTCCCTGGAAAACAAAACTCGCCTGCCAACATTTTGATGGCAGATTGCAGGAGCCACTTTGCACCATCAAACCAACCCGACTTGGCACTGGTGCCACCTCTGGTCTGGGAACCATCCTGCGTATCGTGGATTCTAAGGAGCCATCCGGCCACTCCCAGCCACAGGCCCCCAAACACAAACAACGGCGCTTTTCCCTGGAAAACAAAACTCGCCTGCCAACTTTTTGATGGCAGATTGCACGAGCCACTTGGTACTATCAAACCAGCCCAACTTGGCACTGGTGCCACCATGGGTCTGGTCACCATCCTACCTATCGTAGCTTTTCAGGAGCCAGCCGGTCAGTCCCACCCATAGTCCCCCAGACACAAACCACGGCCCGTTTCCCTGGCAAACAAAAGTAAGCTAGCCCGCTTCTGGATGGCAGATTGCAGGAGCCACTTTGCACCATCAAACTAGCCCAACATGGCACTGGTGCCACCTCTGGTCTGGGAACCATCCTGCGTATCGTGGATTCTAAGGAGCCAGCGGGCCACTCCCAGCCACAGGCCCCCAAACACAAACAACGGCGCTTTTCCCTGGAAAACAAAAATCGCCTGCCAACATTTTGATGGCAGATTGCAGGAGCCGCTTGGAACTATCAAATCAGCCCAACTTGGGACTGGTGCCACCATGGGTCTGGTCACCATCGTGCCTATCGTAGCTTTTCAGGAGCCAGCCAGTCACTCCCAGCCATAGGCCCCCAGACACAAACCTCGGCCCGTTTCCCTGGCAAACAAAAGTAAGCTGCCCCGCTTCTGGATGGCAGATTGCAGGAGCCACTTGGTACTATCAAACCAGCCCGACTTGGAACTGGTGCCACCTCTGGTCTGGGAACCATCCTGCGTATCGTGGATTCTAAGGAGCCCGCCGGCCACTCCCAGCCGCAGTCCACCATACACAATCAACGGCACTTTTCCCTGGAAAACAAAACTCGCCTGCCAACATTTTCAGGGCAGATTGCAGGAGCCACTTTGCACCATCAAACTAGGCCGACTTGGCACTGTTGCCACCATGGTCTGGGAACCATCCTGCGTATCGTGGATTCTAATTAGCCAGCCGGCCACTCCCAGCCATAGGCCCCCAAACACAAACAACGGCGCTTTCCCCTGGAAAACAAAACTCGCCTGCCAACTTTTTGATGGCAGATTGCAGGAGCCGCTTGGTACTATCAAATCAGCCCAACGTGGCACTGGTGCCACCATGAGTCTGGTAACCATCCTGCCTATCGTAGCTTTTCAGGAGCCAGTCATTCACTCCCAGCCATAGGCCCCCAGACAAAAACCTCGGCCCGTTTCCCTTGCAAACAAAAGTAAGCTGCCCCGCTTCTGGATGGCAGATTGCAGGAGCCACTTGGTACTATCAAACAAGCCCGACTTGGAACTGGTGCCACCTCTGGTCTGGGAACCATCCTGCGTATCGTGGATTCTAAGGAGCCAGCCGGCCACTCCCAGCCGCAGGCCACCAAAAAAAATCAACGGCACTTTTCCCTGGAAAACAAATCTGGCCTGCCAAGTTTTGATGGCAGATTGCAGGAGCCACTTGGTACTATCAAACCAGCCCAACTTGGCACTGGTGCCACCATGGGTCTGGTCACCATCCTGCCTATCGTAGCTTTTCAGGAGCCAGCCGGTCACTCCCAGCCATAGGCCCCCAGACACAAACCTAGGCCCGTTTCCCTGGCAAATAACAGTAAGCTGCCCCACTTCTGGATGGCAGATTGCAGGAGCCACTTGGTACTATCAAACCAGCCTACCTTGGCAATGGTGCAACCTTGGGTCTGGGAACCATCCTGCGTATCGTGGATTCTAATTAGCCAGCAGGCCATTCCCGGCCACAGGCCCCCAAACACAAACAACGGCACTCTTCCCTGGAAAACAAAACTCGCCTGCCGACTTTTGATGGCAGATTGCAGGAGCCACTTGGTACTATCAATTCAGCCCAACGTGGCACTGGTGCCACCATGAGTCTGGTAACCGTCCTGCCTATCGTAGCTTTTCAGGAGCCAGCCGGTCACTCCCAGCCATAGGCCCCCAGACAAAAACCTCGGCCCGTTTCCCTTGCAAACAAAAGTAAGCTGCCCCGCTTCTGGATGGCAGATTGCAGGAGCCACTTGGTACTATCAAACAAGCCCGACTTGGAACTGGTGCCACCTCTGGTCTGGGAACCATCCTGCGTATCGTGGATTCTAAGGAGCCAGCCGGCCACTCCCAGCCATATGCCCCCCAAAAAAAACCACGGCCCTTTTCTCTGGGAAACAAAACTCAGCTGCCCCGCTTCTGGATGGCAGATTGCAGGAGCCACTTTGCACCATCAAACCAGCCCGACTTGGCACTGGTGCCACCTCTGGTCTGGGAACCATCCTGCGTATCGTGGATTCTAATTAGCCAGCCGGCCACTCCCAGCCATAGGGCCCCAAACACAAACAACGGCGCTTTTCCCTGGAAAACAAAACTGGCCTGCCAACATTTTGATGGCAGATTGCAGGAGCCACTTTGCACCATCAAACCAACCCGACTTGGCACTGGTGCCACCTCTGGTCTGGGAACCATCCTGCGTATCGTGGATTCTAAGGAGCCATCAGGCCACTCCCAGCCACAGGCCCCCAAACACAAACAACGGCGCTTTTCCCTGGAAAACAAAACTCGCCTGCCAACTTTTTGATGGCAGATTGCAGGAGCCACTTGGTACTATCAAACCAGCCCAACTTGGCACTGGCGCCGCCATGGGTCTGGTCACCATCCTACCTATCGTAGCTTTTCAGGAGCCAGCCGGTCAGTCCCACCCATAGGCCCCCAGACACAAACCACGGCCCGTTTTCCTGGCAAACAAAAGTAAGCTACCCCGCTTCTGGATGGCAGATTGCAGGAGCCACTTTGCACCATCAAACTAGCCCAACTTGGCACTGGTGCCACCTCTGGTCTGGGAACCATCCTGCGTATCGTGGATTCTAAGGAGCCAGCCAGCCCCTCCCAGCCACAAGCCCCCAAACACAAACAACGGCGCTTTTCCCTGGAAAACAAAACTCGCCTGCCAAAATTTTGATGGCAGATTGCAGGAGCCGCTTGGTACTATCAAATCAGCCCAACTTGGGACTGGTGCCACAATGGGTCTGGTAACCATCCTGCCTATCGTAGCTTTTCAGGAGCCAGCCTGTCACTCCCAGCCATAGGCCCCCAGACACAAACCTCGGCCCGTTTCCCTGGCAAACAAAAGTAAGCTGCCCCGCTTCTGGATGGCAGATTGCAGGAGCCACTTGGTACTATCAAACCAGCCCGACTTGGAACTGGTGCCACCTCTGGTCTGGGAACCATCCTGCGTATCGTGGATTCTAAGGAGCCAGCCGGCCACTCCCAGCCACAGTCCACCAAACACAAACAACGGCACTTTTCCCTGGAAAACAAAACTCGACTGCCAACTTTTTCATGGCAGATTGCAGGAGCCACTTTGCACCATCAAACTAGCCCGACTTGGCACTTGTGCCACCATGGTCTGGGAACCATCCTGCGTATCGTGGATTCTAATTAGCCAGCCGGCCACTCCCAGCCATAGGCCCCCAAACACAAACAACGGCGCTTTCCCCTGGAAAACAAAACTCGCCTGCCAAATTTTTGATGGCAGATTGCAGGAGCCGCTTGGTACTATCAAATCAGCCCAACTTGGCACTGGTGCCACCATGAGTCTGGTAACCATCCTGCCTATCGTAGCTTTCAGGAGCCAGCCAGTCACTCCCAGCCATAGGCCCCCAGATAAAAACCTCGGCCCGTTTCCCATGCAAACAAAAGTACGCTGCCCCGCTTCTGGATGGCAGATTGCAGGAGCCACTTGGTACTATCAAACAAGCCCAACTTGGCACTGGTGCCACCTCTGGTCTGGGAACCATGCTGCGTATCGTGGATTCTAAGGAGCCAGCCGGCCACTCCCAGCCACAGTCCACCAAACACAAACAACGGCACTTTTCCCTGGAAAACAAAACTCGCCTGCCAACATTTTCATGGCAGATTGCAGGAGCCACTTTGCACCATCAAACTAGCCCGACTTGGCACTGGTGCCACCATGGTCTGGGAACCATCCTGCGTATCGTGGATTCTAATTAGCCAGCCGGCCACTCCCAGCCATAGGCTCCCAAACACAAACAACGGCGATTTCCCCTGGAAAACAAAACTCGCCTGCCAACTTTTTGATGGCAGATTGCAGGAGCCGCTTGGTACTATCAAATCAGCCCAACGTGGCACTGGTGCCACCATGAGTCTGATAACCATCCTGCCTATCGTAGCTTTTCAGGAGCCAGCCAGTCACTCCCAGCCATAGGCCCCCAGACAAAAACCTCGGCCCGTTTCCCTTGCAAACAAAAGTAAGCTGCCCCGCTTCTGGATGGCAGATTGCAGGAGCTACTTGGTACTATCAAACAAGCCCGACTTGGAACTGGTGCCACCTCTGGTCTGGGAACCATCCTGCGTATCGTGGATTCTAAGGAGCCAGCCGGCCACTCCCAGCCACAGGCCACCAAAAAAAATCAACGGCACTTTTCCCTGGAAAACAAAACTCGCCTGCCAACTTTTTGATGGCAGATTGCAGGAGCCGCTTGATACTATCAAATCAGCCCAACTTGGCACTGGTGCCACCATGGGTCTGGTAACCATCCTGCCTATCGTAGCTTTTCAGGAGCCAGCCGGTCACTCCCAGCCATAGGCCCCCAGACACAAACCTCGGCCCGTTTCCCTTGCAAACAAAAGTAAGCTGCCCCGCTTCGGGATGGCAGATTGCAGGAGCCACTTGGTACTATCAAACCAGCCCGACTTGGCACTGGTGCCACCTCTGGTCTGGGAACCATCCTGCGTATCGTGGATTCTAAGGAGCCAGCCGGCCACTCCCAGCCACAGTCCACCAAACAAAAACAACGGCACTTTTCCCTGGAAAAAAAAACTCGCCTGCAAAATTTTTCATGGCAGATTGCAGGAGCCACTTTGCACCATCAAACTAGCCCAACTTGGCACAGGTGCCACCTCTGGTCTGGGAACCATCCTGCGTATCGTGGATTCTAATTAGCCAGCCGGCCACTCCCAGCCATAGGCCCCCAAACACAAACAACGGCGCTTTTCCCTGGAAAACAAAACTCGCCTGCCAACTTTTTGATGGCAGATTGCATAAGCCGCTCGGTACTATCAAATCAGCCCAACGTGGCACTGGTGCCACCATGAGTCTGGTAACCATCCTGACTATCGTAGCTTTTCAGGAGCCAGCCAGTCACTCCCAGCCTTAGGCCCCCAGACACAAACCTCGGCCCGTTTCCCTGGCAAACAAAAGTAAGCTGCCCCGCTTCTGGATGGCAGATTGCAGGAGCCACTTGGTACTATCAAACAAGCCCGACTTGGAACTGGTGCCACCTCTGGTCTGGGAACCATCCTGCGTATCGTGGATTCTAAGGAGCCAGCCGGCCACTCGCAGCCACAGGCCACCAAATAAAATCAACGGCACTTTTCCCTGGAAAACAAAACTCGCCTGCCAACTTTTTGATGGCAGATTGCAGGAGCCACTTTTCACCATCAAACTAGCCCGACTTGGCACTGGTGCCACCTCTGGTCTGGGAACCATCCTGCCTATCGTAGCTTTTCAGGAGCCAGCCGGTCACTCCCAGCCATAGGCCCCCAGACACAAACCTCGGCCCGTTTCCCTGGCAAATAAAATTAAGCTGCCCCGCTTCTGGATGGCAGATTGCAGGAGCTATTTAGTACTATCAAACCAGCCCGACTTGGCACTGGTGCCACCTTGGCTCTGGGAACCATCCTGCCTATTGTGGATTTTCAGGTGTCAGCCGGCCACTCTCAGCCATATGCCCTCAAACACAAACCACGGCCCTTTTCTCTGGCAAACAAAACTCAACTGCGCCTCTTCTGGATGGCAAATTGCAGGACGCACATGGTACTATCAAATCAGCCCAACTTGGCACTGGTGCCACCATGGGTCTGGTAACCATCCTGCGTATCGAGAGTTTTAAGGAGCCAGCCGGCCACTCCCAGCCATAGGCCCCCCAAAAAAAACCACGGCCCTTTTCTCTGGCAAAAAAAACTCAGCTGCCCCGCTTCTGGATGGCAGATTGCAGGAGCCACTTTGCACCATCAAACCAACACGACTTGGCACTGGTGCCACCTCTGGTCTGGGAACCATCCTGCGTATCGTGGATTATAAGGAGCCAGCTGGCCACTCCCAGCCACAGGCCCCCAAACACAAACAACGGCGCTTTTCACTGGAAAACAAAACTCGCCTGCCAACATTTTGATGGCAGATTGCAGGAGCCACTTTGCACCATCAAACCAACCCGACTTGGCACTGGTGCCACCTCTGGTCTGGGAACCATCCTGCGTATCGTGGATTCTAAGGAGCCATCCGGCCTCTCCCAGCCATATGCCCCCCAAAAAAAACCACGGCCCTTTTCTCTGGCAAACAAAACTCAGCTGCAGCGCTTCTGGATGGCAGATTGCAGGAGACACTTGGTACTATCAAAACAGCCCGACTTGGCACTGGTGCCACCTCTGGTCTGGGAACCATCCTGCGTATCGTGGATTCTAAGGAGCCAGCCGGTCACTCCCAGCCACAGGCCCCCAAACACAAACAACGGCGCTTTTCCCTGGAAAACAAAACTCGCCTGCCAACATTTTGATGGCAGATTGCAGGAGCCACTTTGCACCATCAAACCAACCCGACTTGGCACTGGTGCCACCTCTGGTCTGGGAACCATCCTGCGTATCGTGGATTCTAAGGAGCCATCCGGCCACTCCCAGCCACAGGCCCCCAAACACAAACAACGGCGCTTTTCCCTGGAAAACAAAACTCGCCTGCCAACTTTTTGATGGCAGATTGCACGAGCCACTTGGTACTATCAAACCAGCCCAACTTGGCACTGGTGCCACCATGGGTCTGGTCACCATCCTACCTATCGTAGCTTTTCAGGAGCCAGCCGGTCAGTCCCACCCATAGTCCCCCAGACACAAACCACGGCCCGTTTCCCTGGCAAACAAAAGTAAGCTAGCCCGCTTCTGGATGGCAGATTGCAGGAGCCACTTTGCACCATCAAACTAGCCCAACATGGCACTGGTGCCACCTCTGGTCTGGGAACCATCCTGCGTATCGTGGATTCTAAGGAGCCAGCCGGCCACTCCCAGCCACAGGCCCCGAAACACAAACAACGGCGCTTTTCCCTGGAAAACAAAAATCGCCTGCCAACATTTTGATGGCAGATTGCAGGAGCCGCTTGGTACTATCAAATCAGCCCAACTTGGGACTGGTGCCACCATGGGTCTGGTCACCATCCTGCCTATCGTAGCTTTTCAGGAGCCAGCCAGTCACTCCCAGCCATAGGCCCCCAGACACAAACCTCGGCCCGTTTCCCTGGCAAACAAAAGTAAGCTGCCCCGCTTCTGGATGGCAGATTGCAGGAGCCACTTGGTACTATCAAACCAGCCCGACTTGGAACTGGTGCCACCTCTGGTCTGGGAACCATCCTGCGTATCGTGGATTCTAAGGAGCCAGCCGGCCACTCCCAGCCGCAGTCCACCATACACAATCAACGGCACTTTTCCCTGGAAAACAAAACTCGCCTGCCAACATTTTCATGGCAGATTGCAGGAGCCACTTGGTACTATCAAACCAGCCCAACTTGGCACTGGTGCCACCATGGGTCTGGTCACCATCCTGCCTATCGTAGCTTTTCAGGAGCCAGCCGGTCACTCCCAGCCATAGGCCCCCAGACACAAACCTAGGCCCGTTTCCCTGGCAAACAAAAGTAAGCTGCCCCACTTCTGGATGGCAGATTGCAGGAGCCACTTGGTACTATCAAACCAGCCTACCTTGGCAATGGTGCAACCTTGGGTCTGGGAACCATCCTGCGTATCGTGGATTCTAATTAGCCAGCAGGCAATTCCCGGCCACAGGCCCCCAAACACAAACAACGGCACTCTTCCCTGGAAAACAAAACTCGCCTGCCAACTTTTGATGGCAGATTGCAGGAGCCACTTGGTACTATGAATTCAGCCCAACGTGGCACTGGTGCCACCATGAGTCTGGTAACCGTCCTGCCTATCGTAGCTTTTCAGGAGCCAGCCGGTCACTCCCAGCCATAGGCCCCCAGACAAAAACCTCGGCCCGTTTCCCTTGCAAACAAAAGTAAGCAGCCCCGCTTCTGGATGGCAGATTGCAGGAGCCACTTGGTACTATCAAACAAGCCCGACTTGGAACTGGTGCCACCTCTGGTCTGGGAACCATCCTGCGTATCGTGGATTCTAAGGAGCCAGCCGGCCACTCCCAGCCATATGCCCCCCAAAACAAACAACGGAACTTTTCCCTGGAAAACAAAACTCGCCTGCCAACTTTTTCATGGCAGATTGCAGGAGCCACTTTGCACCATCAAACTAGCCCGACTTGGCACTGGTGCCACCATGGTCTGGGAACCATCCTGCGTATCGTGGATTCTAATTAGCCAGCCGGCCACTCCCAGCCATAGGCTCCCAAACACAAACAACGGCGATTTCCCCTGGAAAACAAAACTCGCCTGCCAACTTTTTGATGGCAGATTGCAGGAGCCGCTTGGTACTATCAAATCAGCCCAACGTGGCACTGGTGCCACCATGAGTCTGATAACCATCCTGCCTATCGTAGCTTTTCAGGAGCCAGCCAGTCACTCCCAGCCATAGGCCCCCAGACAAAAACCTCGGCCCGTTTCCCTTGCAAACAAAAGTAAGCTGCCCCGTTTCTGGATGGCAGATTGCAGGAGCCACTTGGTACTATCAAACAAGCCCGACTTGGAACTGGTGCCACCTCTGGTCTGGGAACCATCCTGCGTATCGTGGATTCTAAGGAGCCAGCCGGCCACTCCCAGCCACAGGCCACCAAAAAAAATCAACGGCACTTTTCCCTGGAAAACAAAACTCGCCTGCCAACTTTTTGATGGCAGATTGCAGGAGCCGCTTGATACTATCAAATCAGCCCAACTTGGCACTGGTGCCACCATGAGTCTGGTAACCATCCTGCCTATCGTAGCTTTTCAGGAGCCAGCCGGTCACTCCCAGCCATAGGCCCCCAGACACAAACCTCGGCCCGTTTCCCTTGCAAACAAAAGTAAGCTGCCCCGCTTCTGGATGGCAGATTGCAGGAGCCACTTGGTACTATCAAACCAGCCCGACTTGGCACTGGTGCCACCTCTGGTCTGGGAACCATCCTGCGTATCGTGGATTCTAAGGAGCCAGCCGGCCACTCCCAGCCACAGTCCACCAAACAAAAACAACGGCACTTTTCCCTGGAAAAAAAAACTCGCCTGCAAAATTTTTCATGGCAGATTGCAGGAGCCACTTTTCACCATCAAACTAGCCCGACTTGGCACTGGTGCCACCTCTGGTCTGGGAACCATCCTGCCTATCGTAGCTTTTCAGGAGCCAGCCGGTCACTCCCAGCCATAGGCCCCCAGACACAAACCTCGGCCCGTTTCCCTGGCAAACAAAATTAAGCTGCCCCGCTTCTGGATGGCAGATTGCAGGAGCTATTTAGTACTATCAAACCAGCCCGACTTGGCACTGGTGCCACCTTGGCTCTGGGAACCATCCTGCCTATTGTGGATTTTCAGGTGTCAGCCGGCCACTCTCAGCCATATGCCCTCAAACACAAACCACGGCCCTTTTCTCTGGCAAACAAAACTCAACTGCCCCTCTTCTGGATGGCAAATTGCAGGACGCACTTGGTACGACAAAAACAGCACAACTTGGCACTGGTGCCACCATGGGTCTGGTAACCATCCTGCGTATCGAGAGTTTTAAGGAGCCAGCCGGCCACTCCCAGCCATAGGCCCCCCAAAAAAAACCACGGCCCTTTTCTCTGGCAAACAAAACTCAGCTGCCCCGCTTCTGGATGGCAGATTGCAGGAGCCACTTTGCACCATCAAACCAACCCGACTTGGCACTGGTGCCACCTCTGGTCTGGGAACCATCCTGCGTATCGTGGATTATAAGGAGCCAGCTGGCCACTCCCAGCCACAGGCCCCCAAACACAAACAACGGCGCTTTTCCCTGGAAAACAAAACTCGCCTGCCAACTTTTTGATGGCAGATTGCAGGAGCCACTTGGTACTATCAAACTAGCCAAACTTGGCACTGGTGCCACCATGGGTCTGGTCACCATCCTGCCTATCGTAGCTTTTCAGGAGCCAGCCGGTCAGTCCCACCCATAGGCCCCCAGACACAAACCACGGCCCGTTTCCCTGGCAAATAACAGTAAGCTACCCCGCTTCTGGATGGCAGATTGCAGGAGCCACTTTGCACCATCAAACTAGCCCAACTTGGCACTGGTGCCACCTCTGGTCTGGGAACCATCCTGCGTATCGTGGATTCTAAGGAGCCAGCCGGCCACTCCCAGCCACAAGCCCCCAAACACAAACAACGGCGCTTTTCCCTGGAAAAAAAAACTCGCCTGCCAACTTTTTGATGGCAGATTGCAGGAGCCGCTTGGTACTATCAAATCAGCCCAACTTGGCACTGGTGCCACCATGGGTCTGGTAACCATCCTGCCTATCGTAGCTTTTCAGGAGCCAGCCGGTCACTCCCAGCCATAGGCCCCCAGACACAAACCTCGGCCCGTTTCCCTTGCAAACAAAAGTAAGCTGCCCCGCTTCTGGATGGCAGATTGCAGGAGCCACTTGGTACTATCAAACCAGCCCGACTTGGAACTGGTGCCACCTCTGGTCTGGGAACCATCCTGCGTATCGTTGATTCTAAGGAGCCAGCCGGCCACTCCCAGCCACAGTCCACCAAACACAAACAACGGCACTTTTCCCTGGAAAACCAAACTCGCCTGCAAACATTTTCATGGCAGATTGCAGGAGCCACTTTGCACCATCAAACTAGCCCGACTTGGCACTGGTGCCACCTCTGGTCTGGGAACCATCCTGCGTATCGTGGATTCTAAGGAGCCAGCCGGCCACTCCCAGCCACAAGCCCCCAAACACAAACAACGGCGCTATTCCCTGGAAAACAAAACTCGCCTGCCAACTTTTTGATGGCAGATTGCAGGAGCCACTTTTCACCATCAAACTAGCCCGACTTGGCACTGGTGCCACCTCTGGTCTGGGAACCATCCTGCCTATCGTAGCTTTTCAGGAGCCAGCCGGTCACTCCCAGCCATAGGCCCCCAGACACAAACCTCGGCCCGTTTCCCTGGCAAACAAAATTAAGCTGCCCCGCTTCTGGATGGCAGATTGCAGGAGCTATTTAGTACTATCAAACCAGCCCGACTTGGCACTGGTGCCACCTTGGCTCTGGGAACCATCCTGCCTATTGTGGATTTTCAGGGGTCAGCCGGCCACTCTCAGCCATATGCCCTCAAACACAAACCACGGCCCTTTTCTCTGGCAAACAAAACTCAACTGCCTCTCTTCTGGATGGCAAATTGCAGGACGCACTTGGTACGACAAAAACAGCACAACTTGGCACTGGTGCCACCATGGGTCTGGTAACCATCCTGCGTATCGAGCGTTTTAAGGAGCCAGCCGGCCACTCCCAGCCATAGGCACCCCAAAAAAAACCACGGCCCTTTTCTCTGGCAAACAAAACTCAGCTGCCCCGCTTCTGGATGGCAGATTGCAGGAGCCACTTGGTACTATCAAACCAACCCGACTTGGAACTGGTGCCACCTCTGGTCTGGGAACCATCCTGCGTATCGTGGATTCTAAGGAGCCAGCCGGCCACTCCCAGCCATAGGCCCCCAAACACAAACAATGGCGCTTTCCCCTGGAAAACAAAACTCGCCTGCCAATTTTTTGATGGCAGATTGCAAGAGCCGCTTGGTACTATCAAATCAGCCCAACGTGGCACTGGTGCCACCATGAGTCTGGTAACCATCCTGCCTATCGTAGCTTTTCAGGAGCCAGCCAGTCACTCCCAGCCGTAGGTCCCCAGACAAAAACCTCGGCCCGTTTCCCTTGCAAACGAAAGTAAGCTCCCCCGCTTCTGGATGGCAGATTGCAGGAGCCACTTGGTACTATCAAACAACCCCGACTTGGAACTGGTGCCACCTCTGGTCTGGGAACCATCCTGCGTATCGTGGATTCTAAGGAGCCAGCCGGCCACTCCCAGCCACAGGACCCCGAACACAAACAACGGCGCTTTTCCCTGGAAAACAAAACTCGCCTGCCAACATTTTGATGGCAGATTGCAGGAGCCACTTTGCACCATCAAGCTAACCCGACTTGGCACTGGTGCCACCTCTGGTCTGGGAACCATCCTGCGTATCGTGGATTCTAAGGAGCCATCCGGCCACTCCCAGCCACAGGCCCCCAAACACAAACAACGGCGCTTTTCCCTGGAAAACAAAACTCGCCTGCCAACTTTTTGATGGCAGATTGCAGGAGCCACTTGGTACTATCAAACCAGCCCAACTTGGCACTGGTGCCACCATGGGTCTGGTCACCATCCTGCCTATGGTAGCTTTTCAGGAGCCAGCCGGTCACTCCCAGCCATAGGCCCCCAGACACAAACCTCGGCCCGTTTCCCTTGCAAACAAAAGTAAGCTGCCCCGCTTCTGGATGGCAGATTGCAGGAGCCACTTGGTACTATCAAACCAGCCCGACTTGGAACTGGTGCCACCTCTGGTCTGGGAACCATCCTGCGTATCGTGGATTCTAAGGAGCCAGCCGGCCACTCCCAGCCACAGTCCACCAAACACAAACAACGGCACTTTTCCCTGGAAAACAAAACTCGACTGCCAACTATTTCATGTCAGATTGCAGGAGCCACTTTGCACCATCAAACTAGCCCGACTTGGCACTGGTGCCACCATGGTCTGGGAACCATCCTGCGTATCGTGGATTCTAATTAGCCAGCCGGCCACTCCCAGCCATAGGCCCCCAAACACAAACAACGGCGCTTTCCCCTGGAAAACAAAACTCGCCTGCCAACTTTTTGATGGCAGATTGCAGGAGCCGCTTGGTACTATCAAATCAGCCCAACGTAGCACTGGTGCCACCATGAGTCTGGTAACCATCCTGCCTATCGTAGCTTTTCAGGAGCCAGCCAGTCACTCCCAGCCATAGGCCCCCAGACAAAAATCTCGGCCCGTTTCCCTTGCAAACAAAAGTAAGCTGCCCCGCTTCTGGATGGCAGATTGCAGGAGCCACTTGGTACTATCAAACAAGCCCGACTTGAAACTGGTGCCCCCTCTGGTCTGGGAACCATCCTGCGTATCGTGGATTCTAAGGAGCCAGCCGGCCACTCCCAGCCACAGTCCACCAAACACAAACAACGGCACTTTTCCCTGGAAAACAAAACTCGCCTGCCAACTTTTTCATGGCAGATTGCAGGAGCCACTTTTCACCATAAAACTAGCCCGACTTGGCACTGGTGCCACCATGGTCTGGGAACCATCCTGCGTATCGTGGATTCTAATTAGCCAGCCGGCCACTCCCAGCCATAGGCCCCCAAACACAAACAACGGCGCTTTCCCCTGGAAAACAAAACTCGCCTGCCAACTTTTTGATGGCAGATTGCAGGAGCCGCTTGGTACTATCAAATCAGCCCTACTTGGCACTGGTGCCACCATGAGTCTGGTAACCATCCTGCCTATCGTAGCTTTTCAGGAGCCAGCCAGTCACTCCCAGCCATAGGCCCCCAGACAAAAACCTCGGCACGTTTCCCTTGCAAACAAAAGTAAGCTGCCCCGCTTCTGGATGGCAGATTGCAGGAGTCACTTGGTACTATCAAACAAGCCCGACTTGGAACTGGTGCCACCTCTGGTCTGGGAACCATCCTGCGTATCGTGGATTCTAAGGAGCCAGCCGGCCACTCCCAGACACAGGCCACCAAAAAAAATCAACGGCACTTTTCCCTGGAAAACAAAACTCGCCTGCCAACTTTTTGATGGCAGATTGCAGGAGCCGCTTGGTACTATCAAACCAGCCCAACTTGGCACTGGTTCCACCATGGGTCTGGTAACCATCCTGCCTATCGTAGCTTTTCAGGAGCCAGCCGGTCACTCCCAGCCATAGGCCCCCAGACACAAACCTCGGCCCGTTTCCCTTGCAAACAAAAGTAAGCTGCCCCGCTTCAGGATGGCAGATTGCAGGAGCCACTTGGTACTATCAAACTAGCCCAACTTGGCACTGGTGCCACCTCTGGTCTGGGAACCATCCTGCGTATCGTGGATTCTAAGGAGCCAGCCGGCCACTCCCAGCCACAAGCCCCCAAACACAAACAACGGCGCTTTTCCCTGGAAAACAAAACTCGCCTGCCAACTTTTTGATGGCAGATTGCAGGAGCCGCTTGGTACTATCAAATCAGCCCAACTTGGCACTGGTGCCACCATGAGTCTGGTAACCATCCTGCCTATCGTAGCTTTTCAGGAGCCAGCCGGTCACTCCCAGCCATAGGCCCCCAGACACAAACCTCGGCCCGTTTCCCTTGCAAACAAAAGTAAGCTGCCCCGCTTCGGGATGGCAGATTGCAGGAGCCACTTGGTACTATCAAACCAGCCCGACTTGGAACTGGTGCCACCTCTGGTCTGGGAACCATCCTGCGTATCGTGGATTCTAAGGAGCCAGCCGGCCACTCCCAGACACAGGCCACCAAAAAAAATCAACGGCACTTTTCCCTGGAAAACAAAACTCGCCTGCCAACATTTTGATGGCAGATTGCAGGAGCCGCTTGGTACTATCAAACCAGCCCAACTTGGCACTGGTTCCACCATGGGTCTGGTAACCATCCTGCCTATCGTAGCTTTTCAGGAGCCAGCCGGTCACTCCCAGCCATAGGCCCCCAGACACAAACCTCGGCCCGTTTCCCTTGCAAACAAAAGTAAGCTGCCCCGCTTCTGGATGGCAGATTGCAGGAGCCACTTGGTACTATCAAACCAGCCCGACTTGGAACTGGTGCCACCTCTGGTCTGGGAACCATCCTGCGTATCGTGGATTCTAAGGAGCCAGCCGGCCACTCCCAGCCACAGTCCACCAAACACAAACAACGGCACTTTTCCCTGGAAAACAAAACTCGCCTGCCAAATTTTTGATGGAAGATTGCATAAGCCGCTTGGTACTATCAAATCAGCCCAACGTGGCACTGGTGCCACCATGAGTCTGGTAACCATCCTGCCTATCGTAGCTTTTCAGGAGCCAGCCAGTCACTCCCAGCCATAGGCCCCCAGACACAAACCTCGGCCCGTTTCCCTGGCAAACAAAAGTAAGCTGCCCCGCTTCTGGATGGCAGATTGCAGGAGCCACTTGGTACTATCAAACAAGCCCGACTTGGAACTGGTGCCACCTCTGGTCTGGGAACCATCCTGCGTATCGTGGATTCTAAGGAGCCAGCCGGCCACTCCCAGCCACAGGCCACCAAACAAAATCAACGGCACTTTTCCCTGGAAAACAAAACTCGCCTGCCAACTTTTTGATGGCAGATTGCAGGAGCCACTTTTCACCATCAAACTAGCCCGACTTGGCACTGGTGCCACCTCTGGTCTGGGAACCATCCTGCCTATCGTAGCTTTTCAGGAGCCAGCCGGTCACTCCCAGCCATAGGCCCCCAGACACAAACCTCGGCCCGTTTCCCTGGCAAACAAAATTAAGCTGCCTCGTTTCTGGATGGCAGATGGCAGGAGCTATTTAGTACTATCAAACCAGCCCAACTTGGCACTGGTGCCACCTTGGCTCTGGGAACCATCCTGCCTATTGTGGATTTTCAGGGGTCAGCCGGCCACTCTCAGCCATATGCCCTCAAACACAAACCACGGCCCTTTTCTCTGGCAAACAAAACTCAACTGCCCCTCTTCTGGATGGCAAATTGCTGGACGCACATGGTACTACAAAAACAGCACAACTTGGCACTGGTGCCACCATGGGTCTGGTCACCATCCTGCGTATCGAGCATTTTAAGGAGCCAGCCGGCCACTCCCAGCCATAGGCCCCCCAAAAAAAACCACGGCCCTTTTCTCTGGGAAACAAAACTCAGCTGCCCCGCTTCTGGATGGCAGATTGCAGGAGCCACTTTGCACCATCAAACCAACCCGACTTGGCACTGGTGCCACCTCTGGTCTGGGAACCATCCTGCGTATCGTGGATTATAAGGAGCCAGCTGGCCACTCCCAGCCACAGGCCCCCAAACACAAACAACGGCGCTTTTCCCTGGAAAACAAAACTCGCCTGCCAACATTTTGATGGCAGATTGCAGGAGCCACTTTGCACCATCAAACCAACCCGACTTGGCACTGGTTCCACCTCTGGTCTGGGAACCATCCTGCGTATCGTGGATTCTAAGGAGCCAGCCGGCCACTCCCAGCCACAGGCCCCCAAACACAAACAACGGCGCTTTTCCCTGGAAAACAAAACTCGCCTGCCAACTTTTTGATGGCTGATTGCAGGAGCCACTTGGTACTATCAAACCAGCCCAACTTGGCACTGGTGCCACCATGGGTCTGGTAACCATCCTGCCTATCGTAGCTTTTCAGGAGTCAGCCGGTCTGTCCCACCCATAGGCCCCCAGACACAAACCACGGCCCATTTCCCTGGCAAACAAAAGTAAGCTAGCCCGCTTCTGGATGGCAGATTGCAGGAGCCACTTTGCACCATCAAACTAGCCCAACTTGGCACTGGTGACACCTCTGGTCTGGGAACCATCCTGCGTATCGTGGATTCTAAGGAGCCAGCCGGCCACTCCCAGCCACAAGCCTCCAAACACAAACAACGGCGCTTTTCCCTGGAAAACAAAACTCGCCTGCCAACTTTTTGATGGCAGATTGCAGGAGCCGCTTGGTACTATCAAATCAGCCCAACTTGGCACTGGTGCCACCATGGGTCTGGTAACCATCCTGCCTATCGTAGCTTTTCAGGAGGCAGCCGGTCACTCCCAGCCATAGGCCCCCAGACACAAACCTCGGCCCGTTTCCCTGGCAAACAAAAGTAAGCTGCCCCGCTTCTGGATGGCAGATTGCAGGAGCCACTTGGTACTATCAAACCAGCCCGACTTGGAACTGGTGCCACCTCTGGTCTGGGAACCATCCTGGGTATCGTGGATTCTAAGTAGCCAGCCGGCCACTCCCAGCCACAGTCCACCAAACACAAACAACGGCACTTTTCCCTGGAAAACAAAACTCGCCTGCAAACTT
This sequence comes from Melospiza melodia melodia, assembly GCF_035770615.1. Classification (NCBI taxonomy): domain Eukaryota; kingdom Metazoa; phylum Chordata; class Aves; order Passeriformes; family Passerellidae; genus Melospiza; species Melospiza melodia. The sequence goes on from NC_086215.1 coordinate 1,063,672, forward strand.
TTTCATGGCAGATTGCAGGAGCCACTTTGCACCATCAAACTAGCCCGACTTGGCACTGGTGCCACCATGGTCTGGGAACCATCCTGCGTATCGTGGATTCTAATTAGCCAGCCGGCCACTCCCAGCCATAGGCCCCCAAACACAAACAACGGCGCTTTCCCCTGGAAAACAAAACTTGCCTGCCAACTTTTTGATGGCAGATTGCATAAGCCGCTTGGTACTATCAAATCAGCCCAACGTGGCACTGGTGCCACCGTGAGTCTGGTAACCATCCTGCCTATCGTAGCTTTTCAGGAGCCAGACAGTCACTCCCAGCCTTAGGCCCCCAGACACAAACCTCGGCCCGTTTCCCTGGCAAACAAAAGTAAGCTGCCCCGCTTCTGGATAACAGATTGCAGGAGCCACTTGGTACTATCAAACAAGCCCGACTTGAAACTGGTGCCACCTCTGGTCTGGGAACCATCCTGCCTATCGTAGCTTTTCAGGAGCCAGCCGGTCACTCCCAGCCATAGGCCCCCAGAGAAAAACCTCGGCCTGTTTCCCTGGCAAACAAAATTAAGCTGCCTCGCTTCTGGATGGCAGATTGCAGGAGCTATTTAGTACTATCAAACCAGCCCGACTTGGCACTGGTGCCACCTTGGCTCTGGGAACCATCCTGCCTATTGTGGATTTTCAGGGGTCAGCCGGCCACTCTCAGCCATATGCCCTCAAACAAAAACCACGGCCCTTTTCTCTGGCAAACAAAACTCAACTGCCCCTCTTCTGGATGGCAAATTGCAGGACACACATGGTACTACAAAAACAGCACAACTTGGCACTGGTGCCACCATGGGTCTGGTAACCATCCTGCGTATCGAGCATTTTAAGGAGCCAGCCGGCCACTCCCAGCCATAGGCCCCCCAAAAAAAACCACGGCCCTTTTCTCTGGCAAACAAAACTCAGCTGCCCCGCTTCTGGATGGCAGATTGCAGGAGCCACTTTGCACCATCAAACTAGCCCGACTTGGCACTGGTGCCACCTCTGGTCTGGGAACCATCCTGCCTATCGTAGCTTTTCAGGAGCCAGCCGGTCACTCCCAGCCATAGGCCCCCAGACACAAACCTCGGCCCGTTTCCCTGGCAAACAAAATTAAGCTGCCTCGTTTCTGGATGGCAGATGGCAGGAGCTATTTAGTACTATCAAACCAGCCCAACTTGGCACTGGTGCCACCTTGGCTCTGGGAACCATCCTGCCTATTGTGGATTTTCAGGGGTCAGCCGGCCACTCTCAGCCATATGCCCTCAAACACAAACCACGGCCCTTTTCTCTGGCAAACAAAACTCAACTGCCCCTCTTCTGGATGGCAAATTGCTGGACGCACATGGTACTACAAAAACAGCACAACTTGGCACTGGTGCCACCATGGGTCTGGTCACCATCCTGCGTATCGAGCATTTTAAGGAGCCAGCCGGCCACTCCCAGCCATAGGCCCCCTAAAAAAAACCACGGCCCTTTTCTCTGGGAAACAAAACTCAGCTGCCCCGCTTCTGGATGGCAGATTGCAGGAGCCACTTTGCACCATCAAACCAACCCGACTTGGCACTGGTGCCACCTCTGGTCTGGGAACCATCCTGCGTATCGTGGATTATAAGGAGCCAGCTGGCCACTCCCAGCCACAGGCCCCCAAACACAAACAACGGCGCTTTTCCCTGGAAAACAAAACTCGCCTGCCAACATTTTGATGGCAGATTGCAGGAGCCACTTTGCACCATCAAACCAACCCGACTTGGCACTGGTTCCACCTCTGGTCTGGGAACCATCCTGCGTATCGTGGATTCTAAGGAGCCAGCCGGCCACTCCCAGCCACAGGCCCCCAAACACAAACAACGGCGCTTTTCCCTGGAAAACAAAACTCGCCTGCCAACTTTTTGATGGCTGATTGCAGGAGCCACTTGGTACTATCAAACCAGCCCAACTTGGCACTGGTGCCACCATGGGTCTGGTAACCATCCTGCCTATCGTAGCTTTTCAGGAGTCAGCCGGTCTGTCCCACCCATAGGCCCCCAGACACAAACCACGGCCCATTTCCCTGGCAAACAAAAGTAAGCTAGCCCGCTTCTGGATGGCAGATTGCAGGAGCCACTTTGCACCATCAAACTAGCCCAACTTGGCACTGGTGACACCTCTGGTCTGGGAACCATCCTGCGTATCGTGGATTCTAAGGAGCCAGCCGGCCACTCCCAGCCACAAGCCTCCAAACACAAACAACGGCGCTTTTCCCTGGAAAACAAAACTCGCCTGCCAACTTTTTGATGGCAGATTGCAGGAGCCGCTTGGTACTATCAAATCAGCCCAACTTGGCACTGGTGCCACCATGGGTCTGGTAACCATCCTGCCTATCGTAGCTTTTCAGGAGGCAGCCGGTCACTCCCAGCCATAGGCCCCCAGACACAAACCTCGGCCCGTTTCCCTGGCAAACAAAAGTAAGCTGCCCCGCTTCTGGATGGCAGATTGCAGGAGCCACTTGGTACTATCAAACCAGCCCGACTTGGAACTGGTGCCACCTCTGGTCTGGGAACCATCCTGGGTATCGTGGATTCTAAGTAGCCAGCCGGCCACTCCCAGCCACAGTCCACCAAACACAAACAACGGCACTTTTCCCTGGAAAACAAAACTCGCCTGCAAACTTTTTCATGGCAGATTGCAGGAGCCACTTTGCACCATCAAACTAGCCCGACTTGGCACTGGTGCCACCATGGTCTGGGAACCATCCTGCGTATCGTGGATTCTAATTAGCCAGCCGGCCACTCCCAGCCATAGGCCCCCAAACACAAACAACGGCGCTTTCCCCTGGAAAACAAAACTTGCCTGCCAACTTTTTGATGGCAGATTGCATAAGCCGCTTGGTACTATCAAATCAGCCCAACGTGGCACTGGTGCCACCGTGAGTCTGGTAACCATCCTGCCTATCGTAGCTTTTCAGGAGCCAGACAGTCACTCCCAGCCTTAGGCCCCCAGACACAAACCTCGGCCCGTTTCCCTGGCAAACAAAAGTAAGCTGCCCCGCTTCTGGATAACAGATTGCAGGAGCCACTTGGTACTATCAAACAAGCCCGACTTGAAACTGGTGCCACCTCTGGTCTGGGAACCATCCTGCCTATCGTAGCTTTTCAGGAGCCAGCCGGTCACTCCCAGCCATAGGCCCCCAGAGAAAAACCTCGGCCTGTTTCCCTGGCAAACAAAATTAAGCTGCCTCGCTTCTGGATGGCAGATTGCAGGAGCTATTTAGTACTATCAAACCAGCCCGACTTGGCACTGGTGCCACCTTGGCTCTGGGAACCATCCTGCCTATTGTGGATTTTCAGGGGTCAGCCGGCCACTCTCAGCCATATGCCCTCAAACAAAAACCACGGCCCTTTTCTCTGGCAAACAAAACTCAACTGCCCCTCTTCTGGATGGCAAATTGCAGGACACACATGGTACTACAAAAACAGCACAACTTGGCACTGGTGCCACCATGGGTCTGGTAACCATCCTGCGTATCGAGCATTTTAAGGAGCCAGCCGGCCACTCCCAGCCATAGGCCCCCCAAAAAAAACCACGGCCCTTTTCTCTGGCAAACAAAACTCAGCTGCCCCGCTTCTGGATGGCAGATTGCAGGAGCCACTTTGCACCATCAAACCAGCCCGACTTGGCACTGGTGCCACCTCTGGTCTGGGAACCATCCTGCGTATCGTGGATTATAAGGAGCCAGCTGGCCACTCCCAGCCACAGGCCCCCAAACACAAACAACGGCGCTTTTCCCTGGAAAACAAAACTCGCCTGCCAACAATTTGATGGCAGATTGCAGGAGCCACTTTGCACCATCAAACCAACCCGACTTGGCACTGGTGCCACCTCTGGTCTGGGAACCATCCTGTGTATCGTGGATTCTAAGGAGCCATCCGGCCACTCCCAGCCACAGGCCCCCAAACACAAACAACGGCGCTTTTCCCTGGAAAACAAAACTCGCCTGCCAACTTTTTGATGGCAGATTGAAGGAGCCACTTGGTACTATCAAACCAGCCAAACTTGGCACTGGTGCCACCATGGGTCTGGTCACCATCCTGCCTATCGTAGCTTTTCAGGAGCCAGCCGGTCAGTCCCACCCATAGGCCCCCAGACACAAACCACGGCCCCTTTCCCTGGCAAATATCAGTAAGCTACCCCGCTTCTGGATGGCAGATTGCAGGAGCCACTTTGCACCATCAAACTAGCCCAACTTGGCACTGGTGCCACCTCTGGTCTGGGAACCATCCTGCGTATCGTGGATTCTAAGGAGCCAGCCGGCCACTCCCAGCCACAAGCCCCCAAACACAAACAACGGCGCTTTCCCCTGGAAAACAAAACTCGCCTGCCAACTTTTTGATGGCAGATTGCAGGAGCCGCTTGGTACTATCAAATCAGCCCAACTTGGCACTGGTGCCACCATGGGTCTGGTAACCATCCTGCCTATCGTAGCTTTTCAGGAGCCAGCCGGCCACTCCCAGCCATAGGCCCCCAGACACAAACCTCGGCCCGTTTCCCTTGCAAACAAAAGTAAGCTGCCCCGCTTCTGGATGGCAGATTGCAGGAGCCACTTGGTACTATCAAACAAGCCCGACTTGGAACTGGTGCCACCTCTGGTCTGGGAACCATCCTGCGTATCGTGGATTCTAAGGAGCCAGCCGGCCACTCCCAGCCGCAGTCCACCAAACACAAACAACGGCACTTTTCCCTGGAAAACAAAACTCGCCTGCCAACATTTTCATGGCAGATTGCAGGAGCCACTTTGCACCATCAAACTAGCCCGACTTGGCACTGGTGCCACCATGGTCTGGGAACCATCCTGCGTATCGTGGATTCTAATTAGCCAGCCGGCCACTCCCAGCCATAGGCCCCCAAACACAAACAACGGCGCTTTCCCCTGGAAAACAAAACTCGCCTGCCAACTTTTTGATGGCAGATTGCAGGAGCCGCTTGGTACTATCAAATCAGCCCAACGTGGCACTGGTGCCACCATGAGTCTGGTAACCATCCTGCCTATCGTAGCTTTTCAGGAGCCAGCCAGTCACTCCCAGCCATAGGCCCCCAGACAAAAACCTCGGCCAGTTTCCCTTGCAAACAAAAGTAAGCTGCCCCGCTTCTGGATGGCAGATTGCAGGAGCCACTTGGTACTATCAAACAAGCCCAACTTGGAACTGGTGCCACCTCTGGTCTGGGAACCATCCTGCGTATCGTGGATTCTAAGGAGCCAGCCGGCCACTCCCAGCCACAGGCCACCATAAAAAATCAACGGCACTTTTCCCTGGAAAACAAAACTCGCCTGCCAACTTTTTGATGGCATATTGCAGGAGCCACTTGGTACTATCAAACCAGCCCAACTTGGCACTGGTGCCACCATGGGTCTGGTAACCATCCTGCCTATTGTGGATTTTCAGGGGTCAGCCGGCCACTCTCAGCCATATGCCCTCAAACACAAACCACGGCCCTTTTCTCTGGAAAACAAAACTCAACTGCCCCTCTTCTGGATGGCAAATTGCAGGACGCACTTTGTACTACAAAAACAGCCCCACTTGGCCTTGGTGCCACCTTGGGTCTGGTCACCATCCTGCGTATCGAGCATTTTCAGGAGCCAGCCGGCCACTCCCAGCCATATGCCCCCAAAAACAAACCACGGCCCTTTTCTCTGGCAAACAAAACTCAGCTGCCCCGCTTCTGGATGGCAGATTGCAGGAGCCACTTGGTACTATCAAACCAGCCCGACTTGGCACTGGTGCCACCTTGGGTCTGTGAACCATCCTGCGTATTGTGGATTGTCAGGAGCCAGCCGACAACTCTCGGCCACAGACCCCAATCAAAAACAACGGCCCGATTCACAGGCAAAAAAACTCAGCTGCCCCAGTTCTGGATGGGAGATTGCAGGAGGCGCTTGACTCTGTCAAACCAGCCCTACTTGGCACTGGTGCCACCTTGGGTCTGGGAACCACGCTGCGTATCATGGAATTTCAGGAGCCAGCCGGCCACTGCCAGCCACAGGACCCAAACATATACCACAGCCCTTTTCACTGGCAAGCAAAACTCAGCTGCCCCGCTTTTAGATGGCAGATTGCAGGAGCCACTTGGTACTATCAAACCAGCCCAACTTGGCACTGGTGCCACCATGGGTCTGGTAACCATCCTGCCTATCGTAGCTTTTCACGACCGAGCCGGTCACTCCCAGCCATAGGCCCCCAGACACAAACCACGGCCCGTTTCCTTGGCAAAAAAAAGTAAGCTGCCCCGCTTCTGGATGGCAGATTGCAGGAGGCAATTGGTACTATCAAACCAGCCCAACTTGGCACTGGTGCCACCTCTGGTCTGGGAACCATCCTGCGTATCGTGGATTCTAAGGAGCCAGCCGGCCACTCCCAGCCACAGGCCCCCAAACAAACACAACGGCGCTTTTCCCTGGAAAACAGAACTCACCTGCCAACTTTTTTATGGCAGATTGCAGGAGCCGCTTGGTACTATCAAACCAGCCGAACTTGGCACTGGTGCCACCATGGGTCTGGTCACCATCCTGCCTATCGTAGCTTTTCACGGCCGAGCCGGTCACTCCCAGCCATAGGCCCCCAGACACAAACCACGGCCCGTTTCCTTGGCAAAAAAAAGTAAGCTGCCCCGCTTCTGGATGGCAGATTGCAGGAGCCACTTTGTGGTATCAAACCAGCCCAACTTGGCACTGGTGCCACCTCTGGTCTGGGAACCATCCTGCGTATCGTGGATTCTAAGGAGCCAGCCGGCCACTCCCAGCCACAGGACACCAAACAAAAACAACGGCGCTTTTCCCTGGAAAACAAAACTGGCCTGCCAACTTTTTGATGGCAGATTGCAGGAACCACTTGGTACTATCAAACCAGCCCAACTTGGCACTGGTTCCACCATGGGTCTGGTCACCATCCTGCCTATCGTAGCTTTTCAGGAGCCAGCCGGTCACTCCCAGCCATAGGCCCCAGACACAAAGCACTGCCGGTTTCCCTGGCAAACAAAAGTATGCTACCCCGCTTCAGGATGGCAGATTGCAGGAGCCAATTTGCACCATCAAACCAGCCCGACTTGGCACTGGTGCCACCTCTGGTCTGGGAACCATCCTGCGTATCGTGGATTCTAATTAGCCAGCCGGCCACTCCCAGCCATAGGCCCCCAAACACAAACAACGGCGCTTTCCCCTGGAAAACAAAACTCGCCTGCCAACTTTTTGATGGCAGATTGCAGGAGCCACTTGGTACCATCAAATCAGCCCAACGTGGCACTGGTGCCACCTCTGGTCTGGGAACCATCCTGCGTATCGTGGTTTCTAATTAGCCAGCCGGCCACTCCCAGCCATAGGCCCCCAAACACAAACAACGGCGCTTTCCCCTGGAAAACAAAACTCGCCTGCCAACTTTTTGATGGCAGATTGCAGGAGCCGCTTGGTACTATCAAATCAGCCCAACGTGGCACTGGTGTCACCATGAGTCTGGTAACCATCCTGCCTATCGTAGCTTTTCACGACCGAGCCGGTCACTCCCAGCCATAGGCCCCCAGACACAAACCACGGCCCGTTTCCTTGGCAAAAAAAAGTAAGCTGCCCCGCTTCTGGATGGCAGATTGCAGGAGCCACTTGGTACTATCAAACCAGCCCAACTTGGCACTGCTGCCACCATGGGTCTGGTAGCCATCCTGCCTATCGTAGCTTTTCAGGAGCCAGCCGGCCACTGCCAGCCACAGGCCCCCAAACAAAAACAACGGCGCTTTTCCCTGGAAAACAGAACTCGTCTGCCAACTTTTTGATGGCAGATTGCAGGAGCCGCTTGATACTATCAAACCAGCCCAACTTGGCACTGGTGCCACCATGGGTCTGGTCACCATCCTGCCTATCGTAGCTTTTCACGACCGAGCCGGTCACTCCCAGCCATAGGCCCCCAGACACAAACCACGGCCAGTTTCCTTGGCAAACAAAAGTAAGCTGCCCCGCTTCTGGATGGCAGATTGCAGGAGCCACTTTGTGGTATCAAACCAGCCCGACTTGGCACTGGTGCCACCACTGGTCTGGGAACCATCCTGCGTATCGTGGATTCTAAGGAGCCAGCTGGCCACTCCCAGCCACAGGACACCAAACACAAACAACGGCGCTTTTCCCTGGAAAACAAAACTCGCCTGCCAACTTTTTGATGGCAGATTGCAGGAACCACTTGGTACTATCAAACCAGCCCAACTTGGCACTGGTTCCACCATGGGTCTGGTAACCATCCTGCCTATCGTAGCTTTTCAGGAGCCAGCCGGTCACTCCCAGCCATAGGCCCCAGACACAAAGCACTGCCGGTTTCCCTGGCAAACAAAGTATGCTACCCCGCTTCAGGATGGCAGATTGCAGGAGCCACTTTGCACCATCAAACCAGCCCGACTTGGCACTGGTGCCACCTCTGGTCTGGGAACCATCCTGCGTATCGTGGATTCTAAGGAGCCAGCTGGCCACTCCCAGCCACAGGCCCCCAAACACAAACAACGGCGCTTTTCCCTGGAAAACAAAACTGGCATGCCAACTTTTAATGGCAGATTGCAGGAGCCACTTTGCACCATCAAACTAGCCCGACTTGGCACTGGTGCCACCTCTGGTCTGGGAACCATACTGCGTATCGTGGATTCTAATTAGCCAGCCGGCCACTCCCAGCCACAGGCCCCCAAACACAAAAAACGGGGCTTTTCCCGGGAAAACAAAAATCGCCTGCCAACTTTTTGATGGCAGATTGCAGGAGCCACTTTTCACCATCAAACCAGCCCGACTTGGCACTGGTGCCACCTCTGGTCTGGGAACCATCCTGCGTATCGTGGATTCTAACGTGCCAGCCGGCCACTCCCAGCCACAGGCCCCCAAACACAAACAACGGCGCTTTTCCCTGGAAAACAAAACTCGCCTGCCAACTTTTTGATGGCAGATTGCAGGAGCCACTTGGTACTATCAAACCAGCCCAACTTGGCACTGGTGCCACCATGGGTCTGGTCACCATCCTGCCTATCGTAGCTTTTCAGGAGCCGGCCGGACAGTCCCACCCATAGGCCCCCGGAAAAAACCTCGTCCTGTTTCCCTGGCAAACAAAAGTAAGCTACCCCGCTTCTGGATGGCTGATTGCAGGAGCCACTTTGCACCATCAAACTAGCCCGACTTGGCACTGGTGCCACCTCTGGTCTGGGAACCGTCCTGCGTATCGTGGATTCTAAGGAGCCAGCCGGCCACTCCCAGCCACAGTCCACCAAACACAAACAACGGCACTTTTCCCTGGAAAACAAAACTCGCCTGCAAACTTTTTCATGGCAGATTGCAGGAGCCACGTTGCACCATCAAACTAGCCCGACTTGGCACACTGGAGCTGTGAAAGGCATCCAAAAGGGAGTGCAAAAATGCCACAACATGGCTGCTTTCACAGCTTTTTCCTTAGGAAGAACCCTAATACCCGGCTGATTTACCTTCCTAGGGTTACTGTTAGGCTTGGGCCAAGGACTTTTTAAACCAGGAAGCCCTGTGCTCCAGGCACACTGCAGCTGTTCAAGGCATCCCAAGGGGAGCGCAAAAGTGACACAACTTGGCTGCCTCCACTGCTATTTCCATGAGACCATCCCCAACCATAGGCTGATTTTCCTTCCTAGCGTTGAGTTTTGAGTTAGGCCTATGGTTACTGTTCTTTTAACCTGAAAGCGCTGAGTTCCAAGAACACGGCAGCTGCAAAGGACTACCCAAGAAGAGCACAAAAGTACCACAACATGCCTGCCTCCACAGCAATTTCCTTGGGGACATCCCTAATTCCTGGCTGATTTGCCTTTCTCGTCGTCGGGTTGGGGTTAGGTAGGCCTTGTGCTAGGATTTTTAAAATCAGGAAGCCCAGACCTCCAGGCACACTGGAGTTGTGAAAGGCAGACAAAAGGGAGTGCAAAAGTGCCACAACATGGCTGCTTTCACAGCTTTTTCCTTAGGAAGAACCCTAATACCCGGCTGATTTACCTTCCTAGGGTTACTGTTAGGCTTGGGCCAAGGACTTTTAAAACCAGGAAGCCCTGTGCTCCAGGCACACTGCAGCTGTTCAAGGCATCCCAAGGGGAGCGCAAAAGTGACACAACTTGGCTGCCTCCACTGCTATTTCCATGAGACCATCCCCAACCATAGGCTGAATTTCCTTCCTAGCGTTGAGGTTTGAGTTAGGCCTAGGGTTAGGGTCCTTTCAACCAGAAAGCCCTGAGTTCCAAGAATACAGCAGCTGCGAAGGACTACCCAAGAACAGCACAAAAGTATCACCACATGCCTGCCTCCACACCTATTTCCTTGGGGACATCCCTAATTCCTGGCTGATTTGCCTTTCTCGTCGTCGGGTTGGGGTTAGGTAGGCCTTGTGCTAGGATTTTTAAAATCAGGAAGCCCAGAGCTCCAGGCACACTGGAGCTGTGAAAGGCATCCAAAAGGGAGTGCAAAAGTGCCACAACATGGCTGCTTTCACAGCTTTTTCCTTAGGAAGAACCCTAATACCCGGCTGATTTACCTTCCTAGGGTTACTGTTAGGCTTGGGCCAAGGACTTTTAAAACCAGGAAGCCCTGTGCTCCAGGCACACTGCAGCTGTTCAAGGCATCCCAAGGGGAGCGCAAAAGTGACACAACTTGGCTGCCTCCACTGCTATTTCCATGAGACCATCCCCAACCTTAGTCTGGTTTTCCTTCCTAGCGTTGAGTTTTGAGTTAGGCCTATGGTTACTGTTCTTTTAACCTGAAAGCCCTGAGTTCCAAGAATACAGCAGCTGCGAAGGACTACCCAAGAAGAGCACAAAAGTACCACCACATGCCTGCCTCCACAGCTATTTCCTTGGGGACATCCCTAATTCCTGGCTGATTTGCCTTTCTCGTTGTCGGGTTGGGGTTAGGTAGGCCTTGTGCTAGGATTTTTAAAATCAGGAAGCCCAGACCTCCAGGCACACTGGAGCTGTGAAAGGCATCCAAAAGGGAGTGCAAAAGTGCCACAACATGGCTGCTTTCACAGCTTTTTCCTTAGGAAGAACCCTAATACCCGGCTGATTTACCTTCCTAGGGTTACTGTTAGGCTTCGGCCTAGGACTTTTAAAACCAGGAAGCCCTGTGCTCCAGGCACACTGCAGCTGTTCAAGGCATCCCAAGGGGAGCGCAAAAGTGACACAACTTGGCTGCCTCCACTGCTATTTCCATGAGACCATCCCCAACCATAGGCTGATTTTCCTTCCTAGCGTTGAGGTTTCAGTAAGGCCTAGGGTTAGAGTTTTTTAACCAGAAAGCCCTGAGTTCCAAGAACACAGCAGCTGCGAAGGACCACCCAAGAAGAGCACAAAAGTACCACAACATGCCTGCCTCCACAGCTATTTCCTTGGGGACATCCCTAATTCCTGGCTGATTTGCCTTTCTCGTCGTCGGGTTGGGGTTAGGTAGGCCTTGTGCTAGGATATTTAAAAGCAGGAAACCCAGACCTCCAAGCACACTGGAGCTGTGAAAGGCATCCAAAAGGGAGTGCAAAAGGGCCACAACATGGCTGCTTTCACAGCTTTTTTCTTGGCACCAACACTATACCTTCTCTGATATATCTCCCTAGGGTTAGGGTTAGGGTTCAGCCTAGGGCTAGGATTTTTTGAACCAGGAAGCCCTGTGTTCCAGGCTTACTGTAGCTGCCAAAGGCATCCCAAAGGGAGCGCAGAAGTGCCACAACATGGATGCTTTCACAGCTTTTTCCTAAGGAAGAACCCTAATACCCGGCTGATTTACCTTCCTAGGGTTACTGTTAGGCTTGGGCCAAGGACTTTTAAAACCAGGAAGCCCTGTGCTCCAGGCACACTGCAGCTGTTCAAGGCATCCCAACGGGAGCGCAAAAGTGACACAACTTGGCTGCCTCCACTGCTATTTCTATGAGACCATCCCCAACCATAGGCTGATTTTCCTTCCTAGCGTTGAGGTTTGAGTTAGGCCTAGGGTTAGTGTTCTTTCAACCAGAAAGCCCTGAGTTCCAAGAACACAGCAGCTGCGAAGGACTACCCAAGAAGAGCACAAAAGTACCACCACATGCCTGCCTCCACAGCTATTTCCTTGGGGACATCCCTAATTCCTGGCTGATTTGCCTTTCTCGTCGTCGGGTTGGGGTTAGGTAGGCCTTGTGCTAGGATTTTTAAAATCAAGAAGCCCAGAACTCCAGGCACACTGGAGCTGTGAAAGGCATCCAAAAGGGAGTGCAAAAGTGCCACAACATGGCTGCTTTCACAGCTTTTTCCTTAGGAAGAACCCTAATACCCGGCTGATTTACCTTCCTAGGGTTACTGTTAGGCTTGGGCCAAGCACTTTTAAAACCAGGAAGCCCTGTGCTCCAGGCACACTGCAGCTGTTCAAGGCATCCCAACGGGAGTGCAAAAGTGAAACAACTTGGCTGCCTCCACTGCTATTTCCATGAGACCATCCCCAATCTTAGGCAGGTTTTCCTTCCTAGCGTTGAGTTTTGAGTTAGGCCTATGGTTAGTGTTCTTTTAACCTGAAAGCCCTGAGTTCCAAGAACACAGCAGCTGCGAAGGACTACCCAAGAAGAGCACAAAAGTACCACCACATGCCTGCCTCCACAGTTATTTCCTTGGGGACATCCCTAATTCCTGGCTGATTTGCCTTTCTCGTCGTCGGGTTGGGGTTAGGTAGGCCTTGTGCTAGGATTTTTAAAATCAGGAAGCCCAGACCTCCAGGCACACTGGAGCTGTGAAAGGCATCCAAAAGGGAGTGCAAAAGTGCCACAACATGGCTGCTTTCACAGCTTTTTCCTTAGGAAGAACCCTAATACCCGGCTGATTTACCTTCCTAGGGTTACTGTTAGGCTTGGGCCAAGGACTTTTAAAACCAGGAAGCCCTGTGCTCCAGGCACACTGCAGCTGTTCAAGGCATCCCAACGGAAGTGCAAAAGTGACACAACTTGGCTGCCTCCACTGCTATTTCCATGAGACCATCCTGAACCATAGGCTGATTTTCCTTCCTAGCGTTGAGGTTTGAGTTAGGCCTAGGGTTAGAGTTTTTTAACCAGAAAGCCCTGAGTTCCAAGAATACAGCAGCTGCGAAGGACTACCCAAGAAGAGCACAAAAGTACCACCACATGCCTGCCTCCACAGCTATTTCCTTGGGGACATCCCTAATTCCTGGCTGATTTGCCTTTCTCGTCGTCGGGTTGGGGTTAGGTAGGCCTTGTGCTAGGATTTTTAAAATCAGGAAGCCCAGAGCTCCAGGCACACTGGAGCTGTGAAAGGCATCCAAAAGGGAGTGCAAAAGTGCCACAACATGGCTGCTTTCACAGCTTTTTCCTTAGGAAGAACCCTAATACCCGGCTGATTTACCTTCCTAGGGTTACTGTTAGGCTTGGGCCAAGGACTTTTAAAACCAGGAAGCCCTGTGCTCCAGGCACACTGCAGCTGTTCAAGGCATCCCAACGGGAGCGCAAAAGTGACACAACTTGGCTGCCTCCACTGCTATTTCCATGAGACCATGCCCCACCATAGTCTAATTTTCCTTCCTAGCGTTGAGGTTTCAGTAAGGCCTAGGGTTAGAGTTTTTTAACCAGAAAGCCCTGAGTTCCAAGAACACAGCAGCTGCGAAGGACCACCCAAGAAGAGTACAAAAGTACCACAACATGCCTGCCTCCACAGCTATTTCCTTGGGGACATCCCTAATTCCTGGCTGATTTTCCTTTCTCGTCGTCGGGTTGGGGTTAGGTAGGCCTTGTGCAAGGATATTTAAAAGCAGGAAACCCAGACCGCCAAGCACACTGGAGCTGTGAAAGGCATCCAAAAGGGAGTGCAAAAGGGCCACAACATGGCTGCTTTCACAGCTTTTTTCTTGGCACCAACACTATACCTTCTCTGATATATCTCCCTAGGGTTAGGGTTAGGGTTCAGCCTAGGGCTAGGATTTTTTGAACCAGGAAGCCCTGTGTTCCAGGCTTACTGTAGCTGCCAAAGGCATCCCAAAGGGAGCGCAGAAGTGCTACAACATGGCTGCTTTCACAGCTTTTTCCTTAGGAAGAACCCTAATACCCGGCTGATTTACCTTCCTAGGGTTACTGTTAGGCTTGGGCCAAGGACTTTTAAAACCAGGAAGCCCTGTGCTCCAGGCACACTGCAGCTGTTCAAGGCATCCCAAGGGGAGCGCAAAAGTGACACAACTTGGCTGCCTCCACTGCTATTTCCATGAGACCATCCCCAACCATAGGCTGGTTTTCCTTCCTAGCGTTGAGTTTTGAGTTAGGCCTATGGTTAGTGTTCTTTTAACCTGAAAGCCCTGAGTTCCAAGAACACAGCAGCTGCGAAGGACTACCCAAGAAGAGCACAAAAGTACCACCACATGCCTGCCTCCCCAGCTATTTCCTTGGGGACATCCCTAATTCCTGGCTGATTTGCCTTTCTCGTCGTCAGGTTGGGGTTAGGTAGGCCTTGTGCTAGGATTTTTAAAATCAGGAAGCCCAGACCTCCAGGCACACTGGAGCTGTGAAAGGCATCCAAAAGGGAGTGCAAAAGTGCCACAACATGGCTGCTTTCACAGCTTTTTCCTTAGGAAGAACCCTAATACCCGGCTGATTTACCTTCCTAGGGTTACTGTTAGGCTTGGGCCAAGGACTTTAAAACCAGGAAGCCCTGTGCTCCAGGCACACTGCAGCTGTTCAAGGCATCCCAACGGGAGCGCAAGAGTGACACAACTTGGCTGCCTCCACTGCTATTTCCATGAGACCATCCCCAACCATAGGCTGATTTTCCTTCCTAGCGTTGAGGTTTGAGTTAGGCCTAGGGTTAGGGTCCTTTCAACCAGAAAGCCCTGAGTTCCAAGAACACAGCAGCTGCGAAGGACTACCCAAGAAGAGCACAAAAGTACCACAACATGCCCGCCTCCACAGCTATTTCCTTGGGGACATCCCTAATTCCTGGCTGATTTGCCTTTCTCGTCGTCGGGTTGGGGTTAGGTAGGCCTTGTGCTAGGATTTTTAAAATCAGGAAGCCCAGACCTCCAGGCACACTGGAGCTGTGAAAGGCATCCAAAAGGGAGTGCAAAAGTGCCACAACATGGCTGCTTTCACAGCTTTTTCCTTAGGAAGAACCCTAATACCCGGCTGATTTACCTTCCTAGGGTTACTGTTAGGCTTGGGCCAAGGACTTTTAAAACCAGGAAGCCCTGTGCTCCAGGCACACTGCAGCTGTTCAAGGCATCCTGGGGGAGCGCAAAAGTGACACAACTTGGCTGCCTCCACTGCTATTTCCATGAGACCATCCCGAACCATAGGCTGGTTTTCCTTCCTAGCGTTAAGTTTTGAGTTTTAGGCCTATGGTTAGTGTCCTTTTAACCTGAAAGCCCTGAGTTCCAAGAACACAGCAGCTGCGAAGGACCACCCAAGAAGAGCACAAAAGTACCACAACATGCCTGCCTCCACAGCTATTTCCTTGGGGACATCCCTAATTCCTGGCTGATTTTCCTTTCTCGTCGTCGGGTTGGGGTTAGGTAGGCCTTGTGCTAGGATATTTAAAAGCAGGAAACCCAGACCGCCAAGCACACTGGAGCTGTGAAAGGCATCCAAAAGGGAGTGCAAAAGGGCCACAACATGGCTGCTTTCACAGCTTTTTTCTTGGCACCAACACTATACCTTCTCTGATATATCTCCCTAGGGTTAGGGTTAGGGTTCAGCCTAGGGCTAGGATTTTTTGAACCAGGAAGCCCTGTGTTCCAGGCTTACTGTAGCTGCCAAAGGCATCCCAAAGGGAGCGCAGAAGTGCCACAACATGGCTGCTTTCACAGCTTTTTCCTAAGGAAGAACCCTAATACCCGGCTGATTTACCTTCCTAGGGTTACTGTTAGGCTTGGGCCAAGGACTTTTAAAACCAGGAAGCCCTGTGCTCCAGGCACACTGCAGCTGTTCAAGGCATCCCAACGGGAGCGCAAAAGTGACACAACTTGGCTGCCTCCACTGCTATTTCCATGAGACCATCCCCAACCATAGGCTGATTTTCCTTCCTAGCGTTGAGGTTTGAGTTAGGCCTAGGGTTAGGGTTCTTTCAACCAGAAAGCCCTGAGTTCCAAGAATACAGCAGCTGCGAAGGACTACCCAAGAAGAGCACAAAAGTACCACCACATGCCTGCCTCCACAGCTATTTCCTTGGGGACATCCCTAATTCCTGGCTGATTTGCCTTTCTCGTCGTCGGGTTGGGGTTAGGTAGGCCTTGTGCTAGGATTTTTAAAATCAAGAAGCCCAGACCTCCAGGCACACTGGAGCTGTGAAAGGCATCCAAAAGGGAGTGCAAAAGTGCCACAACATGGCTGCTTTCACAGCTTTTTCCTTAGGAAGAACCCTAATACCCGGCTGATTTACCTTCCTAGGGTTACTGTTAGGC
The DNA here is from genome assembly GCF_035770615.1 of Melospiza melodia melodia. Classification (NCBI taxonomy): domain Eukaryota; kingdom Metazoa; phylum Chordata; class Aves; order Passeriformes; family Passerellidae; genus Melospiza; species Melospiza melodia. The sequence goes on from NC_086215.1 coordinate 1,080,095, forward strand.
TTGGGCCAAGGACTTTTAAAACCAGGAAGCCCTGTGCTCCAGGCACACTGCAGCTGTTCAAGGCATCCCAATGGGAGTGCAAAAGTGACACAACTTGGCTGCCTCCACTGCTATTTCCATGAGACCATCCCCAATCTTAGGCTGGTTTTCCTTCCTAGCGTTGAGTTTTGAGTTAGGCCTATGGTTAGTGGTCTTTTAACCTGAAAGCCCTGAGTTCCAAGAACACAGCAGCTGCGAAGGACTACCCAAGAAGAGCACAAAAGTACCACCACATGCCTGCCTCCACAGTTATTTCCTTGGGGACATCCCTAATTCCTGGCTGATTTGCCTTTCTCGTCGTCGGGTTGGGGTTAGGTAGGCCTTGTGCTAGGATTTTTAAAATCAGGAAGCCCAGACCTCCAGGCACACTGGAGCTGTGAAAGGCATCCAAAAGGGAGTGCAAAAGTGCCACAACATGGCTGCTTTCACAGCTTTTTCCTTAGGAAGAACCCTAATACCCGGCTGATTTACCTTCCTAGGGTTACTGTTAGGCTTGGGCCAAGGACTTTAAAACCAGGAAGCCCTGTGCTCCAGGCACTCTGCAGCTGTTCAAGGCATCCCAACGGAAGTGCAAAAGTGACACAACTTGGCTGCCTCCACTGCTATTTCCATGAGACCATCCTGAACCATAGGCTGATTTTCTTTCCTAGCGTTGAGGTTTGAGTTAGGCCTAGGGTTAGAGTTTTTTAACCAGAAAGCCCTGAGTTCCAAGAATACAGCAGCTGCGAAGGACTACCCAAGAAGAGCACAAAAGTACCACCACATGCCTGCCTCCACAGCTATTTCCTTGGGGACATCCCTAATTCCTGGCTGATTTGCCTTTCTCGTCGTCGGGTTGGGGTTAGGTAGGCCTTGTGCTAGGATTTTTAAAATCAGGCAGCCCAGACCTCCAGGCACACTGGAGCTGTGAAAGGCATCCAAAAGGGAGTGCAAAAGTGCCACAACATGGCTGCTTTCACAGCTTTTTCCTTAGGAAGAACCCTAATACCCGGCTGATTTACCTTCCTAGGGTTACTGTTAGGCTTGGGCCAAGGACTTTTAAAACCAGGAAGCCCTGTGCTCCAGGCACACTGCAGCTGTTCAAGGCATCCTGGGGGAGCGCAAAAGTGACACAACTTGGCTGCCTCCACTGCTATTTCCATGAGACCATCCCCAACCATAGGCTAATTTTCCTTCCTAGCGTTGAGGTTTCAGTAAGGCCTAGGGTTAGAGTTTTTTAACCAGAAAGCCCTGAGTTCCAAGAACACAGCAGCTGCGAAGGACCACCCAAGAAGAGCACAAAAGTACCACCACATGCCTGCCTCCACAGCTATTTCCTTGGGGACATCCCTAATTCCTGGCTGATTTGCCTTTCTCGTCGTCGGGTTGGGGTTAGGTAGGCCTTGTGCAAGGATATTTAAAAGCAGGAAACCCAGACCGCCAAGCACACTGGAGCTGTGAAAGGCATCCAAAAGGGAGTGCAAAAGGGCCACAACATGGCTGCTTTCACAGCTTTTTTCTTGGCACCAACACTATACCTTCTCTGATATATCTCCCTAGGGTTAGGGTTAGGGTTCAGCCTAGGGCTAGGATTTTTTGAACCAGGAAGCCCTGTGTTCCAGGCTTACTGTAGCTGCCAAAGGCATCCCAAAGGGAGCGCAGAAGTGCCACAACATGGCTGCTTTCACAGCTTTTTCCTTAGGAAGAACCCTAATACCCGGCTGATTTACCTTCCTAGGGTTACTGTTAGGCTTGGGCCAAGGACTTTTAAAACCAGGAAGCCCTGTGCTCCAGGCACACTGCAGCTATTCAAGGCATCCCAAGGGGAGCGCAAAAGTGACACAACTTGGCTGCCTCCACTGCTATTTCCATGAGACCATCCTGAACCATAGGCTGGTTTTCCTTCCTAGCGTTGAGTTTTGAGTTAGGCCTATGGTTAGTGTTCTTTTAACCTGAAAGCCCTGAGTTCCAAGAACACAGCAGCTGCGAAGGACTACCCAAGAAGAGCACAAAAGTACCACCACATGCCTGCCTCCACAGCTATTTCCTTGGGGACATCCCTAATTCCTGGCTGATTTGCCTTTCTCGTCGTCGGGTTGGGGTTAGGTAGGCCTTGTGCTAGGATTTTTAAAATCAGGAAGCCCAGACCTCCAGGCACACTGGAGCTGTGAAAGGCATCCAAAAGGGAGTGCAAAAGTGCCACAACATGGCTGCTTTCACAGCTTTTTCCTTAGGAAGAACCCTAATACCCGGCTGATTTACCTTCCTAGGGTTACTGTTAGGCTTGGGCCAAGGACTTTAAAACCAGGAAGCCCTGTGCTCCAGGCACACTGCAGCTGTTCAAGGCATCCCAAGGGGAGTGCAAAAGTGACACAACTTGGCTGCCTCCACTGCTATTTCCATGAGACCATCCCCAACCATAGGCTGATTTTCCTTCCTAGCGTTGAGGTTTGAGTTAGGCCTAGGGTTAGGGTCCTTTCAACCAGAAATCCCTGAGTTCCAAGAACACAGCAGCTGCGAAGGACTACCCAAGAAGAGCACAAAAGTACCACAACATGCCCGCCTCCACAGCTATTTCCTTGGGGACATCCCTAATTCCTGGCTGATTTGCCTTTCTCGTCGTCGGGTTGGGGTTAGGTAGGCCTTGTGCTAGGATTTTTAAAATCAGGAAGCCCAGACCTCCAGGCACACTGGAGCTGTGAAAGGCATCCAAAAGGGAGTGCAAAAGTGCCACAACATGGCTGCTTTCACAGCTTTTTCCTTAGGAAGAACCCTAATACCCGGCTGATTTACCTTCCTAGGGTTACTGTTAGGCTTGGGCCAAGGACTTTTAAAACCAGGAAGCCCTGTGCTCCAGGCACACTGCAGCTGTTCAAGGCATCCTGGGGGAGCGCAAAAGTGACACAACTTGGCTGCCTCCACTGCTATTTCCATGAGACCATCCCGAACCATAGGCTGGTTTTCCTTCCTAGCGTTGAGTTTTGAGTTTTAGGCCTATGGTTAGTGTTCTTTTAACCTGAAAGCCCTGAGTTCCAAGAACACAGCAGCTGCGAAGGACCACCCAAGAAGAGCACAAAAGTACCACAACATGCCTGCCTCCACAGCTATTTCCTTGGGGACATCCCTAATTCCTGGCTGATTTTCCTTTCTCGTCGTCGGGTTGGGGTTAGGTAGGCCTTGTGCTAGGATATTTAAAAGCAGGAAACCCAGACCGCCAAGCACACTGGAGCTGTGAAAGGCATCCAAAAGGGAGTGCAAAAGGGCCACAACATGGCTGCTTTCACAGCTTTTTCCTTAGGAAGAACCCTAATACCCGGCTGATTTACCTTCCTAGGGTTACTGTTAGGCTTGGGCCAAGGACTTTTTAAACCAGGAAGCCCTGTGCTCCAGGCACACTGCAGCTGTTCAAGGCATCCCAAGGGGAGCGCAAAAGTGACACAACTTGGCTGCCTCCACTGCTATTTCCATGAGACCATCCCCAACCATAGGCTGATTTTCCTTCCTAGCGTTGAGTTTTGAGTTAGGCCTATGGTTACTGTTCTTTTAACCTGAAAGCGCTGAGTTCCAAGAACACGGCAGCTGCAAAGGACTACCCAAGAAGAGCACAAAAGTACCACAACATGCCTGCCTCCACAGCTATTTCCTTGGGGACATCCCTAATTCCTGGCTGATTTGCCTTTCTCGTCGTCGGGTTGGGGTTAGGTAGGCCTTGTGCTAGGATTTTTAAAATCAGGAAGCCCAGACCTCCAGGCACACTGGAGCTGTGAAAGGCAGACAAAAGGGAGTGCAAAAGTGCCACAACATGGCTGCTTTCACAGCTTTTTCCTTAGGAAGAACCCTAATACCCGGCTGATTTACCTTCCTAGGGTTACTGTTAGGCTTGGGCCAAGGACTTTTAAAACCAGGAAGCCCTGTGCTCCAGGCACACTGCAGCTGTTCAAGGCATCCCAAGGGGAGCGCAAAAGTGACACAACTTGGCTGCCTCCACTGCTATTTCCATGAGACCATCCCCAACCATAGGCTGAATTTCCTTCCTAGCGTTGAGGTTTGAGTTAGGCCTAGGGTTAGGGTCCTTTCAACCAGAAAGCCCTGAGTTCCAAGAACACAGCAGCTGCGAAGGACTACCCAAGAACAGCACAAAAGTATCACCACATGCCTGCCTCCACACCTATTTCCTTGGGGACATCCCTAATTCCTGGCTGATTTGCCTTTCTCGTCGTCGGGTTGGGGTTAGGTAGGCCTTGTGCTAGGATTTTTAAAATCAGGAAGCCCAGAGCTCCAGGCACACTGGAGCTGTGAAAGGCATCCAAAAGGGAGTGCAAAAGTGCCACAACATGGCTGCTTTCACAGCTTTTTCCTTAGGAAGAACCCTAATACCCGGCTGATTTACCTTCCTAGGGTTACTGTTAGGCTTGGGCCAAGGACTTTTAAAACCAGGAAGCCCTGTGCTCCAGGCACACTGCAGCTGTTCAAGGCATCCCAAGGGGAGCGCAAAAGTGACACAACTTGGCTGCCTCCACTGCTATTTCCATGAGACCATCCCCAACCTTAGTCTGGTTTTCCTTCCTAGCGTTGAGTTTTGAGTTAGGCCTATGGTTACTGTTCTTTTAACCTGAAAGCCCTGAGTTCCAAGAACACAGCAGCTGCGAAGGACTACCCAAGAAGAGCACAAAAGTACCACAACATGCCTGCCTCCACAGCTATTTCCTTGGGGACATCCCTAATTCCTGGCTGATTTGCCTTTCTCGTTGTCGGGTTGGGGTTAGGTAGGCCTTGTGCTAGGATTTTTAAAATCAGGAAGCCCAGACCTCCAGGCACACTGGAGCTGTGAAAGGCATCCAAAAGGGAGTGCAAAAGTGCCACAACATGGCTGCTTTCACAGCTTTTTCCTTAGGAAGAACCCTAATACCCGGCTGATTTACCTTCCTAGGGTTACTGTTAGGCTTCGGCCTAGGACTTTTAAAACCAGGAAGCCCTGTGCTCCAGGCACACTGCAGCTGTTCAAGGCATCCCAAGGGGAGCGCAAAAGTGACACAACTTGGCTGCCTCCACTGCTATTTCCATGAGACCATCCCCAACCATAGGCTGATTTTCCTTCCTAGCGTTGAGGTTTCAGTAAGGCCTAGGGTTAGAGTTTTTTAACCAGAAAGCCCTGAGTTCCAAGAACACAGCAGCTGCGAAGGACCACCCAAGAAGAGCACAAAAGTACCACAACATGCCTGCCTCCACAGCTATTTCCTTGGGGACATCCCTAATTCCTGGCTGATTTGCCTTTCTCGTCGTCGGGTTGGGGTTAGGTAGGCCTTGTGCTAGGATATTTAAAAGCAGGAAACCCAGACCTCCAAGCACACTGGAGCTGTGAAAGGCATCCAAAAGGGAGTGCAAAAGGGCCACAACATGGCTGCTTTCACAGCTTTTTTCTTGGCACCAACACTATACCTTCTCTGATATATCTCCCTAGGGTTAGGGTTAGGGTTCAGCCTAGGGCTAGGATTTTTTGAACCAGGAAGCCCTGTGTTCCAGGCTTACTGTAGCTGCCAAAGGCATCCCAAAGGGAGCGCAGAAGTGCCACAACATGGATGCTTTCACAGCTTTTTCCTAAGGAAGAACCCTAATACCCGGCTGATTTACCTTCCTAGGGTTACTGTTAGGCTTGGGCCAAGGACTTTTAAAACCAGGAAGCCCTGTGCTCCAGGCACACTGCAGCTGTTCAAGGCATCCCAACGGGAGCGCAAAAGTGACACAACTTGGCTGCCTCCACTGCTATTTCTATGAGACCATCCCCAACCGTAGGCTGATTTTCCTTCCTAGCGTTGAGGTTTGAGTTAGGCCTAGGGTTAGGGTTCTTTCAACCAGAAAGCCCTGAGTTCCAAGAACACAGCAGCTGCGAAGGACTACCCAAGAAGAGCACAAAAGTACCACCACATGCCTGCCTCCACAGCTATTTCCTTGGGGACATCCCTAATTCCTGGCTGATTTGCCTTTCTCGTCGTCGGGTTGGGGTTAGGTAGGCCTTGTGCTAGGATTTTTAAAATCAAGAAGCCCAGAACTCCAGGCACACTGGAGCTGTGAAAGGCATCCAAAAGGGAGTGCAAAAGTGCCACAACATGGCTGCTTTCACAGCTTTTTCCTTAGGAAGAACCCTAATACCCGGCTGATTTACCTTCCTAGGGTTACTGTTAGGCTTGGGCCAAGGACTTTAAAACCAGGAAGCCCTGTGCTCCAGGCACACTGCAGCTGTTCAAGGCATCCCAAGGGGAGTGCAAAAGTGACACAACTTGGCTGCCTCCACTGCTATTTCCATGAGACCATCCCCAACCATAGGCTGATTTTCCTTCCTAGCGTTGAGGTTTGAGTTAGGCCTAGGGTTAGGGTCCTTTCAACCAGAAATCCCTGAGTTCCAAGAACACAGCAGCTGCGAAGGACTACCCAAGAAGAGCACAAAAGTACCACAACATGCCCGCCTCCACAGCTATTTCCTTGGGGACATCCCTAATTCCTGGCTGATTTGCCTTTCTCGTCGTCGGGTTGGGGTTAGGTAGGCCTTGTGCTAGGATTTTTAAAATCAGGAAGCCCAGACCTCCAGGCACACTGGAGCTGTGAAAGGCATCCAAAAGGGAGTGCAAAAGTGCCACAACATGGCTGCTTTCACAGCTTTTTCCTTAGGAAGAACCCTAATACCCGGCTGATTTACCTTCCTAGGGTTACTGTTAGGCTTGGGCCAAGGACTTTTAAAACCAGGAAGCCCTGTGCTCCAGGCACACTGCAGCTGTTCAAGGCATCCTGGGGGAGCGCAAAAGTGACACAACTTGGCTGCCTCCACTGCTATTTCCATGAGACCATCCCCAACCATAGGCTGGTTTTCCTTCCTAGCGTTGAGTTTTGAGTTTTAGGCCTATGGTTAGTGTTCTTTTAACCTGAAAGCCCTGAGTTCCAAGAACACAGCAGCTGCGAAGGACCACCCAAGAAGAGCACAAAAGTACCACAACATGCCTGCCTCCACAGCTATTTCCTTGGGGACATCCCTAATTCCTGGCTGATTTTCCTTTCTCGTCGTCGGGTTGGGGTTAGGTAGGCCTTGTGCTAGGATATTTAAAAGCAGGAAACCCAGACCGCCAAGCACACTGGAGCTGTGAAAGGCATCCAAAAGGGAGTGCAAAAGGGCCACAACATGGCTGCTTTCACAGCTTTTTCCTTAGGAAGAACCCTAATACCCGGCTGATTTACCTTCCTAGGGTTACTGTTAGGCTTGGGCCAAGGACTTTTAAAACCAGGAAGCCCTGTGCTCCAGGCACACTGCAGCTGTTCAAGGCATCCCAAGGGGAGCGCAAAAGTGACACAACTTGGCTGCCTCCACTGCTATTTCCATGAGACCATCCCCAACCATAGGCTGATTTTCCTTCCTAGCGTTGAGTTTTGAGTTAGGCCTATGGTTACTGTTCTTTTAACCTGAAAGCGCTGAGTTCCAAGAACACGGCAGCTGCAAAGGACTACCCAAGAAGAGCACAAAAGTACCACAACATGCCTGCCTCCACAGCTATTTCCTTGGGGACATCCCTAATTCCTGGCTGATTTGCCTTTCTCGTCGTCGGGTTGGGGTTAGGTAGGCCTTGTGCTAGGATTTTTAAAATCAGGAAGCCCAGACCTCCAGGCACACTGGAGCTGTGAAAGGCAGACAAAAGGGAGTGCAAAAGTGCCACAACATGGCTGCTTTCACAGCTTTTTCCTTAGGAAGAACCCTAATACCCGGCTGATTTACCTTCCTAGGGTTACTGTTAGGCTTGGGCCAAGGACTTTTAAAACCAGGAAGCCCTGTGCTCCAGGCACACTGCAGCTGTTCAAGGCATCCCAAGGGGAGCGCAAAAGTGACACAACTTGGCTGCCTCCACTGCTATTTCCATGAGACCATCCCCAACCATAGGCTGAATTTCCTTCCTAGCGTTGAGGTTTGAGTTAGGCCTAGGGTTAGGGTCCTTTCAACCAGAAAGCCCTGAGTTCCAAGAATACAGCAGCTGCGAAGGACTACCCAAGAACAGCACAAAAGTATCACCACATGCCTGCCTCCACACCTATTTCCTTGGGGACATCCCTAATTCCTGGCTGATTTGCCTTTCTCGTCGTCGGGTTGGGGTTAGGTAGGCCTTGTGCTAGGATTTTTAAAATCAGGAAGCCCAGAGCTCCAGGCACACTGGAGCTGTGAAAGGCATCCAAAAGGGAGTGCAAAAGTGCCACAACATGGCTGCTTTCACAGCTTTTTCCTTAGGAAGAACCCTAATACCCGGCTGATTTACCTTCCTAGGGTTACTGTTAGGCTTGGGCCAAGGACTTTTAAAACCAGGAAGCCCTGTGCTCCAGGCACACTGCAGCTGTTCAAGGCATCCCAAGGGGAGCGCAAAAGTGACACAACTTGGCTGCCTCCACTGCTATTTCCATGAGACCATCCCCAACCTTAGTCTGGTTTTCCTTCCTAGCGTTGAGTTTTGAGTTAGGCCTATGGTTACTGTTCTTTTAACCTGAAAGCCCTGAGTTCCAAGAACACAGCAGCTGCGAAGGACTACCCAAGAAGAGCACAAAAGTACCACAACATGCCTGCCTCCACAGCTATTTCCTTGGGGACATCCCTAATTCCTGGCTGATTTGCCTTTCTCGTTGTCGGGTTGGGGTTAGGTAGGCCTTGTGCTAGGATTTTTAAAATCAGGAAGCCCAGACCTCCAGGCACACTGGAGCTGTGAAAGGCATCCAAAAGGGAGTGCAAAAGTGCCACAACATGGCTGCTTTCACAGCTTTTTCCTTAGGAAGAACCCTAATACCCGGCTGATTTACCTTCCTAGGGTTACTGTTAGGCTTCGGCCTAGGACTTTTAAAACCAGGAAGCCCTGTGCTCCAGGCACACTGCAGCTGTTCAAGGCATCCCAAGGGGAGCGCAAAAGTGACACAACTTGGCTGCCTCCACTGCTATTTCCATGAGACCATCCCCAACCATAGGCTGATTTTCCTTCCTAGCGTTGAGGTTTCAGTAAGGCCTAGGGTTAGAGTTTTTTAACCAGAAAGCCCTGAGTTCCAAGAACACAGCAGCTGCGAAGGACCACCCAAGAAGAGCACAAAAGTACCACAACATGCCTGCCTCCACAGCTATTTCCTTGGGGACATCCCTAATTCCTGGCTGATTTGCCTTTCTCGTCGTCGGGTTGGGGTTAGGTAGGCCTTGTGCTAGGATATTTAAAAGCAGGAAACCCAGACCTCCAAGCACACTGGAGCTGTGAAAGGCATCCAAAAGGGAGTGCAAAAGGGCCACAACATGGCTGCTTTCACAGCTTTTTTCTTGGCACCAACACTATACCTTCTCTGATATATCTCCCTAGGGTTAGGGTTAGGGTTCAGCCTAGGGCTAGGATTTTTTGAACCAGGAAGCCCTGTGTTCCAGGCTTACTGTAGCTGCCAAAGGCATCCCAAAGGGAGCGCAGAAGTGCCACAACATGGATGCTTTCACAGCTTTTTCCTAAGGAAGAACCCTAATACCCGGCTGATTTACCTTCCTAGGGTTACTGTTAGGCTTGGGCCAAGGACTTTTAAAACCAGGAAGCCCTGTGCTCCAGGCACACTGCAGCTGTTCAAGGCATCCCAACGGGAGCGCAAAAGTGACACAACTTGGCTGCCTCCACTGCTATTTCTATGAGACCATCCCCAACCGTAGGCTGATTTTCCTTCCTAGCGTTGAGGTTTGAGTTAGGCCTAGGGTTAGGGTTCTTTCAACCAGAAAGCCCTGAGTTCCAAGAACACAGCAGCTGCGAAGGACTACCCAAGAAGAGCACAAAAGTACCACCACATGCCTGCCTCCACAGCTATTTCCTTGGGGACATCCCTAATTCCTGGCTGATTTGCCTTTCTCGTCGTCGGGTTGGGGTTAGGTAGGCCTTGTGCTAGGATTTTTAAAATCAAGAAGCCCAGAACTCCAGGCACACTGGAGCTGTGAAAGGCATCCAAAAGGGAGTGCAAAAGTGCCACAACATGGCTGCTTTCACAGCTTTTTCCTTAGGAAGAACCCTAATACCCGGCTGATTTACCTTCCTAGGGTTACTGTTAGGCTTGGGCCAAGCACTTTTAAAACCAGGAAGCCCTGTGCTCCAGGCACACTGCAGCTGTTCAAGGCATCCCAACGGGAGTGCAAAAGTGACACAACTTGGCTGCCTCCACTGCTATTTCCATGAGACCATCCCCAATCTTAGGCAGGTTTTCCTTCCTAGCGTTGAGTTTTGAGTTAGGCCTATGGTTACTGTTCTTTTAACCTGAAAGCCCTGAGTTCCAAGAACACAGCAGCTGCGAAGGACTACCCAAGAAGAGCACAAAAGTACCACCACATGCCTGCCTCCACAGTTATTTCCTTGGGGACATCCCTAATTCCTGGCTGATTTGCCTTTCTCGTCGTCGGGTTGGGGTTAGGTAGGCCTTGTGCTAGGATTTTTAAAATCAGGAAGCCCAGACCTCCAGGCACACTGGAGCTGTGAAAGGCATCCAAAAGGGAGTGCAAAAGTGCCACAACATGGCTGCTTTCACAGCTTTTTCCTTAGGAAGAACCCTAATACCCGGCTGATTTACCTTCCTAGGGTTACTGTTAGGCTTGGGCCAAGGACTTTTAAAACCAGGAAGCCCTGTGCTCCAGGCACACTGCAGCTGTTCAAGGCATCCCAACGGAAGTGCAAAAGTGACACAACTTGGCTGCCTCCACTGCTATTTCCATGAGACCATCCTGAACCATAGGCTGATTTTCCTTCCTAGCGTTGAGGTTTGAGTTAGGCCTAGGGTTAGAGTTTTTTAACCAGAAAGCCCTGAGTTCCAAGAATACAGCAGCTGCGAAGGACTACCCAAGAAGAGCACAAAAGTACCACCACATGCCTGCCTCCACAGCTATTTCCTTGGGGACATCCCTAATTCCTGGCTGATTTGCCTTTCTCGTCGTCGGGTTGGGGTTAGGTAGGCCTTGTGCTAGGATTTTTAAAATCAGGAAGCCCAGAGCTCCAGGCACACTGGAGCTGTGAAAGGCATCCAAAAGGGAGTGCAAAAGTGCCACAACATGGCTGCTTTCACAGCTTTTTCCTTAGGAAGAACCCTAATACCCGGCTGATTTACCTTCCTAGGGTTACTGTTAGGCTTGGGCCAAGGACTTTTAAAACCAGGAAGCCCTGTGCTCCAGGCACACTGCAGCTGTTCAAGGCATCCCAACGGGAGCGCAAAAGTGACACAACTTGGCTGCCTCCACTGCTATTTCCATGAGACCATGCCCCACCATAGTCTAATTTTCCTTCCTAGCGTTGAGGTTTCAGTAAGGCCTAGGGTTAGAGTTTTTTAACCAGAAAGCCCTGAGTTCCAAGAACACAGCAGCTGCGAAGGACCACCCAAGAAGAGTACAAAAGTACCACCACATGCCTGCCTCCACAGCTATTTCCTTGGGGACATCCCTAATTCCTGGCTGATTTTCCTTTCTCGTCGTCGGGTTGGGGTTAGGTAGGCCTTGTGCAAGGATATTTAAAAGCAGGAAACCCAGACCGCCAAGCACACTGGAGCTGTGAAAGGCATCCAAAAGGGAGTGCAAAAGGGCCACAACATGGCTGCTTTCACAGCTTTTTTCTTGGCACCAACACTATACCTTCTCTGATATATCTCCCTAGGGTTAGGGTTAGGGTTCAGCCTAGGGCTAGGATTTTTTGAACCAGGAAGCCCTGTGTTCCAGGCTTACTGTAGCTGCCAAAGGCATCCCAAAGGGAGCGCAGAAGTGCTACAACATGGCTGCTTTCACAGCTTTTTCCTTAGGAAGAACCCTAATACCCGGCTGATTTACCTTCCTAGGGTTACTGTTAGGCTTGGGCCAAGGACTTTTAAAACCAGGAAGCCCTGTGCTCCAGGCACACTGCAGCTGTTCAAGGCATCCCAAGGGGAGCGCAAAAGTGACACAACTTGGCTGCCTCCACTGCTATTTCCATGAGACCATCCTGAACCATAGGCTGGTTTTCCTTCCTAGCGTTGAGTTTTGAGTTAGGCCTATGGTTAGTGTTCTTTTAACCTGAAAGCCCTGAGTTCCAAGAACACAGCAGCTGCGAAGGACTACCCAAGAAGAGCACAAAAGTACCACCACATGCCTGCCTCCCCAGCTATTTCCTTGGGGACATCCCTAATTCCTGGCTGATTTGCCTTTCTCGTCGTCAGGTTGGGGTTAGGTAGGCCTTGTGCTAGGATTTTTAAAATCAGGAAGCCCAGACCTCCAGGCACACTGGAGCTGTGAAAGGCATCCAAAAGGGAGTGCAAAAGTGCCACAACATGGCTGCTTTCACAGCTTTTTCCTTAGGAAGAACCCTAATACCCGGCTGATTTACCTTCCTAGGGTTACTGTTAGGCTTGGGCCAAGGACTTTAAAACCAGGAAGCCCTGTGCTCCAGGCACACTGCAGCTGTTCAAGGCATCCCAACGGGAGCGCAAGAGTGACACAACTTGGCTGCCTCCACTGCTATTTCCATGAGACCATCCCCAACCATAGGCTGATTTTCCTTCCTAGCGTTGAGGTTTGAGTTAGGCCTAGGGTTAGGGTCCTTTCAACCAGAAAGCCCTGAGTTCCAAGAACACAGCAGCTGCGAAGGACTACCCAAGAAGAGCACAAAAGTACCACAACATGCCCGCCTCCACAGCTATTTCCTTGGGGACATCCCTAATTCCTGGCTGATTTGCCTTTCTCGTTGTCGGGTTGGGGTTAGGTAGGCCTTGTGCTAGGATTTTTAAAATCAGGAAGCCCAGACCTCCAGGCACACTGGAGCTGTGAAAGGCATCCAAAAGGGAGTGCAAAAGTGCCACAACATGGCTGCTTTCACAGCTTTTTCCTTAGGAAGAACCCTAATACCCGGCTGATTTACCTTCCTAGGGTTACTGTTAGGCTTGGGCCAAGGACTTTTAAAACCAGGAAGCCCTGTGCTCCAGGCACACTGCAGCTGTTCAAGGCATCCTGGGGGAGCGCAAAAGTGACACAACTTGGCTGCCTCCACTGCTATTTCCATGAGACCATCCCGAACCATAGGCTGGTTTTCCTTCCTAGCGTTAAGTTTTGAGTTTTAGGCCTATGGTTAGTGTCCTTTTAACCTGAAAGCCCTGAGTTCCAAGAACACAGCAGCTGCGAAGGACCACCCAAGAAGAGCACAAAAGTACCACCACATGCCTGCCTCCACAGCTATTTCCTTGGGGACATCCCTAATTCCTGGCTGATTTGCCTTTCTCGTCGTCGGGTTGGGGTTAGGTAGGCCTTGTGCAAGGATATTTAAAAGCAGGAAACCCAGACCGCCAAGCACACTGGAGCTGTGAAAGGCATCCAAAAGGGAGTGCAAAAGGGCCACAACATGGCTGCTTTCACAGCTTTTTTCTTGGCACCAACACTATACCTTCTCTGATATATCTCCCTAGGGTTAGGGTTAGGGTTCAGCCTAGGGCTAGGATTTTTTGAACCAGGAAGCCCTGTGTTCCAGGCTTACTGTAGCTGCCAAAGGCATCCCAAAGGGAGCGCAGAAGTGCCACAACATGGCTGCTTTCACAGCTTTTTCCTTAGGAAGAACCCTAATACCCGGCTGATTTACCTTCCTAGGGTTACTGTTAGGCTTGGGCCAAGGACTTTTAAAACCAGGAAGCCCTGTGCTCCAGGCACACTGCAGCTGTTCAAGGCATCCCAAGGGGAGCGCAAAAGTGACACAACTTGGCTGCCTCCACTGCTATTTCCATGAGACCATCCTGAACCATAGGCTGGTTTTCCTTCCTAGCGTTGAGTTTTGAGTTAGGCCTATGGTTAGTGTTCTTTTAACCTGAAAGCCCTGAGTTCCAAGAACACAGCAGCTGCGAAGGACTACCCAAGAAGAGCACAAAAGTACCACCACATGCCTGCCTCCACAGCTATTTCCTTGGGGACATCCCTAATTCCTGGCTGATTTGCCTTTCTCGTCGTCGGGTTGGGGTTAGGTAGGCCTTGTGCTAGGATTTTTAAAATCAGGAAGCCCAGACCTCCAGGCACACTGGAGCTGTGAAAGGCATCCAAAAGGGAGTGCAAAAGTGCCACAACATGGCTGCTTTCACAGCTTTTTCCTTAGGAAGAACCCTAATACCCGGCTGATTTACCTTCCTAGGGTTACTGTTAGGCTTGGGCCAAGGACTTTAAAACCAGGAAGCCCTGTGCTCCAGGCACACTGCAGCTGTTCAAGGCATCCCAAGGGGAGTGCAAAAGTGACACAACTTGGCTGCCTCCACTGCTATTTCCATGAGACCATCCCCAACCATAGGCTGATTTTCCTTCCTAGCGTTGAGGTTTGAGTTAGGCCTAGGGTTAGGGTCCTTTCAACCAGAAATCCCTGAGTTCCAAGAACACAGCAGCTGCGAAGGACTACCCAAGAAGAGCACAAAAGTACCACAACATGCCCGCCTCCACAGCTATTTCCTTGGGGACATCCCTAATTCCTGGCTGATTTGCCTTTCTCGTCGTCGGGTTGGGGTTAGGTAGGCCTTGTGCTAGGATTTTTAAAATCAGGAAGCCCAGACCTCCAGGCACACTGGAGCTGTGAAAGGCATCCAAAAGGGAGTGCAAAAGTGCCACAACATGGCTGCTTTCACAGCTTTTTCCTTAGGAAGAACCCTAATACCCGGCTGATTTACCTTCCTAGGGTTACTGTTAGGCTTGGGCCAAGGACTTTTAAAACCAGGAAGCCCTGTGCTCCAGGCACACTGCAGCTGTTCAAGGCATCCTGGGGGAGCGCAAAAGTGACACAACTTGGCTGCCTCCACTGCTATTTCCATGAGACCATCCCGAACCATAGGCTGGTTTTCCTTCCTAGCGTTGAGTTTTGAGTTTTAGGCCTATGGTTACTGTTCTTTTAACCTGAAAGCCCTGAGTTCCAAGAACACAGCAGCTGCGAAGGACCACCCAAGAAGAGCACAAAAGTACCACAACATGCCTGCCTCCACAGCTATTTCCTTGGGGACATCCCTAATTCCTGGCTGATTTTCCTTTCTCGTCGTCGGGTTGGGGTTAGGTAGGCCTTGTGCTAGGATATTTAAAAGCAGGAAACCCAGACCGCCAAGCACACTGGAGCTGTGAAAGGCATCCAAAAGGGAGTGCAAAAGGGCCACAACATGGCTGCTTTCACAGCTTTTTTCTTGGCACCAACACTATACCTTCTCTGATATATCTCCCTAGGGTTAGGGTTAGGGTTCAGCCTAGGGCTAGGATTTTTTGAACCAGGAAGCCCTGTGTTCCAGGCTTACTGTAGCTGCCAAAGGCATCCCAAAGGGAGCGCAGAAGTGCCACAACATGGCTGCTTTCACAGCTTTTTCCTTAGGAAGAACCCTAATACCCGGCTGATTTACCTTCCTAGGGTTACTGTTAGGCTTGGGCCAAGGACTTTTAAAACCAGGAAGCCCTGTGCTCCAGGCACACTGCAGCTGTTCAAGGCATCCCAACGGGAGCGCAAAAGTGACACAACTTGGCTGCCTCCACTGCTATTTCCATGAGACCATCCCCAACCTTAGGCTGGTTTTCCTTCCTAGCGTTGAGGTTTGAGTTAGGGCCTAGGGTTAGAGTTTTTTAACCAGAAAGCCCTGAATACCAAGAACACAGCAGCTGCGAAGGACTACCCAAGAAGAGCACAAAAGTACCACAACATGCCTGCCTCCACAGCTATTTCCTTGGGGACATCCCTAATTCCTGGCTGATTTGCCTTTCTCGTTGTCGGGTTGGGGTTAGGTAGGCCTTGTGCTAGGATTTTTAAAATCAGGAAGCCCAGACCTCCAGGCACACTGGAGCTGTGAAAGGCATCCAAAAGGGAGTGCAAAAGTGCCACAACATGGCTGCTTTCACAGCTTTTTCCTTAGGAAGAACCCTAATACCCGGCTGATTTACCTTCCTGGGGTTACTGTTAGGCTTGGGCCAAGGACTTTTAAAACCAGGAAGCCCTGTGCTCCAGGCACACTGCAGCTGTTCAAGGCATCCCAAGGGGAGTGCAAAAGTGACACAACTTGGCTGCCTCCACTGCTATTTCCATGAGACCATCCCCAACCATAGGCTGATTTTTCCTTCCTAGCGTTGAGGTTTCAGTAAGGCCTAGGGTTAGAGTTTTTTAACCAGAAAGCCCTGAGTTCCAAGAACACAGCAGCTGCGAAGGACCACCCAAGAAGAGCACAAAAGTACCACAACATGCCTGCCTCCACAGCTATTTCCTTGGGGACATCCCTAATTCCTGGCTGATTTGCCTTTCTCGTCGTCGGGTTGGGGTTAGGTAGGCCTTGTGCTAGGATATTTAAAAGCAGGAAACCCAGACCTCCAAGCACACTGGAGCTGTGAAAGGCATCCAAAAGGGAGTGCAAAAGGGCCACAACATGGCTGCTTTCACAGCTTTTTTCTTGGCACCAACACTATACCTTCTCTGATATATCTCCCTAGGGTTAGGGTTAGGGTTCAGCCTAGGGCTAGGATTTTTTGAACCAGGAAGCCCTGTGTTCCAGGCTTACTGTAGCTGCCAAAGGCATCCCAAAGGGAGCGCAGAAGTGCCACAACATGGCTGCTTTCACAGCTTTTTCCTTAGGAAGAACCCTAATACCCGGCTGATTTACCTTCCTAGGGTTACTGTTAGGCTTGGGCCAAGGACTTTTAAAACCAGGAAGCCCTGTGCTCCAGGCACACTGCAGCTGTTCAAGGCATCCCAACGGGAGCGCAAAAGTGACACAACTTGGCTGCCTCCACTGCTATTTCCATGAGACCATCCCCAACCATAGGCTGATTTTCCTTCCTAGCGTTGAGGTTTGAGTTAGGCCTAGGGTTAGGGTTCTTTCAACCAGAAAGCCCTGAGTTCCAAGAATACAGCAGCTGCGAAGGACTACCCAAGAAGAGCACAAAAGTACCACCACATGCCTGCCTCCCCAGCTATTTCCTTGGGGACATCCCTAATTCCTGGCTGATTTGCCTTTCTCGTCGTCGGGTTGGGGTTAGGTAGGCCTTGTGCTAGGATTTTTAAAATCAAGAAGCCCAGACCTCCAGGCACACTGGAGCTGTGAAAGGCATCCAAAAGGGAGTGCAAAAGTGCCACAACATGGCTGCTTTCACAGCTTTTTCCTTAGGAAGAACCCTAATACCCGGCTGATTTACCTTCCTAGGGTTACTGTTAGGCTTGGGCCAAGGACTTTTAAAACCAGGAAGCCCTGTGCTCCAGGCACACTGCAGCTGTTCAAGGCATCCCAACGGGAGTGCAAAAGTGACACAACTTGGCTGCCTCCACTGCTATTTCCATGAGACCATCCCCAATCTTAGGCTGGTTTTCCTTCCTAGCGTTGAGTTTTGAGTTAGGCCTATGGTTAGTGTTCTTTTAACCTGAAAGCCCTGAGTTCCAAGAACACAGCAGCTGCGAAGGACTACCCAAGAAGAGCACAAAAGTACCACCACATGCCTGCCTCCACAGTTATTTCCTTGGGGACATCCCTAATTCCTGGCTGATTTGCCTTTCTCGTCGTCGGGTTGGGGTTAGGTAGGCCTTGTGCTAGGATTTTTAAAATCAGGAAGCCCAGAGCTCCAGGCACACTGGAGCTGTGAAAGGCATCCAAAAGGGAGTGCAAAAGTGCCACAACATGGCTGCTTTCACAGCTTTTTCCTTAGGAAGAACCCTAATACCCGGCTGATTTACCTTCCTAGGGTTACTGTTAGGCTTGGGCCAAGGACTTTAAAACCAGGAAGCCCTGTGCTCCAGGCACTCTGCAGCTGTTCAAGGCATCCCAACGGAAGTGCAAAAGTGACACAACTTGGCTGCCTCCACTGCTATTTCCATGAGACCATCCTGAACCATAGGCTGATTTTCTTTCCTAGCGTTGAGGTTTGAGTTAGGCCTAGGGTTAGAGTTTTTTAACCAGAAAGCCCTGAGTTCCAAGAATACAGCAGCTGCGAAGGACTACCCAAGAAGAGCACAAAAGTACCACCACATGCCTGCCTCCACAGCTATTTCCTTGGGGACATCCCTAATTCCTGGCTGATTTGCCTTTCTCGTCGTCGGGTTGGGGTTAGGTAGGCCTTGTGCTAGGATTTTTACAATCAGGCAGCCCAGACCTCCAGGCACACTGGAGCTGTGAAAGGCATCCAAAAGGGAGTGCAAAAGTGCCACAACATGGCTGCTTTCACAGCTTTTTCCTTAGGAAGAACCCTAATACCCGGCTGATTTACCTTCCTAGGGTTACTGTTAGGCTTGGGCCAAGGACTTTTAAAACCAGGAAGCCCTGTGCTCCAGGCACACTGCAGCTGTTCAAGGCATCCCAAGGAGAGCGCAAAAGTGACACAACTTGGCTGCCTCCACTGCTATTTCCATGAGACCATCCCCAACCATAGGCTAATTTTCCTTCCTAGCGTTGAGGTTTCAGTAAGGCCTAGGGTTAGAGTTTTTTAACCAGAAAGCCCTGAGTTCCAAGAACACAGCAGCTGCGAAGGACCACCCAAGAAGAGCACAAAAGTACCACAACATGCCTGCCTCCACAGCTATTTCCTTGGGGACATCCCTAATTCCTGGCTGATTTGCCTTTCTCGTCGTCGGGTTGGGGTTAGGTAGGCCTTGTGCAAGGATATTTAAAAGCAGGAAACCCAGACCGCCAAGCACACTGGAGCTGTGAAAGGCATCCAAAAGGGAGTGCAAAAGGGCCACAACATGGCTGCTTTCACAGCTTTTTTCTTGGCACCAACACTATACCTTCTCTGATATATCTCCCTAGGGTTAGGGTTAGGGTTCAGCCTAGGGCTAGGATTTTTTGAACCAGGAAGCCCTGTGTTCCAGGCTTACTGTAGCTGCCAAAGGCATCCCAAAGGGAGCGCAGAAGTGCCACAACATGGCTGCTTTCACAGCTTTTTCCTTAGGAAGAACCCTAATACCCGGCTGATTTACCTTCCTAGGGTTACTGTTAGGCTTGGGCCAAGGACTTTTAAAACCAGGAAGCCCTGTGCTCCAGGCACACTGCAGCTGTTCAAGGCATCCCAAGGGGAGCGCAAAAGTGACACAACTTGGCTGCCTCCACTGCTATTTCCATGAGACCATCCTGAACCATAGGCTGATTTTCCTTCCTAGCGTTGAGTTTTGAGTTAGGCCTATGGTTAGTGTTCTTTTAACCTGAAAGCCCTGAGTTCCAAGAACACAGCAGCTGCGAAGGACTACCCAAGAAGAGCACAAAAGTACCACCACATGCCTGCCTCCACAGCTATTTCCTTGGGGACATCCCTAATTCCTGGCTGATTTGCCTTTCTCGTCGTCGGGTTGGGGTTAGGTAGGCCTTGTGCTAGGATTTTTAAAATCAGGAAGCCCAGACCTCCAGGCACACTGGAGCTGTGAAAGGCATCCAAAAGGGAGTGCAAAAGTGCCACAACATGGCTGCTTTCACAGCTTTTTCCTTAGGAAGAACCCTAATACCCGGCTGATTTACCTTCCTAGGGTTACTGTTAGGCTTGGGCCAAGGACTTTAAAACCAGGAAGCCCTGTGCTCCAGGCACACTGCAGCTGTTCAAGGCATCCCAAGGGGAGTGCAAAAGTGACACAACTTGGCTGCCTCCACTGCTATTTCCATGAGACCATCCCCAATCTTAGGCTGATTTTCCTTCCTAGCGTTGAGGTTTGAGTTAGGCCTAGGGTTAGGGTCCTTTCAACCAGAAATCCCTGAGTTCCAAGAACACAGCAGCTGCGAAGGACTACCCAAGAAGAGCACAAAAGTACCACAACATGCCCGCCTCCACAGCTATTTCCTTGGGGACATCCCTAATTCCTGGCTGATTTGCCTTTCTCGTCGTCGGGTTGGGGTTAGGTAGGCCTTGTGCTAGGATTTTTAAAATCAGGAAGCCCAGACCTCCAGGCACACTGGAGCTGTGAAAGGCATCCAAAAGGGAGTGCAAAAGTGCCACAACATGGCTGCTTTCACAGCTTTTTCCTTAGGAAGAACCCTAATACCCGGCTGATTTACCTTCCTAGGGTTACTGTTAGGCTTGGGCCAAGGACTTTTAAAACCAGGAAGCCCTGTGCTCCAGGCACACTGCAGCTGTTCAAGGCATCCCAACGGGAGTGCAAAAGTGACACAACTTGGCTGCCTCCACTGCTATTTCCATGAGACCATCCCCAATCTTAGGCTGGTTTTCCTTCCTAGCGTTGAGTTTTGAGTTAGGCCTATGGTTAGTGTTCTTTTAACCTGAAAGCCCTGAGTTCCAAGAACACAGCAGCTGCGAAGGACTACCCAAGAAGAGCACAAAAGTACCACCACATGCCTGCCTCCACAGTTATTTCCTTGGGGACATCCCTAATTCCTGGCTGATTTGCCTTTCTCGTCGTCGGGTTGGGGTTAGGTAGGCCTTGTGCTAGGATTTTTAAAATCAGGAAGCCCAGACCTCCAGGCACACTGGAGCTGTGAAAGGCATCCAAAAGGGAGTGCAAAAGTGCCACAACATGGCTGCTTTCACAGCTTTTTCCTTAGGAAGAACCCTAATACCCGGCTGATTTACCTTCCTAGGGTTACTGTTAGGCTTGGGCCAAGGACTTTAAAACCAGGAAGCCCTGTGCTCCAGGCACTCTGCAGCTGTTCAAGGCATCCCAACGGAAGTGCAAAAGTGACACAACTTGGCTGCCTCCACTGCTATTTCCATGAGACCATCCTGAACCATAGGCTGATTTTCCTTCCTAGCGTTGAGGTTTGAGTTAGGCCTAGGGTTAGAGTTTTTTAACCAGAAAGCCCTGAGTTCCAAGAATACAGCAGCTGCGAAGGACTACCCAAGAAGAGCACAAAAGTACCACCACATGCCTGCCTCCACAGCTATTTCCTTGGGGACATCCCTAATTCCTGGCTGATTTGCCTTTCTCGTCGTCGGGTTGGGGTTAGGTAGGCCTTGTGCTAGGATTTTTAAAATCAGGCAGCCCAGACCTCCAGGCACACTGGAGCTGTGAAAGGCATCCAAAAGGGAGTGCAAAAGTGCCACAACATGGCTGCTTTCACAGCTTTTTCCTTAGGAAGAACCCTAATACCCGGCTGATTTACCTTCCTAGGGTTACTGTTAGGCTTGGGCCAAGGACTTTTAAAACCAGGAAGCCCTGTGCTCCAGGCACACTGCAGCTGTTCAAGGCATCCTGGGGGAGCGCAAAAGTGACACAACTTGGCTGCCTCCACTGCTATTTCCATGAGACCATCCCCAACCATAGGCTAATTTTCCTTCCTAGCGTTGAGGTTTCAGTAAGGCCTAGGGTTAGAGTTTTTTAACCAGAAAGCCCTGAGTTCCAAGAACACAGCAGCTGGGAAGGACCACCCAAGAAGAGCACAAAAGTACCACAACATGCCTGCCTCCACAGCTATTTCCTTGGGGACATCCCTAATTCCTGGCTGATTTTCCTTTCTCGTCGTCGGGTTGGGGTTAGGTAGGCCTTGTGCAAGGATATTTAAAAGCAGGAAACCCAGACCGCCAAGCACACTGGAGCTGTGAAAGGCATCCAAAAGGGAGTGCAAAAGGGCCACAACATGGCTGCTTTCACAGCTTTTTTCTTGGCACCAACACTATACCTTCTCTGATATATCTCCCTAGGGTTAGGGTTAGGGTTCAGCCTAGGGCTAGGATTTTTTGAACCAGGAAGCCCTGTGTTCCAGGCTTACTGTAGCTGCCAAAGGCATCCCAAAGGGAGCGCACAAGTGCCACAACATGGCTGCTTTCACAGCTTTTTCCTTAGGAAGAACCCTAATACCCGGCTGATTTACCTTCCTAGGGTTACTGTTAGGCTTGGGCCAAGGACTTTTAAAACCAGGAAGCCCTGTGCTCCAGGCACACTGCAGCTGTTCAAGGCATCCCAAGGGGAGCGCAAAAGTGACACAACTTGGCTGCCTCCACTGCTATTTCCATGAGACCATCCTGAACCATAGGCTGGTTTTCCTTCCTAGCGTTGAGTTTTGAGTTAGGCCTATGGTTAGTGTTCTTTTAACCTGAAAGCCCTGAGTTCCAAGAACACAGCAGCTGCGAAGGACTACCCAAGAAGAGCACAAAAGTACCACCACATGCCTGCCTCCACAGCTATTTCCTTGGGGACATCCCTAATTCCTGGCTGATTTGCCTTTCTCGTCGTCGGGTTGGGGTTAGGTAGGCCTTGTGCTAGGATTTTTAAAATCAGGAAGCCCAGACCTCCAGGCACACTGGAGCTGTGAAAGGCATCCAAAAGGGAGTGCAAAAGTGCCACAACATGGCTGCTTTCACAGCTTTTTCCTTAGGAAGAACCCTAATACCCGGCTGATTTACCTTCCTAGGGTTACTGTTAGGCTTGGGCCAAGGACTTTAAAACCAGGAAGCCCTGTGCTCCAGGCACACTGCAGCTGTTCAAGGCATCCCAAGGGGAGTGCAAAAGTGACACAACTTGGCTGCCTCCACTGCTATTTCCATGAGACCATCCCCAACCATAGGCTGATTTTCCTTCCTAGCGTTGAGGTTTGAGTTAGGCCTAGGGTTAGGGTCCTTTCAACCAGAAATCCCTGAGTTCCAAGAACACAGCAGCTGCGAAGGACTACCCAAGAAGAGCACAAAAGTACCACAACATGCCTGCCTCCACAGCTATTTCCTTGGGGACATCCCTAATTCCTGGCTGATTTGCCTTTCTCGTCGTCGGGTTGGGGTTAGGTAGGCCTTGTGCTAGGATTTTTAAAATCAGGAAGCCCAGACCTCCAGGCACACTGGAGCTGTGAAAGGCATCCAAAAGGGAGTGCAAAAGTGCCACAACATGGCTGCTTTCACAGCTTTTTCCTTAGGAAGAACCCTAATACCCGGCTGATTTACCTTCCTAGGGTTACTGTTAGGCTTGGGCCAAGGACTTTTAAAACCAGGAAGCCCTGTGCTCCAGGCACACTGCAGCTGTTCAAGGCATCCTGGGGGAGCGCAAAAGTGACACAACTTGGCTGCCTCCACTGCTATTTCCATGAGACCATCCCGAACCATAGGCTAAATTTCCTTCCTAGCGTTGAGGATTGAGTTAGGCCTAGGGTTAGAGTTTTTTAACCAGAAAGCCCTGAGTTCCAAGAACACAGCAGCTGCGAAGGACCACCCAAGAAGAGCACAAAAGTACCACAACATGCCTGCCTCCACAGCTATTTCCTTGGGGACATCCCTAATTCCTGGCTGATTTGCCTTTCTCGTCGTCGGGTTGGGGTTAGGTAGGCCTTGTGCAAGGATATTTAAAAGCAGGAAACCCAGACCGCCAAGCACACTGGAGCTGTGAAAGGCATCCAAAAGGGAGTGCAAAAGGGCCACAACATGGCTGCTTTCACAGCTTTTTTCTTGGCACCAACACTATACCTTCTCTGATATATCTCCCTAGGGTTAGGGTTAGGGTTCAGCCTAGGGCTAGGATTTTTTGAACCAGGAAGCCCTGTGTTCCAGGCTTACTGTAGCTGCCAAAGGCATCCCAAAGGGAGCGCAGAAGTGCCACAACATGGCTGCTTTCACAGCTTTTTCCTTAGGAAGAACCCTAATACCCGGCTGATTTACCTTCCTAGGGTTACTGTTAGGCTTGGGCCAAGGACTTTTAAAACCAGGAAGCCCTGTGCTCCAGGCACACTGCAGCTGTTCAAGGCATCCCAAGGGGAGCGCAAAAGTGACACAACTTGGCTGCCTCCACTGCTATTTCCATGAGACCATCCCCAACCATAGGCTGATTTTCCTTCCTAGCGTTGAGGTTTCAGTAAGGCCTAGGGTTAGAGTTTTTTAACCAGAAAGCCCTGAGTTCCAAGAACACAGCAGCTGCGAAGGACCACCCAAGAAGAGCACAAAAGTACCACAACATGCCTGCCTCCACAGCTATTTCCTTGGGGACATCCCTAATTCCTGGCTGATTTGCCTTTCTCGTCGTCGGGTTGGGGTTAGGTAGGCCTTGTGCTAGGATATTTAAAAGCAGGAAACCCAGACCGCCAAGCACACTGGAGCTGTGAAAGGCATCCAAAAGGGAGTGCAAAAGGGCCACAACATGGCTGCTTTCACAGCTTTTTTCTTGGCACCAACACTATACCTTCTCTGATATATCTCCCTAGGGTTAGGGTTAGGGTTCAGCCTAGGGCTAGGATTTTTTGAACCAGGAAGCCCTGTGTTCCAGGCTTACTGTAGCTGCCAAAGGCATCCCAAAGGGAGCGCAGAAGTGCCACAACATGGCTGCTTTCACAGCTTTTTCCTTAGGAAGAACCCTAATACCCGGCTGATTTACCTTCCTAGGGTTACTGTTAGGCTTGGGCCAAGGACTTTTAAAACCAGGAAGCCCTGTGCTCCAGGCACACTGCAGCTGTTCAAGGCATCCCAAGGGGAGTGCAAAAGTGACACAACTTGGCTGCCTCCACTGCTATTTCCATGAGACCATCCCCAACCATAGGCTGATTTTCCTTCCTAGCGTTGAGGTTTGAGTTAGGCCTAGGGTTAGGGTCCTTTCAACCAGAAATCCCTGAGTTCCAAGAACACAGCAGCTGCGAAGGACTACCCAAGAAGAGCACAAAAGTACCACAACATGCCTGCCTCCACAGCTATTTCCTTGGGGACATCCCTAATTCCTGGCTGATTTGCCTTTCTCGTCGTCGGGTTGGGGTTAGGTAGGCCTTGTGCTAGGATTTTTAAAATCAGGAAGCCCAGACCTCCAGGCACACTGGAGCTGTGAAAGGCATCCAAAAGGGAGTGCAAAAGTGCCACAACATGGCTGCTTTCACAGCTTTTTCCTTAGGAAGAACCCTAATACCCGCTGATTTACCTTCCTAGGGTTACTGTTAGGCTTGGGCCAAGGACTTTTAAAACCAGGAAGCCCTGTGCTCCAGGCACACTGCAGCTGTTCAAGGCATCCTGGGGGAGCGCAAAAGTGACACAACTTGGCTGCCTCCACTGCTATTTCCATGAGACCATCCCGAACCATAGGCTAAATTTCCTTCCTAGCGTTGAGGATTGAGTTAGGCCTAGGGTTAGAGTTTTTTAACCAGAAAGCCCTGAGTTCCAAGAACACAGCAGCTGCGAAGGACCACCCAAGAAGAGCACAAAAGTACCACAACATGCCTGCCTCCACAGCTATTTCCTTGGGGACATCCCTAATTCCTGGCTGATTTGCCTTTCTCGTCGTCGGGTTGGGGTTAGGTAGGCCTTGTGCAAGGATATTTAAAAGCAGGAAACCCAGACCGCCAAGCACACTGGAGCTGTGAAAGGCATCCAAAAGGGAGTGCAAAAGGGCCACAACATGGCTGCTTTCACAGCTTTTTTCTTGGCACCAACACTATACCTTCTCTGATATATCTCCCTAGGGTTAGGGTTAGGGTTCAGCCTAGGGCTAGGATTTTTTGAACCAGGAAGCCCTGTGTTCCAGGCTTACTGTAGCTGCCAAAGGCATCCCAAAGGGAGCGCAGAAGTGCCACAACATGGCTGCTTTCACAGCTTTTTCCTTAGGAAGAACCCTAATACCCGGCTGATTTACCTTCCTAGGGTTACTGTTAGGCTTGGGCCAAGGACTTTTAAAACCAGGAAGCCCTGTGCTCCAGGCACACTGCAGCTGTTCAAGGCATCCCAAGGGGAGCGCAAAAGTGACACAACTTGGCTGCCTCCACTGCTATTTCCATGAGACCATCCCCAACCATAGGCTGATTTTCCTTCCTAGCGTTGAGGTTTCAGTAAGGCCTAGGGTTAGAGTTTTTTAACCAGAAAGCCCTGAGTTCCAAGAACACAGCAGCTGCGAAGGACCACCCAAGAAGAGCACAAAAGTACCACAACATGCCTGCCTCCACAGCTATTTCCTTGGGGACATCCCTAATTCCTGGCTGATTTGCCTTTCTCGTCGTCGGGTTGGGGTTAGGTAGGCCTTGTGCTAGGATATTTAAAAGCAGGAAACCCAGACCGCCAAGCACACTGGAGCTGTGAAAGGCATCCAAAAGGGAGTGCAAAAGGGCCACAACATGGCTGCTTTCACAGCTTTTTTCTTGGCACCAACACTATACCTTCTCTGATATATCTCCCTAGGGTTAGGGTTAGGGTTCAGCCTAGGGCTAGGATTTTTTGAACCAGGAAGCCCTGTGTTCCAGGCTTACTGTAGCTGCCAAAGGCATCCCAAAGGGAGCGCAGAAGTGCCACAACATGGCTGCTTTCACAGCTTTTTCCTTAGGAAGAACCCTAATACCCGGCTGATTTACCTTCCTAGGGTTACTGTTAGGCTTGGGCCAAGGACTTTTAAAACCAGGAAGCCCTGTGCTCCAGGCACACTGCAGCTGTTCAAGGCATCCCAAGGGGAGCGCAAAAGTGACACAACTTGGCTGCCTCCACTGCTATTTCCATGAGACCATCCCCAACCATAGGCTGATTTTCCTTCCTAGCGTTGAGGTTTGAGTTAGGCCTAGGGTTAGGGTCCTTTCAACCAGAAAGCCCTGAGTCCCAAGAATACAGCAGCTGCGAAGGACTACCCAAGAAGAGCACAAAAGTATCACCACATGCCTGCCTCCACAGCTATTTCCTTGGGGACATCCCTAATTCCTGGCTGATTTGCCTTTCTCGTCGTCGGGTTGGGGTTAGGTAGGCCTTGTGCTAGGATTTTTAAAATCAGGAAGCCCAGACCTCCAGGCACACTGGAGCTGTGAAAGGCATCCAAAAGGGAGTGCAAAAGTGCCACAACATGGCTGCTTTCACAGCTTTTTCCTTAGGAAGAACCCTAATACCCGGCTGATTTACCTTCCTAGGGTTACTGTTAATCTTGGGCCAAAGACTTTTAAAACCAGGAAGCCCTGTGCTCCAGGCACACTGCAGCTGTTCAAGGCATCCCAACGGGAGCGCAAAAGTGACACAACTTGGCTGCCTCCACTGCTATTTCCATGAGACCATCCCCAACCATAGGCTGATTTTCCTTCCTAGCGTTGAGGTTTGAGTTAGGCCTAGGGTTAGGGTTCTTTCAACCAGAAAGCCCTGAGTTCCAAGAATACAGCAGCTGCGAAGGACTACCCAAGGAGAGCACAAAAGTACCACCACATGCCTGCCTCCACAGCTATTTCCTTGGGGACATCCCTAATTCCTGGCTGATTTGCCTTTCTCGTTGTCGGGTTGGGGTTAGGTAGGCCTTGTGCTAGGATTTTTAAAATCAAGAAGCCCAGACCTCCAGGCACACTGGAGCTGTGAAAGGCATCCAAAAGGGAGTGCAAAAGTGCCACAACATGGCTGCTTTCACAGCTTTTTCCTTAGGAAGAACCCTAATACCCGGCTGATTTACCTTCCTAGGGTTACTGTTAGGCTTGGGCCAAGGACTTTTAAAACCAGGAAGCCCTGTGCTCCAGGCACACTGCAGCTGTTCAAGGCATCCCAACGGGAGTGCAAAAGTGACACAACTTGGCTGCCTCCACTGCTATTTCCATGAGACCATCCCCAATCTTAGGCTGGTTTTCCTTCCTAGCGTTGAGTTTTGAGTTAGGCCTATGGTTAGTGTTCTTTTAACCTGAAAGCCCTGAGTTCCAAGAACACAGCAGCTGCGAAGGACTACCCAAGAAGAGCACAAAAGTACCACCACATGCCTGCCTCCACAGTTATTTCCTTGGGGACATCCCTAATTCCTGGCTGATTTGCCTTTCTCGTCGTCGGGTTGGGGTTAGGTAGGCCTTGTGCTAGGATTTTTAAAATCAGGAAGCCCAGACCTCCAGGCACACTGGAGCTGTGAAAGGCATCCAAAAGGGAGTGCAAAAGTGCCACAACATGGCTGCTTTCACAGCTTTTTCCTTAGGAAGAACCCTAATACCCGGCTGATTTACCTTCCTAGGGTTACTGTTAGGCTTGGGCCAAGGACTTTTAAAACCAGGAAGCCCTGTGCTCCAGGCACACTGCAGCTGTTCAAGGCATCCCAACGGGAGCGCAAAAGTGACACAACTTGGCTGCCTCCACTGCTATTTCCATGAGACCATCCCGAACCATAGGCTGGTTTTCCTTCCTAGCGTTGAGTTTTGAGTTTTAGGCCTATGGTTAGTGTTCTTTTAACCTGAAAGCCCTGAGTTCCAAGAACACAGCAGCTGCGAAGGACCACCCAAGAAGAGCACAAAAGTACCACAACATGCCTGCCTCCACAGCTATTTCCTTGGGGACATCCCTAATTCCTGGCTGATTTTCCTTTCTCGTCGTCGGGTTGGGGTTAGGTAGGCCTTGTGCTAGGATATTTAAAAGCAGGAAACCCAGACCGCCAAGCACACTGGAGCTGTGAAAGGCATCCAAAAGGGAGTGCAAAAGGGCCACAACATGGCTGCTTTCACAGCTTTTTTCTTGGCACCAACACTATACCTTCTCTGATATATCTCCCTAGGGTTAGGGTTAGGGTTCAGCCTAGGGCTAGGATTTTTTGAACCAGGAAGCCCTGTGTTCCAGGCTTACTGTAGCTGCCAAAGGCATCCCAAAGGGAGCGCAGAAGTGCCACAACATGGCTGCTTTCACAGCTTTTTCCTTAGGAAGAACCCTAATACCCGGCTGATTTACCTTCCTAGGGTTACTGTTAGGCTTGGGCCAAGGACTTTTAAAACCAGGAAGCCCTGTGCTCCAGGCACACTGCAGCTGTTCAAGGCATCCCAAGGGGAGCGCAAAAGTGACACAACTTGGCTGCCTCCACTGCTATTTCCATGAGACCATCCCCAACCATAGGCTGGTTTTCCTTCCTAGCGTTGAGGTTTGAGTTAGGGCCTAGGGTTAGAGTTTTTTAACCAGAAAGCCCTGAATACCAAGAACACAGCAGCTGCGAAGGACTACCCAAGAAGAGCACAAAAGTACCACAACATGCCTGCCTCCACAGCTATTTCCTTGGGGACATCCCTAATTCCTGGCTGATTTGCCTTTCTCGTTGTCGGGTTGGGGTTAGGTAGGCCTTGTGCTAGGATTTTTAAAATCAGGAAGCCCAGACCTCCAGGCACACTGGAGCTGTGAAAGGCATCCAAAAGGGAGTGCAAAAGTGCCACAACATGGCTGCTTTCACAGCTTTTTCCTTAGGAAGAACCCTAATACCCGGCTGATTTACCTTCCTAGGGTTACTGTTAGGCTTGGGCCAAGGACTTTAAAACCAGGAAGCCCTGTGCTCCAGGCACTCTGCAGCTGTTCAAGGCATCCCAACGGAAGTGCAAAAGTGACACAACTTGGCTGCCTCCACTGCTATTTCCATGAGACCATCCTGAACCATAGGCTGATTTTCTTTCCTAGCGTTGAGGTTTGAGTTAGGCCTAGGGTTAGAGTTTTTTAACCAGAAAGCCCTGAGTTCCAAGAATACAGCAGCTGCGAAGGACTACCCAAGAAGAGCACAAAAGTACCACCACATGCCTGCCTCCACAGCTATTTCCTTGGGGACATCCCTAATTCCTGGCTGATTTGCCTTTCTCGTCGTCGGGTTGGGGTTAGGTAGGCCTTGTGCTAGGATTTTTACAATCAGGCAGCCCAGACCTCCAGGCACACTGGAGCTGTGAAAGGCATCCAAAAGGGAGTGCAAAAGTGCCACAACATGGCTGCTTTCACAGCTTTTTCCTTAGGAAGAACCCTAATACCCGGCTGATTTACCTTCCTAGGGTTACTGTTAGGCTTGGGCCAAGGACTTTTAAAACCAGGAAGCCCTGTGCTCCAGGCACACTGCAGCTGTTCAAGGCATCCCAAGGAGAGCGCAAAAGTGACACAACTTGGCTGCCTCCACTGCTATTTCCATGAGACCATCCCCAACCATAGGCTAATTTTCCTTCCTAGCGTTGAGGTTTCAGTAAGGCCTAGGGTTAGAGTTTTTTAACCAGAAAGCCCTGAGTTCCAAGAACACAGCAGCTGCGAAGGACCACCCAAGAAGAGCACAAAAGTACCACAACATGCCTGCCTCCACAGCTATTTCCTTGGGGACATCCCTAATTCCTGGCTGATTTGCCTTTCTCGTCGTCGGGTTGGGGTTAGGTAGGCCTTGTGCAAGGATATTTAAAAGCAGGAAACCCAGACCGCCAAGCACACTGGAGCTGTGAAAGGCATCCAAAAGGGAGTGCAAAAGGGCCACAACATGGCTGCTTTCACAGCTTTTTTCTTGGCACCAACACTATACCTTCTCTGATATATCTCCCTAGGGTTAGGGTTAGGGTTCAGCCTAGGGCTAGGATTTTTTGAACCAGGAAGCCCTGTGTTCCAGGCTTACTGTAGCTGCCAAAGGCATCCCAAAGGGAGCGCAGAAGTGCCACAACATGGCTGCTTTCACAGCTTTTTCCTTAGGAAGAACCCTAATACCCGGCTGATTTACCTTCCTAGGGTTACTGTTAGGCTTGGGCCAAGGACTTTTAAAACCAGGAAGCCCTGTGCTCCAGGCACACTGCAGCTGTTCAAGGCATCCCAAGGGGAGCGCAAAAGTGACACAACTTGGCTGCCTCCACTGCTATTTCCATGAGACCATCCTGAACCATAGGCTGGTTTTCCTTCCTAGCGTTGAGTTTTGAGTTAGGCCTATGGTTAGTGTTCTTTTAACCTGAAAGCCCTGAGTTCCAAGAACACAGCAGCTGCGAAGGACTACCCAAGAAGAGCACAAAAGTACCACCACATGCCTGCCTCCACAGCTATTTCCTTGGGGACATCCCTAATTCCTGGCTGATTTGCCTTTCTCGTCGTCGGGTTGGGGTTAGGTAGGCCTTGTGCTAGGATTTTTAAAATCAGGAAGCCCAGACCTCCAGGCACACTGGAGCTGTGAAAGGCATCCAAAAGGGAGTGCAAAAGTGCCACAACATGGCTGCTTTCACAGCTTTTTCCTTAGGAAGAACCCTAATACCCGGCTGATTTACCTTCCTAGGGTTACTGTTAGGCTTGGGCCAAGGACTTTAAAACCAGGAAGCCCTGTGCTCCAGGCACACTGCAGCTGTTCAAGGCATCCCAAGGGGAGTGCAAAAGTGACACAACTTGGCTGCCTCCACTGCTATTTCCATGAGACCATCCCCAACCATAGGCTGATTTTCCTTCCTAGCGTTGAGGTTTGAGTTAGGCCTAGGGTTAGGGTCCTTTCAACCAGAAATCCCTGAGTTCCAAGAACACAGCAGCTGCGAAGGACTACCCAAGAAGAGCACAAAAGTACCACAACATGCCTGCCTCCACAGCTATTTCCTTGGGGACATCCCTAATTCCTGGCTGATTTGCCTTTCTCGTCGTCGGGTTGGGGTTAGGTAGGCCTTGTGCTAGGATTTTTAAAATCAGGAAGCCCAGACCTCCAGGCACACTGGAGCTGTGAAAGGCATCCAAAAGGGAGTGCAAAAGTGCCACAACATGGCTGCTTTCACAGCTTTTTCCTTAGGAAGAACCCTAATACCCGGCTGATTTACCTTCCTAGGGTTACTGTTAGGCTTGGGCCAAGGACTTTAAAACCAGGAAGCCCTGTGCTCCAGGCACTCTGCAGCTGTTCAAGGCATCCCAACGGAAGTGCAAAAGTGACACAACTTGGCTGCCTCCACTGCTATTTCCATGAGACCATCCTGAACCATAGGCTGATTTTCCTTCCTAGCGTTGAGGTTTGAGTTAGGCCTAGGGTTAGAGTTTTTTAACCAGAAAGCCCTGAGTTCCAAGAATACAGCAGCTGCGAAGGACTACCCAAGAAGAGCACAAAAGTACCACCACATGCCTGCCTCCACAGCTATTTCCTTGGGGACATCCCTAATTCCTGGCTGATTTGCCTTTCTCGTCGTCGGGTTGGGGTTAGGTAGGCCTTGTGCTAGGATTTTTAAAATCAGGCAGCCCAGACCTCCAGGCACACTGGAGCTGTGAAAGGCATCCAAAAGGGAGTGCAAAAGTGCCACAACATGGCTGCTTTCACAGCTTTTTCCTTAGGAAGAACCCTAATACCCGGCTGATTTACCTTCCTAGGGTTACTGTTAGGCTTGGGCCAAGGACTTTTAAAACCAGGAAGCCCTGTGCTCCAGGCACACTGCAGCTGTTCAAGGCATCCTGGGGGAGCGCAAAAGTGACACAACTTGGCTGCCTCCACTGCTATTTCCATGAGACCATCCCCAACCATAGGCTAATTTTCCTTCCTAGCGTTGAGGTTTCAGTAAGGCCTAGGGTTAGAGTTTTTTAACCAGAAAGCCCTGAGTTCCAAGAACACAGCAGCTGCGAAGGACCACCCAAGAAGAGCACAAAAGTACCACAACATGCCTGCCTCCACAGCTATTTCCTTGGGGACATCCCTAATTCCTGGCTGATTTGCCTTTCTCGTCGTCGGGTTGGGGTTAGGTAGGCCTTGTGCAAGGATATTTAAAAGCAGGAAACCCAGACCGCCAAGCACACTGGAGCTGTGAAAGGCATCCAAAAGGGAGTGCAAAAGGGCCACAACATGGCTGCTTTCACAGCTTTTTTCTTGGCACCAACACTATACCTTCTCTGATATATCTCCCTAGGGTTAGGGTTAGGGTTCAGCCTAGGGCTAGGATTTTTTGAACCAGGAAGCCCTGTGTTCCAGGCTTACTGTAGCTGCCAAAGGCATCCCAAAGGGAGCGCAGAAGTGCCACAACATGGCTGCTTTCACAGCTTTTTCCTTAGGAAGAACCCTAATACCCGGCTGATTTACCTTCCTAGGGTTACTGTTAGGCTTGGGCCAAGGACTTTTAAAACCAGGAAGCCCTGTGCTCCAGGCACACTGCAGCTGTTCAAGGCATCCCAAGGGGAGCGCAAAAGTGACACAACTTGGCTGCCTCCACTGCTATTTCCATGAGACCATCCTGAACCATAGGCTGGTTTTCCTTCCTAGCGTTGAGTTTTGAGTTAGGCCTATGGTTAGTGTTCTTTTAACCTGAAAGCCCTGAGTTCCAAGAACACAGCAGCTGCGAAGGACTACCCAAGAAGAGCACAAAAGTACCACCACATGCCTGCCTCCACAGCTATTTCCTTGGGGACATCCCTAATTCCTGGCTGATTTGCCTTTCTCGTCGTCGGGTTGGGGTTAGGTAGGCCTTGTGCTAGGATTTTTAAAATCAGGAAGCCCAGACCTCCAGGCACACTGGAGCTGTGAAAGGCATCCAAAAGGGAGTGCAAAAGTGCCACAACATGGCTGCTTTCACAGCTTTTTCCTTAGGAAGAACCCTAATACCCGGCTGATTTACCTTCCTAGGGTTACTGTTAGGCTTGGGCCAAGGACTTTAAAACCAGGAAGCCCTGTGCTCCAGGCACACTGCAGCTGTTCAAGGCATCCCAAGGGGAGTGCAAAAGTGACACAACTTGGCTGCCTCCACTGCTATTTCCATGAGACCATCCCCAACCATAGGCTGATTTTCCTTCCTAGCGTTGAGGTTTGAGTTAGGCCTAGGGTTAGGGTCCTTTCAACCAGAAATCCCTGAGTTCCAAGAACACAGCAGCTGCGAAGGACTACCCAAGAAGAGCACAAAAGTACCACAACATGCCTGCCTCCACAGCTATTTCCTTGGGGACATCCCTAATTCCTGGCTGATTTGCCTTTCTCGTCGTCGGGTTGGGGTTAGGTAGGCCTTGTGCTAGGATTTTTAAAATCAGGAAGCCCAGACCTCCAGGCACACTGGAGCTGTGAAAGGCATCCAAAAGGGAGTGCAAAAGTGCCACAACATGGCTGCTTTCACAGCTTTTTCCTTAGGAAGAACCCTAATACCCGGCTGATTTACCTTCCTAGGGTTACTGTTAGGCTTGGGCCAAGGACTTTTAAAACCAGGAAGCCCTGTGCTCCAGGCACACTGCAGCTGTTCAAGGCATCCTGGGGGAGCGCAAAAGTGACACAACTTGGCTGCCTCCACTGCTATTTCCATGAGACCATCCCGAACCATAGGCTAAATTTCCTTCCTAGCGTTGAGGATTGAGTTAGGCCTAGGGTTAGAGTTTTTTAACCAGAAAGCCCTGAGTTCCAAGAACACAGCAGCTGCGAAGGACCACCCAAGAAGAGCACAAAAGTACCACAACATGCCTGCCTCCACAGCTATTTCCTTGGGGACATCCCTAATTCCTGGCTGATTTGCCTTTCTCGTCGTCGGGTTGGGGTTAGGTAGGCCTTGTGCAAGGATATTTAAAAGCAGGAAACCCAGACCGCCAAGCACACTGGAGCTGTGAAAGGCATCCAAAAGGGAGTGCAAAAGGGCCACAACATGGCTGCTTTCACAGCTTTTTTCTTGGCACCAACACTATACCTTCTCTGATATATCTCCCTAGGGTTAGGGTTAGGGTTCAGCCTAGGGCTAGGATTTTTTGAACCAGGAAGCCCTGTGTTCCAGGCTTACTGTAGCTGCCAAAGGCATCCCAAAGGGAGCGCAGAAGTGCCACAACATGGCTGCTTTCACAGCTTTTTCCTTAGGAAGAACCCTAATACCCGGCTGATTTACCTTCCTAGGGTTACTGTTAGGCTTGGGCCAAGGACTTTTAAAACCAGGAAGCCCTGTGCTCCAGGCACACTGCAGCTGTTCAAGGCATCCCAAGGGGAGCGCAAAAGTGACACAACTTGGCTGCCTCCACTGCTATTTCCATGAGACCATCCCCAACCATAGGCTGATTTTCCTTCCTAGCGTTGAGGTTTCAGTAAGGCCTAGGGTTAGAGTTTTTTAACCAGAAAGCCCTGAGTTCCAAGAACACAGCAGCTGCGAAGGACCACCCAAGAAGAGCACAAAAGTACCACAACATGCCTGCCTCCACAGCTATTTCCTTGGGGACATCCCTAATTCCTGGCTGATTTGCCTTTCTCGTCGTCGGGTTGGGGTTAGGTAGGCCTTGTGCTAGGATATTTAAAAGCAGGAAACCCAGACCGCCAAGCACACTGGAGCTGTGAAAGGCATCCAAAAGGGAGTGCAAAAGGGCCACAACATGGCTGCTTTCACAGCTTTTTTCTTGGCACCAACACTATACCTTCTCTGATATATCTCCCTAGGGTTAGGGTTAGGGTTCAGCCTAGGGCTAGGATTTTTTGAACCAGGAAGCCCTGTGTTCCAGGCTTACTGTAGCTGCCAAAGGCATCCCAAAGGGAGCGCAGAAGTGCCACAACATGGCTGCTTTCACAGCTTTTTCCTTAGGAAGAACCCTAATACCCGGCTGATTTACCTTCCTAGGGTTACTGTTAGGCTTGGGCCAAGGACTTTTAAAACCAGGAAGCCCTGTGCTCCAGGCACACTGCAGCTGTTCAAGGCATCCCAACGGGAGCGCAAAAGTGACACAACTTGGCTGCCTCCACTGCTATTTCCATGAGACCATCCCCAACCATAGGCTGATTTTCCTTCCTAGCGTTGAGGTTTGAGTTAGGCCTAGGGTTAGGGTCCTTTCAACCAGAAAGCCCTGAGTCCCAAGAATACAGCAGCTGCGAAGGACTACCCAAGAAGAGCACAAAAGTATCACCACATGCCTGCCTCCACAGCTATTTCCTTGGGGACATCCCTAATTCCTGGCTGATTTGCCTTTCTCGTCGTCGGGTTGGGGTTAGGTAGGCCTTGTGCTAGGATTTTTAAAATCAGGAAGCCCAGACCTCCAGGCACACTGGAGCTGTGAAAGGCATCCAAAAGGGAGTGCAAAAGTGCCACAACATGGCTGCTTTCACAGCTTTTTCCTTAGGAAGAACCCTAATACCCGGCTGATTTACCTTCCTAGGGTTACTGTTAATCTTGGGCCAAAGACTTTTAAAACCAGGAAGCCCTGTGCTCCAGGCACACTGCAGCTGTTCAAGGCATCCCAACGGGAGCGCAAAAGTGACACAACTTGGCTGCCTCCACTGCTATTTCCATGAGACCATCCCCAACCATAGGCTGATTTTCCTTCCTAGCGTTGAGGTTTGAGTTAGGCCTAGGGTTAGTGTTCTTTTAACCTGAAAGCCCTGAGTTCCAAGAACACAGCAGCTGCGAAGGACTACCCAAGAAGAGCACAAAAGTACCACCACATGCCTGCCTCCACAGTTATTTCCTTGGGGACATCCCTAATTCCTGGCTGATTTGCCTTTCTCGTCGTCGGGTTGGGGTTAGGTAGGCCTTGTGCTAGGATTTTTAAAATCAGGAAGCCCAGACCTCCAGGCACACTGGAGCTGTGAAAGGCATCCAAAAGGGAGTGCAAAAGTGCCACAACATGGCTGCTTTCACAGCTTTTTCCTTAGGAAGAACCCTAATACCCGGCTGATTTACCTTCCTAGGGTTACTGTTAGGCTTGGGCCAAGGACTTTTAAAACCAGGAAGCCCTGTGCTCCAGGCACACTGCAGCTGTTCAAGGCATCCCAACGGGAGCGCAAAAGTGACACAACTTGGCTGCCTCCACTGCTATTTCCATGAGACCATCCCGAACCATAGGCTAATTTTCCTTCCTAGCGTTGAGGTTTCAGTAAGGCCTAGGGTTAGAGTTTTTAACCAGAAAGCCCTGAGTTCCAAGAACACAGCAGCTGCGAAGGACCACCCAAGAAGAGCACAAAAGTACCACAACATGCCTGCCTCCACAGCTATTTCCTTGGGGACATCCCTAATTCCTGGCTGATTTTCCTTTCTCGTCGTCGGGTTGGGGTTAGGTAGGCCTTGTGCTAGGATATTTTAAAGCAGGAAACCCAGACCGCCAAGCACACTGGAGCTGTGAAAGGCATCCAAAAGGGAGTGCAAAAGGGCCACAACATGGCTGCTTTCACAGCTTTTTTCTTGGCACCAACACTATACCTTCTCTGATATATCTCCCTAGGGTTAGGGTTAGGGTTCAGCCTAGGGCTAGGATTTTTTGAACCAGGAAGCCCTGTGTTCCAGGCTTACTGTAGCTGCCAAAGGCATCCCAAAGGGAGCGCAGAAGTGCCACAACATGGCTGCTTTCACAGCTTTTTCCTTAGGAAGAACCCTAATACCCGGCTGATTTACCTTCCTAGGGTTACTGTTAGGCTTGGGCCAAGGACTTTTAAAACCAGGAAGCCCTGTGCTCCAGGCACACTGCAGCTGTTCAAGGCATCCCAAGGGGAGCGCAAAAGTGACACAACTTGGCTGCCTCCACTGCTATTTCCATGAGACCATCCTGAACCATAGGCTGGTTTTCCTTCCTAGCGTTGAGTTTTGAGTTAGGCCTATGGTTAGTGTTCTTTTAACCTGAAAGCCCTGAGTTCCAAGAACACAGCAGCTGCGAAGGACTACCCAAGAAGAGCACAAAAGTACCACCACATGCCTGCCTCCACAGCTATTTCCTTGGGGACATCCCTAATTCCTGGCTGATTTGCCTTTCTCGTCGTCGGGTTGGGGTTAGGTAGGCCTTGTGCTAGGATTTTTAAAATCAGGAAGCCCAGACCTCCAGGCACACTGGAGCTGTGAAAGGCATCCAAAAGGGAGTGCAAAAGTGCCACAACATGGCTGCTTTCACAGCTTTTTCCTTAGGAAGAACCCTAATACCCGGCTGATTTACCTTCCTAGGGTTACTGTTAGGCTTGGGCCAAGGACTTTTAAAACCAGGAAGCCCTGTGCTCCAGGCACACTGCAGCTGTTCAAGGCATCCCAAGGGGAGTGCAAAAGTGACACAACTTGGCTGCCTCCACTGCTATTTCCATGAGACCATCCCCAACCATAGGCTGATTTTCCTTCCTAGCGTTGAGGTTTGAGTTAGGCCTAGGGTTAGAGTTTTTTAACCAGAAAGCCCTGAGTTCCAAGAACACAGCAGCTGCGAAGGACTACCCAAGAAGAGCACAAAAGTACCACAACATGCCCGCCTCCACAGCTATTTCCTTGGGGACATCCCTAATTCCTGGCTGATTTTCCTTTCTCGTCGTCGGGTTGGGGTTAGGTAGGCCTTGTGCAAGGATATTTAAAAGCAGGAAACCCAGACCGCCAAGCACACTGGAGCTGTGAAAGGCATCCAAAAGGGAGTGCAAAAGGGCCACAACATGGCTGCTTTCACAGCTTTTTTCTTGGCACCAACACTATACCTTCTCTGATATATCTCCCTAGGGTTAGGGTTAGGGTTCAGCCTAGGGCTAGGATTTTTTGAACCAGGAAGCCCTGTGTTCCAGGCTTACTGTAGCTGCCAAAGGCATCCCAAAGGGAGCGCAGAAGTGCCACAACATGGCTGCTTTCACAGCTTTTTCCTTAGGAAGAAGCCTAATACCCGGCTGATTTACCTTCCTAGGGTTACTGTTAGGCTTGGGCCAAGGACTTTTAAAACCAGGAAGCCCTGTGCTCCAGGCACACTGCAGCTGTTCAAGGCATCCCAACGGGAGCGCAAAAGTGACACAACTTGGCTGCCTCCACTGCTATTTCCATGAGACCATCCCCAGCCTTAGGCTGGTTTTCCTTCCTAGCGTTGAGGTTTGAGTTAGGGCCTAGGGTTAGAGTTTTTTAACCAGAAAGCCCTGAATACCAAGAACACAGCAGCTGCGAAGGACTACCCAAGAAGAGCACAAAAGTACCACAACATGCCTGCCTCCACAGCTATTTCCTTGGGGACATCCCTAATTCCTGGCTGATTTGCCTTTCTCGTTGTCGGGTTGGGGTTAGGTAGGCCTTGTGCTAGGATTTTTAAAATCAGGAAGCCCAGACCTCCAGGCACACTGGAGCTGTGAAAGGCATCCAAAAGGGAGTGCAAAAGTGCCACAACATGGCTGCTTTCACAGCTTTTTCCTTAGGAAGAACCCTAATACCCGGCTGATTTACCTTCCTAGGGTTACTGTTAGGCTTGGGCCAAGGACTTTAAAACCAGGAAGCCCTGTGCCCCAGGCACACTGCAGCTGTTCCAGACATCCCAAGGGGAGTGCAAAAGTGACACAACTTGGCTGCCTCCACTGCTATTTCCATGAGACCATCCCCAACCATAGGCTGATTTTCCTTCCTAGCGTTGAGGTTTGAGTTAGGCCTAGGATTAGAGTTTTTTAACCAGAAAGCCCTGAGTTCCAAGAACACAGCAGCTGCGAAGGACTACCCAAGAAGAGCACAAAAGTACCAAAACATGCCCGCCTCCACAGCTATTTCCTTGGGGACATCCCTAATTCCTGGCTGATTTGCCTTTCTCGTCGTCGGGTTGGGGTTAGGTAGGCCTTGTGCTAGGATTTTGAAAATCAGGAAGCCCAGACCTCCAGGCACACTGGAGCTGTGAAAGGCATCAAAAGGGAGTGCAAAAGTGCCACAACATGGCTGCTTTCACAGCTTTTTCCTTAGGAAGAACCCTAATACCCGGCTGATTTACCTTCCTAGGGTTACTGTTAGGCTTGGGCCAAGGACTTTTAAAACCAGGAAGCCCTGTGCTCCAGGCACACTGCAGCTGTTCAAGGCATCCCAACGGGAGCGCAAAAGTGACACAACTTGGCTGCCTCCACTGCTATTTCCATGAGACCATCCCGAACCATAGGCTGATTTTCCTTCCTAGCGTTGAGGTTTCAGTAAGGCCTAGGGTTAGAGTTTTTTAACCAGAAAGCCCTGAGTTCCAAGAACACAGCAGCTGCGAAGGACCACCCAAGAAGAGCACAAAAGTACCACAACATGCCTGCCTCCACAGCTATTTCCTTGGGACATCCCTAATTCCTGGCTGATTTGCCTTTCTCGTCGTCGGGTTGGGGTTAGGTAGGCCTTGTGCTAGGATTTTTAAAATCAGGAAGCCCAGACCTCCAGGCACACTGGAGCTGTGAAAGGCATCCAAAAGGGAGTGCAAAAGTGCCACAACATGGCTGCTTTCACAGCTTTTTTCTTGGCACCAACACTATACCTTCCCTGATATATCTCCCTAGGGTTAGGGTTAGGGTTCAGCCTAGGGCTAGGATATTTTGAACCAGGAAGCCCTGTGTTCCAGGCTTACTGTAGCTGCCAAAAGCATCCCAAAGGGAGCGCAGTAGTGCCACAACATGGCTGCTTTCACAGCTTTTTCCTAAGGAAGAACCCTAACACCTGGCTGATTTACCTTCCTAGGGTTACTGTTAGGCTTGGGCCAAGGACTTTTAAAACCAGGAAGCCCTGTGCTCCAGGCACACTGCAGCTGTTCAAGGCATTCCAAAGGGGAGCGCAAAAGTGACACAACTTGGCTGCCTTCACTGCTATTTCCATGAGACCATCCCCAACCATAGGCTGATTTTCCTTCCTAGCGTTGAGGTTTGAGTTAGGCCTAGGGTTAGGGTCCTTTCAACCAGAAAGCCCTGAGTTCCAAGAATAGAGCAGCTGCGAAGGACTACCCAAGAAGAGCACAAAAGTATCACCACATGCCTGCCTCCACAGCTATTTCCTTGGGACATCCCTAATTCCTGGCTGATTTGCCTTTCTCGTCGTCGGGTTGGGGTTAGGTAGGCCTTGTGCTAGGATTTTGAAAATCAGGAAGCCCAGACCTCCAGGCACACTGGAGCTGTGAAAGGCATCCAAAAGGGAGTGCAAAAGTGCCACAACATGGCTGCTTTCACAGCTTTTTCCTTAGGAAGAACCCTAATACCCGGCTGATTTACCTTCCTAGGGTTACTGTTAGGCTTGGGCCAAGGACTTTTAAAACCAGGAAGCCCTGTGCTCCAGGCACACTGCAGCTGTTCAAGGCATCCCAAGGGGAGCGCAAAAGTGACACAACTTGGCTGCCTCCACTGCTATTTCCATGAGACCATCCCCAACCTTAGGCTGGTTTTCCTTCCTAGCGTTGAGTTTTGAGTTAGGCCTATGGTTACTGTTCTTTTAACCTGAAAGCCCTGAGTTCCAGGGACACAGCAGCTGCGAAGGACTACCCAAGAAGAGCACAAAAGTACCACAACATGCCTGCCTCCACAGCTATTTCCTTGGGGACATCCCTAATTCCTGGCTGATTTGCCTTTCTCGTTGTCGGGTTGGGGTTAGGTAGGCCTTGTGCTAGGATTTTTAAAATCAGGAAGCCCAGAGCTCCAGGCACACTGGAGCTGTGAAAGGCATCCAAAAGGGAGTGCAAAAGTGCCACAACATGGCTGCTTTCACAGCTTTTTCCTTAGGAAGAACCCTAATACCCGGCTGATTTACCTTCCTAGGGTTACTGTTAGGCTTGGGCCAAGGACTTTTAAAACCAGGAAGCCCTGTGCTCCAGGCACACTGCAGCTGTTCAAGGCATCCCAAGGGGAGCGCAAAAGTGACACAACTTGGCTGCCTCCACTGCTATTTCCATGAGACCATCCCCAACCTTAGGCTGGTTTTCCTTCCTAGCGTTGAGTTTTGAGTTAGGCCTATGGTTACTGTTCTTTTAACCTGAAAGCCCTGAGTTCCAAGAACACAGCAGCTGCGAAGGACTACCCAAGAAGAGCACAAAAGTACCACCACATGCCTGCCTCCACAGCTATTTCCTTGGGGACATCCCTAATTCCTGGCTGATTTGCCTTTCTCGTTGTCGGGTTGGGGTTAGGTAGGCCTTGTGCTAGGATTTTTAAAATCAGGAAGCCCAGACCTCCAGGCACACTGGAGCTGTGAAAGGCATCCAAAAGGGAGTGCAAAAGTGCCACAACATGGCTGCTTTCACAGCTTTTTCCTTAGGAAGAACCCTAATACCCGGCTGATTTACCTTCCTAGGGTTACTGTTAGGCTTGGGCCAAGGACTTTTAAAACCAGGAAGCCCTGTGCTCCAGGCACACTGCAGCTGTTCAAGGCATCCCAAGGGGAGCGCAAAAGTGACACAACTTGGCTGCCTCCACTGCTATTTCCATGAGACCATCCCCAACCATAGGCTGATTTTCCTTCCTAGCGTTGAGGTTTCAGTAAGGCCTAGGGTTAGAGTTTTTTAACCAGAAAGCCCTGAGTTCCAAGAACACAGCAGCTGCGAAGGACCACCCAAGAAGAGCACAAAAGTACCACAACATGCCTGCCTCCACAGCTATTTCCTTGGGGACATCCCTAATTCCTGGCTGATTTGCCTTTCTCGTTGTCGGGTTGGGGTTAGGTAGGCCTTGTGCTAGGATATTTTAAAGCAGGAAACCCAGACCTCCAAGCACACTGGAGCTGTGAAAGGCATCCAAAAGGGAGTGCAAAAGGGCCACAACATGGCTGCTTTCACAGCTTTTTTCTTGGCACCAACACTATACCTTCTCTGATATATCTCCCTAGGGTTAGGGTAAGGGTTCAGCCTAGGGCTAGGATTTTTTGAACCAGGAAGCCCTGTGTTCCAGGCTTACTGTAGCTGCCAAAGGCATCCCAAAGGGAGCGCAGAAGTGCCACAACATGGCTGCTTTCACAGCTTTTTCCTAAGGAAGAACCCTAATACCCGGCTGATTTACCTTCCTAGGGTTACTGTTAGGCTTGGGCCAAGGACTTTTAAAACCAGGAAGCCCTGTGCTCCAGGCACACTGCAGCTGTTCAAGGCATCCCAAGGGGAGCGCAAAAGTGACACAACTTGGCTGCCTCCACTGCTATTTCCATGAGACCATCCCCAACCATAGGCTGATTTTCCTTCCTAGCGTTGAGGTTTGAGTTAGGCCTAGGGTTAGGGTTCTTTCAACCAGAAAGCCCTGAGTTCCAAGAATACAGCAGCTGCGAAGGACTACCCAAGAAGAGCACAAAAGTACCACCACATGCCTGCCTCCACAGCTATTTCCTTGGGGACATCCCTAATTCCTGGCTGATTTGCCTTTCTCGTCGTCGGGTTGGGGTTAGGTAGGCCTTGTGCTAGGATTTTTAAAATCAAGAAACCCAAACCTCCAGGCACACTGGAGCTGTGAAAGGCATCCAAAAGGGAGTGCAAAAGTGCCACAACATGGCTGCTTTCACAGCTTTTTCCTTAGGAAGAACCCTAATACCCGGCTGATTTACCTTCCTAGGGTTACTGTTAGGCTTGGGCCAAGGACTTTTAAAACCAGGAAGCCCTGTGCTCCAGGCACACTGCAGCTGTTCAAGGCATCCCAAGGGGAGCGCAAAAGTGACACAACTTGGCTGCCTCCACTGCTATTTCCATGAGACCATCCCCAACCTTAGGCTGGTTTTCCTTCCTAGCGTTGAGTTTTGAGTTAGGCCTATGGTTACTGTTCTTTTAACCTGAAAGCCCTGAGTTCCAAGAACACAGCAGCTGCGAAGGACTACCCAAGAAGAGCACAAAAGTACCACCACATGCCTGCCTCCACAGCTATTTCCTTGGGGACATCCCTAATTCCTGGCTGATTTGCCTTTCTCGTTGTCGGGTTGGGGTTAGGTAGGCCTTGTGCTAGGATTTTTAAAATCAGGAAGCCCAGACCTCCAGGCACACTGGAGCTGT
This sequence comes from Melospiza melodia melodia, assembly GCF_035770615.1. NCBI lineage: Eukaryota > Metazoa > Chordata > Aves > Passeriformes > Passerellidae > Melospiza > Melospiza melodia. The sequence goes on from NC_086215.1 coordinate 1,123,221, forward strand.
GAAAGGCATCCAAAAGGGAGTGCAAAAGTGCCACAACATGGCTGCTTTCACAGCTTTTTCCTTAGGAAGAACCCTAATACCCGGCTGATTTACCTTCCTAGGGTTACTGTTAGGCTTGGGCCAAGGACTTTTAAAACCAGGAAGCCCTGTGCTCCAGGCACACTGCAGCTGTTCAAGGCATCCCAAGGGGAGCGCAAAAGTGACACAACTTGGCTGCCTCCACTGCTATTTCCATGAGACCATCCCCAACCTTAGGCTGGTTTTCCTTCCTAGCGTTGAGGTTTGAGTTAGGCCTAGGGTTAGGGTTCTATCAACCAGAAAGCCCTGAGTTCCAAGAATACAGCAGCTGCGAAGGACTACCCAAGAAGAGCACAAAAGTACCACCACATGCCTGCCTCCACAGCTATTTCCTTGGGGACATCCCTAATTCCTGGCTGATTTGCCTTTCTCGTCGTCGGGTTGGGGTTAGGTAGGCCTTGTGCTAGGATTTTTAAAATCAGGAAGCCCAGACCTCCAGGCACACTGGAGCTGTGAAAGGCATCCAAAAGGGAGTGCAAAAGTGCCACAACATGGCTGCTTTCACAGCTTTTTCCTTAGGAAGAACCCTAATACCCGGCTGATTTACCTTCCTAGGGTTACTGTTAGGCTTGGGCCAAGGACTTTTAAAACCAGGAAGCCCTGTGCTCCAGGCACACTGCAGCTGTTCAAGGCATCCCAAGGGGAGCGCAAAAGTGACACAACTTGGCTGCCTCCACTGCTATTTCCATGAGACCATCCCCAACCTTAGGCTGGTTTTCCTTCCTAGCGTTGAGTTTTGAGTTAGGCCTATGGTTACTGTTCTTTTAACCTGAAAGCCCTGAGTTCCAAGAACACAGCAGCTGCGAAGGACTACCCAAGAAGAGCACAAAAGTACCACAACATGCCTGCCTCCACAGCTATTTCCTTGGGGACATCCCTAATTCCTGGCTGATTTGCCTTTCTCGTTGTCGGGTTGGGGTTAGGTAGGCCTTGTGCTAGGATTTTTAAAATCAGGAAGCCCAGACCTCCAGGCACACTGGAGCTGTGAAAGGCATCCAAAAGGGAGTGCAAAAGTGCCACAACATGGCTGCTTTCACAGCTTTTTCCTTAGGAAGAACCCTAATACCCGGCTGATTTACCTTCCTAGGGTTACTGTTAGGCTTGGGCCAAGGACTTTTAAAACCAGGAAGCCCTGTGCTCCAGGCACACTGCAGCTGTTCAAGGCATCCCAAGGGGAGTGCAAAAGTGACACAACTTGGCTGCGTCCACTGCTATTTCCATGAGACCATCCCCAACCTTAGGCTCGTTTTCCTTCCTAGCGTTGAGTTTTGAGTTAGGCCTATGGTTAGTGTTCTTTTAACCTGAAAGCCCTGAGTTCCAAGAACACAGCAGCTGCGAAGGACTACCCAAGAAGAGCACAAAAGTACCACAACATGCCTGCCTCCACAGCTATTTCCTTGGGGACATCCCTAATTCCTGGCTGATTTGCCTTTCTCGTCGTCGGGTTGGGGTTAGGTAGGCCTTGTGCTAGGACTTTTAAAATCAGAAAGCCCAGACCTCCAGGCACACTGGAGCTGTGAAAGGCATCCAAAAGGGAGTGCAAAAGTGCCACAACATGGCTGCTTTCACAGCTTTTTCCTTAGGAAGAACCCTAATACCCGGCTGATTTACCTTCCTAGGGTTACTGTTAGGCTTGGGCCAAGGACTTTTAAAACCAGGAAGCCCTGTGCTCCAGGCACACTGCAGCTGTTCAAGGCATCCCAAGGGGAGCGCAAAAGTGACACAACTTGGCTGCCTCCACTGCTATTTCCATGAGACCATCCCCAACCTTAGGCTGGTTTTCCTTCCTAGCGTTGAGTTTTGAGTTTTAGGCCTATGGTTAGTGTTCTTTTAACCTGAAAGCCCTGAGTTCCAAGAACACAGCAGCTGCGAAGGACTACCCAAGAAGAGCACAAAAGTACCACAACATGCCTGCCTCCACAGCTATTTCCTTGGGGACATCCCTAATTCCTGGCTGATTTGCCTTTCTCGTCGTCGGGTTGGGGTTAGGTAGGCCTTGTGCTAGGATTTTTAAAATCAGGAAGCCCAGACCTCCAGGCACACTGGAGCTGTGAAAGGCATCCAAAAGGGAGTGCAAAAGTGCCACAACATGGCTGCTTTCACAGCTTTTTCCTTAGGAAGAACCCTAATACCCGGCTGATTTACCTTCCTAGGGTTACTGTTAGGCTTGGGCCAAGGACTTTTAAAACCAGGAAGCCCTGTGCTCCAGGCACACTGCAGCTGTTCAAGGCATCCCAAGGGGAGCGCAAAAGTGACACAACTTGGCTGCCTCCACTGCTATTTCCATGAGACCATCCCCAACCATAGGCTGGTTTTCCTTCCTAGCGTTGAGTTTTGAGTTAGGCCTATGGTTACTGTTCTTTTAACCTGAAAGCCCTGAGTTCCAAGAACACAGCAGCTGCGAAGGACTACCCAAGAAGAGCACAAAAGTACCACCACATGCCTGCCTCCACAGCTATTTCCTTGGGGACATCCCTAATTCCTGGCTGATTTGCCTTTCTCGTCGTCGGGTTGGGGTTAGGTAGGCCTTGTGCTAGGATTTTTAAAATCAGGAAGCCCAGAGCTCCAGGCACACTGGAGCTGTGAAAGGCATCCAAAAGGGAGTGCAAAAGTGCCACAACATGGCTGCTTTCACAGCTTTTTCCTTAGGAAGAACCCTAATACCCGGCTGATTTACCTTCCTAGGGTTACTGTTAGGCTTGGGCCAAGGACTTTTAAAACCAGGAAGCCCTGTGCTCCAGGCACACTGCAGCTGTTCAAGGCATCCCAAGGGGAGCGCAAAAGTGACACAACATGGCTGCCTCCACTGCTATTTCCATGAGACCATCCCCAACCATAGGCTGGTTTTCCTTCCTAGCGTTGAGTTTTGAGTTAGGCCTATGGTTACTGTTCTTTTAACCTGAAAGCCCTGAGTTCCAAGAACACAGCAGCTGCGAAGGACTACCCAAGAAGAGCACAAAAGTACCACCACATGCCTGCCTCCACAGCTATTTCCTTGGGGACATCCCTAATTCCTGGCTGATTTGCCTTTCTCGTTGTCGGGTTGGGGTTAGGTAGGCCTTGTGCTAGGATTTTTAAAATCAGGAAGCCCAGACCTCCAGGCACACTGGAGCTGTGAAAGGCATCCAAAAGGGAGTGCAAAAGTGCCACAACATGGCTGCTTTCACAGCTTTTTCCTTAGGAAGAACCCTAATACCCGGCTGATTTACCTTCCTAGGGTTACTGTTAGGCTTGGGCCAAGGACTTTTAAAACCAGGAAGCCCTGTGCTCCAGGCACACTGCAGCTGTTCAAGGCATCCCAAGGGGAGCGCAAAAGTGACACAACTTGGCTGCCTCCACTGCTATTTCCATGAGACCATCCCCAACCATAGGCTGATTTTCCTTCCTAGCGTTGAGGTTTCAGTAAGGCCTAGGGTTAGAGTTTTTTAACCTGAAAGCCCTGAGTTCCAAGAACACAGCAGCTGCGAAGTACTACCCAAGAAGAGCACAAAAGTACCACAACATGCCTGCCTCCACAGCTATTTCCTTGGGGACATCCCTAATTCCTGGCTGATTTTCCTTTCTCGTCGTCGGGTTGGGGTTAGGTAGGCCTTGTGCTAGGATATTTAAAAGCAGGAAACCCAGACCTCCAAGCACACTGGAGCTGTGAAAGGCATCCAAAAGGGAGTGCAAAAGGGCCACAACATGGCTGCTTTCACAGCTTTTTTCTTGGCACCAACACTATACCTTCTCTGATATATCTCCCTAGGGTTAGGGTTAGGGTTCAGCCTAGGGCTAGGATTTTTTGAACCAGGAAGCCCTGTGTTCCAGGCTTACTGTAGCTGCCAAAGGCATCCCAAAGGGAGCGCAGAAGTGCCACAACATGGCTGCTTTCACAGCTTTTTCCTTAGGAAGAACCCTAATACCCGGCTGATTTACCTTCCTAGGGTTACTGTTAGGCTTGGGCCAAGGACTTTTAAAACCAGGAAGCCCTGTGCTCCAGGCACACTGCAGCTGTTCAAGGCATCCCAAGGGGAGCGCAAAAGTGACACAACTTGGCTGCCTCCACTGCTATTTCCATGAGACCATCCCCAACCATAGGCTGATTTTCCTTCCTAGCGTTGAGGTTTGAGTTAGGCCTAGGGTTAGGGTTCTTTCAACCAGAAAGCCCTGAGTTCCAAGAATACAGCAGCTGCGAAGGACTACCCAAGAAGAGCACAAAAGTACCACCACATGCCTGCCTCCACAGCTATTTCCTTGGGGACATCCCTAATTCCTGGCTGATTTGCCTTTCTCGTCGTCGGGTTGGGGTTAGGTAGGCCTTGTGCTAGGATTTTTAAAATCAAGAAGCCCAGACTTCCAGGCACACTGGAGCTGTGAAAGGCATCCAAAAGGGAGTGCAAAAGTGCCACAACATGGCTGCTTTCACAGCTTTTTCCTTAGGAAGAACCCTAATACCCGGCTGATTTACCTTCCTAGGGTTACTGTTAGGCTTGGGCCAAGGACTTTTAAAACCAGGAAGCCCTGTGCTCCAGGCACACTGCAGCTGTTCAAGGCATCCCAAGGGGAGCGCAAAAGTGACACAACTTGGCTGCCTCCACTGCTATTTCCATGAGACCATCCCCAACCTTAGGCTGGTTTTCCTTCCTAGCGTTGAGTTTTGAGTTAGGCCTATGGTTACTGTTCTTTTAACCTGAAAGCCCTGAGTTCCAAGAACACAGCAGCTGCGAAGGACTACCCAAGAAGAGCACAAAAGTACCACAACATGCCTGCCTCCACAGCTATTTCCTTGGGGACATCCCTAATTCCTGGCTGATTTGCCTTTCTCGTCGTCGGGTTGGGGTTAGGTAGGCCTTGTGCTAGGATTTTTAAAATCAGGAAGCCCAGACCTCCAGGCACACTGGAGCTGTGAAAGGCATCCAAAAGGGAGTGCAAAAGTGCCACAACATGGCTGCTTTCACAGCTTTTTCCTTAGGAAGAACCCTAATACCCGGCTGATTTACCTTCCTAGGGTTACTGTTAGGCTTGGGCCAAGGACTTTTAAAACCAGGAAGCCCTGTGCTCCAGGCACACTGCAGCTGTTCAAGGCATCCCAAGGGGAGCGCAAAAGTGACACAACTTGGCTGCCTCCACTGCTATTTCCATGAGACCATCCCCAACCTTAGGCTGGTTTTCCTTCCTAGCGTTGAGTTTTGAGTTAGGCCTATGGTTACTGTTCTTTTAACCTGAAAGCCCTGAGTTCCAAGAACACAGCAGCTGCAAAGGACTACCCAAGAAGAGCACAAAAGTACCACAACATGCCTGCCTCCACAGCTATTTCCTTGGGGACATCCCTAATTCCTGGCTGATTTGCCTTTCTCGTTGTCGGGTTGGGGTTAGGTAGGCCTTGTGCTAGGATTTTTAAAATCAGGAAGCCCAGAGCTCCAGGCACACTGGAGCTGTGAAAGGCATCCAAAAGGGAGTGCAAAAGTGCCACAACATGGCTGCTTTCACAGCTTTTTCCTTAGGAAGAACCCTAATACCCGGCTGATTTACCTTCCTAGGGTTACTGTTAGGCTTGGGCCAAGGACATTTAAAACCAGGAAGCCCTGTGCTCCAGGAACACTGTAGCTGTTCAAGACATCCCAACGGGAGCGCAAAAGTGACACAACTTGGCTGCCTCCACTGCTATTTCCATGAGACCATCCTGAAACATAGGCTGATTTTCCTTCCTAGCGTTGAGGTTTGAGTTAGGCCTAGGGTTAGAGTTTTTTAACCAGAAAGCCCTGAGTTCCAAGAACACAGCAGCTGCGAAGGACTACCCAAGAAGAGCACAAAAGTACCACAACATGCCCGCCTCCACAGCTATTTCCTTGGGGACATCCCTAATTCCTGGCTGATTTGCCTTTCTCGTTGTCGGGTTGGGGTTAGGTAGGCCTTGTGCTAGGATTTTTAAAATCAGGAAGCCCAGACCTCCAGGCACACTGGAGCTGTGAAAGGCATCCAAAAGGGAGTGCAAAAGTGCCACAACATGGCTGCTTTCACAGCTTTTTCCTTAGGAAGAACCCTAATACCCGGCTGATTTACCTTCCTAGGGTTACTGTTAGGCTTGGGCCAAGGACTTTTAAAACCAGGAAGCCCTGTGCTCCAGGCACACTGCAGCTGTTCAAGGCATCCCAAGGGGAGTGCAAAAGTGACACAACTTGGCTGCCTCCACTGCTATTTCCATGAGACCATCCCCAACCTTAGGCTGGTTTTCCTTCCTAGCGTTGAGTTTTGAGTTAGGCCTATGATTAGTGTTCTTTTAACCTGAAAGCCCTGAGTTCCAAGAACACAGCAGCTGCGAAGGACTACCCAAGAAGAGCACAAAAGTACCACAACATGCCTGCCTCCACAGCTATTTCCTTGGGGACATCCCTAATTCCTGGCTGATTTGCCTTTCTCGTCGTCGGGTTGGGGTTAGGTAGGCCTTGTGCTAGGATTTTTAAAATCAGGAAGCCCAGACCTCCAGGCACACTGGAGCTGTGAAAGGCATCCAAAAGGGAGTGCAAAAGTGCCACAACATGGCTGCTTTCACAGCTTTTTCCTTAGGAAGAACCCTAATACCCGGCTGATTTACCTTCCTAGGGTTACTGTTAGGCTTGGGCCAAGGACTTTTAAAACCAGGAAGCCCTGTGCTCCAGGCACACTGCAGCTGTTCAAGGCATCCCAAGGGGAGCGCAAAAGTGACACAACTTGGCTGCCTCCACTGCTATTTCCATGAGACCATCCCCAACCATAGGCTGATTTTCCTTCCTAGCGTTGAGGTTTCAGTAAGGCCTAGGGTTAGAGTTCTTTTAACCAGAAAGCCCTGAGTTCCAAGAACACAGCAGCTGCGAAGGACTACCCAAGAAGAGCACAAAAGTACCACAACATGCCTGCCTCCACAGCTATTTCCTTGGGGACATCCCTAATTCCTGGCTGATTTGCCTTTCTCGTCGTCGGGTGGGGGTTAGGTAGGCCTTGTGCTAGGATTTTTAAAATCAGGAAGCCCAGACCTCCAGGCACACTGGAGGTGTGAAAGGCATCCAAAAGGGAGTGCAAAAGTGCCACAACATGGCTGCTTTCACAGCTTTTTCCTTAGGAAGAACCCTAATACCCGGCTGATTTACCTTCCTAGGGTTACTGTTAGGCTTGGGCCAAGGACTTTTAAAACCAGGAAGCCCTGTGCTCCAGGCACACTGCAGCTGTTCAAGGCATCCCAAGGGGAGCGCAAAAGTGACACAACTTGGCTGCCTCCACTGCTATTTCCATGAGACCATCCCCAACCTTAGGCTGGTTTTCCTTCCTAGCGTTGAGTTTTGAGTTTTAGGCCTATGGTTAGTGTTCTTTTAACCTGAAAGCCCTGAGTTCCAAGAACACAGCAGCTGCGAAGGACTACCCAAGAAGAGCACAAAAGTACCACAACATGCCTGCCTCCACAGCTATTTCCTTGGGGACATCCCTAATTCCTGGCTGATTTGCCTTTCTCGTCGTCGGGTTGGGGTTAGGTAGGCCTTGTGCTAGGATTTTTAAAATCAGGAAGCCCAGACCTCCAGGCACACTGGAGCTGTGAAAGGCATCCTAAAGGGAGTGCAAAAGTGCCACAACATGGCTGCTTTCACAGCTTTTTCCTTAGGAAGAACCCTAATACCCGGCTGATTTACCTTCCTAGGGTTACTGTTAGGCTTGGGCCAAGGACTTTTAAAACCAGGAAGCCCTGTGCTCCAGGCACACTGCAGCTGTTCAAGGCATCCCAAGGGGAGCGCAAAAGTGACACAACTTGGCTGCCTCCACTGCTATTTCCATGAGACCATCCCCAACCATAGGCTGATTTTCCTTCCTAGCGTTGAGGTTTCAGTAAGGCCTAGGGTTAGAGTTTTTTAACCAGAAAGCCCTGAGTTCCAAGAACACAGCAGCTGCGAAGGACTACCCAAGAAGAGCACAAAAGTACCACAACATGCCTGCCTCCACAGCTATTTCCTTGGGGACATCCCTAATTCCTGGCTGATTTGCCTTTCTCGTCGTCGGGTTGGGGTTAGGTAGGCCTTGTGCTAGGATTTTGAAAATCAGGAAGCCCAGACCTCCAGGCACACTGGAGCTGTGAAAGGCATCCAAAAGGGAGTGCAAAAGTGCCACAACATGGCTGCTTTCACAGCTTTTTCCTTAGGAAGAACCCTAATACCCGGCTGATTTACCTTCCTAGGGTTACTGTTAGGCTTGGGCCAAGGACTTTTAAAACCAGGAAGCCCTGTGCTCCAGGCACACTGCAGCTGTTCAAGGCATCCCAAGGGGAGCGCAAAAGTGACACAACTTGGCTGCCTCCACTGCTATTTCCATGAGACCATCCCCAACCATAGGCTGGTTTTCCTTCCTAGCGTTGAGTTTTGAGTTAGGCCTATGGTTACTGTTCTTTTAACCTGAAAGCCCTGAGTTCCAAGAACACAGCAGCTGCGAAGTACTACCCAAGAAGAGCACAAAAGTACCACCACATGCCTGCCTCCACAGCTATTTCCTTGGGGACATCCCTAATTCCTGGCTGATTTGCCTTTCTCGTCGTCGGGTTGGGGTTTGGTAGGCCTTGTGCTAGGATTTTGAAAATCAGGAAGCCCAGACCTCCAGGCACACTGGAGCTGTGAAAGGCATCCAAAAGGGAGTGCAAAAGTGCCACAACATGGCTGCTTTCACAGCTTTTTCCTTAGGAAGAACCCTAATACCCGGCTGATTTACCTTCCTAGGGTTACTGTTAGGCTTGGGCCAAGGACTATTAAAACCAGGAAGCCCTGTGCTCCAGGCACACTGCAGCTGTTCAAGGCATCCCAAGGGGAGTGCAAAAGTGACACAACTTGGCTGCCTCCACTGCTATTTCCATGAGACCATCCCCAATCTTAGGCTGGTTTTCCTTCCTAGCGTTGAGTTTTGAGTTAGGCCTATGGTTAGTGTTCTTTTAACCTGAAAGCCCTGAGTTCCAAGAACACAGCAGCTGTGAAGGACTACCCAAGAAGAGCACAAAAGTACCACCACATGCCTGCCTCCACAGTTATTTCCTTGGGGACATCCCTAATTCCTGGCTGATTTGCCTTTCTCGTCGTCGGGTTGGGGTTAGGTAGGCCTTGTGCTAGGATTTTGAAAATCAGGAAGCCCAGACCTCCAGGCACACTGGAGCTGTGAAAGGCATCCAAAAGGGAGTGCAAAAGTGCCACAACATGGCTGCTTTCACAGCTTTTTCCTTAGGAAGAACCCTAATACCCGGCTGATTTACCTTCCTAGGGTTACTGTTAGGCTTGGGCCAAGGACTTTTAAAACCAGGAAGCCCTGTGCTCCAGGCACACTGCAGCTGTTCAAGGCATCCCAACGGAAGTGCAAAAGTGACACAACTTGGCTGCCTCCACTGCTATTTCCATGAGACCATCCCCAACCATAGGCTGATTTTCCTTCCTAGCGTTGAGGTTTGAGTTAGGCCTAGGGTTAGAGTTTTTTAACCAGAAAGCCCTGAGTTCCAAGAATACAGCAGCTGCGAAGGACTACCCAAGAAGAGCACAAAAGTACCACCACATGCCTGCCTCCACAGCTATTTCCTTGGGGACATCCCTAATTCCTGGCTGATTTGCCTTTCTCGTTGTCGGGTTGGGGTTAGGTAGGCCTTGTGCTAGGATTTTTAAAATCAGGAAGCCCAGACCTCCAGGCACACTGGAGCTGTGAAAGGCATCCTAAAGGGAGTGCAAAAGTGCCACAACATGGCTGCTTTCACAGCTTTTTCCTTAGGAAGAACCCTAATACCCGGCTGATTTACCTTCCTAGGGTTACTGTTAGGCTTGGGCCAAGGACTTTTAAAACCAGGAAGCCCTGTGCTCCAGGCACACTGCAGCTGTTCAAGGCATCCCAAGGGGAGCGCAAAAGTGACACAACTTGGCTGCCTCCACTGCTATTTCCATGAGACCATCCCCAGCCTTAGGCTGGTTTTCCTTCCTAGCGTTGAGTTTTGAGTTTTAGGCCTATGGTTAGTGTTCTTTTAACCTGAAAGCCCTGAGTTCCAAGAACACAGCAGCTGCGAAGGACTACCCAAGAAGAGCACAAAAGTACCACAACATGCCTGCCTCCACAGCTATTTCCTTGGGGACATCCCTAATTCCTGGCTGATTTGCCTTTCTCGTCGTCGGGTTGGGGTTAGGTAGGCCTTGTGCTAGGATTTTTAAAATCAGGAAGCCCAGACCTCCAGGCACACTGGAGCTGTGAAAGGCATCCTAAAGGGAGTGCAAAAGTGCCACAACATGGCTGCTTTCACAGCTTTTTCCTTAGGAAGAACCCTAATACCCGGCTGATTTACCTTCCTAGGGTTACTGTTAGGCTTGGGCCAAGGACTTTTAAAACCAGGAAGCCCTGTGCTCCAGGCACACCGCAGCTGTTCAAGGCATCCCAAGGGGAGCGCAAAAGTGACACAACTTGGCTGCCTCCACTGCTATTTCCATGAGACCATCCCCAACCATAGGCTGATTTTCCTTCCTAGCGTTGAGGTTTCAGTAAGGCCTAGGGTTAGAGTTTTTTAACCAGAAAGCCCTGAGTTCCAAGAACACAGCAGCTGCGAAGGACTACCCAAGAAGAGCACAAAAGTACCACAACATGCCTGCCTCCACAGCTATTTCCTTGGGGACATCCCTAATTCCTGGCTGATTTGCCTTTCTCGTCGTCGGGTTGGGGTTAGGTAGGCCTTGTGCTAGGTTTTTTAAAATCAGGAAGCCCAGACCTCCAGGCACACTGGAGCTGTGAAAGGCATCCAAAAGGGAGTGCAAAAGTGCCACAACATGGCTGCTTTCACAGCTTTTTCCTTAGGAAGAACCCTAATACCCGGCTGATTTACCTTCCTAGGGTTACTGTTAGGCTTGGGCCAAGGACTTTTAAAACCAGGAAGCCCTGTGCTCCAGGCACACTGCAGCTGTTCAAGGCATCCCAAGGGGAGCGCAAAAGTGACACAACTTGGCTGCCTCCACTGCTATTTCCATGAGACCATCCCCAACCATAGGCTGATTTTCCTTCCTAGCGTTGAGGTTTCAGTAAGGCCTAGGGTTAGAGTTCTTTTAACCAGAAAGCCCTGAGTTCCAAGAACACAGCAGCTGCGAAGGACTACCCAAGAAGAGCACAAAAGTACCACAACATGCCTGCCTCCACAGCTATTTCCTTGGGGACATCCCTAATTCCTGGCTGATTTGCCTTTCTCGTCGTCGGGTTGGGGTTAGGTAGGCCTTGTGCTAGGATTTTTAAAATCAGGAAGCCCAGACCTCCAGGCACACTGGAGGTGTGAAAGGCATCCAAAAGGGAGTGCAAAAGTGCCACAACATGGCTGCTTTCACAGCTTTTTCCTTAGGAAGAACCCTAATACCCGGCTGATTTACCTTCCTAGGGTTACTGTTAGGCTTGGGCCAAGGACTTTTAAAACCAGGAAGCCCTGTGCTCCAGGCACACTGCAGCTGTTCAAGGCATCCCAAGGGGAGCGCAAAAGTGACACAACTTGGCTGCCTCCACTGCTATTTCCATGAGACCATCCCCAACCTTAGGCTGGTTTTCCTTCCTAGCGTTGAGTTTTGAGTTTTAGGCCTATGGTTAGTGTTCTTTTAACCTGAAAGCCCTGAGTTCCAAGAACACAGCAGCTGCGAAGGACTACCCAAGAAGAGCACAAAAGTACCACAACATGCCTGCCTCCACAGCTATTTCCTTGGGGACATCCCTAATTCCTGGCTGATTTGCCTTTCTCGTCGTCGGGTTGGGGTTAGGTAGGCCTTGTGCTAGGATTTTTAAAATCAGGAAGCCCAGACCTCCAGGCACACTGGAGCTGTGAAAGGCATCCAAAAGGGAGTGCAAAAGTGCCACAACATGGCTGCTTTCACAGCTTTTTCCTTAGGAAGAACCCTAATACCCGGCTGATTTACCTTCCTAGGGTTACTGTTAGGCTTGGGCCAAGGACTTTTAAAACCAGGAAGCCCTGTGCTCCAGGCACACTGCAGCTGTTCAAGGCATCCCAAGGGGAGCGCAAAAGTGACACAACTTGGCTGCCTCCACTGCTATTTCCATGAGACCATCCCCAACCATAGGCTGATTTTCCTTCCTAGCGTTGAGGTTTCAGTAAGGCCTAGGGTTAGAGTTTTTTAACCAGAAAGCCCTGAGTTCCAAGAACACAGCAGCTGCGAAGGACTACCCAAGAAGAGCACAAAAGTACCACAACATGCCTGCCTCCACAGCTATTTCCTTGGGGACATCCCTAATTCCTGGCTGATTTGCCTTTCTCGTCGTCGGGTTGGGGTTAGGTAGGCCTTGTGCTAGGATTTTGAAAATCAGGAAGCCCAGACCTCCAGGCACACTGGAGCTGTGAAAGGCATCCAAAAGGGAGTGCAAAAGTGCCACAACATGGCTGCTTTCACAGCTTTTTCCTTAGGAAGAACCCTAATACCCGGCTGATTTACCTTCCTAGGGTTACTGTTAGGCTTGGGCCAAGGACTTTTAAAACCAGGAAGCCCTGTGCTCCAGGCACACTGCAGCTGTTCAAGGCATCCCAAGGGGAGCGCAAAAGTGACACAACTTGGCTGCCTCCACTGCTATTTCCATGAGACCATCCCCAACCATAGGCTGGTTTTCCTTCCTAGCGTTGAGTTTTGAGTTAGGCCTATGGTTACTGTTCTTTTAACCTGAAAGCCCTGAGTTCCAAGAACACAGCAGCTGCGAAGTACTACCCAAGAAGAGCACAAAAGTACCACCACATGCCTGCCTCCACAGCTATTTCCTTGGGGACATCCCTAATTCCTGGCTGATTTGCCTTTCTCGTCGTCGGGTTGGGGTTTGGTAGGCCTTGTGCTAGGATTTTGAAAATCAGGAAGCCCAGACCTCCAGGCACACTGGAGCTGTGAAAGGCATCCAAAAGGGAGTGCAAAAGTGCCACAACATGGCTGCTTTCACAGCTTTTTCCTTAGGAAGAACCCTAATACCCGGCTGATTTACCTTCCTAGGGTTACTGTTAGGCTTGGGCCAAGGACTATTAAAACCAGGAAGCCCTGTGCTCCAGGCACACTGCAGCTGTTCAAGGCATCCCAAGGGGAGTGCAAAAGTGACACAACTTGGCTGCCTCCACTGCTATTTCCATGAGACCATCCCCAATCTTAGGCTGGTTTTCCTTCCTAGCGTTGAGTTTTGAGTTAGGCCTATGGTTAGTGTTCTTTTAACCTGAAAGCCCTGAGTTCCAAGAACACAGCAGCTGTGAAGGACTACCCAAGAAGAGCACAAAAGTACCACCACATGCCTGCCTCCACAGTTATTTCCTTGGGGACATCCCTAATTCCTGGCTGATTTGCCTTTCTCGTCGTCGGGTTGGGGTTAGGTAGGCCTTGTGCTAGGATTTTGAAAATCAGGAAGCCCAGACCTCCAGGCACACTGGAGCTGTGAAAGGCATCCAAAAGGGAGTGCAAAAGTGCCACAACATGGCTGCTTTCACAGCTTTTTCCTTAGGAAGAACCCTAATACCCGGCTGATTTACCTTCCTAGGGTTACTGTTAGGCTTGGGCCAAGGACTTTTAAAACCAGGAAGCCCTGTGCTCCAGGCACACTGCAGCTGTTCAAGGCATCCCAACGGAAGTGCAAAAGTGACACAACTTGGCTGCCTCCACTGCTATTTCCATGAGACCATCCCCAACCATAGGCTGATTTTCCTTCCTAGCGTTGAGGTTTGAGTTAGGCCTAGGGTTAGAGTTTTTTAACCAGAAAGCCCTGAGTTCCAAGAATACAGCAGCTGCGAAGGACTACCCAAGAAGAGCACAAAAGTACCACCACATGCCTGCCTCCACAGCTATTTCCTTGGGGACATCCCTAATTCCTGGCTGATTTGCCTTTCTCATCGTCGGGTTGGGGTTAGGTAGGCCTTGTGCTAGGATTTTTAAAATCAGGAAGCCCAGACCTCCAGGCACACTGGAGCTGTGAAAGGCATCCTAAAGGGAGTGCAAAAGTGCCACAACATGGCTGCTTTCACAGCTTTTTCCTTAGGAAGAACCCTAATACCCGGCTGATTTACCTTCCTAGGGTTACTGTTAGGCTTGGGCCAAGGACTTTTAAAACCAGGAAGCCCTGTGCTCCAGGCACACTGCAGCTGTTCAAGGCATCCCAAGGGGAGCGCAAAAGTGACACAACTTGGCTGCCTCCACTGCTATTTCCATGAGACCATCCCCAGCCTTAGGCTGGTTTTCCTTCCTAGCGTTGAGTTTTGAGTTTTAGGCCTATGGTTAGTGTTCTTTTAACCTGAAAGCCCTGAGTTCCAAGAACACAGCAGCTGCGAAGGACTACCCAAGAAGAGCACAAAAGTACCACAACATGCCTGCCTCCACAGCTATTTCCTTGGGGACATCCCTAATTCCTGGCTGATTTGCCTTTCTCGTCGTCGGGTTGGGGTTAGGTAGGCCTTGTGCTAGGATTTTTAAAATCAGGAAGCCCAGACCTCCAGGCACACTGGAGCTGTGAAAGGCATCCTAAAGGGAGTGCAAAAGTGCCACAACATGGCTGCTTTCACAGCTTTTTCCTTAGGAAGAACCCTAATACCCGGCTGATTTACCTTCCTAGGGTTACTGTTAGGCTTGGGCCAAGGACTTTTAAAACCAGGAAGCCCTGTGCTCCAGGCACACCGCAGCTGTTCAAGGCATCCCAAGGGGAGCGCAAAAGTGACACAACTTGGCTGCCTCCACTGCTATTTCCATGAGACCATCCCCAACCATAGGCTGATTTTCCTTCCTAGCGTTGAGGTTTCAGTAAGGCCTAGGGTTAGAGTTTTTTAACCAGAAAGCCCTGAGTTCCAAGAACACAGCAGCTGCGAAGGACTACCCAAGAAGAGCACAAAAGTACCACAACATGCCTGCCTCCACAGCTATTTCCTTGGGGACATCCCTAATTCCTGGCTGATTTGCCTTTCTCGTCGTCGGGTTGGGGTTAGGTAGGCCTTGTGCTAGGATTTTTAAAATCAGGAAGCCCAGACCTCCAGGCACACTGGAGCTGTGAAAGGCATCCAAAAGGGAGTGCAAAAGTGCCACAACATGGCTGCTTTCACAGCTTTTTCCTTAGGAAGAACCCTAATACCCGGCTGATTTACCTTCCTAGGGTTACTGTTAGGCTTGGGCCAAGGACTTTTAAAACCAGGAAGCCCTGTGCTCCAGGCACACTGCAGCTGTTCAAGGCATCCCAAGGGGAGCGCAAAAGTGACACAACTTGGCTGCCTCCACTGCTATTTCCATGAGACCATCCCCAACCATAGGCTGGTTTTCCTTCCTAGCGTTGAGGTTTCAGTAAAACCTAGGGTTAGAGTTTTTTAACCAGAAAGCCCTGAGTTCCAAGAACACAGCAGCTGCGAAGGACTACCCAAGAAGAGCACAAAAGTACCACAACATGCCTGCCTCCACAGCTATTTCCTTGGGGACATCCCTAATTCCTGGCTGATTTGCCTTTCTCGTTGTCGGGTTGGGGTTAGGTAGGCCTTGTGCTTGGATTTTTAAAATCAGGAAGCCCAGAGCTCCAGGCACACTGGAGCTGTGAAAGGCATCCAAAAGGGAGTGCAAAAGTGCCACAACATGGCTGCTTTCACAGCTTTTTCCTTAGGAAGAACCCTAATACCCGGCTGATTTACCTTCCTAGGGTTACTGTTAGGCTTGGGCCAAGGACTTTTAAAACCAGGAAGCCCTGTGCTCCAGGCACACTGCAGCTGTTCAAGGCATCCCAAGGGGAGCGCAAAAGTGACACAACTTGGCTGCCTCCACTGCTATTTCCATGAGACCATCCCCAACCATAGGCTGGTTTTCCTTCCTAGCGTTGAGTTTTGAGTTAGGCCTATGGTTACTGTTCTTTTAACCTGAAAGCCCTGAGTTCCAAGAACACAGCAGCTGCGAAGGACTACCCAAGAAGAGCACAAAAGTACCACCACATGCCTGCCTCCACAGCTATTTCCTTGGGGACATCCCTAATTCCTGGCTGATTTGCCTTTCTCGTCGTCGGGTTGGGGTTAGGTAGGCCTTGTGCTAGGATTTTTAAAATCAGGAAGCCCAGACCTCCAGGCACACTGGAGCTGTGAAAGGCATCCAAAAGGGAGTGCAAAAGTGCCACAACATGGCTGCTTTCACAGCTTTTTCCTTAGGAAGAACCCTAATACCCGGCTGATTTACCTTCCTAGGGTTACTGTTAGGCTTGGACCAAGGACTATTAAAACCAGGAAGCCCTGTGCTCCAGGCACACTGCAGCTGTTCAAGGCATCCTAACGGGAGTGCAAAAGTGACACAACTTGGCTGCCTCCACTGCTATTTCCATGAGACCATCCCCAATCTTAGGCTGGTTTTCCTTCCTAGCGTTGAGTTTTGAGTTAGGCCTATGGTTAGTGTTCTTTTAACCTGAAAGCCCTGAGTTCCAAGAATACAGCAGCTGCGAAGGACTACCCAAGAAGAGCACAAAAGTACCACCACATGCCTGCCTCCACAGCTATTTCCTTGGGGACATCCCTAATTCCTGGCTGATTTGCCTTTCTCGTCGTCGGGTTGGGGTTAGGTAGGCCTTGTGCTAGGATTTTGAAAATCAGGAAGCCCAGACCTCCAGGCACACTGGAGCTGTGAAAGGCATCCAAAAGGGAGTGCAAAAGTGCCACAACATGGCTGCTTTCACAGCTTTTTCCTTAGGAAGAACCCTAATACCCGGCTGATTTACCTTCCTAGGGTTACTGTTAGGCTTGGGCCAAGGACATTTAAAACCAGGAAGCCCTGTGCTCCAGGAACACTGTAGCTGTTCAAGGCATCCCAACGGGAGCGCAAAAGTGACACAACTTGGCTGCCTCCACTGCTATTTCCATGAGACCATCCTGAAACATAGGCTGATTTTCCTTCCTAGCGTTGAGGTTTGAGTTAGGCCTAGGGTTAGAGTTTTTTAACCAGAAAGCCCTGAGTTCCAAGAACACAGCAGCTGCGAAGGACTACCCAAGAAGAGCACAAAAGTACCACAACATGCCCGCCTCCACAGCTATTTCCTTGGGGACATCCCTAATTCCTGGCTGATTTGCCTTTCTCGTTGTCGGGTTGGGGTTAGGTAGGCCTTGTGCTAGGATTTTTAAAATCAGGAAGCCCAGACCTCCAGGCACACTGGAGCTGTGAAAGGCATCCAAAAGGGAGTGCAAAAGTGCCACAACATGGCTGCTTTCACAGCTTTTTCCTTAGGAAGAACCCTAATACCCGGCTGATTTACCTTCCTAGGGTTACTGTTAGGCTTGGGCCAAGGACTTTTAAAACCAGGAAGCCCTGTGCTCCAGGCACACTGCAGCTGTTCAAGGCATCCCAAGGGGAGTGCAAAAGTGACACAACTTGGCTGCCTCCACTGCTATTTCCATGAGACCATCCCCAACCTTAGGCTGGTTTTCCTTCCTAGCGTTGAGTTTTGAGTTAGGCCTATGATTAGTGTTCTTTTAACCTGAAAGCCCTGAGTTCCAAGAACACAGCAGCTGCGAAGGACTACCCAAGAAGAGCACAAAAGTACCACAACATGCCTGCCTCCACAGCTATTTCCTTGGGGACATCCCTAATTCCTGGCTGATTTTCCTTTCTCGTCGTCGGGTTGGGGTTAGGTAGGCCTTGTGCTAGGTTTTTTAAAATCAGGAAGCCCAGACCTCCAGGCACACTGGAGCTGTGAAAGGCATCCAAAAGGGAGTGCAAAAGTGCCACAACATGGCTGCTTTCACAGCTTTTTCCTTAGGAAGAACCCTAATACCCGGCTGATTTACCTTCCTAGGGTTACTGTTAGGCTTGGGCCAAGGACTTTTAAAACCAGGAAGCCCTGTGCTCCAGGCACACTGCAGCTGTTCAAGGCATCCCAAGGGGAGCGCAAAAGTGACACAACTTGGCTGCCTCCACTGCTATTTCCATGAGACCATCCCCAACCTTAGGCTGGTTTTCCTTCCTAGCGTTGAGTTTTGAGTTTTAGGCCTATGGTTAGTGTTCTTTTAACCTGAAAGCCCTGAGTTCCAAGAACACAGCAGCTGCGAAGGACTACCCAAGAAGAGCACAAAAGTACCACAACATGCCTGCCTCCACAGCTATTTCCTTGGGGACATCCCTAATTCCTGGCTGATTTGCCTTTCTCGTCGTCGGGTTGGGGTTAGGTAGGCCTTGTGCTAGGATTTTTAAAATCAGGAAGCCCAGACCTCCAGGCACACTGGAGCTGTGAAAGGCAGACAAAAGGGAGTGCAAAAGTGCCACAACATGGCTGCTTTCACAGCTTTTTCCTTAGGAAGAACCCTAATACCCGGCTGATTTACCTTCCTAGGGTTACTGTTAGGCTTGGGCCAAGGACTTTTAAAACCAGGAAGCCCTGTGCTCCAGGCACACTGCAGCTGTTCAAGGCATCCCAAGGGGAGCGCAAAAGTGACACAACTTGGCTGCCTCCACTGCTATTTCCATGAGACCATCCCCAACCTTAGGCTGGTTTTCCTTCCTAGCGTTGAGTTTTGAGTTTTAGGCCTATAGTTAGTGTTCTTTTAACCTGAAAGCCCTGAGTTCCAAGAACACAGCAGCTGCGAAGGACTACCCAAGAAGAGCACAAAAGTACCACAACATGCCTGCCTCCACAGCTATTTCCTTGGGGACATCCCTAATTCCTGGCTGATTTGCCTTTCTCGTCGTCGGGTTGGGGTTAGGTAGGCGTTGTGCTTGGATTTTTAAAATCAGGAAGCCCAGACCTCCAGGCACACTGGAGCTGTGAAAGGCATCCTAAAGGGAGTGCAAAAGTGCCACAACATGGCTGCTTTCACAGCTTTTTCCTTAGGAAGAACCCTAATACCCGGCTGATTTACCTTCCTAGGGTTACTGTTAGGCTTGGGCCAAGGACTTTTAAAACCAGGAAGCCCTGTGCTCCAGGCACACTGCAGCTGTTCAAGGCATCCCAAGGGGAGCGCAAAAGTGACACAACTTGGCTGCCTCCACTGCTATTTCCATGAGACCATCCCCAACCTTAGGCTGGTTTTCCTTCCTAGCGTTGAGTTTTGAGTTAGGCCTATGGTTACTGTTCTTTTAACCTGAAAGCCCTGAGTTCCAAGAACACAGCAGCTGCGAAGGACTACCCAAGAAGAGCACAAAAGTACCACCACATGCCTGCCTCCACAGCTATTTCCTTGGGGACATCCCTAATTCCTGGCTGATTTGCCTTTCTCGTCGTCGGGTTGGGGTTAGGTAGGCCTTGTGCTAGGATTTTGAAAATCAGGAAGCCCAGACCTCCAGGCACACTGGAGCTGTGAAAGGCATCCAAAAGGGAGTGCAAAAGTGCCACAACATGGCTGCTTTCACAGCTTTTTCCTTAGGAAGAACCCTAATACCCGGCTGATTTACCTTCCTAGGGTTACTGTTAGGCTTGGGCCAAGGACTTTTAAAACCAGGAAGCCCTGTGCTCCAGGCACACTGCAGCTGTTCAAGGCATCCCAAGGGGAGCGCAAAAGTGACACAACTTGGCTGCCTCCACTGCTATTTCCACGAGACCATCCCCAACCATAGGCTGGTTTTCCTTCCTAGCGTTGAGTTTTGAGTTAGGCCTATGGTTACTGTTCTTTTAACCTGAAAGCCCTGAGTTCCAAGAACACAGCAGCTGCGAAGTACTACCCAAGAAGAGCACAAAAGTACCACCACATGCCTGCCTCCACAGCTATTTCCTTGGGGACATCCCTAATTCCTGGCTGATTTGCCTTTCTCGTCGTCGGGTTGGGGTTTGGTAGGCCTTGTGCTAGGATTTTGAAAATCAGGAAGCCCAGACCTCCAGGCACACTGGAGCTGTGAAAGGCATCCAAAAGGGAGTGCAAAAGTGCCACAACATGGCTGCTTTCACAGCTTTTTCCTTAGGAAGAACCCTAATACCCGGCTGATTTACCTTCCTAGGGTTACTGTTAGGCTTGGGCCAAGGACTATTAAAACCAGGAAGCCCTGTGCTCCAGGCACACTGCAGCTGTTCAAGGCATCCCAAGGGGAGTGCAAAAGTGACACAACTTGGCTGCCTCCACTGCTATTTCCATGAGACCATCCCCAATCTTAGGCTGGTTTTCCTTCCTAGCGTTGAGTTTTGAGTTAGGCCTATGGTTAGTGTTCTTTTAACCTGAAAGCCCTGAGTTCCAAGAACACAGCAGCTGTGAAGGACTACCCAAGAAGAGCACAAAAGTACCACCACATGCCTGCCTCCACAGTTATTTCCTTGGGGACATCCCTAATTCCTGGCTGATTTGCCTTTCTCGTCGTCGGGTTGGGGTTAGGTAGGCCTTGTGCTAGGATTTTGAAAATCAGGAAGCCCAGACCTCCAGGCACACTGGAGCTGTGAAAGGCATCCAAAAGGGAGTGCAAAAGTGCCACAACATGGCTGCTTTCACAGCTTTTTCCTTAGGAAGAACCCTAATACCCGGCTGATTTACCTTCCTAGGGTTACTGTTAGGCTTGGGCCAAGGACTTTTAAAACCAGGAAGCCCTGTGCTCCAGGCACACTGCAGCTGTTCAAGGCATCCCAACGGAAGTGCAAAAGTGACACAACTTGGCTGCCTCCACTGCTATTTCCATGAGACCATCCCCAACCATAGGCTGATTTTCCTTCCTAGCGTTGAGGTTTGAGTTAGGCCTAGGGTTAGAGTTTTTTAACCAGAAAGCCCTGAGTTCCAAGAATACAGCAGCTGCGAAGGACTACCCAAGAAGAGCACAAAAGTACCACCACATGCCTGCCTCCACAGCTATTTCCTTGGGGACATCCCTAATTCCTGGCTGATTTGCCTTTCTCATCGTCGGGTTGGGGTTAGGTAGGCCTTGTGCTAGGATTTTTAAAATCAGGAAGCCCAGACCTCCAGGCACACTGGAGCTGTGAAAGGCATCCTAAAGGGAGTGCAAAAGTGCCACAACATGGCTGCTTTCACAGCTTTTTCCTTAGGAAGAACCCTAATACCCGGCTGATTTACCTTCCTAGGGTTACTGTTAGGCTTGGGCCAAGGACTTTTAAAACCAGGAAGCCCTGTGCTCCAGGCACACTGCAGCTGTTCAAGGCATCCCAAGGGGAGCGCAAAAGTGACACAACTTGGCTGCCTCCACTGCTATTTCCATGAGACCATCCCCAACCTTAGGCTGGTTTTCCTTCCTAGCGTTGAGTTTTGAGTTTTAGGCCTATGGTTAGTGTTCTTTTAACCTGAAAGCCCTGAGTTCCAAGAACACAGCAGCTGCGAAGGACTACCCAAGAAGAGCACAAAAGTACCACAACATGCCTGCCTCCACAGCTATTTCCTTGGGGACATCCCTAATTCCTGGCTGATTTGCCTTTCTCGTCGTCGGGTTGGGGTTAGGTAGGCCTTGTGCTAGGATTTTTAAAATCAGAAGCCCAGACCTCCAGGCACACTGGAGCTGTGAAAGGCATCAAAAGGGAGTGCAAAAGTGCCACAACATGGCTGCTTTCACAGCTTTTCCTTAGGAAGAACCCTAATACCCGGCTGATTTACCTTCCTAGGGTTACTGTTAGGCTTGGCCAAGGACTTTTAAAACCAGGAAGCCCTGTGCTCCAGGCACACTGCAGCTGTTCAAGGCATCCCAAGGGGAGCGCAAAAGTGACACAACTTGGCTGCCTCCACTGCTATTTCCATGAGACCATCCCCAACCATAGGCTGATTTTCCTTCCTAGCGTTGAGGTTTCAGTAAGGCCTAGGGTTAGAGTTTTTTAACCAGAAAGCCCTGAGTTCCAAGAACACAGCAGCTGCGAAGGACTACCCAAGAAGAGCACAAAAGTACCACAACATGCCTGCCTCCACAGCTATTTCCTTGGGGACATCCCTAATTCCTGGCTGATTTGCCTTTCTCGTCGTCGGGTTGGGGTTAGGTAGGCCTTGTGCTAGGATTTTGAAAATCAGGAAGCCCAGACCTCCAGGCACACTGGAGCTGTGAAAGGCATCCAAAAGGGAGTGCAAAAGTGCCACAACATGGCTGCTTTCACAGCTTTTTCCTTAGGAAGAACCCTAATACCCGGCTGATTTACCTTCCTAGGGTTACTGTTAGGCTTGGGCCAAGGACTTTTAAAACCAGGAAGCCCTGTGCTCCAGGCACACTGCAGCTGTTCAAGGCATCCCAAGGGGAGCGCAAAAGTGACACAACTTGGCTGCCTCCACTGCTATTTCCATGAGACCATCCCCAACCATAGGCTGGTTTTCCTTCCTAGCGTTGAGGTTTCAGTAAAACCTAGGGTTAGAGTTTTTTAACCAGAAAGCCCTGAGTTCCAAGAACACAGCAGCTGCGAAGGACTACCCAAGAAGAGCACAAAAGTACCACAACATGCCTGCCTCCACAGCTATTTCCTTGGGGACATCCCTAATTACTGGCTGATTTGCCTTTCTCGTTGTCGGGTTGGGGTTAGGTAGGCCTTGTGCTTGGATTTTTAAAATCAGGAAGCCCAGACCTCCAGGCACACTGGAGCTGTGAAAGGCATCCAAAAGGAGTGCAAAAGTGCCACAACATGGCTGCTTTCACAGCTTTTTCCTTAGAAGAACCTAATACCCGGCTGATTTACCTTCCTAGGGTTACTGTTAGGCTTGGGCCAAGGACTTTTAAAACCAGGAAGCCCTGTGCTCCAGGCACACTGCAGCTGTTCAAGGCATCCCAAGGGGAGCGCAAAAGTGACACAACTTGCTGCCTCCACTGCTATTTCCATGAGACCATCCCCAACCATAGGCTGGTTTTCCTTCCTAGCGTTGAGTTTTGAGTTAGGCCTATGGTTAGTGTTCTTTTAACCTGAAAGCCCTGAGTTCCAAGAACACAGCAGCTGCGAAGGACTACCCAAGAAGAGCACAAAAGTACCACCACATGCCTGCCTCCACAGCTATTTCCTTGGGGACATCCCTAATTCCTGGCTGATTTGCCTTTCTCGTCGTCGGGTTGGGGTTAGGTAGGCCTTGTGCTAGGATTTTTCAAATCAGGAAGCCCAGACCTCCAGGCACACTGGAGCTGTGAAAGGCATCCAAAAGGGAGTGCAAAAGTGCCACAACATGGCTGCTTTCACAGCTTTTTCCTTAGGAAGAACCCTAATACCCGGCTGATTTACCTTCCTAGGGTTACTGTTAGGCTTGGACCAAGGACTATTAAAACCAGGAAGCCCTGTGCTCCAGGCACACTGCAGCTGTTCAAGGCATCCCAACGGGAGTGCAAAAGTGACACAACTTGGCTGCCTCCACTGCTATTTCCATGAGACCATCCCCAATCTTAGGCTGGTTTCCTTCTAGCGTTGAGTTTTGAGTTAGGCCTATGGTTAGTGTTCTTTTAACCTGAAAGCCCTGAGTTCCAAGAATACAGCAGCTGCGAAGGACTACCCAAGAAGAGCACAAAAGTACCACCACATGCCAGCCTCCACAGTTATTTCCTTGGGGACATCCCTAATTCCTGGCTGATTTGCCTTTCTCGTCGTCGGGTTGGGGTCAGGTAGGCCTTGTGCTAGATTTTGAAAATCAGGAAGCCCAGACCTCCAGGCACACTGGAGCTGTGAAAGGCATCCAAAAGGGAGTGCAAAAGTGCCACAACATGGCTGCTTTCACAGCTTTTTCCTTAGGAAGAACCCTAATACCCGGCTGATTTACCTTCCTAGGGTTACTGTTAGGCTTGGGCCAAGGACTTTTAAAACCAGGAAGCCCTGTGCTCCAGGCACACTGCAGCTGTTCAAGGCATCCCAACGGAAGTGCAAAAGTGACACAACTTGGCTGCCTCCACTGCTATTTCCATGAGACCATCCTGAACCATAGGCTGATTTTCCTTCCTAGCGTTGAGGTTTGAGTTAGGCCTAGGGTTAGAGTTTTTTAACCAGAAAGCCCTGAGTTCCAAGAATACAGCAGCTGCGAAGGACTACCCAAGAAGAGCACAAAAGTACCACCACATGCCTGCCTCCACAGCTATTTCCTTGGGGACATCCCTAATTCCTGGCTGATTTGCCTTTCTCATCGTCGGGTTGGGGTTAGGTAGGCCTTGTGCTAGGATTTTTAAAATCAGGAAGCCCAGACCTCCAGGCACACTGGAGCTGTGAAAGGCATCCAAAAGGGAGTGCAAAAGTGCCACAACATGGCTGCTTTCACAGCTTTTTCCTTAGGAAGAACCCTAATACCCGGCTGATTTACCTTCCTAGGGTTACTGTTAGGCTTGGGCCAAGGACTTTTAAAACCAGGAAGCCCTGTGCTCCAGGCACACTGCAGCTGTTCAAGGCAACCCAACGGGAGTGCAAAAGTGACACAACTTGGCTGCCTCCACTGCTATTTCCATGAGAGCATCCCCAACCTTAGGCTGGTTTTCCTTCCTAGCGTTGAGTTTTGAGTTAGGCCTATGGTTACTGTTCTTTTAACCTGAAAGCCCTGAGTTCCAAGAACACAGCAGCTGCGAAGGACTACCCAAGAAGAGCACAAAAGTACCACCACATGCCTGCCTCCCCAGCTATTTCCTTGGGGACATCCATAATTCCTGGCTGATTTGCCTTTCTCGTCGTCGGGTTGGGGTTAGGTAGGCCTTGTGCTAGGATTTTTAAAATCAGGAAGCCCAGACCTCCAGGCACACTGGAGCTGTGAAAGGCATCCAAAAGGGAGTGCAAAAGTGCCACAACATGGCTGCTTTCACAGCTTTTTCCTTAGGAAGAACCCTAATACCCGGCTGATTTACCTTCCTAGGGTTACTGTTAGGCTTGGGCCAAGGACTTTTAAAACCAGGAAGCCCTGTGCTCCAGGCACACTGCAGCTGTTCAAGGCATCCCAAGGGGAGCGCAAAAGTGACACAACTTGGCTGCCTCCACTGCTATTTCCATGAGACCATCCCCAACCTTAGGCTGGTTTTCCTTCCTAGCGTTGAGTTTTGAGTTAGGCCTATGGTTAGTGTTCTTTTAACCTGAAAGCCCTGACTTCCAAGAACACAGCAGCTGCGAAGGACTACCCAAGAAGAGCACAAAAGTACCACCACATGCCTGCCTCCACAGCTATTTCCTTGGGGACATCCCTAATTCCTGGCTGATTTGCCTTTCTCGTCGTCGGGTTGGGGTTAGGTAGGCCTTGTGCTAGGATTTTTAAAATCAGGAAGCCCAGACCTCCAGGCACACTGGAGGTGTGAAAGGCATCCAAAAGGGAGTGCAAAAGTGCCACAACATGGCTGCTTTCACAGCTTTTTCCTTAGGAAGAACCCTAATACCCGGCTGATTTACCTTCCTAGGGTTACTGTTAGGCTTGGGCCAAGGACTTTTAAAACCAGGAAGCCCTGTGCTCCAGGCACACTGCAGCTGTTCAAGGCATCCCAAGGGGAGCGCAAAAGTGACACAACTTGGCTGCCTCCACTGCTATTTCATGAGACCATCCTGAACCATAGGCTGGTTTTCCTTCCTAGCGTTGAGTTTTGAGTTAGGCCTATGGTTACTGTTCTTTTAACCTGAAAGCCCTGAGTTCCAAGAACACAGCAGCTGCGAAGGACTACCCAAGAAGAGCACAAAAGTACCACCACATGCCTGCCTCCACAGTTATTTCCTTGGGGACATCCCTAATTCCTGGCTGATTTGCCTTTCTCGTCGTCGGGTTGGGGTTTGGTAGGCCTTGTGCTAGGATTTTGAAAATCAGGAAGCCCAGACCTCCAGGCACACTGGAGCTGTGAAAGGCATCCAAAAGGGAGTGCAAAAGTGCCACAACATGGCTGCTTTCACAGCTTTTTCCTTAGGAAGAACCCTAATACCGCTGATTTACCTTCTAGGGTTACTGTTAGGCTTGGGCCAAGGACTTTTAAAACCAGGAAGCCCTGTGCTCCAGGCACACTGCAGCTGTTCAAGGCATCCCAACGGAGTGCAAAAGTGACACAACTTGGCTGCCTCCACTGCTATTTCCATGAGACCATCCCCAACCTTAGGCTGGTTTTCCTTCCTAGCGTTGAGTTTTGAGTTAGGCCTATGGTTACTGTTCTTTTAACCTGAAAGCCCTGAGTTCCAAGAACACAGCAGCTGCGAAGGACTACCCAAGAAGAGCACAAAGTAGCACCACATGCCTGCCTCCCCAGCTATTTCCTTGGGGACATCCATAATTCCTGGCTGATTTGCCTTTCTCGTTGTCGGGTTGGGGTTAGGTAGGCCTTGTGCTAGGATTTTAAAATCAGGAAGTCCAGACCTCCAGGCACACTGGAGCTGTGAAAGGCATCCAAAAGGGAGTGCAAAAGTGCCACAACATGGCTGCTTTCACAGCTTTTTCCTTAGGAAGAACCCTAATACCGCTGATTTACCTTCCTAGGGTTACTGTTAGGCTTGGGCCAAGGACTTTTAAAACCAGGAAGCCCTGTGCTCCAGGCACACTGCAGCTGTTCAAGGCATCCCAAGGGGAGCGCAAAAGTGACACAACTTGGCTGCCTCCACTGCTATTTCCATGACAGCATCCCCAACCTTAGGCTGGTTTTCCTTCCTAGCGTTGAGTTTTGAGTTAGGCCTATGGTTAGTGTACTTTTAACCTGAAAGCCCTGAGTTCCAAGAACACAGCAGCTGCGAAGGACTACCCAAGAAGAGCACAAAAGTACCACAACATGCCTGCCTCCACAGCTATTTCCTTGGGGACATCCCTAATTCCTGGCTGATTTGCCTTTCTCGTCGTCGGGTTGGGGTTAGGTAGGCCTTGTGCTAGGATTTTTAAAATCAGGAAGCCCAGACCTCCAGGCACACTGGAGCTGTGAAAGGCATCCTAAAGGGAGTGCAAAAGTGCCACAACATGGCTGCTTTCACAGCTTTTTCCTTAGGAAGAACCCTAATACCCGGCTGATTTACCTTCCTAGGGTTACTGTTAGGCTTGGGCCAAGGACTTTTAAAACCAGGAAGCCCTGTGCTCCAGGCACACTGCAGCTGTTCAAGGCATCCCAAGGGGAGCGCAAAAGTGACACAACTTGGCTGCCTCCACTGTATTTCCATGAGACCATCCTGAATCATAGGCTGGTTTTCCTTCCTAGCGTTGAGTTTTGAGTTAGGCCTATGGTTAGTGTTCTTTTAACCTGAAAGCCCTGAGTTCCAAGAAC
Organism: Melospiza melodia melodia; assembly: GCF_035770615.1. Lineage (NCBI taxonomy): Eukaryota > Metazoa > Chordata > Aves > Passeriformes > Passerellidae > Melospiza > Melospiza melodia. Next base: position 1,150,319 of record NC_086215.1, read on the forward strand.
ACAGCAGCTGCGAAGGACTACCCAAGAAGAGCACAAAAGTACCACAACATGCCTGCCTCCACAGCTATTTCCTTGGGGACATCCCTAATTCCTGGCTGATTTGCCTTTCTCGTCGTCGGGTTGGGGTTAGGTAGGCCTTGTGCTAGGATTTTTAAAATCAGGAAGCCCAGACCTCCAGGCACACTGGAGCTGTGAAAGGCATCCAAAAGGGAGTGCAAAAGTGCCACAACATGGCTGCTTTCACAGCTTTTTCCTTAGGAAGAACCCTAATACCCGGCTGATTTACCTTCCTAGGGTTACTGTTAGGCTTGGGCCAAGGACTTTTAAAACCAGGAAGCCCAGTGCTCCAGGCACACTGCAGCTGTTCAAGGCATCCCAAGGGGAGTGCAAAAGTGACACAACTTGGCTGCCTCCACTGCTATTTCCATGAGACCATCCTGAACCATAGGCTGATTTTCCTTCCTAGCGTTGAGGTTTGAGTTAGGCCTAGGGTTAGAGTTTTTTAACCAGAAAGCCCTGAGTTCCAAGAATACAGCAGCTGCGAAGGACTACCCAAGAAGAGCACAAAAGCACCACAACATGCCTGTCTCCACAGCTATTTCCTTGGGGACATCCCTAATTCCTGGCTGATTTGCCTTTCTCGTCGTCGGGTTGGGGTTAGGTAGGCCTTGTGCTTGGATTTTTAAAATCAGGAAGCCCAGACCTCCAGGCACACTGGAGCTGTGAAAGGCATCCAAAAGGGAGTGCAAAAGTGCCACAACATGGCTGCTTTCACAGCTTTTTCCTTAGGAAGAACCCTAATACCCGGCTGATTTACCTTCCTAGGGTTACTGTTAGGCTTGGGCCTAGGAATTTTAAAACCAGGAAGCCCTGTGCTCCAGGCACACTGCAGCTGTTCAAGGCATCCCAACGGGAGTGCAAAAGTGACACAACTTGGCTGCCTCCACTGCTATTTCCATGAGACCATCCCCAACCTTAGGCTGGTTTTCCTTCCTAGCGTTGAGTTTTGAGTTAGGCCTATGGTTAGTGTTCTTTCAACCTGAAAGCCCTGAGTTCCAAGAACACAGCAGCTGCGAAGGACTACCCAAGAAGAGCACAAAAGTACCAGCACATGCCTGCCTCCACAGCTATTTCCTTGGGGACATCCCTAATTCCTGGCTGATTTGCCTTTCTCGTCGTCGGGTTGGGGTTAGGTAGGCCTTGTGCTAGGATTTTGAAAATCAGGAAGCCCAGAGCTCCAGGCACACTGGAGCTGTGAAAGGCATCCAAAAGGGAGTGCAAAAGTGCCACAACATGGCTGCTTTCACAGCTTTTTCCTTAGGAAGAACCCTAATACCCGGCTGATTTACCTTCCTAGGGTTACTGTTAGGCTTGGGCCTAGGACTTTTAAAACCAGGAAGCCCTGTGCTCCAGGAACACTGCAAATGTTCAAGGCATCCCAAGGGGAGCGCAAAAGTGACACAACTTGGCTGCCTCCACTGCTATTTCAATGAGACCATCCCCAAACTTAGGCTGATGTTCCTTCCTAGCCTTGAGGTTTGAGTTAGGCCTAGGGTTAGTGTTCTTTCAACCTGAAAGCCCTGAGTTCCAAGAACACAGCAGCTGCGAAGGACTACCCAAGAAGAGCACAAAAGTACCACAACATGCCTGCCTCCACAGCTATTTCCTTGGGGACATCCCTAATTCCTGGCTGATTTGCCTTTCTCGTCGTCGGGTTGGGGTTAGGTAGGCCTTGTGCTAGGATTTTTAAAATCAGGAAGCCCAGACCTCCAGGCACACTGGAGCTGTGAAAGGCATCCAAAAGGGAGTGCAAAAGTGCCACAACATGGCTGCTTTCACAGCTTTTTCCTTAGGAAGAACCCTAATACCCGGCTGATTTACCTTCCTAGGGTTACTGTTAGGCTTGGGCCAAGGACTTTTAAAACCAGGAAGCCCTGTGCTCCAGGCACACTGCAGCTGTTCAAGGCATCCCAAGGGGAGCGCAAAAGTGACACAACTTGGCTGCCTCCACTGCTATTTCCATGAGACCATCCTGAACCATTGGCTGATTTTCCTTCCTAGCGTTGAGGTTTGAGTTAGGCCTAGGGTTAGAGTTTTTTAACCAGAAAGCCCTGAGTTCCAAGAACACAGCAGCTGCGAAGGACTACCCAAGAAGAGCACAAAAGTACCACAACATACCTGTCTCCACAGCTATTTCCTTGGGGACATCCCTAATTCCTGGCTGATTTGCCTTTCTCGTCGTCGGGTTGGGGTTAGGTAGGCCTTGTGCTAGGATTTTTAAAATCAGGAAGCCCAGAGCTCCAGGCACACTGGAGCTGTGAAAGGCATCCAAAAGGGAGTGCAAAAGTGCCACAACATGGCTGCTTTCACAGCTTTTTCCTTAGGAAGAACCCTAATACCCGGCTGATTTACCTTCCTAGGGTTACTGTTAGGCTTGGGCCAAGGACTTTTAAAACCAGGAAGCCCTGTGCTCCAGGAACACTGCAGCTGTTCAAGGCATCCCAAGGGGAGCGCAAAAGTGACACAACTTGGCTGCCTCCACTGCTATTTCAATGAGACCATCCCCAAACTTAGGCTGATTTTCCTTCCTAGCGTTGAGGTTTGAGTTAGGCCTAGGGTTAGTGTTCTTTTAACCTGAAAGCCCTGAGTTCCAAGAACACAGCAGCTGCGAAGGACTACCCAAGAAGAGCACAAAAGTACCACAACATGCCTGCCTCCACAGCTATTTCCTTGGGGACATCCCTAATTCCTGGCTGATTTGCCTTTCTCATTGTCGGGTTGGGGTTAGGTAGGCCTTGTGCTAGGATTTTTAAAATCAGGAAGCCCAGACCTCCAGGCACACTGGAGCTGTGAAAGGCATCCAAAAGGGAGTGCACAAGTGCCACAACATGGCTGCTTTCACAGCTTTTTCCTTAGGAAGAACCCTAACACCCGGCTGATTTACCTTCCTAGGGTTACTGTTAGGCTTGGGCCAAGGACTTCTAAAACCAGGAAGCCCTCTGCTCCAGGCACACTGCAGCTGTTCAAGGCATCCCAAGGGGAGTGCAAAAGTGACACAACTTGGCTGCCTCCACTGCTATTTCCATGAGACCATCCCCAACCTTAGGCTGGTTTTCCTTCCTAGCGTTGAGTTTTGAGTTAGGCCTATGGTTAGTGTCCTTTTAACCTGAAAGCCCTGAGTTCCAAGAACACAGCAGCTGCGAAGGACTACCCAAGAAGAGCACAAAAGTACCACCACATGCCTGCCTCCACAGCTATTTCCTTGGGGACATCCCTAATTCCTGGCTGATTTGCCTTTCTCGTCGTCGGGTTGGGGTTAGGTAGGCCTTGTGCTAGGAGTTTTAAAATCAGGAAGCCCAGACCTCCAGGCACACTGGAGCAGTGAAAGGCATCCAAAAGGGAGTGCAAAAGTGCCACAACATGGCTGCTTTCACAGCTTTTTCCTTAGGAAGAACCCTAATACCCGGCTGATTTACCTTCCTAGGGTTACTGTTAGGCTTGGGCCAAGGACTTTTAAAACCAGGAAGCCCTGTGCTCCAGGCACACTGCAGCTGTTCAAGGCATCCCAAGGGGAGTGCAAAAGTGACACAACTTGGCTGCCTCCACTGCTATTTCCATGAGACCATCCTGAACCATAGGCTGATTTTCCTTCCTAGCGTTGAGGTTTGAGTTAGGCCTAGGGTTAGAGTTTTTTAACCAGAAAGCCCTGAGTTCCAAGAATACAGCAGCTGCAAAGGACTACCCAAGAAGAGCACAAAAGTACCACAACATGCCTGTCTCCACAGCTATTTCCTTGGGGACATCCCTAATTCCTGGCTGATTTGCCTTTCTCGTCGTCGGGTTGGGGTTAGGTAGGCCTTGTGCTTGGATTTTTAAAATCAGGAAGCCCAGAGCTCCAGGCACACTGGAGCTGTGAAAGGCATCCAAAAGGGAGTGCAAAAGTGCCACAACATGGCTGCTTTCACAGCTTTTTCCTTAGGAAGACCCCTAATACCCGGCTGATTTACCTTCCTAGGGTTACTGTTAGGCTTGGGCCTAGGAATTTTAAAACCAGGAAGCCCTGTGCTCCAGGCACACTGCAGCTGTTCAAGGCATCCCAACGGGAGTGCAAAAGTGACACAACTTGGCTGCCTCCACTGCTATTTCCATGAGACCATCCCCAACCTTAGGCTGGTTTTCCTTCCTAGCGTTGAGTTTTGAGTTAGGCCTATGGTTAGTGTTCTTTCAACCTGAAAGCCCTGAGTTCCAAGAACACAGCAGCTGCGAAGGACCACCCAAGAAGAGCACAAAAGTACCACAACATGCCTGCCTCCACAGCTATTTCCTTGGGGACATCCCTAATTCCTGGCTGATTTGCCTTTCTCGTCGTCGGGTTGGGGTTAGGTAGGCCTTGTGCTAGGATTTTGAAAATCAGGAAGCCCAGACCTCCAGGCACACTGGAGCTGTGAAAGGCATCCAAAAGGGAGTGCACAAGTGCCACAACATGGCTGCTTTCACAGCTTTTTCCTTAGGAAGAACCCTAATACCCGGCTGATTTACCTTCCTAGGGTTACTGTTAGGCTTGGGCCAAGGACTTTTAAAACCAGGAAGCCCTCTGCTCCAGGCACACTGCAGCTGTTCAAGGCATCCCAACGGGAGTGCAAAAGTGACACAACTTGGCTGCCTCCACTGCTATTTCCATGAGACCATCCCCAACCTTAGGCTGGTTTTCCTTCCTAGCGTTGAGTTTTGAGTTAGGCCTATGGTTAGTGTCCTTTTAACCTGAAAGCCCTGAGTTCCAAGAACACAGCAGCTGCGAAGGACTACCCAAGAAGAGCACAAAAGTACCACCACATGCCTGCCTCCACAGCTATTTCCTTGGGGACATCCCTAATTCCTGGCTGATTTGCCTTTCTCGTCGTCGGGTTGGGGTTAGGTAGGCCTTGTGCTAGGATTTTTAAAATCAGGAAGCCCAGACCTCCAGGCACACTGGAGCTGTGAAAGGCATCCAAAAGGGAGTGCAAAAGTGCCACAACATGGCTGCTTTCACAGCTTTTTCCTTAGGAAGAACCCTAATACCCGGCTGATTTACCTTCCTAGGGTTACTGTTAGGCTTGGGCCAAGGACTTTTAAAACCAGGAAGCCCTGTGCTCCAGGCACACTGCAGCTGTTCAAGGCATCCCAAGGGGAGTGCAAAAGTGACACAACTTGGCTGCCTCCACTGCTATTTCCATGAGACCATCCTGAACCATAGGCTGATTTTCCTTCCTAGCGTTGAGGTTTGAGTTAGGCCTAGGGTTAGAGTTTTTTAACCAGAAAGCCCTGAGTTCCAAGAATACAGCAGCTGCGAAGGACTACCCAAGAAGAGCACAAAAGTACCACAACATGCCTGTCTCCACAGCTATTTCCTTGGGGACATCCCTAATTCCTGGCTGATTTGCCTTTCTCGTCGTCGGGTTGGGGTTAGGTAGGCCTTGTGCTTGGATTTTAAAATCAGGAAGCCCAGAGCTCCAGGCACACTGGAGCTGTGAAAGGCATCCAAAAGGGAGTGCAAAAGTGCCACAACATGGCTGCTTTCACAGCTTTTTCCTTAGGAAGACCCCTAATACCCGGCTGATTTACCTTCCTAGGGTTACTGTTAGGCTTGGGCCTAGGAATTTTAAAACCAGGAAGCCCTGTGCTCCAGGCACACTGCAGCTGTTCAAGGCATCCCAACGGGAGCGCAAAAGTGACACAACTTGGCTGCCTCCACTGCTATTTCAATGAGACCATCCCCAAACTTAGGCTGATTTTCCTTCCTAGCGTTGAGGTTTGAGTTAGGCCTAGGGTTAGTGTGCTTTTAACCTGAAAGCCCTGAGTTCCAAGAACACAGCAGCTGCGAAGGACTACCCAAGAAGAGCACAAAAGTACCACAACATGCCCGCCTCCACAGCTATTTCCTTGGGGACATCCCTAATTCCTGGCTGATTTGCCTTTCTCGTCGTCGGGTTGGGGTTAGGTAGGCCTTGTGCTTGGATTTTTAAAATCAGGAAGCCCAGACCTCCAGGCACACTGGAGCTGTGAAAGGCATCCAAAAGGGAGTGCAAAAGTGCCACAACATGGCTGCTTTCACAGCTTTTTCCTTAGGAAGACCCCTAATACCCGGCTGATTTACCTTCCTAGGGTTACTGTTAGGCTTGGGCCTAGGAATTTTAAAACCAGGAAGCCCTGTGCTTCAGGCACACTGCAGCTGTTCAAGGCATCCCAACGGGAGTGCAAATGTGACACAACTTGGCTGCCTCCACTGCTATTTCCATGAGACCATCCCCAACCATAGGCTGGTTTTCCTTCCTAGCGTTGAGTTTTGAGTTAGGCCTATGGCTAGTGTTCTTTCAACCTGAAAGCCCTGAGTTCCAAGAACACAGCAGCTGCGAAGGACTACCCAAGAAGAGCACAAAAGTACCACAACATGCCTGCCTCCACAGCTATTTCCTTGGGGACATCCCTAATTCCTGCCTGATTTGCTTTTCTCGTCGTCGGGTTGGGGTTAGGTAGGCCTTGTGCTAGGAATTTTAAAATCAGGAAGCCCAGACCTCCAGGCACACTGGAGCTGTGAAAGGCATCCAAAAGGGAGTGCAAAAGTGCCACAACATGGCTGCTTTCACAGCTTTTTCCTTAGGAAGAACCCTAATACCCGGCTGATTTACCTTCCTAGGGTTACTGTTAGGCTTGGGCCAAGGACTTTTATAACCAGGAAGCCCTGTGCTCCAGGAACACTGCAGCTGTTCAAGGCATCCCAAGGGGAGCGCAAAAGTGACACAACTTGGCTGCCTCCACTGCTATTTCAATGAGACCATCCCCAAACTTAGGCTGATTTTCCTTCCTAGCGTTGAGTTTTGAGTTAGGCCTAGGGTTAGTGTTCTTTTAACCTGAAAGCCCTGAGTTCCAAGAACACAGCAGCTGCGAAGGACTACCCAAGAAGAGCACAAAAGTACCACAACATGCCCGCCTCCACAGCTATTTCCTTGGGGACATCCCTAATTCCTGGCTGATTTTCCTTTCTCGTCGTCGGGTTGGGGTTAGGTAGGCCTTGTGCTAGGATTTTTAAAATCAGGAAGCCCAGACCTCCAGGCACACTGGAGCTGTGAAAGGCATCCAAAAGGGAGTGCAAAAGTGCCACAACATGGCTGCTTTCACAGCTTTTTCCTTAGGAAGAACCCTAATACCCGGCTGATTTACCTTCCTAGGGTTACTGTTAGGCTTGGGCCAAGGACTTTTAAAACCAGGAAGCCCTGTGCTCCAGGCACACTGCAGCTGTTCAAGGCATCCCAAGGGGAGCGCAAAAGTGACACAACTTGGCTGCCTCCACTGCTATTTCCATGAGACCATCCCCAACCATAGGCTGGTTTTCCTTCCTAGCGTTGAGTTTTGAGTTAGGCCTATGGTTAGTGTTCTTTTAACCTGAAAGCCCTGAGTTCCAAGAACACAGCAGCTGCGAAGGACTACCCAAGAAGAGCACAAAAGTACCACCACATGCCTGCCTCCACAGCTATTTCCTTGGGGACATCCCTAATTCCTGGCTGATTTGCCTTTCTCGTCGTCGGGTTGGGGTTAGGTAGGCCTTGTGCTAGGATTTTTAAAATCAGGAAGCCCAGACCTCCAGGCACACTGGAGCTGTGAAAGGCATCCAAAAGGGAGTGCAAAAGTGCCACAACATGGCTGCTTTCACAGCTTTTTCCTTAGGAAGAACCCTAATACCCGGCTGATTTACCTTCCTAGGGTTACTGTTAGGCTTGGGCCAAGGACTTTTAAAACCAGGAAGCCCTCTGCTCCAGGCACACTGCAGCTGTTCAAGGCATCCCAAGGGGAGCGCAAAAGTGACACAACTTGGCTGCCTCCACTGCTATTTCCATGAGACCATCCCCAACCTTAGGCTGGTTTTCCTTCCTAGCGTTGAGTTTTGAGTTAGGCCTATGGTTAGTGTCCTTTTAACCTGAAAGCCCTGAGTTCCAAGAACACAGCAGCTGCGAAGGACTACCCAAGAAGAGCACAAAAGTACCACCACATGCCTGCCTCCACAGCTATTTCCTTGGGGACATCCCTAATTCCTGGCTGATTTGCCTTTCTCGTCGTCGGGTTGGGGTTAGGTAGGCCTTGTGCTAGGATTTTTCAAATCAGGAAGCCCAGACCTCCAGGCACACTGGAGCTGTGAAAGGCATCCAAAAGGGAGTGCAAAAGTGCCACAACATGGCTGCTTTCACAGCTTTTTCCTTAGGAAGAACCCTAATACCCGGCTGATTTACCTTCCTAGGGTTACTGTTAGGCTTGGGCCAAGGACTTTTAAAACCAGGAAGCCCTGTGCTCCAGGAACACTGCAGCTGTTCAAGGAATCCCAACGGACGTGCAAAAGTGACACAACTTGGCTGCCTCCACTGCTATTTCCATGAGACCATCCCCAAACTTAGGCTGATTTTCCTTCCTAGCGTTGAGGTTTGAGTTAGGCCTAGGGTTAGAGTTTTTTAACCAGAAAGCCCTGAGTTCCAAGAATACAGCAGCTGCGAAGGACTACCCAAGAAGAGCACAAAAGTACCACAACATGCCCGCCTCCACAGCTATTTCCTTGGGGACATCCCTAATTCCTGGCTGATTTGCCTTTCTTGTCGTCGGGTTGGGGTTAGGTAGGCCTTGTGCTAGGATTTTTAAAATCAGGAATCCCAGAGCTCCAGGCACACTGGAGCTGTGAAAGGCATCCAAAAGGGAGTGCAAAAGTGCCACAACATGGCTGCTTTCACAGCTTTTTCCTTAGGAAGAACCCTAATACCCGGCTGATTTACCTTCCTAGGGTTACTGTTAGGCTTGGGCCAAGGACTTTTAAAACCAGGAAGCCCAGTGCTCCAGGCACACTGCAGCTGTTCAAGGCATCCCAAGGGGAGTGCAAAAGTGACACAACTTGGCTGCCTCCACTGCTATTTCCATGAGACCATCCCCAATCTTAGGCTGGTTTTCCTTCCTAGCGTTGAGTTTTGAGTTAGGCCTATGGTTAGTGTTCTTTTAACCTGAAAGCCCTGAGTTCCAAGAACACAGCAGCTGCGAAGGACTACCCAAGAAGAGCACAAAAGTACCACCACATGCCTGCCTCCACAGCTATTTCCTTGGGGACATCCCTAATTCCTGGCTGATTTGCCTTTCTCGTCGTCGGGTTGGGGTTAGGTAGGCCTTGTGCTAGGATTTTTAAAATCAGGAAGCCCAGACCTCCAGGCACACTGGAGCTGTGAAAGGCATCCAAAAGGGAGTGCAAAAGTGCCACAACATGGCTGCTTTCACAGCTTTTTCCTTAGGAAGAACCCTAATACCCGGCTGATTTACCTTCCTAGGGTTACTGTTAGGCTTGGGCCAAGGACTTTTAAAACCAGGAAGCCCTGTGCTCCAGGCACACTGCAGCTGTTCAAGGCATGCCAAGGGGAGTGCAAAAGTGACACAACTTGGCTGCCTCCACTGCTATTTCCATGAGACCATCCCCAATCTTAGGCTGGTTTTCCTTCCTAGCGTTGAGTTTTGAGTTAGGCCTATGGTTAGTGTTCTTTTAACCTGAAAGCCCTGAGTTCCAAGAACAGAGCAGCTGCGAAGGACTACCCAAGAAGAGCACAAAAGTACCACAACATGCCTGCCTCCACAGCTATTTCCTTGGGGACATCCCTAATTCCTGGCTGATTTGCCTTTCTCGTCGTCGGGTTGGGGTTAGGTAGGCCTTGTGCTAGGATTTTGAAAATCAGGAAGCCCAGACCTCCAGGCACACTGGAGCTGTGAAAGGCATCCAAAAGGGAGTGCACAAGTGCCACAACATGGCTGCTTTCACAGCTTTTTCCTTAGGAAGAACCCTAATACCCGGCTGATTTACCTTCCTAGGGTTACTGTTAGGCTTGGGCCAAGGACTTTAAAACCAGGAAGCCCTCTGCTCCAGGCACACTGCAGCTGTTCAAGGCATCCCAAGGGGAGTGCAAAAGTGACACAACTTGGCTGCCTCCACTGCTATTTCCATGAGACCATCCCCAACCTTAGGCTGGTTTTCCTTCCTAGCGTTGAGTTTTGAGTTAGGCCTATGGCTAGTGTTCTTTTAACCTGAAAGCCCTGAGTTCCAAGAACACAGCAGCTGCGAAGGACTACCCAAGAAGAGCACAAAAGTACCACCACATGCCTGCCTCCACAGCTATTTCCTTGGGGACATCCCTAATTCCTGGCTGATTTGCCTTTCTCGTCGTCGGGTTGGGGTTAGGTAGGCCTTGTGCTAGGATTTTTAAAATCAGGAAGCCCAGACCTCCAGGCACACTGGAGCTGTGAAAGGCATCCAAAAGGGAGTGCAAAAGTGCCACAACATGGCTGCTTTCACAGCTTTTTCCTTAGGAAGAACCCTAATACCCGGCTGATTTACCTTCCTAGGGTTACTGTTAGGCTTGGGCCAAGGACTTTTAAAACCAGGAAGCCCTGTGCTCCAGGCACACTGCAGCTGTTCAAGGCAACCCAAGGGGAGTGCAAAAGTGACACAACTTGGCTGCCTCCACTGCTATTTCCATGAGACCATCCTGAACCATAGGCTGATTTTCCTTCCTAGCGTTGAGGTTTGAGTTAGGCCTAGGGTTAGAGTTTTTTAACCAGAAAGCCCTGAGTTCCAAGAATACAGCAGCTGCGAAGGACTACCCAAGAAGAGCACAAAAGTACCGCAACATGCCTGTCTCCACAGCTATTTCCTTGGGGACATCCCTAATTCCTGGCTGATTTGCCTTTCTCGTCGTCGGGTTGGGGTTAGGTAGGCCTTGTGCTTGGATTTTTAAAATCAGGAAGCCCAGAGCTCCAGGCACACTGGAGCTGTGAAAGGCATCCAAAAGGGAGTGCAAAAGTGCCACAACATGGCTGCTTTCACAGCTTTTTCCTTAGGAAGAACCCTAATACCCGGCTGATTTACCTTCCTAGGGTTACTGTTAGGCTTGGGCCTAGGAATTTTAAAACCAGGAAGCCCTGTGCTCCAGGCACACTGCAGCTGTTCAAGGCATCCCAACGGGAGCGCAAAAGTGACACAACTTGGCTGCCTCCACTGCTATTTCAATGAGACCATCCCCAAACTTAGGCTGATTTTCCTTCCTAGCGTTGAGGTTTGAGTTAGGCCTAGGGTTAGTGTGCTTTTAACCTGAAAGCCCTGAGTTCCAAGAACACAGCAGCTGCGAAGGACTACCCAAGAAGAGCACAAAAGTACCACAACAATCCCGCCTCCACAGCTATTTCCTTGGGGACATCCCTAATTCCTGGCTGATTTGCCTTTCTCGTCGTCGGGTTGGGGTTAGGTAGGCCTTGTGCTAGGATTTTGAAAATCAGGAAGCCCAGACCTCCAGGCACACTGGAGCTGTGAAAGGCATCCAAAAGGGAGTGCAAAAGTGCCACAACATGGCTGCTTTCACAGCTTTTTCCTTAGGAAGAACCCTAATACCCGGCTGATTTACCTTCCTAGGGTTACTGTTAGGCTTGGGCCTAGGAATTTTAAAACCAGGAAGCCCTGTGCTCCAGGCACACTGCAGCTGTTCAAGGCATCCCAAGGGGAGTGCAAAAGTGACACAACTTGGCTGCCTCCACTGCTATTTCCATGAGACCATCCTGAAATATAGGCTGATTTTCCTTCCTAGCGTTGAGGTTTGAGTTAGGCCTAGGGTTAGAGTTTTTTAACCAGAAAGCCCTGAGTTCCAAGAATACAGCAGCTGCGAAGGACTACCCAAGAAGAGCACAAAAGTACCACATGCCTGTCTCCACAGCTATTTCCTTGGGGACATCCCTAATTCCTGGCTGATTTGCCTTTCTCGTCGTCGGGTTGGGGTTAGGTAGGCCTTGTGCTTGGATTTTTAAAATCAGGAAGCCCAGACCTCCAGGCACACTGGAGCTGTGAAAGGCATCCAAAAGGGAGTGCAAAAGTGCCACAACATGGCTGCTTTCACAGCTTTTTCCTTAGGAAGACCCCTAATACCCGGCTGATTTACCTTCCTAGGGTTACTGTTAGGCTTGGGCCTAGGAATTTTAAAACCAGGAAGCCCTGTGCTTCAGGCACACTGCAGCTGTTCAAGGCATCCCAACGGGAGTGCAAAAGTGACACAACTTGGCTGCCTCCACTGCTATTTCCATGAGACCATCCCCAACCTTAGGCTGGTTTTCCTTCCTAGCGTTGAGTTTTGAGTTAGGCCTATGGCTAGTGTTCTTTCAACCTGAAAGCCCTGAGTTCCAAGAACACAGCAGCTGCGAAGGACTACCCAAGAAGAGCACAAAAGTACCACAACATGCCTGCCTCCACAGCTATTTCCTTGGGGACATCCCTAATTCCTGCCTGATTTGCTTTTCTCGTCGTCGGGTTGGGGTTAGGTAGGCCTTGTGCTAGGAATTTTAAAATCAGGAAGCCCAGACCTCCAGGCACACTGGAGCTGTGAAAGGCATCCAAAAGGGAGTGCAAAAGTGCCACAACATGGCTGCTTTCACAGCTTTTTCCTTAGGAAGAACCCTAATACCCGGCTGATTTACCTTCCTAGGGTTACTGTTAGGCTTGGGCCAAGGACTTTTATAACCAGGAAGCCCTGTGCTCCAGGAACACTGCAGCTGTTCAAGGCATCCCAAGGGGAGCGCAAAAGTGACACAACTTGGCTGCCTCCACTGCTATTTCAATGAGACCATCCCCAAACTTAGGCTGATTTTCCTTCCTAGCGTTGAGTTTTGAGTTAGGCCTAGGGTTAGTGTTCTTTTAACCTGAAAGCCCTGAGTTCCAAGAACACAGCAGCTGCGAAGGACTACCCAAGAAGAGCACAAAAGTACCACAACATGCCCGCCTCCACAGCTATTTCCTTGGGGACATCCCTAATTCCTGGCTGATTTGCCTTTCTCGTCGTCGGGTTGGGGTTAGGTAGGCCTTGTGCTAGGATTTTTAAAATCAGGAAGCCCAGACCTCCAGGCACACTGGAGCTGTGAAAGGCATCCAAAAGGGAGTGCAAAAGTGCCACAACATGGCTGCTTTCACAGCTTTTTCCTTAGGAAGAACCCTAATACCCGGCTGATTTACCTTCCTAGGGTTACTGTTAGGCTTGGGCCAAGGACTTTTAAAACCAGGAAGCCCTGTGCTCCAGGCACACTGCAGCTGTTCAAGGCATCCCAAGGGGAGCGCAAAAGTGACACAACTTGGCTGCCTCCACTGCTATTTCCATGAGACCATCCCCAACCATAGGCTGGTTTTCCTTCCTAGCGTTGAGTTTTGAGTTAGGCCTATGGTTAGTGTTCTTTTAACCTGAAAGCCCTGAGTTCCAAGAACACAGCAGCTGCGAAGGACTACCCAAGAAGAGCACAAAAGTACCACCACATGCCTGCCTCCACAGCTATTTCCTTGGGGACATCCCTAATTCCTGGCTGATTTGCCTTTCTCGTCGTCGGGTTGGGGTTAGGTAGGCCTTGTGCTAGGATTTTTAAAATCAGGAAGCCCAGACCTCCAGGCACACTGGAGCTGTGAAAGGCATCCAAAAGGGAGTGCAAAAGTGCCACAACATGGCTGCTTTCACAGCTTTTTCCTTAGGAAGAACCCTAATACCCGGCTGATTTACCTTCCTAGGGTTACTGTTAGGCTTGGGCCAAGGACTTTTAAAACCAGGAAGCCCTCTGCTCCAGGCACACTGCAGCTGTTCAAGGCATCCCAAGGGGAGCGCAAAAGTGACACAACTTGGCTGCCTCCACTGCTATTTCCATGAGACCATCCCCAACCATAGGCTGGTTTTCCTTCCTAGCGTTGAGTTTTGAGTTAGGCCTATGGTTAGTGTCCTTTTAACCTGAAAGCCCTGAGTTCCAAGAACACAGCAGCTGCGAAGGACTACCCAAGAAGAGCACAAAAGTACCACCACATGCCTGCCTCCACAGCTATTTCCTTGGGGACATCCCTAATTCCTGGCTGATTTGCCTTTCTCGTCGTCGGGTTGGGGTTAGGTAGGCCTTGTGCTAGGATTTTTAAAATCAGGAAGCCCAGACCTCCAGGCACACTGGAGCTGTGAAAGGCATCCAAAAGGGAGTGCAAAAGTGCCACAACATGGCTGCTTTCACAGCTTTTTCCTTAGGAAGAACCCTAATACCCGGCTGATTTACCTTCCTAGGGTTACTGTTAGGCTTGGGCCAAGGACTTTTAAAACCAGGAAGCCCTGTGCTCCAGGAACACTGCAGCTGTTCCAGGAATCCCAACGGACGTGCAAAAGTGACACAACTTGGCTGCCTCCACTGCTATTTCCATGAGACCATCCCCAACCTTAGGCTGATTTTCCTTCCTAGCGTTGAGGTTTGAGTTAGGCCTAGGGTTAGAGTTTTTTAACCAGAAAGCCCTGAGTTCCAAGAATACAGCAGCTGCGAAGGACTACCCAAGAAGAGCACAAAAGTACCACAACATGCCCGCCTCCACAGCTATTTCCTTGGGGACATCCCTAATTCCTGGCTGATTTGCCTTTCTCGTCGTCGGGTTGGGGTTAGGTAGGCCTTGTGCTAGGATTTTTAAAATCAGGAATCCCAGAGCTCCAGGCACACTGGAGCTGTGAAAGGCATCCAAAAGGGAGTGCAAAAGTGCCACAACATGGCTGCTTTCACAGCTTTTTCCTTAGGAAGAACCCTAATACCCGGCTGATTTACCTTCCTAGGGTTACTGTTAGGCTTGGGCCAAGGACTTTTAAAACCAGGAAGCCCAGTGCTCCAGGCACACTGCAGCTGTTCAAGGCATCCCAAGGGGAGTGCAAAAGTGACACAACTTGGCTGCCTCCACTGCTATTTCCATGAGACCATCCCCAATCTTCGGCTGGTTTTCCTTCCTAGCGTTGAGTTTTGAGTTAGGCCTATGGCTAGTGTTCTTTTAACCTGAAAGCCCTGAGTTCCAAGAACACAGCAGCTGCGAAGGACTACCCAAGAAGAGCACAAAAGTACCACCACATGCCTGCCTCCACAGCTATTTCCTTGGGGACATCCCTAATTCCTGGCTGATTTGCCTTTCTCGTCGTCGGGTTGGGGTTAGGTAGGCCTTGTGCTAGGATTTTGAAAATCAGGAAGCCCAGAGCTCCAGGCACACTGGAGCTGTGAAAGGCATCCAAAAGGGAGTGCAAAAGTGCCACAACATGGCTGCTTTCACAGCTTTTTCCTTAGGAAGAACCCTAATACCCGGCTGATTTACCTTCCTAGGGTTACTGTTAGGCTTGGGCCAAGGACTTTTAAAACCAGGAAGCCCTGTGCTCCAGGCACACTGCAGCTGTTCAAGGCATGCCAAGGGGAGTGCAAAAGTGACACAACTTGGCTGCCTCCACTGCTATTTCCATGAGACCATCCCCAATCTTAGGCTGGTTTTCCTTCCTAGCGTTGAGTTTTGAGTTAGGCCTATGGTTAGTGTTCTTTTAACCTGAAAGCCCTGAGTTCCAAGGACACAGCAGCTGCGAAGGACTACCCAAGAAGAGCACAAAAGTACCACCACATGCCTGCCTCCACAGCTATTTCCTTGGGGACATCCCTAATTCCTGGCTGATTTGCCTTTCTCGTCGTCGGGTTGGGGTTAGGTAGGCCTTGTGCTAGGATTTTGAAAATCAGGAAGCCCAGACCTCCAGGCACACTGGAGCTGTGAAAGGCATCCAAAAGGGAGTGCAAAAGTGCCACAACATGGCTGCTTTCACAGCTTTTTCCTTAGGAAGAACCCTAATACCCGGCTGATTTACCTTCCTAGGGTTACTGTTAGGCTTGGGCCAAGGACTTTTAAAACCAGGAAGCCCTGTGCTCCAGGCACACTGCAGCTGTTCAAGGCATCCCAAGGGGAGTGCAAAAGTGACACAACTTGGCTGCCTCCACTGCTATTTCCATGAGACCATCCCCAATCTTAGGCTGGTTTTCCTTCCTAGCGTTGAGTTTTGAGTTAGG
Organism: Melospiza melodia melodia; assembly: GCF_035770615.1. Taxonomy (NCBI): domain Eukaryota; kingdom Metazoa; phylum Chordata; class Aves; order Passeriformes; family Passerellidae; genus Melospiza; species Melospiza melodia. Next base: position 1,166,219 of record NC_086215.1, read on the forward strand.
CCTATGGTTAGTGTTCTTTTAACCTGAAAGCCCTGAGTTCCAAGAACACAGCAGCTGCGAAGGACTACCCAAGAAGAGCACAAAAGTACCACCACATGCCTGCCTCCACAGCTATTTCCTTGGGGACATCCCTAATTCCTGGCTGATTTGCCTTTCTCGTCGTCGGGTTGGGGTTAGGTAGGCCTTGTGCTAGGATTTTTAAAATCAGGAAGCCCAGACCTCCAGGCACACTGGAGCTGTGAAAGGCATCCAAAAGGGAGTGCAAAAGTGCCACAACATGGCTGCTTTCACAGCTTTTTCCTTAGGAAGAACCCTAATACCCGGCTGATTTACCTTCCTAGGGTTACTGTTAGGCTTGGGCCAAGGACTTTTAAAACCAGGAAGCCCTGTGCTCCAGGCACACTGCAGCTGTTCAAGGCATCCCAAGGGGAGCGCAAAAGTGACACAACTTGGCTGCCTCCACTGCTATTTCCATGAGACCATCCCCAACCTTAGGCTGGTTTTCCTTCCTAGCGTTGAGTTTTGAGTTAGGCCTATGGTTAGTGTCCTTTTAACCTGAAAGCCCTGAGTTCCAAGAACACAGCAGCTGCGAAGGACTACCCAAGAAGAGCACAAAAGTACCACCACATGCCTGCCTCCACAGCTATTTCCTTGGGGACATCCCTAATTCCTGGCTGATTTGCCTTTCTCGTCGTCGGGTTGGGGTTAGGTAGGCCTTGTGCTAGGATTTTTAAAATCAGGCAGCTCAGACCTCCAGGCACACTGGAGCTGTGAAAGGCATCCAAACGGGAGTGCAAAAGTGCCACAACATGGCTGCTTTCACAGCTTTTTCCTTAGGAAGAACCCTAATACCCGGCTGATTTACATACCTAGGGTTACTGTTAGGCTTGGGCCAAGGACTTTTAAAACCAGGAAGCCCAGTGCAAAAGTGACACAACTTGGCTGCCTCCACTGCTATTTCCATGAGACCATCCCGAACCATAGGCTGATTTTCCTTCCTAGCGTTGAGGTTTGAGTTAGGCCTAGGGTTAGAGTTTTTTAACCAGAAAGCCCTGAGTTCCAAGAATACAGCAGCTGCGAAGGACTACCCAAGAAGAGCACAAAAGTACCACAACATGCCTGTCTCCACAGCTATTTCCTTGGGGACATCCCTAATTCCTGGCTGATTTGCCTTTCTCGTCGTCGGGTTGGGGTTAGGTAGGCCTTGTGCTAGGATTTTGAAAATCAGGAAGCCCAGACCTCCAGGCACACTGGAGCTGTGAAAGGCATCCAAAAGGGAGTGCAAAAGTGCCACAACATGGCTGCTTTCACAGCTTTTTCCTTAGGAAGAACCCTAATACCCGGCTGATTTACCTTCCTAGGGTTACTGTTAGGCTTGGGCCAAGGACTTTTAAAACCAGGAAGCCCTGTGCTCCAGGCACACTGCAGCTGTTCAAGGCATCCCAAGGGGAGTGCAAAAGTGACACAACTTGGCTGCCTCCACTGCTATTTCCATGAGACCATCCCCAATCTTAGGCTGATTTTCCTTCCTAGCGTTGAGTTTTGAGTTAGGCCTATGGTTAGTGTTCTTTTAACCTGAAAGCCCTGAGTTCCAAGAACACAGCAGCTGCGAAGGACTACCCAAGAAGAGCACAAAAGTACCACCACATGCCTGCCTCCACAGCTATTTCATTGGGGACATCCCTAATTCCTGGCTGATTTGCCTTTCTCGTCGTCGGGTTGGGGTTAGGTAGGCCTTGTGCTAGGATTTTTAAAATCAGGCAGCCCAGACCTCCAGGCACACTGGAGCTGTGAAAGGCATCCAAAAGGGAGTGCAAAAGTGCCACAACATGGCTGCTTTCACAGCTTTTTCCTTAGGAAGAACCCTAATACCCGGCTGATTTACCTTCCTAGGGTTACTGTTAGGCTTGGGCCAAGGACTTTTAAAACCAGGAAGCCCTGTGCTCCAGGCACACTGCAGCTGTTCAAGGCATCCCAAGGGGAGCGCAAAAGTGACACAACTTGGCTGCCTCCACTGCTATTTCCATGAGACCATCCCCAACCTTAGGCTGGTTTTCCTTTCTAGCGTTGAGTTTTGAGTTAGGCCTATGGTTAGTGTTCTTTTAACCTGAAAGCCCTGAGTTCCAAGAACACAGCAGCTGCGAAGGACTACCCAAGAAGAGCACAAAAGTACCACCACATGCCTGCCTCCACAGCTATTTCCTTGGGGACATCCCTAATTCCTGGCTGATTTGCCTTTCTCGTCGTCGGGTTGGGGTTAGGTAGGCCTTTTGCTAGGATTTTTAAAATCAGGAAGCCCAGACCTCCAGGCACACTGGAGCTGTGAAAGGCATCCAAAAGGGAGTGCAAAAGTGCCACAACATGGCTGCTTTCACAGCTTTTTCCTTAGGAAGAACCCTAATACCCGGCTGATTTACCTTCCTAGGGTTACTGTTAGGCTTGGGCCAAGGACTTTTAAAACCAGGAAGCCCTGTGCTCCAGGCACACTGCAGCTGTTCAAGGCATCCCAAGGGGAGCGCAAAAGTGACACAACTTGGCTGCCTCCACTGCTATTTCCATGAGACCATCCCCAACCTTAGGCTGGTTTTCCTTCCTAGCGTTGAGTTTTGAGTTAGGCCTATGGTCAGTGTCCTTTTAACCTGAAAGCCCTGAGTTCCAAGAACACAGCAGCTGCGAAGGACTACCCAAGAAGAGCACAAAAGTACCACCACATGCCTGCCTCCACAGCTATTTCCTTGGGGACATCCCTAATTCCTGGCTGATTTGCCTTTCTCGTCGTCGGGTTGGGGTTAGGTAGGCCTTGTGCTAGGATTTTTAAAATCAGGCAGCCCAGACCTCCAGGCACACTGGAGCTGTGAAAGGCATCCAAACGGGAGTGCAAAAGTGCCACAACATGGCTGCTTTCACAGCTTTTTCCTTAGGAAGAACCCTAATACCCGGCTGATTTACATACCTAGGGTTACTGTTAGGCTTGGGCCAAGGACTTTTAAAACCAGGAAGCCCAGTGCAAAAGTGACACAACTTGGCTGCCTCCACTGCTATTTCCATGAGACCATCCCGAACCATAGGCTGATTTTCCTTCCTAGCGTTGAGGTTTGAGTTAGGCCTAGGGTTAGAGTTTTTTAACCAGAAAGCCCTGAGTTCCAAGAATACAGCAGCTGCGAAGGACTACCCAAGAAGAGCACAAAAGTACCACAACATGCCTGTCTCCACAGCTATTTCCTTGGGGACATCCCTAATTCCTGGCTGATTTGCCTTTCTCGTCGTCGGGTTGGGGTTAGGTAGGCCTTGTGCTAGGATTTTTAAAATCAGGAAGCCCAGAGCTCCAGGCACACTGGAGCTGTGAAAGGCATCCAAAAGGGAGTGCAAAAGTGCCACAACATGGCTGCTTTCACAGCTTTTTCCTTAGGAAGAACCCTAATACCCGGCTGATTTACCTTCCTAGGGTTACTGTTAGGCTTGGGCCAAGGACTTTTAAAACCAGGAAGCCCTGTGCTCCAGGCACACTGCAGCTGTTCAAGGCATCCCAAGGGGAGTGCAAAAGTGACACAACTTGGCTGCCTCCACTGCTATTTCCATGAGACCATCCCCAATCTTAGGCTGATTTTCCTTCCTAGCGTTGAGTTTTGAGTTAGGCCTATGGTTAGTGTTCTTTTAACCTGAAAGCCCTGAGTTCCAAGAACACAGCAGCTGCGAAGGACTACCCAAGAAGAGCACAAAAGTACCACCACATGCCTGCCTCCACAGCTATTTCCTTGGGGACATCCCTAATTCCTGGCTGATTTGCCTTTCTCGTTGTCGGGTTGGGGTTAGGTAGGCCTTGTGCTAGGATTTTTAAAATCAGGAAGCCCAGACCTCCAGGCACACTGGAGCTGTGAAAGGCATCCAAAAGGGAGTGCAAACAGCCACAACATGGCTGCTTTCACAGCTTTTTCCTTAGGAAGAACCCTAATACCCGGCTGATTTACCTTCCTAGGGTTACTGTTAGGCTTGGGCCAAGGACTTTTAAAACCAGGAAGCCCTGTGCTCCAGGCACACTGCAGCTGTTCAAGGCATCCCAAGGGGAGCGCAAAAGTGACACAACTTGGCTGCCTCCACTGCTATTTCCATGAGACCATCCCCAACCTTAGGCTGGTTTTCCTTTCTAGCGTTGAGTTTTGAGTTAGGCCTATGGTTAGTGTTCTTTTAACCTGAAAGCCCTGAGTTCCAAGAACACAGCAGCTGCGAAGGACTACCCAAGAAGAGCACAAAAGTACCACCACATGCCTGCCTCCACAGCTATTTCCTTGGGGACATCCCTAATTCCTGGCTGATTTGCCTTTCTCGTCGTCGGGTTGGGGTTAGGTAGGCCTTGTGCTAGGATTTTTAAAATCAGGAAGCCCAGACCTCCAGGCACACTGGAGCTGTGAAAGGCATCCAAAAGGGAGTGCAAAAGTGCCACAACATGGCTGCTTTCACAGCTTTTTCCTTAGGAAGAACCCTAATACCCGGCTGATTTACCTTCCTAGGGTTACTGTTAGGCTTGGGCCAAGGACTTTTAAAACCAGGAAGCCCTGTGCTCCAGGCACACTGCAGCTGTTCAAGGCATCCCAAGGGGAGCGCAAAAGTGACACAACTTGGCTGCCTCCACTGCTATTTCCATGAGACCATCCCCAACCTTAGGCTGGTTTTCCTTCCTAGCGTTGAGTTTTGAGTTAGGCCTATGGTTAGTGTCCTTTTAACCTGAAAGCCCTGAGTTCCAAGAACACAGCAGCTGCGAAGGACTACCCAAGAAGAGCACAAAAGTACCACCACATGCCTGCCTCCACAGCTATTTCCTTGGGGACATCCCTAATTCCTGGCTGATTTGCCTTTCTCGTCGTCGGGTTGGGGTTAGGTAGGCCTTGTGCTAGGATTTTTAAAATCAGGAAGCCCAGACCTCCAGGCACACTGGAGCTGTGAAAGGCATCCAAACGGGAGTGCAAAAGTGCCACAACATGGCTGCTTTCACAGCTTTTTCCTTAGGAAGAACCCTAATACCCGGCTGATTTACATACCTAGGGTTACTGTTAGGCTTGGGCCAAGGACTTTTAAAACCAGGAAGCCCAGTGCAAAAGTGACACAACTTGGCTGCCTCCACTGCTATTTCCATGAGACCATCCCGAACCATAGGCTGATTTTCCTTCCTAGCGTTGAGGTTTGAGTTAGGCCTAGGGTTAGAGTTTTTTAACCAGAAAGCCCTGAGTTCCAAGAATACAGCAGCTGCGAAGGACTACCCAAGAAGAGCACAAAAGTACCACAACATGCCTGTCTCCACAGCTATTTCCTTGGGGACATCCCTAATTCCTGGCTGATTTGCCTTTCTCGTCGTCGGGTTGGGGTTAGGTAGGCCTTGTGCTAGGATTTTTAAAATCAGGAAGCCCAGACCTCCAGGCACACTGGAGCTGTGAAAGGCATCCAAAAGGGAGTGCAAAAGTGCCACAACATGGCTGCTTTCACAGCTTTTTCCTTAGGAAGAACCCTAATACCCGGCTGATTTACCTTCCTAGGGTTACTGTTAGGCTTGGGCCAAGGACTTTTAAAACCAGGAAGCCCTGTGCTCCAGGCACACTGCAGCTGTTCAAGGCATCCCAAGGGGAGTGCAAAAGTGACACAACTTGGCTGCCTCCACTGCTATTTCCATGAGACCATCCCCAATCTTAGGCTGATTTTCCTTCCTAGCGTTGAGTTTTGAGTTAGGCCTATGGTTAGTGTTCTTTTAACCTGAAAGCCCTGAGTTCCAAGAACACAGCAGCTGCGAAGGACTACCCAAGAAGAGCACAAAAGTACCACCACATGCCTGCCTCCACAGCTATTTCCTTGGGGACATCCCTAATTCCTGGCTGATTTGCCTTTCTCGTCGTCGGGTTGGGGTTAGGTAGGCCTTGTGCTAGGATTTTTAAAATCAGGCAGCCCAGACCTCCAGGCACACTGGAGCTGTGAAAGGCATCCAAAAGGGAGTGCAAAAGTGCCACAACATGGCTGCTTTCACAGCTTTTTCCTTAGGAAGAACCCTAATACCCGGCTGATTTACCTTCCTAGGGTTACTGTTAGGCTTGGGCCAAGGACTTTTAAAACCAGGAAGCCCTGTGCTCCAGGCACACTGCAGCTGTTCAAGGCATCCCAAGGGGAGCGCAAAAGTGACACAACTTGGCTGCCTCCACTGCTATTTCCATGAGACCATCCCCAACCATAGGCTGGTTTTCCTTCCTAGCGTTGAGTTTTGAGTTAGGCCTATGGTTAGTGTCCTATTAACCTGAAAGCCCTGAGTTCCAAGAACACAGCAGCTGCGAAGGACTACCCAAGAAGAGCACAAAAGTACCACCACATGCCTGCCTCCACAGCTATTTCCTTGGGGACATCCCTAATTCCTGGCTGATTTGCCTTTCTCGTCGTCGGGTTGGGGTTAGGTAGGCCTTGTGCTAGGATTTTTAAAATCAGGAAGCCCAGAGCTCCAGGCACACTGGAGCTGTGAAAGGCATCCAAAAGGGAGTGCAAAAGTGCCACAACATGGCTGCTTTCACAGCTTTTTCCTTAGGAAGAACCCTAATACCCGGCTGATTTACCTTCCTAGGGTTACTGTTAGGCTTGGGCCTAGGAATTTTAAAACCAGGAAGCCCTGTGCTCCAGGCACACTGCAGCTGTTCAAGGCATCCCAAGGGGAGTGCAGAAGTGACACAACTTGGCTGCCTCCACTGCTATTTCCATGAGACCATCCCCAACCTTAGGCTGGTTTTCCTTCCTAGCGTTGAGTTTTGAGTTAGGCCTATGGTTAGTGTTCTTTCAACCTGAAAGCCCTGAGTTCCAAGAACACAGCAGCTGCGAAGGACTACCCAAGAAGAGCACAAAAGTACCACCACATGCCTGCCTCCACAGCTATTTCCTTGGGGACATCCCTAATTCCTGGCTGATTTGCCTTTCTCGTCGTCGGGTTGGGGTTAGGTAGGCCTTGTGCTAGGATTTTTAAAATCAGGAAGCCCAGACCTCCAGGCACACTGGAGCTGTGAAAGGCATCCAAAAGGGAGTGCAAAAGTGCCACAACATGGCTGCTTTCACAGCTTTTTCCTTAGGAAGAACCCTAATACCCGGCTGATTTACCTTCCTAGGGTTACTGTTAGGCTTGGGCCAAGGACTTTTAAAACCAGGAAGCCCTGTGCTCCAGGCACACTGCAGCTGTTCAAGGCATCCCAAGGGGAGCGCAAAAGTGACACAACTTGGCTGCCTCCACTGCTATTTCCATGAGACCATCCCCAACCTTAGGCTGGTTTTCCTTCCTAGCGTTGAGTTTTGAGTTAGGCCTATGGTTAGTGTCCTTTTAACCTGAAAGCCCTGAGTTCCAAGAACACAGCAGCTGCGAAGGACTACCCAAGAAGAGCACAAAAGTACCACCACATGCCTGCCTCCACAGCTATTTCCTTGGGGACATCCCTAATTCCTGGCTGATTTGCCTTTCTCGTTGTCGGGTTGGGGTTAGGTAGGCCTTGTGCTAGGATTTTTAAAATCAGGAAGCCCAGACCTCCAGGCACACTGGAGCTGTGAAAGGCATCCAAAAGGGAGTGCAAAAGTGCCACAACATGGCTGCTTTCACAGGTTTTTCCTTAGGAAGAACCCTCATACCCGGCTGATTTACCTTCCTAGGGTTACTGTTAGGCTTGGGCCTAGGAATTTTAAAACCAGGAAGCCCTGTGCTCCAGGCACACTGCAGCTGTTCAAGGCATCCCAAGGGGAGTGCAGAAGTGACACAACTTGGCTGCCTCCACTGCTATTTCCATGAGACCATCCCCAACCATAGGCTGGTTTTCCTTCCTAGCGTTGAGTTTTGAGTTAGGCCTATGGTTAGTGTTCTTTCAACCTGAAAGCCCTGAGTTCCAAGAACACAGCAGCTGCGAAGGACTACCCAAGAAGAGCACAAAAGTACCACCACATGCCTGCCTCCACAGCTATTTCCTTGGGGACATCCCTAATTCCTGGCTGATTTGCCTTTCTCGTCGTCGGGTTGGGGTTAGGTAGGCCTTGTGCTAGGATTTTTAAAATCAGGAAGCCCAGACCTCCAGGCACACTGGAGCTGTGAAAGGCATCCAAAAGGGAGTGCAAAAGTGCCACAACATGGCTGCTTTCACAGCTTTTTCCTTAGGAAGAACCCTAATACCCGGCTGATTTACCTTCCTAGGGTTACTGTTAGGCTTGGGCCAAGGACTTTTAAAACCAGGAAGCCCTCTGCTCCAGGAAAACTGCAGCTGTTCAAGGCATCCCAAGGGGAGCGCAGAAGTGACACAACTTGGCTGCCTCCACTGCTATTTCCATGAGACCATCCCCAAACTTAGGCTGATTTTCCTTCCTAGCGTTGAGGTTTGAGTTAGGCCTAGGGTTAGTGTTCTTTTAACCTGAAAGCCCTGAGTTCCAAGAACACAGCAGCTGCGAAGGACTACCCAAGAAGAGCACAAAAGTACCACCACATGCCTGCCTCCACAGCTATTTCCTTGGGGACATCCCTAATTCCTGGCTGATTTGCCTTTCTCGTCGTCGGGTTGGGGTTAGGTAGGCCTTGTGCTAGGATTTTAAAAATCAGGCAGCCCAGACCACCAGGCACACTGGAGCTGTGAAAGGCATCCAAAAGGGAGTGCAAAAGTGCCACAACATGGCTGCTTTCACAGCTTTTTCCTTAGGAAGAACCCTAATACCCGGCTGATTTACCTTCCTAGGGTTACTGTTAGGCTTGGGCCAAGGACTTTTAAAACCAGGAAGCCCTGTGCTCCAGGCACACTGCAGCTGTTCAAGGCATCCCAAGGGGAGCGCAAAAGTGACACAACTTGGCTGCCTCCACTGCTATTTCCATGAGACCATCCCCAACCATAGGCTGGTTTTCCTTCCTAGCGTTGAGTTTTGAGTTAGGCCTATGGTTAGCGTTCTTTTAACCTGAAAGCCCTGAGTTCCAAGAACACAGCAGCTGCAAAGGACTACCCAAGAAGAGCACAAAAGTACCACCACATGCCTGCCTCCACAGCTATTTCTTTGGGGACATCCCTAATTCCTGGCTGATTTGCCTTTCTCGTCGTCGGGTTGGGGTTAGGTAGGCCTTGTGCTAGGATTTTTAAAATCAGGAAGCCCAGAGCTCCAGGCACACTGGAGCTGTGAAAGGCATCCAAAAGGGAGTGCAAAAGTGCCACAACATGGCTGCTTTCACAGCTTTTTCCTTAGGAAGAACCCTAATACCCGGCTGATTTACCTTCCTAGGGTTACTGTTAGGCTTGGGCCAAGGACTTTCAAAACCAGGAAGCCCTGTGCTCCAGGCACACTGCAGCTGTTCACGGCATCCCAAGGGGAGTGTAAAAGTGACACAACTTGGCTGCCACCACTGCTATTTCCATGAGACCATCCCCAACCTTAGGCTGGTTTTCCTTCCTAGCGTTGAGTTTTGAGTTAGGCCTATGGTTAGTGTTCTTTTAACCTGAAAGCCCTGAGTTCCAAGAACACAGCAGCTGCGAAGGACTACCCAAGAAGAGCACAAAAGTACCACCACATGCCTGCCTCCACAGCTATTTCCTTGGGGACATCCCTAATTCCTGGCTGATTTGCCTTTCTCGTCGTCGGGTTGGGGTTAGGTAGGCCTTTTGCTAGGATTTTTAAAATCAGGAAGCCAAGAGCTCCAGGCACACTGGAGCTGTGAAAGGCATCCAAAAGGGAGTGCAAAAGTGCCACAACATGGCTGCTTTCACAGCTTTTTCCTTAGGAAGAACCCTAATACCCGGCTGATTTACCTTCCTAGGGTTACTGTTAGGCTTGGGCCAAGGACTTTTAAAACCAGGAAGCCCAGTGCTCCAGGCACACTGCAGCTGTTCAAGGCATCCCAACGGGAGTGCAAAAGTGACACAACTTGGCTGCCTCCACTGCTATTTCCATGAGACCATCCCCAATCTTAGGCTGGTTTTCCTTCCTAGCGTTGAGTTTTGAGTTAGGCCTATGGTTACTGTTCTTTTAACCTGAAAGCCCTGAGTTCCAAGAACACAGCAGCTGCGAAGGACTACCCAAGAAGAGCACAAAAGTACCACAACATGCCTGCCTCCACAGCTATTTCCTTGGGGACATCCCTAATTCCTGGCTGATTTGCCTTTCTCGTCGTCGGGTTGGGGTTAGGTAGGCCTTGTGCTAGGATTTTTAAAATCAGGAAGCCCAGACCTCCAGGCACACTGGAGCTGTGAAAGGCATCCAAAAGGGAGTGCAAAAGTGCCACAACATGGCTGCTTTCACAGCTTTTTCCTTAGGAAGAACCCTAATACCCGGCTGATTTACCTTCCTAGGGTTACTGTTAGGCTTGGGCCAAGGACTTTTATAACCAGGAAGCCCTGTGCTCCAGGCACACTGCAGCTGTTCAAGGCATCCCAAGGGGAGGGCAAAAGTGACACAACTTGGCTGCCTCCACTGCTATTTCAATGAGACCATCCTGAACCATATGCTGATTTTCCTTCCTAGCGTTGAGGTTTGAGTTAGGCCTAGGGTTAGAGTTTTATAACCAGAAAGCCCTGAGTTCCAAGAACACAGCAGCTGCGAAGGACTACCCAAGAAGAGCACAAAAGTACCACCACATGCCTGCCTCCACAGCTATTTCCTTGGGGACGTCCCTAATTCCTGGCTGATTTGCCTTTCTCGTCGTCGGGTTGGGGTTAGGTAGGCCTTGTGCTAGGATTTTTAAAATCAGGAAGCCCAGACCTCCAGGCACACTGGAGCTGTGAAAGGCATCCAAAAGGGAGTGCAAAAGTGCCACAACATGGCTGCTTTCACAGCTTTTTCCTTAGGAAGAACCCTAATACCCGGCTGATTTACCTTCCTAGGGTTACTGTTAGGCTTGGGCCAAGGACTTTTAAAACCAGGAAGCCCTGTGCTCCAGGCACACTGCAGCTGTTCACGGCATCCCAAGGGGAGTGTAAAAGTGACAAAACTTGGCTGCCACCACTGCTATTTCCATGAGACCATCCCCAATCTTAGGCTGGTTTTCCTTCCTAGCGTTGAGGTTTGAGTTAGGCCTAGGGTTAGTGTTCTTTTAACCTGAAAGCCCTGAGTTCCAAGAACACAGCAGCTGCGAAGGACTACCCAAGAAGAGCACAAAAGTACCACCACATGCCTGCCTCCACAGCTATTTCCTTGGGGACATCCCTAATTCCTGGCTGATTTGCCTTTCTCGTCGTCGGGTTGGGGTTAGGTAGGCCTTGTGCTAGGATTTTTAAAATCAGGCAGCCCAGACCTCCAGGCACACTGGAGCTGTGAAAGGCATCCAAAAGGGAGTGCAAAAGTGCCACAACATGGCTGCTTTCACAGCTTTTTCCTTAGGAAGAACCCTAATACCCGGCTGATTTACCTTCCTAGGGTTACTGTTAGGCTTGGGCCAAGGACTTTTAAAACCAGGAAGCCCTGTGCTCCAGGCACACTGCAGCTGTTCAAGGCATCCCAAGGGGAGCGCAAAAGTGACACAACTTGGCTGCCTCCACTGCTATTTCCATGAGACCATCCCCAACCATAGGCTGGTTTTCCTTCCTAGCGTTGAGTTTTGAGTTAGGCCTATGGTTAGTGTCCTTTTAACCTGAAAGCCCTGAGTTCCAAGAACACAGCAGCTGCGAAGGACTACCCAAGAAGAGCACAAAAGTACCACCACATGCCTGCCTCCACAGCTATTTCCTTGGGGACATCCCTAATTCCTGGCTGATTTGCCTTTCTCGTCGTCGGGTTGGGGTTAGGTAGGCCTTGTGCTAGGATTTTGAAAATCAGGAAGCCCAGAGCTCCAGGCACACTGGAGCTGTGAAAGGCATCCAAAAGGGAGTGCAAAAGTGCCACAACATGGCTGCTTTCACAGCTTTTTCCTTAGGAAGAACCCTAATACCCGGCTGATTTACCTTCCTAGGGTTACTGTTAGGCTTGGGCCTAGGAATTTTAAAACCAGGAAGCCCTGTGCTCCAGGCACACTGCAGCTGTTCAAGGCATCCCAAGGGGAGTGCAGAAGTGACACAACTTGGCTGCCTCCACTGCTATTTCCATGAGACCATCCCCAACCTTAGGCTGGTTTTCCTTCCTAGCGTTGAGTTTTGAGTTAGGCCTATGGTTAGTGTTCTTTCAACCTGAAAGCCCTGAGTTCCAAGAACACAGCAGCTGCGAAGGACTACCCAAGAAGAGCACAAAAGTACCACCACATGCCTGCCTCCACAGCTATTTCCTTGGGGACATCCCTAATTCCTGGCTGATTTGCCTTTCTCGTCGTCGGGTTGGGGTTAGGTAGGCCTTGTGCTAGGATTTTTAAAATCAGGAAGCCCAGACCTCCAGGCACACTGGAGCTGTGAAAGGCATCCAAAAGGGAGTGCAAAAGTGCCACAACATGGCTGCTTTCACAGCTTTTTCCTTAGGAAGAACCCTAATACCCGGCTGATTTACCTTCCTAGGGTTACTGTTAGGCTTGGGCCAAGGACTTTTAAAACCAGGAAGCCCTGTGCTCCAGGCACACTGCAGCTGTTCAAGGCATCCCAAGGGGAGCGCAAAAGTGACACAACTTGGCTGCCTCCACTGCTATTTCCATGAGACCATCCCCAACCTTAGGCTGGTTTTCCTTCCTAGCGTTGAGTTTTGAGTTAGGCCTATGGTTAGTGTCCTTTTAACCTGAAAGCCCTGAGTTCCAAGAACACAGCAGCTGCGAAGGACTACCCAAGAAGAGCACAAAAGTACCACCACATGCCTGCCTCCACAGCTATTTCCTTGGGGACATCCCTAATTCCTGGCTGATTTGCCTTTCTCGTTGTCGGGTTGGGGTTAGGTAGGCCTTGTGCTAGGATTTTTAAAATCAGGAAGCCCAGACCTCCAGGCACACTGGAGCTGTGAAAGGCATCCAAAAGGGAGTGCAAAAGTGCCACAACATGGCTGCTTTCACAGCTTTTTCCTTAGGAAGAACCCTAATACCCGGCTGATTTACCTTCCTAGGGTTACTGTTAGGCTTGGGCCTAGGAATTTTAAAACCAGGAAGCCCTGTGCTCCAGGCACACTGCAGCTGTTCAAGGCATCCCAAGGGGAGTGCAGAAGTGACACAACTTGGCTGCCTCCACTGCTATTTCCATGAGACCATCCCCAACCTTAGGCTGGTTTTCCTTCCTAGCGTTGAGTTTTGAGTTAGGCCTATGGTTAGTGTTCTTTCAACCTGAAAGCCCTGAGTTCCAAGAACACAGCAGCTGCGAAGGACTACCCAAGAAGAGCACAAAAGTACCACCACATGCCTGCCTCCACAGCTATTTCCTTGGGGACATCCCTAATTCCTGGCTGATTTGCCTTTCTCGTCGTCGGGTTGGGGTTAGGTAGGCCTTGTGCTAGGATTTTTAAAATCAGGAAGCCCAGACCTCCAGGCACACTGGAGCTGTGAAAGGCATCCAAAAGGGAGTGCAAAAGTGCCACAACATGGCTGCTTTCACAGCTTTTTCCTTAGGAAGAACCCTAATACCCGGCTGATTTACCTTCCTAGGGTTACTGTTAGGCTTGGCCAAGGACTTTAAAACCAGGAAGCCCTCTGCTCAGGAAAACTGCAGCTTTTCAAGGCATCCCAAGGGAGCGCAGAAGTGACACACTTGGCTGCCTCCACTGCTATTTCCATGAGACCATCCCCAACCATAGGCTGTTTTCCTTCCTAGCGTTGAGGTTTGAGTTAGGCCTAGGGTTAGTGTTCTTTTAACCTGAAAGCCCTGAGTTCCAAGAACACAGCAGCTGCGAAGGACTACCCAAGAAGAGCACAAAAGTACCACCACATGCCTGCCTCCACAGCTATTTCCTTGGGGACATCCCTAATTCCTGGCTGATTTGCCTTTCTCGTCGTCGGGTTGGGGTTAGGTAGGCCTTGTGCTAGGATTTTTAAAATCAGGCAGCCCAGACCTCCAGGCACACTGGAGCTGTGAAAGGCATCCAAAAGGGAGTGCAAAAGTGCCACAACATGGCTGCTTTCACAGCTTTTTCCTTAGGAAGAACCCTAATACCCGGCTGATTTACCTTCCTAGGGTTACTGTTAGGCTTGGGCCAAGGACTTTTAAAACCAGGAAGCCCTGTGCTCCAGGCACACTGCAGCTGGTTCAAGGCATCCCAAGGGGAGCGCAAAAGTGACACAACTTGGCTGCCTCCACTGCTATTTCCATGAGACCATCCCCAACCATAGGCTGGTTTTCCTTCCTAGCGTTGAGTTTTGAGTTAGGCCTATGGTTAGTGTTCTTTTAACCTGAAAGCCCTGAGTTCCAAGAACACAGCAGCTGCGAAGGACTACCCAAGAAGAGCACAAAAGTACCACCACATGCCTGCCTCCACAGCTATTTCCTTGGGGACATCCCTAATTCCTGGCTGATTTGCCTTTCTCGTCGTCGGGTTGGGGTTAGGTAGGCCTTGTGCTAGGATTTTGAAAATCAGGAAGCCAGAGCTCCAGGCACACTGAGCTGTGAAAGGCATTCCAAAAGGGAGTGCAAAAGTGCCACAACATGGCTGCTTTCACAGCTTTTTCCTTAGAAGAACCCTAATACCCGGCTGATTTACCTTCCTAGGGTTACTGTTAGGCTTGGCCTAGGACTTTTAAAACCAGGAAGCCCTGTGCTCCAGGCACACTGCAGCTGTTCAAGGGCATCCAAGGGGAGTGCAGAAAGTGACACAACTTGGCTGCCTCCACTGCTATTTCCATGAGACCATCCCCAACCTTAGGCTGGTTTTCCTTCTAGCGTTGAGTTTTGAGTTAGGCCTATGGTTAGTGTTCTTTTAACCTGAAAGCCCTGAGTTCCAAGAACACAGCAGCTGCGAAGGACTACCCAAGAAGAGCACAAAAGTACCACCACATGCCTGCCTCCACAGCTATTTCCTTGGGGACATCCCTAATTCCTGCTGATTTGCCTTTCTCGTCGTCGGGTTTGGGGTTAGGTAGGCCTTGTGCTAGGATTTTTAAAATCAGGAAGCCCAGAGCTCCAGGCACACTGGTGCTGTGAAAGGCATCCAAAAGGGAGTGCAAAAAGTGCCACAACATGGCTGCTTTCACAGCTTTTTCCTTAGGAAGAACCCTAATACCCGGCTGATTTACCTTCCTAGGTTACTGTTAGGCTTGGGCCAAGGACTTTTAAACCAGGAAGCCCTGTGCTCCAGGCACACTGCAAGCTGTTCAAGGCATCCCAAGGGGAGTGCAAAAGTGACACAACTTGGCTGCCTCCACTGCTATTTTCCATGAGACCATCCCCAACCTTAGGCTGGTTTTCCCTTCCTAGCGTTGAGTTTTGAGTTAGGCCTATGGTTAGTGTTCTTTTAACCTGAAAGCCCTGAGTTCCAAGAACACAGCAGCTGCGAAGGACTACCCAAGAAGAGCACAAAAGTACCACCACATGCTGCCTCCACAGCTATTTCCTTGGGGACATCCCTAATTCCTGGCTGATTTGCCTTTCTCGTCGTCGGGTTGGGGTTAGGTAGGCCTTGTGCTAGGATTTTTAAAATCAGGAAGCCCAGACCTCCAGGCACACTGGAGCTGTGAAAAGGCATCCAAAAGGGAGTGCAAAAGTGCCACAACATGCTGCTTTCACAGCTTTTTCCTTAGGAAGAACCCTAATACCCGGCTGATTTACCTTCCTAGGGTTACTGTTAGGCTGGGCCTAGGACTTTTAAAACCAGGAAGCCCTGTGCTCCAGGCACACTGCAGCTGTTCAAGGCATCCCAAGGGGAGTGCAGAAGTGACACAACTTGGCTGCCTCCACTGCTATTTCCATGAGACCATCCCAACCTTAGGCTGGTTTTCCTTCCTAGCGTTGAGTTTTGAGTTAGGCCTATGTTAGTGTCTTTTCAACCTGAAAGCCCTGAGTTCCAAGAACACAGCAGCTGCGAAGGACTACCCAAGAAGAGCACAAAAGTACCACCACATGCCTGCCTCCACAGCTATTTCCTTGGGGACATCCCTAATTTCCTGGCTGATTTGCCTTTCTCGTCGTCGGGTTGGGGTTAGGTAGGCCTTGTGCTAGGATTTTAAAATCAGGAAGCCCAGACCTCCAGGCACACTGGAGCTGATGAAAGGCATCCAAAAGGGAGTGCAAAAGTGCCACAACATGGCTGCTTTCACAGCTTTTTTCCTTAGGAAGAACCCTAAATACCCGGCTGATTTACCTTCCTAGGGTTACTGTTAGGCTTGGGCCAAGGACTTTTAAAACCAGGAAGCCTCTGCTCCAGGAAAACTGCAGCTTGTTCAAGGCATCCCAAGGGGAGCGCAGAAGTGACACAACTTGGCTGCCTCCACTGCTATTTTCCATGAGACCATCCCCAAACTTAGGCTGATTTTCCTTCCTAGCGTGAGGTTTGAGTTAGGCCTAGGGTTAGTGTTCTTTAACCTGAAAGCCTTGAGTTCCAAGAACACAGCAGCTGCGAAGGACTACCCAAGAAGAGCACAAAAGTACCACCACATGCCTGCCTCCACAGCTATTTCCTTGGGGACATCCCTAATTCCTGGCTGATTTGCCTTTCTCGTCGTCGGGTTGGGGTTAGGTAGGCCTTGTGCTAGGATTTTAAAAATCAGGCAGCCCAGACCTCCAGGCACACTGGAGCTGTGAAAGGGCATCCAAAAGGGAGTGCAAAAGTGCCACAAACATGGCTGCTTTCACAGCTTTTTCCTTAGGAAGAACCCTAATACCCGGCTGATTTACCTTCCTAGGGTTACTGTTAGGCTTGGGCCAAGACTTTTAAAACCAGAAGGCCCTGTGCTCCAGGCACACTGCAGCTGTTCAAGGCATCCCAAGGGGAGCGCAAAGTGAACACAACTTGGCTGCCTCCACTGCTATTTCCATGAGACCAATCCCCAACCTTAGGCTGGTTTTCCTTCCTAGCGTTGAGTTTTGAGTTAGGCCTATGGTTAGTGTTCTTTTAACCTGAAAGCCCTGAGTTCCAAGAACACAGCAGCTGCGAAGGACTACCCAAGAAGAGCACAAAGAGTACCACCACATGCCTGCCTCCACAGCTATTTCTTTGGGGACATCCTAATTCCTGGCTGATTTGCCTTTCTCGGTCGTCGGGTTGGGGTTAGTAGGCCTTGTGCTAGGATTTTTAAAAATCAGGAAGCCCAGAGCTCCAGGCACACTGGAGCTGTGAAAAGGCATCCAAAAGGGAGTGCAAAAGTGCCACAACATGGCTGCTTTCACAGCTTTTCCTTAGGAAGAACCCTAATACCCGGCTGATTTACCTTCCTAGGGTTACTGTTAGGCTTGGGCCAAGGACTTTTAAAACCAGGAAGCCTGTGCTCCAGGCACACTGCAGCTGTTCAAGGCATCCCAAGGGGAGCGCAAAAGTGACACAACTTGGCTGCCTCCACTGCTATTTTCCATGAGACCATCCCCAACCATAGGCTGGTTTTCCTTCCTAGCGTTGAGTTTTGAGTTAGGCCTATGGTTAGCGTTCTTTAACCTGAAAGCCCTGAGTTCCAAGAACACAGCAGCTGCAAAGGACTACCCAAGAAGAGCACAAAAGTACCACCACATGCCTGCTCCACAGCTATTTCTTTGGGGACATCCTAATTCCTGCTGATTTGCCTTTCTCGTACGTCGGTGGGGTTAGGTAGGCCTTGTTGCTAGGATTTTTTAAAATCAGGAAGCCCAGAGCTCCAGGCACACTGGAGCTGTGAAAGGCATCCAAAAGGGAGTGCAAAAGTGCCACAAACATGGGCTGCTTTCACAGCTTTTGCCATTAGAAGAACCCTAATACCCTGGCTGATTTACCTTCATAGGGTTACTGTTAGGCTTGGGGCCAGGACTTTCAAAACCAGGAGACCTGTGTGCTCCAGGCACACTGCAGCTGTTCACGGGCATCCCATGGGGTGAGTGTAAAAGTGACACAACTTGGCTGCCAACCACTGAGTATTTCATGAGACCTTGCCCCACCTTAGGCTTGGTTTTCCTTCCTAGCGTTGAGTTTGAGTTAGGCCTATGGTTTGTTCTTGTTAACCTGAAAGCCCTGAGTTTCCAAGATCACAGCAGCTGCGAAGGACTACCCAAGGAAGAGCACAAAAGTACCACCACATGCCTGCCTCCACAGCTATTTCCTTGGGGACATCCCTAATTCCTGGCTGATTTTGCCTTTCTCGTCGTCGGGTTGGGGTTAGGTAGGCCTTTTGCTAGGGATTTTTAAAATCAGGAAGCCAAGAGCTCCAGGCACACTGGGAGCTGTGAAAGGCATCCAAAAGGGAGTGCAAAAGTGCCACAACATGGCTGCTTTCACCAGCTTTTTCCTTAGGAAGAACCCTAATACCCGCTGATTTACTTCCTAGGGTTACTGTTAGCCTTGGGCCAAGGACTTTAAAACCAGGAAGCCCTCTGCTCCAGGCACACTGCAGCTGGTTCAAGGCATCCCAACGGGAGTGCAAAAGTGACACAACTTGGCTGCCTCCACTGCTATTTCCATGAGACCATCCCCAATCTTAGGCTGGTTTTCCTTCCTAGCGTTGAGGTTTTGAGTTAGCCTATGGTTACTGTTCTTTAACCTGAAAGCCCTGAGTTCCAAGAACACAGCAGCTGCGAAGGACTACCCAAGAAGAGCACAAAAGTACCACAACATGCCTGCCTCCACAGCTATTCCTTGGGATCATCCCTAATTCTGGCTGATTTGCCTTCTCGTCGTCGGGGTTGGGGTAGTAGGCCTTGTGCTAGGATTTTAAAATCAGGAAGCCCAGACCTCCAGGCACACTGGAGCTGCGAAGGCATCCAAAAGGGAGTGCAAAAGTGCCACAACATGGCTGCTTTTCACCAGCTTTTTCCTTAGGAAGAACGCCTGAAATACCCGGCTGATTTACCTTCCTAGGGTTACATGTTAGGCTTGGGCCAAGGACTTTATAACCAGGAAGCCCTGTGCTCCAGGCACCACTGCAGCTGTTCAAGCATCCCAAGGGGAGGGCAAAAGTGACACAACTTGGCTGCCTGCCACTGCTATTTCAATGAGACCATCCTGTAACCATATGATAGCGTTGAGGTTTGAGTTAGGCCTAGGGTTAGAGTTTTATAACCAGAAAGCCCTGAGTTCCAAGAACACAGCAGCTGCGAAGGACTACCCAAGAAGAGCACAAAAGTACCACCACATGCTGCCTCCACAGCTATTTCCTTGGGGGACGTCCCTAATTCCTGGCTGATTTGCCTTTCCTCGTCGTCGGGTTGGGGTTAGGTAGGCCTTGTGCTAGGATTTTTAAAATCAGGAAGCCCAGACCTCCAGGCACACTGGAGCTGTGAAAGGCATCCAAAAGGGAGTGCAAAAGTGCCACAACATGGCTGCTTTCACAGCTTTTTCCTTAGGAAGAACCTAATACCCGGCTGATTTACCTTCCTAGGTTACTGTTAGGCTTGGCCAAGGACTTTTAAACCAGGAAGCCCTGTGCTCCAGGCACACTGCAGCTGTTCACGGCATCCCAAGGGGAGTGTAAAAGTGAAAAAGTGACAAAACTTGGCTGCCACCACTGCTATTTCCATGAGACCATCCCCAAACTTAGGCTGGTTTACCTTCCTAGCGTTGAGGTTTGAGTTAGGCCTAGGGTTAGTGTTCTTTTAACCTGAAAGCCCTGAGTTCCAAGAACACAGCAGCTGCGAAGGACTACCCAAGAAGAGCACAAAAGTACCACAACATGCCTGCCTCCACAGCTATTTCCTTGGGGACATCCCTAATTCCTGGCTGATTTGCCTTTCTCGTCGTCGGGTTGGGGTTAGGTAGGCCTTGTGCTAGGATTTTAAAATCAGGAAGCCCAGACCTCCAGGCACACTGGAGCTGTGAAAGGCATCCAAAAGGGAGTGAAAAAGTGCCACAACATGGCTGCTTTCACAGCTTTTTCCTTAGGAAGAACCCTAATACCCGGCTGATTTACCTTCCTAGGGTTACTGTTAGGCTTGGGCCAAGGACTTTTAAAACCAGGAAGCCCTGTGCTCCAGGCACACTGCAGCTGTTCAAGGCATCCCAACGGGAGTGCAAAAGTGACACAACTTGGCTGCCTCCACTGCTATTTCCATGAGACCATCCTGAACCATATGCTGATTTTCCTTCCTAGCGTTGAGGTTTGAGTTAGGCCTAGGGTTAGAGTTTTTTAACCAGAAAGCCCTGAGTTCCAAGAATACAGCAGCTGCGAAGGACTACCCAAGAAGAGCACAAAAGTACCACAACATGCCTGTCTCCACAGCTATTTCCTTGGGGACATCCCTAATTCCTGGCTGATTTGCCTTTCTCGTCGTCGGGTTGGGGTTAGGTAGGCCTTGTGCTAGGATTTTTAAAATCAGGAAGCCCAGACCTCCAGGCACACTGGAGCTGTGAAAGGCATCCAAAAGGGAGTGCAAAAGTGCCACAACATGGCTGCTTTCACAGCTTTTTCCTTAGGAAGAACCCTAATACCCGGCTGATTTACCTTCCTAGGGTTACTGTTAGGCTTGGGCCAAGGACTTTTGTAACCAGGAAGCCCTGTGCTCCAGGAACACTGCAGCTGTTCAAGGCATCCCAAGGGGAGCGCAAAAGTGACACAACTTGGCTGCCTCCACTGCTATTTCAATGAGACCATCCCCAGACTTTGGCTGATTTTCCTTCCTAGCGTTGAGGTTTGAGTTAGGCCTAGGGTTAGTGTTCTTTTAACCTGAAAGCCCTGAGTTCCAAGAACACAGCAGCTGCAAAGCACTACCCAAGAAGAGCACAAAAGTACCACAACATGCCCGCCTCCACAGCTATTTCCTTGGGGACATCCCTAATTCCTGGCTGATTTGCCTTTCTCGTCGTCGGGTTGGGGTTAGGTAGGCCTTGTGCTAGGATTTTTAAAATCAGGAAGCCCAGACCTCCAGGCACACTGGAGCTGTGAAAGGCATCCAAAAGGGAGTGCAAAAGTGCCAGAACATGGCTGCTTTCACAGCTTTTTCCTTAGGAAGAACCCTAATACCCGGCTGATTTACCTTCCTAGGGTTACTGTTAGGCTTGGGCCAAGGACTTTTAAAACCAGGAAGCCCTGTGCTCCAGGCACACTGCAGCTGTTCAAGGCATCCCAAGGGGAGTGCAAAAGTGACACAACTTGGCTGCCTCCACTGCTATTTCCATGAGACCATCCTGAACCATATGCTGATTTTCCTTCCTAGCGTTGAGGTTTGAGTTAGGCCTATGGTTAGTGTTCTTTTAACCTGAAAGCCCTGAGTTCCAAGAACACAGCAGCTGCGAAGGACTACCCAAGAAGAGCACAAAAGTACCACCACATGCCTGCCTCCACAGCTATTTCCTTGGGGACATCCCTAATTCCTGGCTGATTTGCCTTTCTCGTTGTCGGGTTGGGGTTAGGTAGGCCTTGTGCTAGGATTTTTAAAATCAGGAAGCCCAGACCTCCAGGCACACTGGAGCTGTGAAAGGCATCCAAAAGGGAGTGCAAAAGTGCCACAACATGGCTGCTTTCACAGCTTTTTCCTTAGGAAGAACCCTAATACCCGGCTGATTTACCTTCCTAGGGTTACTGTTAGGCTTGGGCCAAGGACTTTTAAAACCAGGAAGCCCTGTGCTCCAGGCACACTGCAGCTGTTCAAGGCATCCCAAGGGGAGCGCAAAAGTGACACAACTTGGCTGCCTCCACTGCTATTTCCATGAGACCATCCCCAACCATAGGCTGGTTTTCCTTCCTAGCGTTGAGTTTTGAATTAGGCCTATGGTTAGTGTTCTTTTAACCTGAAAGCCCTGAGTTCCAAGAACACAGCAGCTGCGAAGGACTACCCAAGAAGAGCACAAAAGTACCACAACATGCCCGCCTCCACAGCTATTTCCTTGGGGACATCCCTAACTCCTGGCTGATTTGCCTTTCTCGTCGTCGGGTTGGGGTTAGGTAGGCCTTGTGCTAGGATTTTTAAAATCAGGAAGCCCAGACCTCCAGGCACACTGGAGCTGTGAAAGGCATCCAAAAGGGAGTGCACAAGTGCCACAACATGGCTGCTTTCACAGCTTTTTCCTTAGGAAGAACCCTAATACCCGGCTGACTTACCTTCCTAGGGTTACTGTTAGGCTTGGGCCAAGGACTTTTAAAACCAGGAAGCCCTGTGCTCCAGGCACACTGCAGCTGTTCAAGGCATCCCAAGGGGAGCGCAAAAGTGACACAACTTGGCTGCCTCCACTGCTATTTCCATGAGACCATCCCCAACCTTAGGCTGATTTTCCTTCCTAGCGTTGAGGTTTGAGTTAGGCCTATGGTTAGTGTTCTTTTAACCAGAAAGCCCTGAGTTCCAAGAACACAGCAGCTGCAAAGCACTACCCAAGAAGAGCACAAAAGTACCACAACATGCCTGCCTCCATAGCTATTTCCTTGGGGTCATCCCTAATTCCTGGCTGATTTGCCTTTCTCGTCGTCGGGTTGGGGTTAGGTAGGCCTTGTGCTAGGATTTTTAAAATCAGGAAGCCCAGACCTCCAGGCACACTGGAGCTGTGAAAGGCATCCAAAAGGGAGTGCAAAAGTGCCACAACATGGCTGCTTTCACAGCTTTTTCCTTAGGAAGAACCCTAATACCCGGCTGATTTACCTTCCTAGGGTTACTGTTAGGCTTGGGCCAAGGACTTTTAAAACCAGGAAGCCCTGTGCTCCAGGCACACTGCAGATGTTCAAGGCATCCCAAGGGGAGCGCAAAAGTGACACAACTTGGCTGCCTCCACTGCTATTTCCGTGAGACCATCCCCAATCTTAGGCTGGTTTTCCTTCCTAGCGTTGAGTTTTGAGTTAGGCCTATGGTTAGTGTTCTTCTAACCTGAAAGCCCTGAGTTCCAAGAACACAGCAGCTGCGAAGGACTACCCAAGAAGAGCACAAAAGTACCACAACATGCCTGCCTCCACAGCTATTTCCTTGGGGACATCCCTAATTCCTGGCTGATTTGCCTTTCTCGTCGTCGGGTTGGGGTTAGGTAGGCCTTGTGCTAGGATTTTTAAAATCAGGAAGCCCAGACCTCCAGGCACACTGGAGCTGTGAAAGGCATCCAAAAGGGAGTGCAAAAGTGCCACAACATGGCTGCTTTCACAGCTTTTTCCTTAGGAAGAACCCTAATACCCGGCTGATTTACCTTCCTAGGGTTACTGTTAGGCTTGGGCCAAGGACTTTTAAAACCAGGAAGCCCTCTGCTCCAGGAACACTGCAGCTGTTCAAGGCATCCCAACGGGAGTGCAAAAGTGAAACAACTTGGCTGCCTCCACTGCTATTTCCATGAGACCATCCCCAATCTTAGGCTGGTTTTCCTTCCTAGCGTTGAGTTTTGAGTTAGGCCTATGGTTAGTGTTCTTTTAACCTGAAAGCCCTGAGTTCCAAGAACACAGCAGCTGCGAAGGACTACCCAAGAAGAGCACAAAAGTACCACAACATGCCTACCTCCACAGCTATTTCCTTGGGGACATCCCTAATTCCTGGCTGATTTGCCTTTCTCGTCGTCGGTTTGGGGTTAGGTAGGCCTTGTGCTAGGATTTTTAAAATCAGGAAGCCCAGACCTCCAGGCACACTGGAGCTGTGAAAGGCATCCAAAAGGGAGTGCAAAAGTGCCACAACATGGCTGCTTTCACAGCTTTTTCCTTAGGAAGAACCCTAATACCCGGCTGATTTACCTTCCTAGGGTTTCTGTTAGGCTTAGGCCTAGGACTTTTAAAACTAGGAAGCCCTGTGCTCCAGGCACACTGCAGCTGTTCAAGGGATCCCAACGGTAGTACAAAAGTGACACAACTTGGCTGCCTCCACTGCTATTTCCATGAAACCATCCCCAACCATAGGCTGATTTTCCTTCCTAGCGTTGAGGTTTGAGTTAGGCCTAGGGTTAGAGTTTTTAACCAGAAAGCCCTGAGTTCCAAGAACACAGCAGCTGCGAAGGACTACCCAAGAAGAGCACAAAAGTACCACAACATGCCTGCCTCCACAGCTATTTCCTTGGGGACATCCCTAATTCCTGGCTGATTTGCCTTTCTCGTCGTCGGGTTGGGGTTAGGTAGGCCTTGTGATAGGATTTTTAAAATCAGGAAGCCCAGACCTCCAGGCACACTAGAGCTGTGAAAGGCATCCAAAAGGGAGTGCAAAAGTGCCACAACATGGCTGCTTTCACAGCTTTTTCCTTAGGAAGAACCCTAATACCCGGCTGATTTACCTTCCTAGGGTTACTGTTAGGCTTGGGCCAAGGAATTTTAAAACCAGGAAGCCCTGTGCTCCAGGCACACTGCAGCTGTTCAAGGCATCCCAACGGGAGTGCAGAAGTGACACAACTTGGCTGCCTCCACTGCTATTTCCATGAGACCATCCTGAACCATATGCTGATTTTCCTTCCTAGCGTTGAGGTTTGAGTTAGGCCTAGGGTTAGAGTTTTTTAACCAGAAAGCCCTGAGTTCCAAGAATACAGCAGCTGCGAAGGACTACCCAAGAAGAGCACAAAAGTACCACAACATGCCTGTCTCCACAGCTATTTCCTTGGGGACATCCCTAACTCCTGGCTGATTTGCCTTTCTCGTCGTCGGGTTGGGGTTAGGTAGGCCTTGTGCTAGGATTTTTAAAATCAGAAAGCCCAGACCTCCAGGCACACTGGAGATGTGAAAGGCATCCAAAAGGGAGTGCAAAAGTGCCACAACATGGCTGCTTTCACAGCTTTTTCCTTAGGAAGAACCCTAATACCCGGCTGATTTACCTTCCTAGGGTTACTGTTAGGGTTGGGCCTAGGAATTTTAAAACCAGGAAGCCCTGTGCTCCAGGCACACTGCAGCTGTTCAAGGCATCCCAACGGGAGTGCAAAAGTGACACAACTTGGCTGCCTCCACTGCTATTTCCATGAGACCATCCCCAACCATAGGCTGATTTTCCTTCCTAGCGTTGAGTTTTGAGTTAGGCCTAGGGTTAGTGTTCTTTCAACCTGAAAGCCCTGAGTTCCAAGAACACAGCAGCTGCGAAGGACTACCCAAGAAGAGCACAAAAGTACCACCACATGCCTGCCTCCACAGCTATTTCCTTGGGGACATCCCTAATTCCTGGCTGATTTGCCTTTCTCGTCGTCGGGTTGGGGTTAGGTAGGCCTTGTGCTAGGATTTTTAAAATCAGGAAGCCCAGACCTCCAGGCACACTGGAGCTGTGAAAGGCATCCAAAAGGGAGTGCAAAAGTGCCACAACATGGCTGCTTTCACAGCTTTTTCCTTAGGAAGAACCCTAATACCCGGCTGATTTACCTTCCTAGGGTTACTGTTAGGCTTGGGCCAAGGACATTTAAAACCAGGAAGCCCTGTGCTCCAGGAACACTGCAGCTGTTCAAGGCATCCCAAGGGGAGCGCAAAAGTGACACAACTTGGCTGCCTCCACTGCTACTTCCATGAGACCATCCTGAAGCATATGCTGATTTTCCTTCCTAGCGTTGAGGTTTGAGTTAGGCCTAGGGTTAGAGTTTTATAACCAGAAAGCCCTGAGTTCCAAGAACACAGCAGCTGCGAAGGACTACCCAAGAAGAGCACAAAAGTACCACCACATGCCTGCCTCCACAGCTATTTCCTTGGGGACATCCCTAATTCCTGGCTGATTTGCCTTTCTCGTCGTCGGGTTGGGGTTAGGTAGGCCTTGTGATAGGATTTTTAAAATCAGGAAGCCCAGACCTCCAGGCACACTGGAGCTGTGAAAGGCATCCAAAAGGGAGTGCAAAAGTGCCACAACATGGCTGCTTTCACAGCTTTTTCCTTAGGAAGAACCCTAATACCCGGCTGATTTACCTTCCTAGGGTTACTGTTAGGCTTGGGCCAAGGACTTTTAAAACCAGGAAGACCTGTGCTCCAGGCATACTGCAGCTGTTCACGGCATCCCAAGGGGAGTGCAAAAGTGACACAACTTGGCTGCCTCCACTGCTATTTCCATGAGACCATCCCCAACCTTAGGCTGGTTTTCCTTCCTAGCGTTGAGTTTTGAGTTAGGCCTATGGTTAGTGTTCTTTTAACCTGAAAGCCCTGAGTTCCAAGAACAGAGCAGCTGCGAAGGACTACCCAAGAAGAGCACAAAAGTACCACCACATGCCTGCCTCCACAGCTATTTCCTTGGGGACATCCCTAATTCCTGGCTGATTTGCCTTTCTCGTCGTCGGGTTGGGGTTAGGTAGGCCTTGTGCTAGGATTTTTAAAATCAGGAAGCCCAGACCTCCAGGCACACTGGAGCTGTGAAAGGCATCCAAAAGGGAGTGCAAAAGTGCCACAACATGGCTGCTTTCACAGCTTTTTCCTTAGGAAGAACCGTAATACCCGGCTGATTTACCTTCCTAGGGTTACTGTTAGGCTTGGGCCAAGGACTGTTAAAACCAGGAAGCCCTGTGCTCCAGGCACACTGCAGCTGTTCAAGGCATCCCAACGGGAGTGCAAAAGTGACACAACTTGGCTGCCTCCACTGCTATTTCCATGAGACCATCCCCAATCTTAGGCTGGTTTTCCTTCCTAGCGTTGAGTTTTGAGTTAGGCCTATGGTTAGTGTTCTTTTAACCTGAAAGCCCTGAGTTCCAAGAACACAGCAGCTGCGAAGGACTACCCAAGAAGAGCACAAAAGTACCACAACATGCCTGCCTCCACAGCTATTTCCTTGGGGACATCCCTAATTCCTGGCTGATTTGCCTTTCTCGTCGTCGGTTTGGGGTTAGGTAGGCCTTGTGCTAGGATTTTTAAAATCAGGAAGCCCAGACCTCCAGGCACACTGGAGCTGTGAAAGGCATCCAAAAGGGAGTGCAAAAGTGCCACAACATGGCTGCTTTCACAGCTTTTTCCTTAGGAAGAACCCTAATACCCGGCTGATTTACCTTCCTAGGGTTTCTGTTAGGCTTAGGCCTAGGACTTTTAAAACTAGGAAGCCCTGTGCTCCAGGCACACTGCAGCTGTTCAAGGGATCCCAACGGTAGTGCAAAAGTGACACAACTTGGCTGCCTCCACTGCTATTTCCATGAAACCATCCCCAACCATAGGCTGATTTTCCTTCCTAGCGTTGAGGTTTGAGTTAGGCCTAGGGTTAGAGTTTTTAACCAGAAAGCCCTGAGTTCCAAGAACACAGCAGCTGCGAAGGACTACCCAAGAAGAGCACAAAAGTACCACAACATGCCTGCCTCCACAGCTATTTCCTTGGGGACATCCCTAATTCCTGGCTGATTTGCCTTTCTCGTCGTCGGGTTGGGGTTAGGTAGGCCTTGTGATAGGATTTTTAAAATCAGGAAGCCCAGACCTCCAGGCACACTAGAGCTGTGAAAGGCATCCAAAAGGGAGTGCAAAAGTGCCACAACATGGCTGCTTTCACAGCTTTTTCCGTGGCACCATCCCTATACCTAGGCTGATTTATCTGCCTAGGGTTAGGGTTAGGGTTCAGCCTAGGGCTAGGATTTTTTGAACCAGGAAGCCCTGAGTTCCAGGCTTACTGCAGCTGCCAAAGGCATCCCAAAGGGAGCGCAGAAGTGCCACAACTTGGCTGCTTTCACAGCTTTTTCCTTAGGAAGAACCCTCATACCCGGCTGATTTACCTTCCTAGGGTTACTGTTAGGCTTAGGCCTAGGACTTTTAAAACCAGGAAGCCCTGTGCTCCAGGCACACTGCAGCTCTTCAAGGCATCCCAAGGGGAGCGCAAAAGTGACACAACTTGGCTGCCTCCACTGCTATTTCCATGAGACCATCCCGAAACATAGGCTGATTTTCCTTCCTAGCGTTGAGGTTTGAGTTAGGCCTAGGGTTAGTGTTTTTTTAACCTGAAAGCCCTGAGTTCCAAGAACACAGCAGCTGCGAAGGACTACCCAAGAAGAGCACAAAAGTACCACCACATGCCTGCCTCCACAGCTATTTCCTTGGGGACATCCCTAATTCCTGGCTGATTTGCCTTTCTCGTCGTCGGGTTGGGGTTAGGTAGGCCTTGTGCTAGGATTTTTAAAATCAGGAAGCCCAGACCTCCAGGCACACTGGAGCTGTGAAAGGCATTCAAAAGGGAGTGCAAAAGTGCCACAACATGGCTGCTTTCACAGCTTTTTCCTTGGCACCATCCCTATACCTAGGCTGATTTATCTGCCTAGGGTTAGGGTTAGGGTTCAGCCTAGGGCTAGGATTTTTTGAACCAGGAAGCCCTGAGTTCCAGGCTTACTCTGGCTGCCAAAGGCATCCCAAAGGGAGTGCAAAAGTGCCACAACATGGCTGCTTTCACAGCTTTTTCCTTAGGAAGAACCCTAATACCCGGCTGATTTACCTTCCTAGGGTTACTGTTAGGCTTGGGCCAAGGACATTTAAAACCAGGAAGCCCTGTGCTCCAGGCACACTGCAGCTGTTCAAGGCATACCAAGGGGAGTGCAGAAGTGACACAACTTGGCTGCCTCCACTGCTATTTCCATGAGACCATCCCCAACCTTAGGCTGGTTTTCCTTCCTAGCGTTGTGTTTTGAGTTAGGCCTATGGTTAGTGTTCTTTTAACCTGAAAGCCCTGAGTTCCAAGAACAGAGCAGCTGCGAAGGAATACCCACATGCCTGCCTCCACAGCTATTTCCTTGGGGACATCCCTAATTCCTGGCTGATTTGCCTTTCTCGTCGTCGGGTTGGGGTTAGGTAGGCCTTGTGCTAGGATTTTTAAAATCAGGAAGCCCAGACCTCCAGGCACACTGGAGCTGTGAAAGGCATCCAAAAGGGAGTGCAAAAGTGCCACAACATGGCTGCTTTCACAGCTTTTTCCTTAGGAAGAACCCTAATACCCGGCTGATTTACCTTCCTAGGGTTACTGTTAGGCTTGGGCCAAGGACTTTTAAAACCAGGAAGCCCTGTGCTCCAGGCACACTGCAGCTGTTCAAGGCATCCCAACGGGAGTGCAGAAGTGACACAACTTGGCTGCCTCCACTGCTATTTCCATGAGACCATCCTGAACCATAGGCTGATTTTCCTTCCTAGCGTTGAGGTTTGTGTTAGGCCTAGGGTTAGAGTTTTTTAACCAGAAAGCCCTGAGTTCCAAGAATACAGCAGCTGCGAAGGACTACCCAAGAAGAGCACAAAAGTACCACAACATGCCTGTCTCCACAGCTATTTCCTTGGGGACATCCCTAACTCCTGGCTGATTTGCCTTTCTCGTCGTCGGGTTGGGGTTAGGTAGGCCTTGTGCTAGGATTTTTAAAATCAGAAAGCCCAGACCTCCAGGCACACTGGAGCTGTGAAAGGCATCCAAAAGGGAGTGCAAAAGTGCCACAACATGGCTGCTTTCACAGCTTTTTCCTTAGGAAGAACCCTAATACCCGGCTGATTTACCTTCCTAGGGTTACTGTTAGGCTTGGGCCTAGGAATTTTAAAACCAGGAAGCCCTGTGCTCCAGGCACACTGCAGCTGTTCAAGGCATCCCAAGGGGAGTGCAAAAGTGACACAACTTGGCTGCCTCCACTGCTATTTCCATGAGACCATCCCCAACCATAGGCTGGTTTTCCTTCCTAGCGTTGAGTTTTGAGTTAGGCCTAGGGTTAGTGTTCTTTCAACCTGAAAGCCCTGAGTTCCAAGAACACAGCAGCTGCGAAGGACTACCCAAGAAGAGCACAAAAGTACCACCACATGCCTGCCTCCACAGCTATTTCCTTGGGGACATCCCTAATTCCTGGCTGATTTGCCTTTCTCGTCGTCGGGTTGGGGTTAGGTAGGCCTTGTGATAGGATTTTTAAAATCAGGAAGCCCAGACCTCCAGGCACACTGGAGCTGTGAAAGGCATCCAAAAGGGAGTGCAAAAGTGCCACAACATGGCTGCTTTCACAGCTTTTTCCTTAGGAAGAACCCTAATACCCGGCTGAGTTACCTTGCTAGGGTTACTGTTAGGCTTGGGCAAAGGACATTTAAAACCAGGAAGCCCTGTGCTCCAGGAACACTGCAGCTGTTCAAGGCATCCCAAGGGGAGCGCAAAAGTGACACAACTTGGCTGCCTCCACTGCTATTTCCATGAGACCATCCTGAAGCATATGCTGATTTTCCTTCCTAGCGTTGAGGTTTGAGTTAGGCCTAGGGTTAGAGTTTTATAACCAGAAAGCCCTGAGTTCCAAGAATACAGCAGCTGCGAAGGACTACCCAAGAAGAGCACAAAAGTACCACCACATGCCTGCCTCCACAGCTATTTCCTTGGGGACATCCCTAATTCCTGGCTGATTTGCCTTTCTCGTCGTCGGGTTGGGGTTAGGTAGGCCTTGTGCTAGGATTTTTAAAATCAGGAAGCCCAGACCTCCAGGCACACTGGAGCTGTGAAAGGCATCCAAAAGGGAGTGCAAAAGTGCCACAACATGGCTGCTTTCACAGCTTTTTCCTTAGGAAGAACCCTAATACCCGGCTGATTTACCTTCCTAGGGTTACTGTTAGGCTTGGGCCAAGGACTTTTAAAACCAGGAAGCCCTCTGCTCCAGGCACACTGCAGCTGTTCAAGGCATCCCAACGGGAGCGCAAAAGTGACACAACTTGGCTGCCTCCACTGCTATTTCCATGAGACCATCCCGAAACATAGGCTGATTTTCCTTCCTAGCGTTGAGGTTTGAGTTAGGCCTAGGGTTAGTGTTCTTTTAACCTGAAAGCCCTGAGTTCCAAGAACACAGCAGCTGCGAAGGACTACCCAAGAAGAGCACAAAAGTACCACCACATGCCTGCCTCCACAGCTATTTCCTTGGGGACATCCCTAATTCCTGGCTGATTTGCCTTTCTCGTCGTCGGGTTGGGGTTAGGTAGGCCTTGTGCTAGGATTTTTAAAATCAGGAAGCCCAGACCTCCAGGCACACTGGAGCTGTGAAAGGCATTCAAAAGGGAGTGCAAAAGTGCCACAACATGGCTGCTTTCACAGCTTTTTCCTTGGCACCATCCCTATACCTAGGCTGATTTATCTGCCTAGGGTTAGGGTTAGGCTTCAGCCTAGGGCTAGGATTTTTTGAACCAGGAAGCCCTGAGTTCCAGGCTTACTCTGGCTGCCAAAGGCATCCCAAAGGGAGTGCAAAAGTGCCACAACATGGCTGCTTTCACAGCTTTTTCCTTAGGAAGAACCCTAATACCCGGCTGATTTACCTTCCTAGGGTTACTGTTAGGCTTGGGCCAAGGACATTTAAAACCAGGAAGCCCTGTGCTCCAGGCACACTGCAGCTGTTCAAGGCATACCAAGGGGAGTGCAGAAGTGACACAACTTGGCTGCCTCCACTGCTATTTCCATGAGACCATCCCCAACCTTAGGCTGGTTTTCCTTCCTAGCGTTGTGTTTTGAGTTAGGCCTATGGTTAGTGTACTTTCAACCTGAAAGCCCTGAGTTCCAAGAACACAGCAGCTGCGAAGGAATACCCACATGCCTGCCTCCACAGCTATTTCCTTGGGGACATCCCTAATTCCTGGCTGATTTGCCTTTCTCGTCGTCGGGTTGGGGTTAGGTAGGCCTTGTGCTAGGATTTTTAAAATCAGGAAGCCCAGACCTCCAGGCACACTGGAGCTGTGAAAGGCATCCAAAAGGGAGTGCAAAAGTGCCACAACATGGCTGCTTTCACAGCTTTTTCCTTAGGAAGAACCCTAATACCCGGCTGATTTACCTTCCTAGGGTTACTGTTAGGCTTGGGCCAAGGACTTTTAAAACCAGGAAGCCCTGTGCTCCAGGCACACTGCAGCTGTTCAAGGCATCCCAACGGGAGTGCAGAAGTGACACAACTTGGCTGCCTCCACTGCTATTTCCATGAGACCATCCTGAACCATAGGCTGATTTTCCTTCCTAGCGTTGAGGTTTGTGTTAGGCCTAGGGTTAGAGTTTTTTAACCAGAAAGCCCTGAGTTCCAAGAATACAGCAGCTGCGAAGGACTACCCAAGAAGAGCACAAAAGTACCACAACATGCCTGTCTCCACAGCTATTTCCTTGGGGACATCCCTAACTCCTGGCTGATTTGCCTTTCTCGTCGTCGGGTTGGGGTTAGGTAGGCCTTGTGCTAGGATTTTTAAAATCAGAAAGCCCAGACCTCCAGGCACACTGGAGCTGTGAAAGGCATCCAAAAGGGAGTGCAAAAGTGCCACAACATGGCTGCTTTCACAGCTTTTTCCTTAGGAAGAACCCTAATACCCGGCTGATTTACCTTCCTAGGGTTACTGTTAGGCTTGGGCCTAGGAATTTTAAAACCAGGAAGCCCTGTGCTCCAGGCACACTGCAGCTGTTCAAGGCATCCCAAGGGGAGCGCAAAAGTGACACAACTTGGCTGCCTCCACTGCTATTTCCATGAGACCATCCCCAACCATAGGCTGGTTTTCCTTCCTAGCGTTGAGTTTTGAGTTAGGCCTAGGGTTAGTGTTCTTTCAACCTGAAAGCCCTGAGTTCCAAGAACACAGCAGCTGCGAAGGACTACCCAAGAAGAGCACAAAAGTACCACCACATGCCTGCCTCCACAGCTATTTCCTTGGGGACATCCCTAATTCCTGGCTGATTTGCCTTTCTCGTCGTCGGGTTGGGGTTAGGTAGGCCTTGTGCTAGGATTTTTAAAATCAGGAAGCCCAGACCTCCAGGCACACTGGAGCTGTGAAAGGCATCCAAAAGGGAGTGCAAAAGTGCCACAACATGGCTGCTTTCACAGCTTTTTCCTTAGGAAGAACCCTAATACCCGGCTGAGTTACCTTGCTAGGGTTACTGTTAGGCTTGGGCAAAGGACATTTAAAACCAGGAAGCCCTGTGCTCCAGGAACACTGCAGCTGTTCAAGGCATCCCAAGGGGAGCGCAAAAGTGACACAACTTGGCTGCCTCCACTGCTATTTCCATGAGACCATCCTGAAGCATATGCTGATTTTCCTTCCTAGCGTTGAGGTTTGAGTTAGGCCTAGGGTTAGAGTTTTATAACCAGAAAGCCCTGAGTTCCAAGAATACAGCAGCTGCGAAGGACTACCCAAGAAGAGCACAAAAGTACCACCACATGCCTGCCTCCACAGCTATTTCCTTGGGGACATCCCTAATTCCTGGCTGATTTGCCTTTCTCGTCGTCGGGTTGGGGTTAGGTAGGCCTTGTGCTAGGATTTTTAAAATCAGGAAGCCCAGACCTCCAGGCACACTGGAGCTGTGAAAGGCATCCAAAAGGGAGTGCAAAAGTGCCACAACATGGCTGCTTTCACAGCTTTTTCCTTAGGAAGAACCCTAATACCCGGCTGATTTACCTTCCTAGGGTTACTGTTAGGCTTGGGCCAAGGACTTTTAAAACCAGGAAGCCCTGTGCTCCAGGCACACTGCAGCTGTTCAAGGCATCCCAACGGGAGTGCAAAAGTGACACAACTTGGCTGCCTCCACTGCTATTTCCATGAGACCATCCCCAACCTTAGGCTGGTTTTCCTTCCTAGCGTTGAGTTTTGAGTTAGGCCTATGGTTAGTGTTCTTTTAACCCGAAAGCCCTGAGTTCCAAGAACACAGCAGCTGCGAAGGACTACCCAAGAAGAGCACAAAAGTACCACAACATGCCTGCCTCCACAGCTATTTCCTTGGGGACATCCCTAATTCCTGGCTGATTTGCCTTTCTCGTCGTCGGTTTGGGGTTAGGTAGGCCTTGTGCTAGGATTTTTAAAATCAGGAAGCCCAGACCTCCAGGCACACTAGAGCTGTGAAAGGCATCCAAAAGGGAGTGCAAAAGTGCCACAACATGGCTGCTTTCACAGCTTTTTCCGTGGCACCATCCCTATACCTAGGCTGATTTATCTGCCTAGGGTTAGGGTTAGGGTTCAGCCTAGGGCTAGGATTTTTTGAACCAGGAAGCCCTGAGTTCCAGGCTTAATGCAGCTGCCAAAGGCATCCCAAAGGGAGCGCAGAAGTGCCACAACTTGGCTGCTTTCACAGCTTTTTCCTTAGGAAGAACCCTCATACCCGGCTGATTTACCTTCCTAGGGTTACTGTTAGGCTTAGGCCTAGGACTTTTAAAACCAGGAAGCCCTGTGCTCCAGGCACACTGCAGCTGTTCAAGGCATCCCAAGGGGAGCGCAAAAGTGACACAACTTGGCTGCCTCCACTGCTATTTCCATGAGACCATCCCCAAGCATAGGCTGATTTTCCTTCCTAGCGTTGAGGTTTGAGTTAGGCCTAGGGTTAGTGTTTTTTTAACCTGAAAGCCCTGAGTTCCAAGAACACAGCAGCTGCGAAGGACTACCCAAGAAGAGCACAAAAGTACCACCACATGCCTGCCTCCACAGCTATTTCCTTGGGGACATCCCTAATTCCTGGCTGATTTGCCTTTCTCGTCGTCGGGTTGGGGTTAGGTAGGCCTTGTGCTAGGATTTTTAAAATCAGGAAGCCCAGACCTCCAGGCACACTGGAGCTGTGAAAGGCATTCAAAAGGGAGTGCAAAAGTGCCACAACATGGCTGCTTTCACAGCTTTTTCCTTGGCACCATCCCTATACCTAGGCTGATTTATCTGCCTAGGGTTAGGGTTCAGCCTAGGGCTAGGATTTTTTGAACCAGGAAGCCCTGAGTTCCAGGCTTACTCTGGCTGCCAAAGGCATCCCAAAGGGAGCGCAGAAGTGCCACAACTTGGCTGCTTTCACAGCTTTTTCCTTAGGAAGAACCCTCATACCCGGCTGATTTACCTTCCTAGGGTTACTGTTAGGCTTAGGCCTAGGACTTTTAAAACCAGGAAGCCCTGTGCTCCAGGCACACTGCAGCTGTTCAAGGCATCCCAAGGGGAGTGCAAAAGTGACACAACTTGGCTGCCTCCACTGCTATTTCCATGAGACCATCCCCAAACATAGGCTGATTTTCCTTCCTAGCGTTGAGGTTTGAGTTAGGCCTAGGGTTAGTGTTTTTTTAACCTGAAAGCCCTGAGTTCCAAGAACACAGCAGCTGCGAAGGACTACCCAAGAAGAGCACAAAAGTACCACCACATGCCTGCCTCCACAGCTATTTCCTTGGGGACATCCCTAATTCCTGGCTGATTTGCCTTTCTCGTCGTCGGGTTGGGGTGAGGTAGGCCTTGTGCTAGGATTTTTAAAATCAGGAAGTCCAGACCTCCAGGCACACTGGAGCTGTGAAAGGCATCCAAAAGGGAGTGCAAAAGTGCCACAACATGGCTGCTTTCACAGCTTTTTCCTTGGCACCATCCCTATACCTAGGCTGATTTATCTGCCTAGGGTTAGGGTTCAGCCTAGGGCTAGGATTTTTTGAACCAGGAAGCCCTGAGTTCCAGGCTTACTCTGGCTGCCAAAGGCATCCCAAAGGGAGTGCAAAAGTGCCACAACATGGCTGCTTTCACAGCTTTTTCCTTAGGAAGAACCCTAATACCCGGCTGATTTACCTTCCTAGGGTTACTGTTAGGCTTGGGCCAAGGACTTTTAAAACCAGGAAGCCCTGTGCTCCAGGCACACTGCAGCTGTTCAAGGCATCCCAACGGGAGCACAAAAGTGACACAACTTGGCTGCCACCACTGCTATTTCCATGAGACCATCCCCAACCTTAGGCTGGTTTTCCTTCTTAGCGTTGAGTTTTGAGTTAGGCCTATGGTTAGTGTCCTTTTAACCTGAAAGCCCTGAGTTCCAAGAACACAGCAGCTGCGAAGGACTACCCAAGAAGAGCACAAAAGTACCACAACATGCCTGCCTCCACAGCTATTTCCTTGGGGACATCCCTAATTCCTGGCTGATTTGCCTTTCTCGTCGTCGGGTTGGGGTTAGGTAGGCCTTGTGCTAGGATTTTTAAAATCAGGAAGCCCAGACCTCCAGGCACACTGGAGCTGTGAAAGGCATCCAAAAGGGAGTGCAAAAGTGCCACAACATGGCTGCTTTCACAGCTTTTTCCTTGGCACCATCCCTATACCTAGGCTGATTTATCTGCCTAGGGTTAGGGTTCAGCCTAGGGCTAGGATTTTTTGAACCAGGAAGCCCTGAGTTCCAGGCTTACTGTGGCTGCCAAAGGCATCCCAAAGGGAGTGCAAAAGTGCCACAACATGGCTGCTTTCACAGCTTTTTCCTTAGGAAGAACCCTAATACCCGGCTGATTTACCTTCCTAGGGTTACTGTTAGGCTTAGGCCTAGGACTTTTAAAACCAGGAAGCCCTGTGCTCCAGGCACACTGCAGCTGTTCAAGGCATCCCAAGGGGAGCGCAAAAGTGACACAACTTGGCTGCCTCCACTGCTATTTCCATGAGACCATCCCCAACCATAGGCTGGTTTTCCTTCCTAGCGTTGAGTTTTGAGTTAGGCCTATGGTTAGTGTGCTTTTAACCTGAAAGCCCTGAGTTCCAAGAACACAGCAGCTGCGAAGGACTGCCCAAGAAGAGCACAAAAGTACCACAACATGCCTGCCTCCACAGCTATTTCCTTGGGGACATCCCTAATTCCTGGCTGATTTGCCTTTCTCGTCGTCGGGTTGGGGTTAGGTAGGCCTTGTGCTAGGATTTTTAAAATCAGGAAGCCCAGACCTCCAGGCACACTGGAGCTGTGAAAGGCATCCAAAAGGGAGTGCAAAAGTGCCACAACATGGCTGCTTTCACAGCTTTTTCCTTGGCACCATCCCTATACCTAGGCTGATTTATCTGCCTAGGGTTAGGGTTCAGCCTAGGGCTAGGATTTTTTGAACCAGGAAGCCCTGAGTTCCAGGCTTACTGCAGCTGCCAAAGGCATCCCAAAGGGAGTGCAAAAGTGCCACAACATGGCTGCTTTCACAGCTTTTTCCTTAGGAAGAACCCTAATACCCGGCTGATTTACCTTCCTAGGGTTACTGTTAGGCTTGGGCCAAGGACATTTAAAACCAGGAAGCCCTGTGCTCCAGGAACACTGCAGCTGTTCAAGGCATCCCAAGGGGAGCGCAAAAGTGACACAACTTGGCTGCCTTCACTGGTATTTCCATGAGACCATCCTGAAGCATATGCTGATTTTCCTTCCTAGCGTTGAGGTTTGAGTTAGGCCTAGGGTTAGAGTTTTATAACCAGAAAGCCCTGAGTTCCAAGAATACAGCAGCTGCGAAGGACTACCCAAGAAGAGCACAAAAGTACCACCACATGCCTGCCTCCACAGCTATTTCCTTGGGGACATCCCTAATTCCTGGCTGATTTGCCTTTCTCGTCGTCGGGTTGGGGTTAGGTAGGCCTTGTGCTAGGATTTTTAAAATCAGGAAGCCCAGACCTCCAGGCACACTGGAGCTGTGAAAGGCATCCAAAAGGGAGTGCAAAAGTGCCACAACATGGCTGCTTTCACAGCTTTTTCCTTAGGAAGAACCCTAATACCCGGCTGATTTACCTTCCTAGGGTTACTGTTAGGCTTGGGCCAAGGACTTTTAAAACCAGGAAGCCCTGTGCTCCAGGCACACTGCAGCTGTTCAAGGCATCCCAACGGGAGTGCAAAAGTGACACAACTTGGCTGCCTCCACTGCTATTTCCATGAGACCATCCCTAATCTTAGGCTGGTTTTCCTTCCTAGCGTTGAGTTTTGAGTTAGGCCTATGGTTAGTGTGCTTTTAACCTGAAAGCCCTGAGTTCCAAGAACACAGCAGCTGCGAAGGACTACCCAAGAAGAGCACAAAAGTACCACAACATGCCTGCCTCCACAGCTATTTCCTTGGGGACATCCCTAATTCCTGGCTGATTTGCCTTTCTCGTCGTCGGGTTGGGGTTAGGTAGGCCTTGTGCTAGGATTTTTAAAATCAGGAAGCCCAGACCTCCAGGCACACTGGAGCTGTGAAAGGCATCCAAAAGGGAGTGCAAAAGTGCCACAACATGGCTGCTTTCACAGCTTGTTCCTTGGCACCATCCCTATACCTAGGCTGATTTATCTGCCTAGGGTTAGGGTTAGGGTTCAGCCTAGGGCTAGGATTTTTTGAACCAGGAAGCCCTGAGTTCCAGGCTTACTGCAGCTGCCAAAGGCATCCCAAAGGGAGCGCAGAAGTGCCACAACTTGGCTGCTTTCACAGCTTTTTCCTTAGGAAGAACCCTCATACCCGGCTGATTTACCTTCCTAGGGTTACTGTTAGGCTTAGGCCTAGGACTTTTAAAACCAGGAAGCCCTGTGCTCCAGGCACACTGCAGCTGTTCAAGGCATCCCAAGGGGAGCGCAAAAGTGACACAACTTGGCTGCCTCCACTGCTATTTCCATGAGACCATCCCCAAACATAGGCTGATTTTCCTTCCTAGCGTTGAGGTTTGAGTTAGGCCTAGGGTTAGTGTCCTTTTAACCTGAAAGCCCTGAGTTCCAAGAACACAGCAGCTGCGAAGGACTACCCAAGAAGAGCACAAAAGTACCACAACATGCCTGCCTCCACAGCTATTTCCTTGGGGACATCCCTAATTCCTGGCTGATTTGCCTTTCTCGTCGTCGGGTTGGGGTTAGGTAGGCCTTGTGCTAGGATTTTTAAAATCAGGAAGCCCAGACCTCCAGGCACACTGGAGCTGTGAAAGGCATTCAAAAGGGAGTGCAAAAGTGCCACAACATGGCTGCTTTCACAGCTTTTTCCTTGGCACCATCCCTATACCTAGGCTGATTTATCTGCCTAGGGTTAGGGTTAGGGTTCAGCCTAGGGCTAGGATTTTTTGAACCAGGAAGCCCTGAGTTCCAGGCTTACTCTGGCTGCCAAAGGCATCCCAAAGGGAGTGCAAAAGTGCCACAACATGGCTGCTTTCACAGCTTTTTCCTTAGGAAGAACCCTAATACCCGGCTGATTTACCTTCCTAGGGTTACTGTTAGGCTTGGGCCAAGGACTTTTAAAACCAGGAAGCCCTCTGCTCCAGGCACACTGCAGCTGTTCAAGGCATCCCAAGGGGAGCGCAAAAGTGACACAACTTGGCTGCCTCCACTGCTATTTCCATGAGACCATCCCCAACCTTAGGCTGGTTTTCCTTCTTAGCGTTGAGTTTTGAGTTAGGCCTATGGTTAGTGTCCTTTTAACCTGAAAGCCCTGAGTTCCAAGAACACAGCAGCTGCGAAGGACTGCCCAAGAAGAGCACAAAAGTACCACAACATGCCTGCCTCCACAGCTATTTCCTTGGGGACATCCCTAATTCCTGGCTGATTTGCCTTTCTCGTCGTCGGGTTGGGGTTAGGTAGGCCTTGTGCTAGGATTTTTAAAATCAGGAAGCCCAGACCTCCAGGCACACTGGAGCTGTGAAAGGCATCCAAAAGGGAGTGCAAAAGTGCCACAACATGGCTGCTTTCACAGCTTTTTCCTTGGCACCATCCCTATACCTAGGCTGATTTATCTGCCTAGGGTTAGGGTTCAGCCTAGGGCTAGGATTTTTTGAACCAGGAAGCCCTGAGTTCCAGGCTTACTGTGGCTGCCAAAGGCATCCCAAAGGGAGTGCAAAAGTGCCACAACATGGCTGCTTTCACAGCTTTTTCCTTAGGAAGAACCCTAATACCCGGCTGATTTACCTTCCTAGGGTTACTGTTAGGCTTGGGCCAAGGACTTTTAAAACCAGGAAGCCCTGTGCTCCAGGCACACTGCAGCTGTTCAAGGCATCCCAAGGGGAGCGCAAAAGTGACACAACTTGGCTGCCTCCACTGCTATTTCCATGAGACCATCCCCAACCATAGGCTGGTTTTCCTTCTTAGCGTTGAGTTTTGAGTTAGGCCTATGGTTAGTGTTCTTTTAACCTGAAAGCCCTGAGTTCCAAGAACACAGCAGCTGCGAAGGACTACCCAAGAAGAGCACAAAAGTACCACAACATGCCTGCCTCCACAGCTATTTCCTTGGGGACATCCCTAATTCCTGGCTGATTTGCCTTTCTCGTCGTCGGGTAGGGGTTAGGTAGGCCTTGTGCTAGGATTTTTAAAATCAGGAAGCCCAGACCTCCAGGCACACTGGAGCTGTGAAAGGCATCCAAAAGGGAGTGCAAAAGTGCCACAACATGGCTGCTTTCACAGCTTTTTCCTTGGCACCATCCCTATACCTAGGCTGATTTATCTGCCTAGGGTTAGGGTTCAGCCTAGGGCTAGGATTTTTTGAACCAGGAAGCCCTGAGTTCCAGGCTTACTGTGGCTGCCAAAGGCATCCCAAAGGGAGTGCAAAAGTGCCACAACATGGCTGCTTTCACAGCTTTTTCCTTAGGAAGAACCCTCATACCCGGCTGATTTACCTTCCTAGGGTTACTGTTAGGCTTAGGCCTAGGACATTTAAAACCAGGAAGCCCTGTGCTCCAGGCACACTGCAGCTGTTCAAGGCATCCCAAGGGGAGCGCAAAAGTGACACAACTTGGCTGCCTCCACTGCTATTTCCATGAGACCATCCCCAACCATAGGCTGGTTTTCCTTCCTAGCGTTGAGTTTTGAGTTAGGCCTATGGTTAGTGTGCTTTTAACCTGAAAGCCCTGAGTTCCAAGAACACAGCAGCTGCGAAGGACTGCCCAAGAAGAGCACAAAAGTACCACAACATGCCTGCCTCCACAGCTATTTCCTTGGGGACATCCCTAATTCCTGGCTGATTTGCCTTTCTCGTCGTCGGGTTGGGGTGAGGTAGGCCTTGTGCTAGGATTTTTAAAATCAGGAAGCCCAGACCTCCAGGCACACTGGAGCTGTGAAAGGCATCCAAAAGGGAGTGCAAAAGTGCCACAACATGGCTGCTTTCACAGCTTTTTCCTTGGCACCATCCCTATACCTAGGCTGATTTATCTGCCTAGGGTTAGGGTTAGGGTTCAGCCTAGGGCTAGGATTTTTTGAACCAGGAAGCCCTGAGTTCCAGGCTTACTCTGGCTGCCAAAGGCATCCCAAAGGGAGTGCAAAAGTGCCACAACATGGCTGCTTTCACAGCTTTTTCCTTAGGAAGAACCCTCATACCCGGCTGATTTACCTTCCTAGGGTTACTGTTAGGCTTGGGCCAAGGACTTTTAAAACCAGGAAGCCCTGTGCTCCAGGCACACTGCAGCTGTTCAAGGCATCCCAAGGGGAGTGCAAAAGTGACACAACTTGGCTGCCTCCACTGCTATTTCCATGAGACCATCCCGAACCATAGGCTGGTTTTCCTTCCTAGCGTTGAGTTTTGAGTTAGGCCTATGGTTAGTGTGCTTTTAACCTGAAAGCCCTGAGTTCCAAGAACACAGCAGCTGCGAAGGACTACCCAAGAAGAGCACAAAAGTACCACAACATGCCTGCCTCCACATCTATTTCCTAGGGGACATCCCTAATTCCTGGCTGATTTGCCTTTCTCATCGTCGGGTTGAGGTTAGGTAGGCCTTGTGCTAGGATTTTTAAAATCAGGAAGCCCAGACCTCCAGGCACACTGGAGCTGTGAAAGGCATCCA
Source organism: Melospiza melodia melodia (assembly GCF_035770615.1). Lineage (NCBI taxonomy): Eukaryota > Metazoa > Chordata > Aves > Passeriformes > Passerellidae > Melospiza > Melospiza melodia. The sequence goes on from NC_086215.1 coordinate 1,207,386, forward strand.
AAAGGGAGTGCAAAAGTGCCACAACATGGCTGCTTTCACAGCTTTTTCCTTGGCACCATCCCTATACCTAGGCTGATTTATCTGCCTAGGGTTAGGGTTCAGCCTAGGGCTAGGATTTTTTGAACCAGGAAGCCCTGAGTTCCAGGCTTACTGTGGCTGCCAAAGGCATCCCAAAGGGAGTGCAAAAGTGCCACAACATGGCTGCTTTCACAGCTTTTTCCTTAGGAAGAACCGTAATACCCGGCTGATTTACCTTCCTAGGGTTACTGTTAGGCTTGGGCCTAGGACTTTTAAAACCAGGAAGCCCTGTGCTCCAGGCACACTGCAGCTGTTCAAGGCATCCCAACGGGAGCACAAAAGTGACACAACTTGGCTGCCACCACTGCTATTTCCATGAGACCATCCCCAACCTTAGGCTGGTTTTCCTTCTTAGCGTTGAGTTTTGAGTTAGGCCTATGGTTAGTGTCCTTTTAACCTGAAAGCCCTGAGTTCCAAGAACACAGCAGCTGCGAAGGACTACCCAAGAAGAGCACAAAAGTACCACAACATGCCTGCCTCCACAGCTATTTCCTTGGGGACATCCCTAATTCCTGGCTGATTTGCCTTTCTCGTCGTCGGGTTGGGGTTAGGTAGGCCTTGTGCTAGGATTTTTAAAATCAGGAAGCCCAGACCTCCAGGCACACTGGAGCTGTGAAAGGCATCCAAAAGGGAGTGCAAAAGTGCCACAACATGGCTGCTTTCACAGCTTTTTCCTTGGCACCATCCCTATACCTAGGCTGATTTATCTGCCTAGGGTTAGGGTTCAGCCTAGGGCTAGGATTTTTTGAACCAGGAAGCCCTGAGTTCCAGGCTTACTGTAGCTGCCAAAGGCATCCAAAAGGGAGTGCAAAAGTGCCACAACATGGCTGCTTTCACAGCTTTCTCCTTAGGAAGAACCCTAATACCCGGCTGATTTACCTTCCTAGGGTTACTGTTAGGCTTGGGCCAAGGACTTTTAAAACCAGGAAGCCCTCTGCTCCAGGCACACTGCAGCTGTTCAAGGCATCCCAAGGGGAGCGCAAAAGTGACACAACTTGGCTGCCTCCACTGCTATTTCCATGAGACCATCCCGAACCATAGGCTGGTTTTCCTTCCTAGCGTTGAGTTTTGAGTTAGGCCTATGGTTAGTGTGCTTTTAACCTGAAAGCCCTGAGTTCCAAGAACACAGCAGCTGCGAAGGACTACCCAAGAAGAGCACAAAAGTACCACAACATGCCTGCCTCCACAGCTATTTCCTTGGGGACATCCCTAATTCCTGGCTGATTTGCCTTTCTCGTCGTCGGGTTGGGGTGAGGTAGGCCTTGTGCTAGGATTTTTAAAATCAGGAAGTCCAGACCTCCAGGCACACTGGAGCTGTGAAAGGCATCCAAAAGGGAGTGCAAAAGTGCCACAACATGGCTGCTTTCACAGCTTTTTCCTTGGCACCATCCCTATACCTAGGCTGATTTATCTGCCTAGGGTTAGGGTTCAGCCTAGGGCTAGGATTTTTTGAACCAGGAAGCCCTGAGTTCCAGGCTTACTCTGGCTGCCAAAGGCATCCCAAAGGGAGTGCAAAAGTGCCACAACATGGCTGCTTTCACAGCTTTTTCCTTAGGAAGAACCCTAATACCCGGCTGATTTACCTTCCTAGGGTTACTGTTAGGCTTGGGCCAAGGACTTTTAAAACCAGGAAGCCCTGTGCTCCAGGCACACTGCAGCTGTTCAAGGCATCCCAACGGGAGCACAAAAGTGACACAACTTGGCTGCCACCACTGCTATTTCCATGAGACCATCCCCAAACTTAGGCTGGTTTTCCTTCTTAGCGTTGAGTTTTGAGTTAGGCCTATGGTTAGTGTCCTTTTAACCTGAAAGCCCTGAGTTCCAAGAACACAGCAGCTGCGAAGGACTACCCAAGAAGAGCACAAAAGTACCACAACATGCCTGCCTCCACAGCTATTTCCTTGGGGACATCCCTAATTCCTGGCTGATTTGCCTTTCTCGTCGTCGGGTTGGGGTTAGGTAGGCCTTGTGCTAGGATTTTTAAAATCAGGAAGCCCAGAGCTCCAGGCACACTGGAGCTGTGAAAGGCATCCAAAAGGGAGTGCAAAAGTGCCACAACATGGCTGCTTTCACAGCTTTTTCCTTGGCACCATCCCTATACCTAGGCTGATTTATCTGCCTAGGGTTAGGGTTCAGCCTAGGGCTAGGATTTTTTGAACCAGGAAGCCCTGAGTTCCAGGCTTACTGTGGCTGCCAAAGGCATCCCAAAGGGAGTGCAAAAGTGCCACAACATGGCTGCTTTCACAGCTTTTTCCTTAGGAAGAACCCTAATACCCGGCTGATTTACCTTCCTAGGGTTACTGTTAGGCTTAGGCCTAGGACTTTTAAAACCAGGAAGCCCTGTGCTCCAGGCACACTGCAGCTGTTCAAGGCATCCCAAGGGGAGCGCAAAAGTGACACAACTTGGCTGCCTCCACTGCTATTTCCATGAGACCATCCCCAACCATAGGCTGGTTTTCCTTCCTAGCGTTGAGTTTTGAGTTAGGCCTATGGTTAGTGTGCTTTTAACCTGAAAGCCCTGAGTTCCAAGAACACAGCAGCTGCGAAGGACTGCCCAAGAAGAGCACAAAAGTACCACAACATGCCTGCCTCCACAGCTATTTCCTTGGGGACATCCCTAATTCCTGGCTGATTTGCCTTTCTCGTCGTCGGGTTGGGGTTAGGTAGGCCTTGTGCTAGGATTTTTAAAATCAGGAAGCCCAGACCTCCAGGCACACTGGAGCTGTGAAAGGCATCCAAAAGGGAGTGCAAAAGTGCCACAACATGGCTGCTTTCACAGCTTTTTCCTTGGCACCATCCCTATACCTAGGCTGATTTATCTGCCTAGGGTTAGGGTTCAGCCTAGGGCTAGGATTTTTTGAACCAGGAAGCCCTGAGTTCCAGGCTTACTCTGGCTGCCAAAGGCATCCCAAAGGGAGTGCAAAAGTGCCACAACATGGCTGCTTTCACAGCTTTTTCCTTAGGAAGAACCCTAATACCCGGCTGATTTACCTTCCTAGGGTTACTGTTAGGCTTGGGCCAAGGACATTTAAAACCAGGAAGCCCTGTGCTCCAGGAACACTGCAGCTGTTCAAGGCATCCCAAGGGGAGCGCAAAAGTGACACAACTTGGCTGCCTTCACTGGTATTTCCATGAGACCATCCTGAAGCATATGCTGATTTTCCTTCCTAGCGTTGAGGTTTGAGTTAGGCCTAGGGTTAGAGTTTTATAACCAGAAAGCCCTGAGTTCCAAGAATACAGCAGCTGCGAAGGACTACCCAAGAAGAGCACAAAAGTACCACCACATGCCTGCCTCCACAGCTATTTCCTTGGGGACATCCCTAATTCCTGGCTGATTTGCCTTTCTCGTCGTCGGGTTGGGGTTAGGTAGGCCTTGTGCTAGGATTTTTAAAATCAGGAAGCCCAGACCTCCAGGCACACTGGAGCTGTGAAAGGCATCCAAAAGGGAGTGCAAAAGTGCCACAACATGGCTGCTTTCACAGCTTTTTCCTTAGGAAGAACCCTAATACCCGGCTGATTTACCTTCCTAGGGTTACTGTTAGGCTTGGGCCAAGGACTTTTAAAACCAGGAAGCCCTGTGCTCCAGGCACACTGCAGCTGTTCAAGGCATCCCAACGGGAGTGCAAAAGTGACACAACTTGGCTGCCTCCACTGCTATTTCCATGAGACCATCCCCAATCTTAGGCTGGTTTTCCTTCCTAGCGTTGAGTTTTGAGTTAGGCCTATGGTTAGTGTTCTTTTAACCTGAAAGCCCTGAGTTCCAAGAACACAGCAGCTGCGAAGGACTACCCAAGAAGAGCACAAAAGCACCACAACATGCCTGCCTCCACAGCTATTTCCTTGGGGACATCCCTAATTCCTGGCTGATTTGCCTTTCTCGTCGTCGGGTTGGGGTTAGGTAGGCCTTGTGCTAGGATTTTTAAAATCAGGAAGCCCAGACCTCCAGGCACACTGGAGCTGTGAAAGGCATCCAAAAGGGAGTGCAAAAGTGCCACAACATGGCTGCTTTCACAGCTTGTTCCTTGGCACCATCCCTATACCTAGGCTGATTTATCTGCCTAGGGTTAGGGTTAGGGTTCAGCCTAGGGCTAGGATTTTTTGAACCAGGAAGCCCTGAGTTCCAGGCTTACTGCAGCTGCCAAAGGCATCCCAAAGGGAGCGCAGAAGTGCCACAACTTGGCTGCTTTCACAGCTTTTTCCTTAGGAAGAACCCTCATACCCGGCTGATTTACCTTCCTAGGGTTACTGTTAGGCTTAGGCCTAGGACTTTTAAAACCAGGAAGCCCTGTGCTCCAGGCACACTGCAGCTGTTCAAGGCATCCCAAGGGGAGCGCAAAAGTGACACAACTTGGCTGCCTCCACTGCTATTTCCATGAGACCATCCCCAAACATAGGCTGATTTTCCTTCCTAGCGTTGAGGTTTGAGTTAGGCCTAGGGTTAGTGTTTTTTTAACCTGAAAGCCCTGAGTTCCAAGAACACAGCAGCTGCGAAGGACTACCCAAGAAGAGCACAAAAGTACCACAACATGCCTGCCTCCACAGCTATTTCCTTGGGGACATCCCTAATTCCTGGCTGATTTGCCTTTCTCGTCGTCGGGTTGGGGTTAGGTAGGCCTTGTGCTAGGATTTTTAAAATCAGGAAGCCCAGACCTCCAGGCACACTGGAGCTGTGAAAGGCATTCAAAAGGGAGTGCAAAAGTGCCACAACATGGCTGCTTTCACAGCTTTTTCCTTGGCACCATCCCTATACCTAGGCTGATTTATCTGCCTAGGGTTAGGGTTAGGGTTCAGCCTAGGGCTAGGATTTTTTGAACCAGGAAGCCCTGAGTTCCAGGCTTACTCTGGCTGCCAAAGGCATCCCAAAGGGAGTGCAAAAGTGCCACAACATGGCTGCTTTCACAGCTTTTTCCTTAGGAAGAACCCTAATACCCGGCTGATTTACCTTCCTAGGGTTACTGTTAGGCTTGGGCCAAGGACTTTTAAAACCAGGAAGCCCTCTGCTCCAGGCACACTGCAGCTGTTCAAGGCATCCCAAGGGGAGCGCAAAAGTGACACAACTTGGCTGCCTCCACTGCTATTTCCATGAGACCATCCCCAACCTTAGGCTGGTTTTCCTTCTTAGCGTTGAGTTTTGAGTTAGGCCTATGGTTAGTGTCCTTTTAACCTGAAAGCCCTGAGTTCCAAGAACACAGCAGCTGCGAAGGACTACCCAAGAAGAGCACAAAAGTACCACAACATGCCTGCCTCCACAGCTATTTCCTTGGGGACATCCCTAATTCCTGGCTGATTTTCCTTTCTCGTCGTCGGGTTGGGGTTAGGTAGGCCTTGTGCTAGGATTTTTAAAATCAGGAAGCCCAGACCTCCAGGCACACTGGAGCTGTGAAAGGCATCCAAAAGGGAGTGCAAAAGTGCCACAACATGGCTGCTTTCACAGCTTTTTCCTTGGCACCATCCCTATACCTAGTCTGATTTATCTGCCTAGGGTTAGGGTTCAGCCTAGGGCTAGGATTTTTTGAACCAGGAAGCCCTGAGTTCCAGGCTTACTGTGGCTGCCAAAGGCATCCCAAAGGGAGTGCAAAAGTGCCACAACATGGCTGCTTTCACAGCTTTTTCCTTAGGAAGAACCCTAATACCCGGTTGATTTACCTTCCTAGGGTTACTGTTAGGCTTGGGCCAAGGACTTTTAAAACCAGGAAGCCCTGTGCTCCAGGCACACTGCAGCTGTTCAAGGCATCCCAAGGGGAGCGCAAAAGTGACACAACTTGGCTGCCTCCACTGCTATTTCCATGAGACCATCCCCAACCATAGGCTGCTTTTCCTTCTTAGCGTTGAGTTTTGAGTTAGGCCTATGGTTAGTGTTCTTTTAACCTGAAAGCCCTGAGTTCCAAGAACACAGCAGCTGCGAAGGACTACCCAAGAAGAGCACAAAAGTACCACAACATGCCTGCCTCCACAGCTATTTCCTTGGGGACATCCCTAATTCCTGGCTGATTTGCCTTTCTCGTCGTCGGGTTGGGGTTAGGTAGGCCTTGTGCTAGGATTTTTAAAATCAGGAAGCCCAGACCTCCAGGCACACTGGAGCTGTGAAAGGCATCCAAAAGGGAGTGCAAAAGTGCCACAACATGGCTGCTTTCACAGCTTTTTCCTTGGCACCATCCCTATACCTAGGCTGATTTATCTGCCTAGGGTTAGGGTTCAGCCTAGGGCTAGGATTTTTTGAACCAGGAAGCCCTGAGTTCCAGGCTTACTGTGGCTGCCAAAGGCATCCCAAAGGGAGTGCAAAAGTGCCACAACATGGCTGCTTTCACAGCTTTTTCCTTAGGAAGAACCCTCATACCCGGCTGATTTACCTTCCTAGGGTTACTGTTAGGCTTAGGCCTAGGACATTTAAAACCAGGAAGCCCTGTGCTCCAGGCACACTGCAGCTGTTCAAGGCATCCCAAGGGGAGCGCAAAAGTGACACAACTTGGCTGCCTCCACTGCTATTTCCATGAGACCATCCCCAACCATAGGCTGGTTTTCCTTCCTAGCGTTGAGTTTTGAGTTAGGCCTATGGTTAGTGTGCTTTTAACCTGAAAGCCCTGAGTTCCAAGAACACAGCAGCTGCGAAGGACTGCCCAAGAAGAGCACAAAAGTACCACAACATGCCTGCCTCCACAGCTATTTCCTTGGGGACATCCCTAATTCCTGGCTGATTTGCCTTTCTCGTCGTCGGGTTGGGGTGAGGTAGGCCTTGTGCTAGGATTTTTAAAATCAGGAAGCCCAGACCTCCAGGCACACTGGAGCTGTGAAAGGCATTCAAAAGGGAGTGCAAAAGTGCCACAACATGGCTGCTTTCACAGCTTTTTCCTTGGCACCATCCCTATACCTAGGCTGATTTATCTGCCTAGGGTTAGGGTTAGGGTTCAGCCTAGGGCTAGGATTATTTGAACCAGGAAGCCCTGAGTTCCAGGCTTACTCTGGCTGCCAAAGGCATCCAAAAGGGAGTGCAAAAGTGCCACAACATGGCTGCTTTCACAGCTTTTTCCTTAGGAAGAACCCTCATACCCGGCTGATTTACCTTCCTAGGGTTACTGTTAGGCTTGGGCCAAGGACTTTTAAAACCAGGAAGCCCTGTGCTCCAGGCACACTGCAGCTGTTCAAGGCATCCCAAGGGGAGTGCAAAAGTGACACAACTTGGCTGCCTCCACTGCTATTTCCATGAGACCATCCCGAACCATAGGCTGGTTTTCCTTCCTAGCGTTGAGTTTTGAGTTAGGCCTATGGTTAGTGTGCTTTTAACCTGAAAGCCCTGAGTTCCAAGAACACAGCAGCTGCGAAGGACTACCCAAGAAGAGCACAAAAGTACCACAACATGCCTGCCTCCACATCTATTTCCTAGGGGACATCCCTAATTCCTGGCTGATTTGCCTTTCTCATCGTCGGGTTGAGGTTAGGTAGGCCTTGTGCTAGGATTTTTAAAATCAGGAAGCCCAGACCTCCAGGCACACTGGAGCTGTGAAAGGCATCCAAAAGGGAGTGCAAAAGTGCCACAACATGGCTGCTTTCACAGCTTTTTCCTTGGCACCATCCCTATACCTAGGCTGATTTATCTGCCTAGGGTTAGGGTTCAGCCTAGGGCTAGGATTTTTTGAACCAGGAAGCCCTGAGTTCCAGGCTTACTGTGGCTGCCAAAGGCATCCCAAAGGGAGTGCAAAAGTGCCACAACATGGCTGCTTTCACAGCTTTTTCCTTAGGAAGAACCGTAATACCCGGCTGATTTACCTTCCTAGGGTTACTGTTAGGCTTGGGCCTAGGACTTTTAAAACCAGGAAGCCCTGTGCTCCAGGCACACTGCAGCTGTTCAAGGCATCCCAACGGGAGCACAAAAGTGACACAACTTGGCTGCCACCACTGCTATTTCCATGAGACCATCCCCAACCTTAGGCTGGTTTTCCTTCTTAGCGTTGAGTTTTGAGTTAGGCCTATGGTTAGTGTCCTTTTAACCTGAAAGCCCTGAGTTCCAAGAACACAGCAGCTGCGAAGGACTACCCAAGAAGAGCACAAAAGTACCACAACATGCCTGCCTCCACAGCTATTTCCTTGGGGACATCCCTAATTCCTGGCTGATTTGCCTTTCTCGTCGTCGGGTTGGGGTTAGGTAGGCCTTGTGCTAGGATTTTTAAAATCAGGAAGCCCAGACCTCCAGGCACACTGGAGCTGTGAAAGGCATCCAAAAGGGAGTGCAAAAGTGCCACAACATGGCTGCTTTCACAGCTTTTTCCTTGGCACCATCCCTATACCTAGGCTGATTTATCTGCCTAGGGTTAGGGTTCAGCCTAGGGCTAGGATTTTTTGAACCAGGAAGCCCTGAGTTCCAGGCTTACTGTGGCTGCCAAAGGCATCCCAAAGGGAGTGCAAAAGTGCCACAACATGGCTGCTTTCACAGCTTTTTCCTTAGGAAGAACCCTAATACCCGGCTGATTTACCTTCCTAGGGTTACTGTTAGGCTTGGGCCAAGGACTTTTAAAACCAGGAAGCCCTGTGCTCCAGGCACACTGCAGCTGTTCAAGGCATCCCAAGGGGAGCGCAAAAGTGACACAACTTGGCTGCCTCCACTGCTATTTCCATGAGACCATCCCCAACCATAGGCTGGTTTTCCTTCTTAGCGTTGAGTTTTGAGTTAGGCCTATGGTTAGTGTTCTTTTAACCTGAAAGCCCTGAGTTCCAAGAACACAGCAGCTGCGAAGGACTACCCAAGAAGAGCACAAAAGTACCACAACATGCCTGCCTCCACAGCTATTTCCTTGGGGACATCCCTAATTCCTGGCTGATTTGCCTTTCTCGTCGTCGGGTTGGGGTTAGGTAGGCCTTGTGCTAGGATTTTTAAAATCAGGAAGCCCAGACCTCCAGGCACACTGGAGCTGTGAAAGGCATCCAAAAGGGAGTGCAAAAGTGCCACAACATGGCTGCTTTCACAGCTTTTTCCTTGGCACCATCCCTATACCTAGGCTGATTTATCTGCCTAGGGTTAGGGTTCAGCCTAGGGCTAGGATTTTTTGAACCAGGAAGCCCTGAGTTCCAGGCTTACTGTGGCTGCCAAAGGCATCCCAAAGGGAGTGCAAAAGTGCCACAACATGGCTGCTTTCACAGCTTTTTCCTTAGGAAGAACCCTCATACCCGGCTGATTTACCTTCCTAGGGTTACTGTTAGGCTTGGGCCTAGGACTTTTAAAACCAGGAAGCCCTGTGCTCCAGGCACACTGCAGCTGTTCAAGGCATCCCAACGGGAGCACAAAAGTGACACAACTTGGCTGCCTCCACTGCTATTTCCATGAGACCATCCCCAACCATAGGCTGGTTTTCCTTCCTAGCGTTGAGTTTTGAGTTAGGCCTATGGTTAGTGTGCTTTTAACCTGAAAGCCCTGAGTTCCAAGAACACAGCAGCTGCGAAGGACTACCCAAGAAGAGCACAAAAGTACCACAACATGCCTGCCTCCACAGCTATTTCCTTGGGGACATCCCTAATTCCTGGCTGATTTGCCTTTCTCGTCGTCGGGTTGGGGTTAGGTAGGCCTTGTGCTAGGATTTTTAAAATCAGGAAGCCCAGACCTCCAGGCACACTGGAGCTGTGAAAGGCATCCAAAAGGGAGTGCAAAAGTGCCACAACATGGCTGCTTTCACAGCTTTTTCCTTGGCACCATCCCTATACCTAGGCTGATTTATCTGCCTAGGGTTAGGGTTCAGCCTAGGGCTAGGATTTTTTGAACCAGGAAGCCCTGAGTTCCAGGCTTACTGTGGCTGCCAAAGGCATCCCAAAGGGAGTGCAAAAGTGCCACAACATGGCTGCTTTCACAGCTTTTTCCTTAGGAAGAACCCTAATACCCGGCTGATTTACCTTCCTAGGGTTACTGTTAGGCTTGGGCCAAGGACTTTTAAAACCAGGAAGCCCTGTGCTCCAGGCACACTGCAGCTGTTCAAGGCATCCCAAGGGGAGCGCAAAAGTGACACAACTTGGCTGCCTCCACTGCTATTTCCATGAGACCATCCTCAACCTTAGGCTGGTTTTCCATCTTAGCGTTGAGTTTTGAGTTAGGCCTATGGTTAGTGTTCTTTTAACCTGAAAGCCCTGAGTTCCAAGAACACAGCAGCTGCGAAGGACTACCCAAGAAGAGCACAAAAGTACCACAACATGCCTGCCTCCACAGCTATTTCCTTGGGGACATCCCTAATTCCTGGCTGATTTGCCTTTCTCGTCGTCGGGTTGGGGTTAGGTAGGCCTTGTGCTAGGATTTTTAAAATCAGGAAGCCCAGACCTCCAGGCACACTGGAGCTGTGAAAGGCATCCAAAAGGGAGTGCAAAAGTGCCACAACATGGCTGCTTTCACAGCTTTTTCCTTGGCACCATCCCTATACCTAGGCTGATTTATCTGCCTAGGGTTAGGGTTCAGCCTAGGGCTAGGATTTTTTGAACCAGGAAGCCCTGAGTTCCAGGCTTACTGTGGCTGCCAAAGGCATCCCAAAGGGAGTGCAAAAGTGCCACAACATGGCTGCTTTCACAGCTTTTTCCTTAGGAAGAACCCTAATACCCGGCTGATTTACCTTCCTAGGGTTACTGTTAGGCTTGGGCCAAGGACATTTAAAACAGGGAAGCCCTGTGCTCCAGGCACACTGCAGCTGTTCAAGGCATCCCAAGGGGAGCGCAAAAGTGACACAACTTGGCTGCCTCCACTGCTATTTCCATGAGACCATCCCCAACCTTAGGCTGGTTTTCCTTCCTAGCGTTGAGTTTTGAGTTAGGCCTATGGTTAGTGTTCTTTTAACCTGAAAGCCCTGAGTTCCAAGAACACAGCAGCTGCGAAGGACTACCCAAGAAGAGCACAAAAGTACCACAACATGCCTGCCTCCACAGCTATTTCCTTGGGGACATCCCTAATTCCTGGCTGATTTGCCTTTCTCGTCGTCGGGTTGGGGTTAGGTAGGCCTTGTGCTAGGATTTTTAAAATCAGGAAGCCCAGACCTCCAGGCACACTGGAGCTGTGAAAGGCATCCAAAAGGGAGTGCAAAAGTGCCACAACATGGCTGCTTTCACAGCTTTTTCCTTGGCACCATCCCTATACCTAGACTGATTTATCTGCCTAGGGTTAGGGTTCAGCCTAGGGCTAGGATTTTTTGAACCAGGAAGCCCTGAGTTCCAGGCTTACTCTGGCTGCCAAAGGCATCCCAAAGGGAGTGCAAAAGTGCCACAACATGGCTGCTTTCACAGCTTTTTCCTTAGGAAGAACCCTAATACCCGGCTGATTTACCTTCCTAGGGTTACTGTTAGGCTTAGGCCTAGGACTTTTAAAACCAGGAAGCCCTGTGCTCCAGGCACACTGCAGCTGTTCAAGGCATCCCAAGGGGAGCGCAAAAGTGACACAACTTGGCTGCCTCCACTGCTATTTCCATGAAACCATCCCCAACCATAGGCTGGTTTTCCTTCCTAGCGTTGAGTTTTGAGTTAGGCCTATGGTTAGTGTGCTTTTAACCTGAAAGCCCTGAGTTCCAAGAACACAGCAGCTGCGAAGGACTACCCAAGAAGAGCACAAAAGTACCACAACATGCTTGCCTCCACAGCTATTTCCTTGGGGACATCCCTAATTCCTGGCTGATTTGCCTTTCTCGTCGTCGGGTTGGGGTTAGGTAGGCCTTGTGCTAGGATTTTTAAAATCAGGAAGCCCAGACCTCCAGGCACACTGGAGCTGTGAAAGGCATCCAAAAGGGAGTGCAAAAGTGCCACAACATGGCTGCTTTCACAGCTTTTTCCTTGGCAACATCCCTATACCTAGGCTGATTTATCTGCCTAGGGTTAGGGTTCAGCCTAGGGCTAGGATTTTTTGAACCAGGAAGCCCTGAGTTCCAGGCTTACTGTGGCTGCCAAAGGCATCCCAAAGGGAGCGCAGAAGTGCCACAACATGGCTGCTTTCACAGCTTTTTCCTTAGGAAGAACCCTAATACCCGGCTGATTTACCTTCCTAGGGTTACTGTTAGGCTTGGGCCTAGGACTTTTAAAACCAGGAAGCCCTGTGCTCCAGGCACACTGCAGCTGTTCAAGGCATCCCAAGGGGAGCGCAAAAGTGACACAACTTGGCTGCCTCCACTGCTATTTCCATGAGACCATCCCCAACCATAGGCTGATTTTCCTTCCTAGCGTTGAGTTTTGAGTTAGGCCTACGGTTAGTGTTCTTTTAACCTGAAAGCCCTGAGTTCCAAGAACACAGCAGCTGCGAAGGACTACCCAAGAAGAGCACAAAAGTACCACAACATGCCTGCCTCCACAGCAATTTCCTTGGGGACATCCCTAATTCCTGGCTGATTTGCCTTTCTCGTCGTCGGGTTGGGGTTAGGTAGGCCTTGTGCTAGGATTTTTAAAATCAGGAAGCCCAGACCTCCAGGCACACTGGAGCTGTGAAAGGCATCCAAAAGGGAGTGCAAAAGTGCCACAACATGGCTGCTTTCACAGCTTTTTCCTTAGGAAGAACCCTCATACCCGGCTGATTTACCTTCCTAGGTTTTCTGTTAGGCTTAGGCCTAGGACTTTTAAAACTAGGAAGCCCTGTGCTCCAGGCACACTGCAGCTGTTCAAGGCAACCCAACGGGAGTGCAAAAGTGACACAACTTGGCTGCCTCCACTGCTATTTCCATGAGACCATCCCCAACCATAGGCTGATTTTCCTTCCTAGCGTTGAGGTTTGAGTTAGGCCTAGGGTTAGAGTTTTTAACCAGAAAGCCCTGAGTTCCAAGAACACAGCAGCTGCGAAGGACTACCCAAGAAGAGCACAAAAGTACCACAACATGCCTGCCTCCACAGCAATTTCCTTGGGGACATCCCTAATTCCTGGCTGATTTGCCTTTCTCGTCGTCGGGTTGGAATTAGGTAGGCCTTGTGCTAGGATTTTTAAAATCAGGAAGCCCAGACCTCCAGGCACACTGGAGCTGTGAAAGGCATCCAAAAGGGAGTGCAAAAGTGCCACAACATGGCTGCTTTCACAGCTTTTTCCTTAGGAAGAACCCTAATACCCGGCTGATTTACCTTCCTAGGGTTTCTGTTAGGCTTGGGCCAAGGACTTTTAAAACCAGGAAGCCCTGTGCTCCAGGCACACTGCAGCTGTTCAAGGCATCCCAAGGGGAGCGCAAAAGTGACACAACTTGGCTGCCTCCACTGCTATTTCCATGAGACCATCCCCAACTTTAGGCTGGTTTTCCTTCTTAGCGTTGAGTTTTGAGTTAGGCCTATGGTTAGTGTTCTTTTAACCTGAAAGCCCTGAGTTCCAAGAACACAGCAGCTGCGAAGGACTACCCAAGAAGAGCACAAAAGTACCACAACATGCCTGCCTCCACAGCTATTTCCTTGGGGACATCCCTAATTCCTGGCTGATTTGCCTTTCTCGTCGTCGGGTTGGGGTTAGGTAGGCCTTGTGCTAGGATTTTTAAAATCAGGAAGCCCAGACCTCCAGGCACACTGGAGCTGTGAAAGGCATCCAAAAGGGAGTGCAAAAGTGCCACAACATGGCTGCTTTCACAGCTTTTTCCTTGGCACCATCCCTATACCTAGGCTGATTTATCTGCCTAGGGTTAGGGTTCAGCCTAGGGCTAGGATTTTTTGAACCAGGAAGCCCTGAGTTCCAGTCTTACTGTGGCTGCCAAAGGCATCCCAAAGGGAGTGCAAAAGTGCCACAACATGGCTGCTTTCACAGCTTTTTCCTTAGGAAGAACCCTAATACCCGGCTGATTTACCTTCCTAGGGTTACTGTTAGGCTTGGGCCAAGGACTTTTAAAACAGGGAAGCCCTGTGCTCCAGGCACACTGCAGCTGTTCAAGGCATCCCAAGGGGAGCGCAAAAGTGACACAACTTGGCTGCCTCCACTGCTATTTCCATGAGACCATCCCCAACCTTAGGCTGGTTTTCCTTCCTAGCGTTGAGGTTTGAGTTAGGCCTATGGTTAGTGTGCTTTTAACCTGAAAGCCCTGAGTTCCAAGAACACAGCAGCTGCGAAGGACTACCCAAGAAGAGCACAAAAGTACCACAACATGCCTGCCTCCACAGCTATTTCCTTGGGGACATCCCTAATTCCTGGCTGATTTGCCTTTCTCGTCGTCGGGTTGGGGTTAGGTAGGCCTTGTGCTAGGATTTTTAAAATCAGGAAGCCCAGACCTCCAGGCACACTGGAGCTGTGAAAGGCATCCAAAAGGGAGTGCAAAAGTGCCACAACATGGCTGCTTTCACAGCTTTTTCCTTGGCACCATCCCTATACCTAGGCTGATTTATCTGCCTAGGGTTAGGGTTCAGCCTAGGGCTAGGATTTTTTGAACCAGGAAGCCCTGAGTTCCAGGCTTACTCTGGCTGCCAAAGGCATCCCAAAGGGAGTGCAAAAGTGCCACAACATGGCTGCTTTCACAGCTTTTTCCTTAGGAAGAACCCTAATACCCGGCTGATTTACCTTCCTAGGGTTACTGTTAGGCTTAGGCCTAGGACTTTTAAAACCAGGAAGCCCTGTGCTCCAGGCACACTGCAGCTGTTCAAGGCATCCCAAGGGGAGCGCAAAAGTGACACAACTTGGCTGCCTCCACTGCTATTTCCATGAGACCATCCCAAACCATAGGCTGGTTTTCCTTCCTAGCGTTGAGTTTTGAGTTAGGCCTATGGTTAGTGTGCTTTTAACCTGAAAGCCCTGAGTTCCAAGAACACAGCAGCTGCGAAGGACTACCCAAGAAGAGCACAAAAGTACCACAACATGCCTGCCTCCACAGCTATTTCCTTGGGGACATCCCTAATTCCTGGCTGATTTGCCTTTCTCGTCGTCGGGTTGGGGTTAGGTAGGCCTTGTGCTAGGATTTTTAAAATCAGGAAGCCCAGACCTCCAGGCACACTGGAGCTGTGAAAGGCATCCAAAAGGGAGTGCAAAAGTGCCACAACATGGCTGCTTTCACAGCTTTTTCCTTGGCACCATCCCTATACCTAGGCTGATTTATCTGCCTAGGGTTAGGGTTCAGCCTAGGGCTAGGATTTTTTGAACCAGGAAGCCCTGAGTTCCAGTCTTACTGTGGCTGCCAAAGGCATCCCAAAGGGAGTGCAAAAGTGCCACAACATGGCTGCTTTCACAGCTTTTTCCTTAGGAAGAACCCTAATACCCGGCTGATTTACCTTCCTAGGGTTACTGTTAGGCTTGGGCCAAGGACTTTTAAAACAGGGAAGCCCTGTGCTCCAGGCACACTGCAGCTGTTCAAGGCATCCCAAGGGGAGCGCAAAAGTGACACAACTTGGCTGCCTCCACTGCTATTTCCATGAGACCATCCCCAACCATAGGCTGGTTTTCCTTCTTAGCGTTGAGTTTTGAGTTAGGCCTATGGTTAGTGTTCTTTTAACCTGAAAGCCCTGAGTTCCAAGAACACAGCAGCTGCGAAGGACTACCCAAGAAGAGCACAAAAGTACCACCACATGCCTGCCTCCACAGCTATTTCCTTGGGGACATCCCTAATTCCTGGCTGATTTGCCTTTCTCGTCGTCGGGTTGGGGTTAGGTAGGCCTTGTGCTAGGATTTTTAAAATCAGGAAGCCCAGACCTCCAGGCACACTGGAGCTGTGAAAGGCATCCAAAAGGGAGTGCAAAAGTGCCACAACATGGCTGCTTTCACAGCTTTTTCCTTGGCACCATCCCTATACCTAGGCTGATTTATCTGCCTAGGGTTAGGGTTCAGCCTAGGGCTAGGATTTTTTGAACCAGGAAGCCCTGAGTTCCAGGCTTACTGTGGCTGCCAAAGGCATCCCAAAGGGAGCGCAGAAGTGCCACAACATGGCTGCTTTCACAGCTTTTTCCTTAGGAAGAACCCTAATACCCGGCTGATTTACCTTCCTAGGGTTACTGTTAGGCTTGGGCCTAGGACTTTTAAAACCAGGAAGCCCTGTGCTCCAGGCACACTGCAGCTGTTCAAGGCATCCCAAGGGGAGCGCAAAAGTGACACAACTTGGCTGCCTCCACTGCTATTTCCATGAGACCATCCCCAACCATAGGCTGGTTTTCCTTCCTAGCGTTGAGTTTTGAGTTAGGCCTACGGTTAGTGTTCTTTTAACCTGAAAGCCCTGAGTTCCAAGAACACAGCAGCTGCGAAGGACTACCCAAGAAGAGCACAAAAGTACCACAACATGCCTGCCTCCACAGCAATTTCCTTGGGGACATCCCTAATTCCTGGCTGATTTGCCTTTCTCGTCGTCGGGTTGGGGTTAGGTAGGCCTTGTGCTAGGATTTTTAAAATCAGGAAGCCCAGACCTCCAGGCACACTGGAGCTGTGAAAGGCATCCAAAAGGGAGTGCAAAAGTGCCACAACATGGCTGCTTTCACAGCTTTTTCCTTAGGAAGAACCCTCATACCCGGCTGACTTACCTTCCTAGGGTTTCTGTTAGGCTTAGGCCTAGGACTTTTAAAACTAGGAAGCCCTGTGCTCCAGGCACACTGCAGATGTTCAAGGCAACCCAACGGGAGTGCAAAAGTGACACAACTTGGCTGCCTCCACTGCTATTTCCATGAGACCATCCCCATCCATAGGCTGGTTTTCCTTCCTAGCGTTGAGGTTTGAGTTAGGCCTAGGGTTAGAGTTTTTAACCAGAAAGCCCTGAGTTCCAAGAACACAGCAGCTGCGAAGGACTACCCAAGAAGAGCACAAAAGTACCACAACATGCCTGCCTCCACAGCTATTTCCTTGGGGACATCCCTAATTCCTGGCTGATTTGCCTTTCTCGTCGTCGCGTTGGGGTTAGGTAGGCCTTGTGCTAGGATTTTTAAAATCAGGAAGCCCAGACCTCCAGGCACACTGGAGCTGTGAAAGGCATCCAAAAGGGAGTGCAAAAGTGCCACAACATGGCTGCTTTCACAGCTTTTTCCTTGGCACCATCCCTATACCTAGGCTGATTTATCTGCCTAGGGTTAGGGTTCAGCCTAGGGCTAGGATTTTTTGAACCAGGAAGCCCTGAGTTCCAGTCTTACTGTGGCTGCCAAAGGCATCCCAAAGGGAGTGCAAAAGTGCCACAACATGGCTGCTTTCACAGCTTTTTCCTTAGGAAGAACCCTAATACCCGGCTGATTTACCTTCCTAGGGTTACTGTTAGGCTTGGGCCAAGGACTTTTAAAACAGGGAAGCCCTGTGCTCCAGGCACACTGCAGCTGTTCAAGGCATCCCAAGGGGAGCGCAAAAGTGACACAACTTGGCTGCCTCCACTGCTATTTCCATGAGACCATCCCCAATCTTCGGCTGGTTTTCCTTCCTAGCGTTGAGTTTTGAGTTAGGCCTATGGTTAGTGTTCTTTTAACCTGAAAGCCCTGAGTTCCAAGAACACAGCAGCTGCGAAGGACTACCCAAGAAGAGCACAAAAGTACCACAACATGCCTGCCTCCACAGCTATTTCCTTGGGGACATCCCTAATTCCTGGCTGATTTGCCTTTCTCGTCGTCGGGTTGGGGTTAGGTAGGCCTTGTGCTAGGATTTTTAAAATCAGGAAGCCCAGACCTCCAGGCACACTGGAGCTGTGAAAGGCATCCAAAAGGGAGTGCAAAAGTGCCACAACATGGCTGCTTTCACAGCTTTTTCCTTGGCACCATCCCTATACCTAGGCTGATTTATCTGCCTAGGGTTAGGGTTCAGCCTAGGGCTAGGATTTTTTGAACCAGGAAGCCCTGAGTTCCAGTCTTACTGTGGCTGCCAAAGGCATCCCAAAGGGAGTGCAAAAGTGCCACAACATGGCTGCTTTCACAGCTTTTTCCTTAGGAAGAACCCTAATACCCGGCTGATTTACCTTCCTAGGGTTACTGTTAGGCTTAGGCCTAGGACTTTTAAAACAGGGAAGCCCTGTGCTCCAGGCACACTGCAGCTGTTCAAGGCATCCCAAGGGGAGCGCAAAAGTGACACAACTTGGCTGCCTCCACTGCTATTTCCATGAGACCATCCCCAACCATAGGCTGGTTTTCCTTCCTAGCGTTGAGTTTTGAGTTAGGCCTATGGTTAGTGTTCTTTTAACCTGAAAGCCCTGAGTTCCAAGAACACAGCAGCTGCGAAGGACTACCCAAGAAGAGCACAAAAGTACCACAACATGCCTGCCTCCACAGCAATTTCCTTGGGGACATCCCTAATTCCTGGCTGATTTGCCTTTCTCGTCGTCGGGTTGGGGTTAGGTAGGCCTTGTGCTAGGATTTTTAAAATCAGGAAGCCCAGACCTCCAGGCACACTGGAGCTGTGAAAGGCATCCAAAAGGGAGTGCAAAAGTGCCACAACATGGCTGCTTTCACAGCTTTTTCCTTGGCAACATCCCTATACCTAGGCTGATTTATCTGCCTAGGGTTAGGGTTCAGCCTAGGGCTAGGATTTTTTGAACCAGGAAGCCCTGAGTTCCAGGCTTACTGTGGCTGCCAAAGGCATCCCAAAGGGAGCGCAGAAGTGCCACAACATGGCTGCTTTCACAGCTTTTTCCTTAGGAAGAACCCTAATACCCGGCTGATTTACCTTCCTAGGGTTACTGTTAGGCTTGGGCCTAGGACTTTTAAAACCAGGAAGCCCTGTGCTCCAGGCACACTGCAGCTGTTCAAGGCATCCCAAGGGGAGCGCAAAAGTGACACAACTTGGCTGCCTCCACTGCTATTTCCATGAGACCATCCCCAACCATAGGCTGGTTTTCCTTCCTAGCGTTGAGTTTTGAGTTAGGCCTACGGTTAGTGTTCTTTTAACCTGAAAGCCCTGAGTTCCAAGAACACAGCAGCTGCGAAGGACTACCCAAGAAGAGCACAAAAGTACCACAACATGCCTGCCTCCACAGCAATTTCCTTGGGGACATCCCTAATTCCTGGCTGATTTGCCTTTCTCGTCGTCGGGTTGGGGTTAGGTAGGCCTTGTGCTAGGATTTTTAAAATCAGGAAGCCCAGACCTCCAGGCACACGGGAGCTGTGAAAGGCATCCAAAAGGGAGTGCAAAAGTGCCACAACATGGCTGCTTTCACAGCTTTTTCCTTAGGAAGAACCCTCATACCCGGCTGACTTACCTTCCTAGGGTTTCTGTTAGGCTTAGGCCTAGGACTTTTAAAACTAGGAAGCCCTGTGCTCCAGGCACACTGCAGCTGTTCAAGGCATCCCAACGGGAGTGCAAAAGTGACACAACTTGGCTGCCTCCACTGCTATTTCCATGAGACCATCCTGAACCATAGGCTGATTTTCCTTCCTAGCGTTGAGGTTTGAGTTAGGCCTAGGGTTAGAGTTTTTAACCAGAAAGCCCTGAGTTCCAAGAGCAGAGCAGCTGCGAAGGACTACCCAAGAAGAGCACAAAAGTACCACAACATGCCTGCCTCCACAGCTATTTCCTTGGGGACATCCCTAATTCCTGGCTGATTTGCCTTTCTCGTCGTCGGGTTGGGGTTAGGTAGGCCTTGTGCTAGGATTTTTAAAATCAGGAAGCCCAGACCTCCAGGCACACTGGAGCTGTGAAAGGCATCCAAAAGGGAGTGCAAAAGTGCCACAACATGGCTGCTTTCACAGCTTTTTCCTTAGGAAGAACCCTCATACCCGGCTGACTTACCTTCCTAGGGTTTCTGTTAGGCTTAGGCCTAGGACTTTTAAAACTAGGAAGCCCTGTGCTCCAGGCACACTGCAGCTGTTCAAGGCATCCCAACGGGAGTGCAAAAGTGACACAACTTGGCTGCCTCCACTGCTATTTCCATGAGACCATCCCCAACCATAGGCTGATTTTCCTTCCTAGCGTTGAGGTTTGAGTTAGGCCTAGGGTTAGAGTTTTTAACCAGAAAGCCCTGAGTTCCAAGAACACAGCAGCTGCGAAGGACTACCCAAGAAGAGCACAAAAGTACCACAACATGCCTGCCTCCACAGCTATTTCCTTGGGGACATCCCTAATTCCTGGCTGATTTGCCTTTCTCGTCGTTGGGTTGGGGTTAGGTAGGCCTTGTGCTAGGATTTTTAAAATCAGGAAGCCCAGACCTCCAGGCACACTGGAGCTGTGAAAGGCATCCAAAAGGGAGTGCAAAAGTGCCACAACATGGCTGCTTTCACAGCTTTTTCCTTAGGAAGGACCCTCATACCCGGCTGATTTACCTTCCTAGGGTTTCTGTTAGGCTTAGGCCTAGGACTTTTAAAACCAGGAAGCCCTGTGCTCCAGGCACACTGCAGCTGTTCAAGGCATCCCAACGGGAGTGCAAAAGTGACACAACTTGGCTGCCTCCACTGCTATTTCCATGAGACCATCCCCAACCATAGGCTGATTTTCTTTCCTAGCGTTGAGGTTTGAGTTAGGCCTAGGGTTAGAGTTTTTTAACCTGAAAGCCCTGAGTTCCAAGAATACAGCAGCTGCGAAGGACTACCCAAGAAGAGCACAAAAGTACCACAACATGCCTGCCTCCACAGCTATTTCCTTGGGGACATCCCTAATTCCTGGCTGATTTGCCTTTCTCGTCGTCGGGTTGGGGTTAGGTAGGCCTTGTGCTAGGATTTTTAAAATCAGGAAGCCCAGACCTCCAGGCACACTGGAGCTGTGAAAGGCATCCAAAAGGGAGTGCAAAAGTGCCACAACACGGCTGCTTTCACAGCTTTTTCCTTGGCACCATCCCTATACCTAGGCTGATTTATCTGCCTAGGGTTAGGGTTAGGGTTCAGACTAGGGCTAGGATTTTTTGAACCAGGAAGCCCTGTGCTCCAGGCACACTGCAGCTGCCAAAGGCATCCCAAAGGGAGCGCAGAAGTGCCACAACATGGCTGCTTTCACAGCTTTTTCCTTAGGAAGAACCCTCATACCCGGCTGATTTACCTTCCTAGGGTCACTGTGAGGCTTAGGCCTAGGACTTTTAAAACCAGGAAGCCCTGTGCTCCAGGCACACTGCAGCTGTTCAAGGCATCCCAAGGGGAGCGCAAAAGTGACACAACTTGGCTGCCTCCACTGCTATTTCCATGAGACCATCCCCAAACATAGGCTGATTTTCCTTCCTAGCGTTGAGGTTTGAGTTAGGCCTAGGGTTAGTGTTTTTTTAACCTGAAAGCCCTGAGTTCCAAGAACACAGCAGCTGCGATGGACTACCCAAGAAGAGCACAAAAGTGTTGTATTCTTATTGTTGCATATCATATTTCCACAGCCTCATACCTTCTGGGTGGTTTTGTCACAGCAGATCTCCACAGCAGTGGTGTTGTTGCTTCTCAGTCAGGGCTCCTCTCCAAAGCTCTCCCTGACCACCCCGCCCCCTTTTATCTCAGTTGCCTCCATGGGCTACAGCTGCTGCCCAATCAAGGACATCACAGCTGCAGCCCATTTACAATAACTAGAATCAGGGCAGGGTCACTACTACAATATAAAGAGATCGTTCACTGCCATACAGATATTTACAATAAATACATTTAGTCAGGCCCCTACACAGAAGTACCACAACATGCCTGCCTCCACAGCTATTTCCTTGGGGACATCCCTAATTCCTGGCTGATTTGCCTTTCTAGTCGTCGGGTTGGGGTTAGGTAGGCCTTGTGCTAGGATTTTTAAAATCAGGAAGCCCAGACCTCCAGGCACACTGGAGCTGTGAAAGGCATCCAAAAGGGAGTGCAAAAGTGCCACAACATGGCTGCTTTCACAGCTTTTTCCTTAGGAAGGACCCTCATACCCGGCTGATTTACCTTCCTAGGGTTTCTGTTAGGCTTAGGCCTAGGACTTTTAAAACCAGGAAGCCCTGTGCTCCAGGCACACTGCAGCTGTTCAAGGCATCCCAACGGGAGTGCAAAAGTGACACAACTTGGCTGCCTCCACTGCTATTTCCATGAGACCATCCCCAACCATAGGCTGATTTTCTTTCCTAGCGTTGAGGTTTGAGTTAGGCCTAGGGTTAGAGTTTTTTAACCTGAAAGCCCTGAGTTCCAAGAATACAGCAGCTGCGAAGGACTACCCAAGAAGAGCACAAAAGTACCACAACATGCCTGCCTCCACAGCTATTTCCTTGGGGACATCCCTAATTCCTGGCTGATTTGCCTTTCTCGTCGTCGGGTTGGGGTTAGGTAGGCCTTGTGCTAGGATTTTTAAAATCAGGAAGCCCAGACCTCCAGGCACACTGGAGCTGTGAAAGGCATCCAAAAGGGAGTGCAAAAGTGCCACAACACGGCTGCTTTCACAGCTTTTTCCTTGGCACCATCCCTATACCTAGGCTGATTTATCTGCCTAGGGTTAGGGTTAGGGTTCAGACTAGGGCTAGGATTTTTTGAACCAGGAAGCCCTGTGCTCCAGGCACACTGCAGCTGCCAAAGGCATCCCAAAGGGAGCGCAGAAGTGCCACAACATGGCTGCTTTCACAGCTTTTTCCTTAGGAAGAACCCTCATACCCGGCTGATTTACCTTCCTAGGGTCACTGTGAGGCTTAGGCCTAGGACTTTTAAAACCAGGAAGCCCTGTGCTCCAGGCACACTGCAGCTGTTCAAGGCATCCCAAGGGGAGCGCAAAAGTGACACAACTTGGCTGCCTCCACTGCTATTTCCATGAGACCATCCCCAAACATAGGCTGATTTTCCTTCCTAGCGTTGAGGTTTGAGTTAGGCCTAGGGTTAGTGTTTTTTTAACCTGAAAGCCCTGAGTTCCAAGAACACAGCAGCTGCGATGGACTACCCAAGAAGAGCACAAAAGTGTTGTATTCTTATTGTTGCATATCATATTTCCACAGCCTCATACCTTCTGGGTGGTTTTGTCACAGCAGATCTCCACAGCAGTGGTGTTGTTGCTTCTCAGTCAGGGCTCCTCTCCAAAGCTCTCCCTGACCACCCCGCCCCCTTTTATCTCAGTTGCCTCCATGGGCTACAGCTGCTGCCCAATCAAGGACATCACAGCTGCAGCCCATTTACAATAACTAGAATCAGGGCAGGGTCACTACTACAATATAAAGAGATCGTTCACTGCCATACAGATATTTACAATAAATACATTTAGTCAGGCCCCTACACAGAAGTACTACAACAGGCCTGCCTCCACCGCTTTTTCCCTGGGGACATCCCTAATTCCTGGCTGATTTGCCTTTCTAGTCGTCGGGTTGGGGTTAGGTAGGCCTTGTGCTAGGATTTTTAAAATCAGGAAGCCCAGACCTCCAGGCACACTGGAGCTGTGAAAGGCATCCAAAAGGGAGTGCAAAAGTGCCACAACATGGCTGCTTTCACAGCTTTTTCCTTAGGAAGAACCCTCATACCCGGCTGACTTACCTTCCTAGGGTTTCTGTTAGGCTTAGGCCTAGGACTTTTAAAACTAGGAAGCCCTGTGCTCCAGGCACACTGCAGCTGTTCAAGGCAACCCAACGGGAGTGCAAAAGTGACACAACTTGGCTGCCTCCACTGCTATTTCCATGAGACCATCCCCAACCATAGGCTGATTTTCCTTCCTAGCGTTGAGGTTTGAGTTAGGCCTAGGGTTAGAGTTTTTAACCAGAAAGCCCTGAGTTCCAAGAACACAGCAGCTGCGAAGGACTACCCAAGAAGAGCACAAAAGTACCACAACATGCCTGCCTCCACAGCAATTTCCTTGGGGACATCCCTAATTCCTGGCTGATTTGCCTTTCTCGTCGTCGGGTTGGGGTTAGGTAGGCCTTGTGCTAGGATTTTTAAAATCAGGAAGCCCAGACCTCCAGGCACACTGGAGCTGTGAAAGGCATCCAAAAGGGAGTGCAAAAGTGCCACAACATGGCTGCTTTCACAGCTTTTTCCTTAGGAAGAACCCTCATACCCGGCTGACTTACCTTCCTAGGGTTTCTGTTAGGCTTGGGCCAAGGACTTTTAAAACCAGGAAGCCCTGTGCTCCAGGCACACTGCAGCTGTTCAAGGCATCCCAAGGGGAGCGCAAAAGTGACACAACTTGGCTGCCTCCACTGCTATTTCCATGAGACCATCCCCAACTTTAGGCTGGTTTTCCTTCTTAGCGTTGAGTTTTGAGTTAGGCCTATGGTTAGTGTTCTTTTAACCTGAAAGCCCTGAGTTCCAAGAACACAGCAGCTGCGAAGGACTACCCAAGAAGAGCACAAAAGTACCACAACATGCCTGCCTCCACAGCTATTTCCTTGGGGACATCCCTAATTCCTGGCTGATTTGCCTTTCTCGTCGTCGGGTTGGGGTTAGGTAGGCCTTGTGCTAGGATTTTTAAAATCAGGAAGCCCAGACCTCCAGGCACACTGGAGCTGTGAAAGGCATCCAAAAGGGAGTGCAAAAGTGCCACAACATGGCTGCTTTCACAGCTTTTTCCTTGGCACCATCCCTATACCTAGGCTGATTTATCTGCCTAGGGTTAGGGTTCAGCCTAGGGCTAGGATTTTTTGAACCAGGAAGCCCTGAGTTCCAGTCTTACTGTGGCTGCCAAAGGCATCCCAAAGGGAGTGCAAAAGTGCCACAACATGGCTGCTTTCACAGCTTTTTCCTTAGGAAGAACCCTAATACCCGGCTGATTTACCTTCCTAGGGTTACTGTTAGGCTTGGGCCAAGGACTTTTAAAACCAGGAAGCCCTGTGCTCCAGGCACACTGCAGCTGTTCAAGGCATCCCAAGGGGAGCGCAAAAGTGACACAACTTGGCTGCCTCCACTGCTATTTCCATGAGACCATCCCCAACCTTAGGCTGGTTTTCCTTCCTAGCGTTGAGTTTTGAGTTAGGCCTATGGTTAGTGTTCTTTTAACCTGAAAGCCCTGAGTTCCAAGAACACAGCAGCTGCGAAGGACTACCCAAGAAGAGCACAAAAGTACCACAACATGCCTGCCTCCACAGCTATTTCCTTGGGGACATCCCTAATTCCTGGCTGATTTGCCTTTCTCGTCGTCGGGTTGGGGTTAGGTAGGCCTTGTGCTAGGATTTTTAAAATCAGGAAGCCCAGACCTCCAGGCACACTGGAGCTGTGAAAGGCATCCAAAAGGGAGTGCAAAAGTGCCACAACATGGCTGCTTTCACAGCTTTTTCCTTGGCAACATCCCTATACCTAGGCTGATTTATCTGCCTAGGGTTAGGGTTCAGCCTAGGGCTAGGATTTTTTGAACCAGGAAGCCCTGAGTTCCAGGCTTACTGTGGCTGCCAAAGGCATCCCAAAGGGAGTGCAAAAGTGCCACAACATGGCTGCTTTCACAGCTTTTTCCTTAGGAAGAACCCTAATACCCGGCTGATTTACCTTCCTAGGGTTACTGTTAGGCTTGGGCCAAGGACTTTTAAAACCAGGAAGCCCTGTGCTCCAGGCACACTGCAGCTGTTCAAGGCATCCCAAGGGGAGCGCAAAAGTGACACAACTTGGCTGCCTCCACTGCTATTTCCATGAGACCATCCCCAACCATAGGCTGGTTTTCCTTCTTAGCGTTGAGTTTTGAGTTAGGCCTATGGTTAGTGTTCTTTTAACCTGAAAGCCCTGAGTTCCAAGAACACAGCAGCTGCGAAGGACTACCCAAGAAGAGCACAAAAGTACCACCACATGCCTGCCTCCACAGCTATTTCCTTGGGGACATCCCTAATTCCTGGCTGATTTGCCTTTCTCGTCGTCGGGTTGGGGTTAGGTAGGCCTTGTGCTAGGATTTTTAAAATCAGGAAGCCCAGACCTCCAGGCACACTGGAGCTGTGAAAGGCATCCAAAAGGGAGTGCAAAAGTGCCACAACATGGCTGCTTTCACAGCTTTTTCCTTGGCACCATCCCTATACCTAGGCTGATTTATCTGCCTAGGGTTAGGGTTCAGCCTAGGGCTAGGATTTTTTGAACCAGGAAGCCCTGAGTTCCAGGCTTACTGTGGCTGCCAAAGGCATCCCAAAGGGAGCGCAGAAGTGCCACAACATGGCTGCTTTCACAGCTTTTTCCTTAGGAAGAACCCTAATACCCGGCTGATTTACCTTCCTAGGGTTACTGTTAGGCTTGGGCCTAGGACTTTTAAAACCAGGAAGCCCTGTGCTCCAGGCACACTGCAGCTGTTCAAGGCATCCCAAGGGGAGCGCAAAAGTGACACAACTTGGCTGCCTCCACTGCTATTTCCATGAGACCATCCCCAACCATAGGCTGGTTTTCCTTCCTAGCGTTGAGTTTTGAGTTAGGCCTACGGTTAGTGTTCTTTTAACCTGAAAGCCCTGAGTTCCAAGAACACAGCAGCTGCGAAGGACTACCCAAGAAGAGCACAAAAGTACCACAACATGCCTGCCTCCACAGCTATTTCCTTGGGGACATCCCTAATTCCTGGCTGATTTGCCTTTCTCGTCGTCGGGTTGGGGTTAGGTAGGCCTTGTGCTAGGATTTTTAAAATCAGGAAGCCCAGACCTCCAGGCACACTGGAGCTGTGAAAGGCATCCAAAAGGGAGTGCAAAAGTGCCACAACATGGCTGCTTTCACAGCTTTTTCCTTAGGAAGAACTCTCATACCCGGCTGACTTACCTTCCTAGGGTTTCTGTTAGGCTTAGGCCTAGGACTTTTAAAACTAGGAAGCCCTGTGCTCCAGGCACACTGCAGCTGTTCAAGGCATCCCAACGGGAGTGCAAAAGTGACACAACTTGGCTGCCTCCACTGCTATTTCCATGAGACCATCCTGAACCATAGGCTGATTTTCCTTCCTAGCGTTGAGGTTTGAGTTAGGCCTAGGGTTAGAGTTTTTAACCAGAAAGCCCTGAGTTCCAAGAACAGAGCAGCTGCGAAGGACTACCCAAGAAGAGCACAAAAGTACCACAACATGCCTGCCTCCACAGCTATTTCCTTGGGGACATCCCTAATTCCTGGCTGATTTGCCTTTCTCGTCGTCGGGTTGGGGTTAGGTAGGCCTTGTGCTAGGATTTTTAAAATCAGGAAGCCCAGACCTCCAGGCACACTGGAGCTGTGAAAGGCATCCAAAAGGGAGTGCAAAAGTGCCACAACATGGCTGCTTTCACAGCTTTTTCCTTAGGAAGAACCCTCATACCCGGCTGACTTACCTTCCTAGGGTTTCTGTTAGGCTTAGGCCTAGGACTTTTAAAACTAGGAAGCCCTGTGCTCCAGGCACACTGCAGCTGTTCAAGGCATCCCAACGGGAGTGCAAAAGTGACACAACTTGGCTGCCTCCACTGCTATTTCCATGAGACCATCCCCAACCATAGGCTGATTTTCCTTCCTAGCGTTGAGGTTTGAGTTAGGCCTAGGGTTAGAGTTTTTAACCAGAAAGCCCTGAGTTCCAAGAACACAGCAGCTGCGAAGGACTACCCAAGAAGAGCACAAAAGTACCACAACATGCCTGCCTCCACAGCTATTTCCTTGGGGACATCCCTAATTCCTGGCTGATTTGCCTTTCTCGTCGTTGGGTTGGGGTTAGGTAGGCCTTGTGCTAGGATTTTTAAAATCAGGAAGCCCAGACCTCCAGGCACACTGGAGCTGTGAAAGGCATCCAAAAGGGAGTGCAAAAGTGCCACAACATGGCTGCTTTCACAGCTTTTTCCTTAGGAAGGACCCTCATACCCGGCTGATTTACCTTCCTAGGGTTTCTGTTAGGCTTAGGCCTAGGACTTTTAAAACCAGGAAGCCCTGTGCTCCAGGCACACTGCAGCTGTTCAAGGCATCCCAACGGGAGTGCAAAAGTGACACAACTTGGCTGCCTCCACTGCTATTTCCATGAGACCATCCCCAACCATAGGCTGATTTTCTTTCCTAGCGTTGAGGTTTGAGTTAGGCCTAGGGTTAGAGTTTTTTAACCTGAAAGCCCTGAGTTCCAAGAACACAGCAGCTGCGAAGGACTACCCAAGAAGAGCACAAAAGTACCACAACATGCCTGCCTCCACAGCTATTTCCTTGGGGACATCCCTAATTCCTGGCTGATTTGCCTTTCTCGTCGTCGGGTTGGGGTTAGGTAGGCCTTGTGCTAGGATTTTTAAAATCAGGAAGCCCAGACCTCCAGGCACACTGGAGCTGTGAAAGGCATCCAAAAGGGAGTGCAAAAGTGCCACAACACGGCTGCTTTCACAGCTTTTTCCTTGGCACCATCCCTATACCTAGGCTGATTTATCTGCCTAGGGTTAGGGTTAGGGTTCAGACTAGGGCTAGGATTTTTTGAACCAGGAAGCCCTGTGCTCCAGGCACACTGCAGCTGCCAAAGGCATCCCAAAGGGAGCGCAGAAGTGCCACAACATGGCTGCTTTCACAGCTTTTTCCTTAGGAAGAACCCTCATACCCGGCTGATTTACCTTCCTAGGGTCACTGTGAGGCTTAGGCCTAGGACTTTTAAAACCAGGAAGCCCTGTGCTCCAGGCACACTGCAGCTGTTCAAGGCATCCCAAGGGGAGCGCAAAAGTGACACAACTTGGCTGCCTCCACTGCTATTTCCATGAGACCATCCCCAAACATAGGCTGATTTTCCTTCCTAGCGTTGAGGTTTGAGTTAGGCCTAGGGTTAGTGTTTTTTTAACCTGAAAGCCCTGAGTTCCAAGAACACAGCAGCTGCGATGGACTACCCAAGAAGAGCACAAAAGTGTTGTATTCTTATTGTTGCATATCATATTTCCACAGCCTCATACCTTCTGGGTGGTTTTGTCACAGCAGATCTCCACAGCAGTGGTGTTGTTGCTTCTCAGTCAGGGCTCCTCTCCAAAGCTCTCCCTGACCACCCCGCCCCCTTTTATCTCAGTTGCCTCCATGGGCTACAGCTGCTGCCCAATCAAGGACATCACAGCTGCAGCCCATTTCAATAACTAGAATCAGGGCAGGGTCACTACTACAATATAAAGAGATCGTTCACTGCCATACAGATATTTACAATAAATACATTTAGTCAGGCCCCTACACAGAAGTACTACAACAGGCCTGCCTCCACCGCTTTTTCCCTGGGGACATCCCTAATTCCTGGCTGATTTGCCTTTCTCGTCGTCGGGTTGGGGTTAGGTAGGCCTTGTGCTAGGATTTTTAAAATCAGGAAGCCCAGACCTCCAGGCACACTGGAGCTGTGAAAGGCATCCAAAAGGGAGTGCAAAAGTGCCACAACATGGCTGCTTTCACAGCTTTTTCCGTGGCACCATCCCTATACCTAGGCTGATTTATCTGCCTAGGGTTAGGGTTAGGGTTCAGCCTAGGGCTAGGATTTTTTGAACCAGGAAGCCCTGAGTTCCAGGCTTACTGCAGCTGCCAAAGGCATCCCAAAGGGAGCGCAGAAGTGCCACAACTTGGCAGCTTTCACAGCTTTTTCCTTAGGAAGAACCCTCATACCCGGCTGATTTACCTTCCTAGGGTTACTGTTACGCTTAGGCCTAGGACTTTTAAAACCAGGAAGCCCTGTGCTCCAGGCACACTGCAGCTCTTCAAGGCATCCCAAGGGGAGCGCAAAAGTGACACAACTTGGCTGCCTCCACTGCTATTTCCATGAGACCATCCCCAAACATAGGCTGATTTTCCTTCCTAGCGTTGAGTTTTGAGTTAGGCCTAGGGTTAGTGTTTTTTTAACCTGAAAGCCCTGAGTTCCAAGAACACAGCAGCTGCGAAGGACTACCCAAGAAGAGCACAAAAGTACCACAACATGCCTGCCTCCACAGCTATTTCCTTGGGGACATCCCTAATTCCTGGCTGATTTGCCTTTCTCGTCGTCGGGTTGGGGTTAGGTAGGCCTTGTGCTAGGATTTTTAAAATCAGGAAGCCCAGACCTCCAGGCACACTGGAGCTGTGAAAGGCATCCAAAAGGGAGTGCAAAAGTGCCACAACACGGCTGCTTTCACAGCTTTTTCCTTGGCACCATCCCTATACCTAGGCTGATTTATCTGCCTAGGGTTAGGGTTAGGGTTCAGCCTAGGGCTAGGATTTTTTGAACCAGGAAGCCCTGTGCTCCAGGCACACTGCAGCTGCCAAAGGCATCCCAAAGGGAGCGCAGAAGTGCCACAACATGGCTGCTTTCACAGCTTTTTCCTTAGGAAGAACCCTCATACCCGGCTGATTTACCTTCCTAGGGTCACTGTGAGGCTTAGGCCTAGGACTTTTAAAACCAGGAAGCCCTGTGCTCCAGGCACACTGCAGCTGTTCAAGGCATCCCAAGGGGAGCGCAAAAGTTACACAACTTGGCTGCCTCCACTGCTATTTCCATGAGACCATCCCCAAACATAGGCTGATTTTCCTTCCTAGCGTTGAGGTTTGAGTTAGGCCTAGGGTTAGTGTTTTTTTAACCTGAAAGCCCTGAGTTCCAAGAACACAGCAGCTGCGATGGACTACCCAAGAAGAGCACAAAAGTGTTGTATTCTTATTGTTGCATATCATATTTCCACAGCCTCATACCTTCTGGGTGGTTTTGTCACAGCAGATCTCCACAGCAGTGGTGTTGTTGCTTCTCAGTCAGGGCTCCTCTCCAAAGCTCTCCCGGACCACCCCGCCCCCTTTTATCTCAGTTGCCTCCATGGGCTACAGCTGCTGCCCAATCAAGGACATCACAGCTGCAGCCCATTTCAATAACTAGAATCAGGGCAGGGTCACTACTACAATATAAAGAGATCGTTCACTGCCATACAGATATTTACAATAAATACATTTAGTCAGGCCCCTACACAGAAGTACTACAACAGGCCTGCCTCCACCGCTTTTTCCCTGGGGACATCCCTAATTCCTGGCTGATTTGCCTTTCTCGTCGTCGGGTTGGGGTTAGGTAGGCCTTGTGCTAGGATTTTTAAAATCAGGAAGCCCAGACCTCCAGGCACACTGGAGCTGTGAAAGGCATCCAAAAGGGAGTGCAAAAGTGCCACAACATGGCTGCTTTCACAGCTTTTTCCGTGGCACCATCCCTATACCTAGGCTGATTTATCTGCCTAGGGTTAGGGTTAGGGTTCAGCCTAGGGCTAGGATTTTTTGAACCAGGAAGCCCTGAGTTCCAGGCTTACTGCAGCTGCCAAAGGCATCCCAAAGGGAGCGCAGAAGTGCCACAACTTGGCAGCTTTCACAGCTTTTTCCTTAGGAAGAACCCTCATACCCGGCTGATTTACCTTCCTAGGGTTACTGTTACGCTTAGGCCTAGGACTTTTAAAACCAGGAAGCCCTGTGCTCCAGGCACACTGCAGCTCTTCAAGGCATCCCAAGGGGAGCGCAAAAGTGACACAACTTGGCTGCCTCCACTGCTATTTCCATGAGACCATCCCCAAACATAGGCTGATTTTCCTTCCTAGCGTTGAGGTTTGAGTTAGGCCTAGGGTTAGTGTTTTTTTAACCTGAAAGCCCTGAGTTCCAAAAACACAGCAGCTGCGAAGGACTACCCAAGAAGAGCACAAAAGTACCACAACATGCCTGCCTCCACAGCTATTTCCTTGGGGACATCCCTAATTCCTGGCTGATTTGCCTTTCTCGTCGTCAGGTTGGGGTTAGGTAGGCCTTGTGCTAGGATTTTTAAAATCAGGAAGCCCAGACCTCCAGGCACACTGGAGCTGTGAAAGGCATCCAAAAGGGAGTGCAAAAGTGCCACAACATGGCTGCTTTCACAGCTTTTTCCTTGGCAACATCCCTATACCTAGGCTGATTTATCTGCCTAGGGTTAGGGTTCAGCCTAGGCCTAGGATTTTTTGAACCAGGAAGCCCTGAGTTCCAGGCTTACTGTGGCTGCCAAAGGCATCCAAAAGGGAGTGCAAAAGTGCCACAACATGGCTGCTTTCACAGCTTTTTCCTTAGGAAGAACCCTAATACCCGGCTGATTTACCTTCCTAGGGTTACTGTTAGGCTTGGGCCAAGGACTTTTAAAACCAGGAAGCCCTGTGCTCCAGGCACACTGCAGCTGTTCAAGGCATCCCAAGGGGAGCGCAAAAGTGACACAACTTGGCTGCCTCCACTGCTATTTCCATGAGACCATCCCCAACCATAGGCTGGTTTTCCTTCTTAGCGTTGAGTTTTGAGTTAGGCCTATGGTTAGTGTGCTTTTAACCTGAAAGCCCTGAGTTCCAAGAACACAGCAGCTGCGAAGGACTACCCAAGAAGAGCACAAAAGTACCACAACATGCCTGCCTCCACAGCTATTTCCTTGGGGACATCCCTAATTCCTGGCTGATTTGCCTTTCTCGTCGTCGGGTTGGGGTTAGGTAGGCCTTGTGCTAGGATTTTTAAAATCAGGAAGCCCAGAGCTCCAGGCACACTGGAGCTGTGAAAGGCATCCAAAAGGGAGTGCAAAAGTGCCACAACATGGCTGCTTTCACAGCTTTTTCCTTGGCACCATCCCTATACCTAGGCTGATTTATCTGCCTAGGGTTAGGGTTCAGCCTAGGGCTAGGATTTTTTGAACCAGGAAGCCCTGAGTTCCAGGCTTACTGTGGCTGCCAAAGGCATCCCAAAGGGAGCGCAGAAGTGCCACAACATGGCTGCTTTCACAGCTTTTTCCTTAGGAAGAACCCTAATACCCGGCTGATTTACCTTCCTAGGGTTACTGTTAGGCTTGGGCCTAGGACTTTTAAAACCAGGAAGCCCTGTGCTCCAGGCACACTGCAGCTGTTCAAGGCATCCCAAGGGGAGCGCAAAAGTGACACAACTTGGCTGCCTCCACTGCTATTTCCATGAGACCATCCCCAACCATAGGCTGGTTTTCCTTCCTAGCGTTGAGTTTTGAGTTAGGCCTATGGTTAGTGTTTTTTTAATCTGAAAGCCCTGAGTTCCAAGAACACAGCAGCTGCGAAGGACTACCCAAGAAGAGCACAAAAGTACCACAACATGCCTGCCTCCACAGCAATTTCCTTGGGGACATCCCTAATTCCTGGCTGATTTGCCTTTCTCGTCGTCGGGTTGGGGTTAGGTAGGCCTTGTGCTAGGATTTTTAAAATCAGGAAGCCCAGACCTCCAGGCACACTGGAGCTGTGAAAGGCATCCAAAAGGGAGTGCAAAAGTGCCACAACATGGCTGCTTTCACAGCTTTTTCCTTAGGAAGAACCCTCATACCCGGCTGACTTACCTTCCTAGGGTTTCTGTTAGGCTTAGGCCTAGGACTTTTAAAACTAGGAAGCCCTGTGCTCCAGGCACACTGCAGCTGTTCAAGGCATCCCAACGGGAGTGCAAAAGTGACACAACTTGGCTGCCTCCACTGCTATTTCCATGAGACCATCCCCAACCATAGGCTGATTTTCCTTCCTAGCGTTGAGGTTTGAGTTAGTCCTAGGGTTAGAGTTTTTAACCAGAAAGCCCTGAGTTCCAAGAACACAGCAGCTGCGAAGGACTACCCAAGAAGAGCACAAAAGTACCACAACATGCCTGCCTCCACAGCAATTTCCTTGGGGACATCCCTAATTCCTGGCTGATTTGCCTTTCTCGTCGTCGGGTTGGGGTTAGGTAGGCCTTGTGCTAGGATTTTTAAAATCAGGAAGCCCAGACCTCCAGGCACACTGGAGCTGTGAAAGGCATCCAAAAGGGAGTGCAAAAGTGCCACAACATGGCTGCTTTCACAGCTTTTTCCGTGGCACCATCCCTATACCTAGGCTGATTTATCTGCCTAGGGTTAGGGTTAGGGTCCAGACTAGGGCTAGGATTTTTTGAACCAGGAAGCCCTGTGCTCCAGGTACACTGCAGCTGCCAAAGGCATCCCAAAGGGAGCGCAGAAGTGCCACAACATGGCTGCTTTCACAGTTTTTTCCGTAGGAAGAACCCTCATACCCAGCTGATTTACCTTCCTAGGATTACTGTTAGGCTTGGGCCAAGGACTTTTAAAACCAGGAAGCCCTGTGCTCCAGGCACACTGCAGCTGTTCAAGGTATCCCAACGGGAGCGCAAAAGTGACACAACTTGGCTGCCTCCACTGCTATTTCCATGAGACCATCCCCAACCATAGGCTGGTTTTCCTTCCTAGTGTTGAGTTTTGAGTTAGGCCTATGGTTAGTGTGCTTTTAACCTGAAAGCCCTGAGTTCCAAGAACACAGCAGCTGCGAAGGACTGCCCAAGAAGAGCACAAAAGTAGCACAACATGCCTGCCTCCACAGCTATTTCCTTGGGGACATCCCTAATTCCTGGCTGATTTGCCTTTCTCGTCGTCGGGTTGGGGTTAGGTAGGCCTTGTGCTAGGATTTTTAAAATCAGGAAGCCCAGACCTCCAGGCACACTGGAGGTGTGAAAGGCATCCAAAAGGGAGTGCAAAAGTGCCACAACATGGCTGCTTTCACAGCTTTTTCCTTGGCACCATCCCTATACCTAGGCTGATTTATCTGCCTAGGGTTAGGGTTAGGGTTCAGACTAGGGCTAGGATTTTTTGAACCAGGACGCCCTGTGCTCCAGGTACACTGCAGCTGTTCAAGGCATCCCAACGGGAGCGCTAAAGTGACACAACTTGGCTGCCTCCACTGCTATTTCCATGAGACCATCCCCATCCATAGGCTGGTTTTCCCTCCTAGCACTGAGTGTTGAGTTAGGCCTATGGGTAGTGTGCTTTTAACCTGAAAGCCCTGAGTTCCAAGAACACAGCAGCTGCGAAGGACTACCCAAGAAGAGCACAAAAGTACCACAACATGCCTGCCTCCACAGCTATTTCCTTGGGGACATCCCTAATTCCTGGCTGATTTGCCTTTCTCGTCGTTGGGTTGGGGTTAGGTAGGCCTTGTGCTAGGATTTTTAAAATCAGGAAGCCCAGACCTCCAGGCACACTGGAGCTGTGAAAGGCATCCAAAAGGGAGTGCAAAAGTGCCACAACATGGCTGCTTTCACAGCTTTTTCCTTAGGAAGGACCCTCATACCCGGCTGATTTACCTTCCTAGGGTTTCTGTTAGGCTTAGGCCTAGGACTTTTAAAACCAGGAAGCCCTGTGCTCCAGGCACACTGCAGCTGTTCAAGGCATCCCAACGGGAGTGCAAAAGTGACACAACTTGGCTGCCTCCACTGCTATTTCCATGAGACCATCCCCAACCATAGGCTGATTTTCCTTCCTAGCGTTGAGGTTTGAGTTAGGCCTAGGGTTAGAGTTTTTAACCAGAAAGCCCTGAATTCCAAGAACACAGCAGCTGCGAAGGACTACCCAAGAAGAGCACAAAAGTACCACAACATGCCTGCCTCCACAGCTATTTCCTTGGGGACATCCCTAATTCCTGGCTGATTTGCCTTTCTCGTCGTCGGGTTGGGGTTAGGTAGGCCTTGTGCTAGGATTTTTAAAATCAGGAAGCCCAGACCTCCAGGCACACTGGAGCTGTGAAAGGCATCCAAAAGGGAGTGCAAAAGTGCCACAACATGGCTGCTTTCACAGCTTTTTCCGTGGCACCATCCCTATACCTAGGCTGATTTATCTGCCTAGGGTTAGGGTTAGGGTCCAGACTAGGGCTAGGATTTTTTGAACCAGGAAGCCCTGTGCTCCAGGTACACTGCAGCTGCCAAAGGCATCCCAAAGGGAGCGCAGAAGTGCCACAACATGGCTGCTTTCACAGTTTTTTCCGTAGGAAGAACCCTCATACCCAGCTGATTTACCTTCCTAGGATTACTGTTAGGCTTGGGCCAAGGACTTTTAAAACCAGGAAGCCCTGTGCTCCAGGCACACTGCAGCTGTTCAAGGTATCCCAACGGGAGCGCAAAAGTGACACAACTTGGCTGCCTCCACTGCTATTTCCATGAGACCATCCCCAACCATAGGCTGGTTTTCCTTCCTAGTGTTGAGTTTTGAGTTAGGCCTATGGTTAGTGTGCTTTTAACCTGAAAGCCCTGAGTTCCAAGAACACAGCAGCTGCGAAGGACTGCCCAAGAAGAGCACAAAAGTACCACAACATGCCTGCCTCCACAGCTATTTCCTTGGGGACATCCCTAATTCCTGGCTGATTTGCCTTTCTCGTCATCGGGTTGGGGTTAGGTAGGCCTTGTGCTAGGATTTTTAAAATCAGGAAGCCCAGACCTCCAGGCACACTGGAGCTGTGAAAGGCATCCAAAAGGGAGTGAAAAAGTGCCACAACATGGCTGCTTTCACAGCTTTTTCCGTGGCACCATCCCTATACCTAGGCTGATTTATCTGCCTAGGGTTAGGGTTAGGGTTCAGACTAGGGCTAGGATTTTTTGAACCAGGACGCCCTGTGCTCCAGGTACACTGCAGCTGTTCAAGGCATCCCAACGGGAGCGCTAAAGTGACACAACTTGGCTGCCTCCACTGCTATTTCCATGAGACCATCCCCATCCATAGGCTGGTTTTCCCTCCTAGCACTGAGTGTTGAGTTAGGCCTATGGGTAGTGTGCTTTTAACCTGAAAGCCCTGAGTTCCAAGAACACAGCAGCTGCGAAGGACTACCCAAGAAGAGCACAAAAGTACCACAACATGCCTGCCTCCACAGCTATTTCCTTGGGGACATCCCTAATTCCTGGCTGATTTGCCTTTCTCGTCGTTGGGTTGGGGTTAGGTAGGCCTTGTGCTAGGATTTTTAAAATCAGGAAGCCCAGACCTCCAGGCACACTGGAGCTGTGAAAGGCATCCAAAAGGGAGTGCAAAAGTGCCACAACATGGCTGCTTTCACAGCTTTTTCCTTAGGAAGGACCCTCATACCCGGCTGATTTACCTTCCTAGGGTTTCTGTTAGGCTTAGGCCTAGGACTTTTAAAACCAGGAAGCCCTGTGCTCCAGGCACACTGCAGCTGTTCAAGGCATCCCAACGGGAGTGCAAAAGTGACACAACTTGGCTGCCTCCACTGCTATTTCCATGAGACCATCCCCAACCATAGGCTGATTTTCCTTCCTAGCGTTGAGGTTTGAGTTAGGCCTAGGGTTAGAGTTTTTTAACCAGAAAGCCCTGAGTTCCAAGAATACAGCAGCTGCGAAGGACTACCCAAGAAGAGCACAAAAGTACCACAACATGCCTGCCTCCACAGCTATTTCCTTGGGGACATCCCTAATTCCTGGCTGATTTGCCTTTCTCGTCTTAGGGTTGGGGTTAGGTAGGCCTTGTGCTAGGATTTTTAAAATCAGGAAGCCCAGACCTCCAGGCACACTGGAGCTGTGAAAGGCATCCAAAAGGGAGTGCAAAAGTGCCACAACACGGCTGCTTTCACAGCTTTTTCCTTGGCACCATCCCTATACCTAGGCTGATTTATCTGCCTAGGGTTAGGGTTAGGGTTCAGACTAGGGCTAGGATTTTTTGAACCAGGAAGCCC
This sequence comes from Melospiza melodia melodia, assembly GCF_035770615.1. Lineage (NCBI taxonomy): Eukaryota > Metazoa > Chordata > Aves > Passeriformes > Passerellidae > Melospiza > Melospiza melodia. Next base: position 1,244,480 of record NC_086215.1, read on the forward strand.
TGTGCTCCAGGCACACTGCAGCTGCCAAAGGCATCCCAAAGGGAGCGCAGAAGTGCCACAACATGGCTGCTTTCACAGCTTTTTCCTTAGGAAGAACCCTCATACCCGGCTGATTTACCTTCCTAGGGTCACTGTGAGGCTTAGGCCTAGGACTTTTAAAACCAGGAAGCCCTGTGCTCCAGGCACACTGCAGCTGTTCAAGGCATCCCAAGGGGAGCGCAAAAGTGACACAACTTGGCTGCCTCCACTGCTATTTCCATGAGACCATCCCCAAACATAGGCTGATTTTCCTTCCTAGCGTTGAGGTTTGAGTTAGGCCTAGGGTTAGTGTTTTTTTAACCTGAAAGCCCTGAGTTCCAAGAACACAGCAGCTGCGATGGACTACCCAAGAAGAGCACAAAAGTGTTGTATTCTTATTGTTGCATATCATATTTCCACAGCCTCATACCTTCTGGGTGGTTTTGTCACAGCAGATCTCCACAGCAGTGGTGTTGTTGCTTCTCAGTCAGGGCTCCTCTCCAAAGCTCTCCCTGACCACCCCGCCCCCTTTTATCTCAGTTGCCTCCATGGGCTACAGCTGCTGCCCAATCAAGGACATCACAGCTGCAGCCCATTTACAATAACTAGAATCAGGGCAGGGTCACTACTACAATATAAAGAGATCGTTCACTGCCATACAGATATTTACAATAAATACATTTAGTCAGGCCCCTACACAGAAGTACTACAACAGGCCTGCCTCCACCGCTTTTTCCCTGGGGACATCCCTAATTCCTGGCTGATTTGCCTTTCTCGTCGTCGGGTTGGGGTGAGGTAGGCCTTGTGCTAGGATTTTTAAAATCAGGAAGCCCAGACCTCCAGGCACACTGGAGCTGTGAAAGGCATCCAAAAGGGAGTGCAAAAGTGCCACAACATGGCTGCTTTCACAGCTTTTTCCGTGGCACCATCCCTATACCTAGGCTGATTTATCTGCCTAGGGTTAGGGTTAGGGTTCAGCCTAGGGCTAGGATTTTTTGAACCAGGAAGCCCTGAGTTCCAGGCTTACTGCAGCTGCCAAAGGCATCCCAAAGGGAGCGCAGAAGTGCCACAACTTGGCAGCTTTCACAGCTTTTTCCTTAGGAAGAACCCTCATACCCGGCTGATTTACCTTCCTAGGGTTACTGTTACGCTTAGGCCTAGGACTTTTAAAACCAGGAAGCCCTGTGCTCCAGGCACACTGCAGCTCTTCAAGGCATCCCAAGGGGAGCGCAAAAGTGACACAACTTGGCTGCCTCCACTGCTATTTCCATGAGACCATCCCCAAACATAGGCTGATTTTCCTTCCTAGCGTTGAGGTTTGAGTTAGGCCTAGGGTTAGTGTTTTTTTAACCTGAAAGCCCTGAGTTCCAAAAACACAGCAGCTGCGAAGGACTACCCAAGAAGAGCACAAAAGTACCACAACATGCCTGCCTCCACAGCTATTTCCTTGGGGACATCCCTAATTCCTGGCTGATTTGCCTTTCTCGTCGTCAGGTTGGGGTTAGGTAGGCCTTGTGCTAGGATTTTTAAAATCAGGAAGCCCAGACCTCCAGGCACACTGGAGCTGTGAAAGGCATCCAAAAGGGAGTGCAAAAGTGCCACAACATGGCTGCTTTCACAGCTTTTTCCTTGGCAACATCCCTATACCTAGGCTGATTTATCTGCCTAGGGTTAGGGTTCAGCCTAGGCCTAGGATTTTTTGAACCAGGAAGCCCTGAGTTCCAGGCTTACTGTGGCTGCCAAAGGCATCCAAAAGGGAGTGCAAAAGTGCCACAACATGGCTGCTTTCACAGCTTTTTCCTTAGGAAGAACCCTAATACCCGGCTGATTTACCTTCCTAGGGTTACTGTTAGGCTTGGGCCAAGGACTTTTAAAACCAGGAAGCCCTGTGCTCCAGGCACACTGCAGCTGTTCAAGGCATCCCAAGGGGAGCGCAAAAGTGACACAACTTGGCTGCCTCCACTGCTATTTCCATGAGACCATCCCCAACCATAGGCTGGTTTTCCTTCTTAGCGTTGAGTTTTGAGTTAGGCCTATGGTTAGTGTGCTTTTAACCTGAAAGCCCTGAGTTCCAAGAACACAGCAGCTGCGAAGGACTACCCAAGAAGAGCACAAAAGTACCACAACATGCCTGCCTCCACAGCTATTTCCTTGGGGACATCCCTAATTCCTGGCTGATTTGCCTTTCTCGTCGTCGGGTTGGGGTTAGGTAGGCCTTGTGCTAGGATTTTTAAAATCAGGAAGCCCAGAGCTCCAGGCACACTGGAGCTGTGAAAGGCATCCAAAAGGGAGTGCAAAAGTGCCACAACATGGCTGCTTTCACAGCTTTTTCCTTGGCACCATCCCTATACCTAGGCTGATTTATCTGCCTAGGGTTAGGGTTCAGCCTAGGGCTAGGATTTTTTGAACCAGGAAGCCCTGAGTTCCAGGCTTACTGTGGCTGCCAAAGGCATCCCAAAGGGAGCGCAGAAGTGCCACAACATGGCTGCTTTCACAGCTTTTTCCTTAGGAAGAACCCTAATACCCGGCTGATTTACCTTCCTAGGGTTACTGTTAGGCTTGGGCCTAGGACTTTTAAAACCAGGAAGCCCTGTGCTCCAGGCACACTGCAGCTGTTCAAGGCATCCCAAGGGGAGCGCAAAAGTGACACAACTTGGCTGCCTCCACTGCTATTTCCATGAGACCATCCCCAACCATAGGCTGGTTTTCCTTCCTAGCGTTGAGTTTTGAGTTAGGCCTATGGTTAGTGTTTTTTTAATCTGAAAGCCCTGAGTTCCAAGAACACAGCAGCTGCGAAGGACTACCCAAGAAGAGCACAAAAGTACCACAACATGCCTGCCTCCACAGCAATTTCCTTGGGGACATCCCTAATTCCTGGCTGATTTGCCTTTCTCGTCGTCGGGTTGGGGTTAGGTAGGCCTTGTGCTAGGATTTTTAAAATCAGGAAGCCCAGACCTCCAGGCACACTGGAGCTGTGAAAGGCATCCAAAAGGGAGTGCAAAAGTGCCACAACATGGCTGCTTTCACAGCTTTTTCCTTAGGAAGAACCCTCATACCCGGCTGACTTACCTTCCTAGGGTTTCTGTTAGGCTTAGGCCTAGGACTTTTAAAACTAGGAAGCCCTGTGCTCCAGGCACACTGCAGCTGTTCAAGGCATCCCAACGGGAGTGCAAAAGTGACACAACTTGGCTGCCTCCACTGCTATTTCCATGAGACCATCCCCAACCATAGGCTGATTTTCCTTCCTAGCGTTGAGGTTTGAGTTAGTCCTAGGGTTAGAGTTTTTAACCAGAAAGCCCTGAGTTCCAAGAACACAGCAGCTGCGAAGGACTACCCAAGAAGAGCACAAAAGTACCACAACATGCCTGCCTCCACAGCAATTTCCTTGGGGACATCCCTAATTCCTGGCTGATTTGCCTTTCTCGTCGTCGGGTTGGGGTTAGGTAGGCCTTGTGCTAGGAATTTTTAAAATCAGGAAGCCCAGACCTCCAGGCACACTGGAGCTGTGAAAGGCATCCAAAAGGGAGTGCAAAAGTGCCACAACATGGCTGCTTTCACAGCTTTTTCCTTAGGAAGAACCCTCATACCCGGCTGACTTACCTTCCTAGGGTTTCTGTTAGGCTTAGGCCTAGGACTTTTAAAACTAGGAAGCCCTGTGCTCCAGGCACACTGCAGCTGTTCAAGGCATCCCAACGGGAGTGCAAAAGTGACACAACTTGGCTGCCTCCACTGCTATTTCCATGAGACCATCCCCAACCATAGGCTGATTTTCCTTCCTAGCGTTGAGGTTTGAGTTAGGCCTAGGGTTAGAGTTTTTAACCAGAAAGCCCTGAATTCCAAGAACACAGCAGCTGCGAAGGACTACCCAAGAAGAGCACAAAAGTACCACAACATGCCTGCCTCCACAGCTATTTCCTTGGGGACATCCCTAATTCCTGGCTGATTTGCCTTTCTCGTCGTCGGGTTGGGGTTAGGTAGGCCTTGTGCTAGGATTTTTAAAATCAGGAAGCCCAGACCTCCAGGCACACTGGAGCTGTGAAAGGCATCCAAAAGGGAGTGCAAAAGTGCCACAACATGGCTGCTTTCACAGCTTTTTCCGTGGCACCATCCCTATACCTAGGCTGATTTATCTGCCTAGGGTTAGGGTTAGGGTCCAGACTAGGGCTAGGATTTTTTGAACCAGGAAGCCCTGTGCTCCAGGTACACTGCAGCTGCCAAAGGCATCCCAAAGGGAGCGCAGAAGTGCCACAACATGGCTGCTTTCACAGTTTTTTCCGTAGGAAGAACCCTCATACCCAGCTGATTTACCTTCCTAGGATTACTGTTAGGCTTGGGCCAAGGACTTTTAAAACCAGGAAGCCCTGTGCTCCAGGCACACTGCAGCTGTTCAAGGTATCCCAACGGGAGCGCAAAAGTGACACAACTTGGCTGCCTCCACTGCTATTTCCATGAGACCATCCCCAACCATAGGCTGGTTTTCCTTCCTAGTGTTGAGTTTTGAGTTAGGCCTATGGTTAGTGTGCTTTTAACCTGAAAGCCCTGAGTTCCAAGAACACAGCAGCTGCGAAGGACTGCCCAAGAAGAGCACAAAAGTAGCACAACATGCCTGCCTCCACAGCTATTTCCTTGGGGACATCCCTAATTCCTGGCTGATTTGCCTTTCTCGTCGTCGGGTTGGGGTTAGGTAGGCCTTGTGCTAGGATTTTTAAAATCAGGAAGCCCAGACCTCCAGGCACACTGGAGGTGTGAAAGGCATCCAAAAGGGAGTGCAAAAGTGCCACAACATGGCTGCTTTCACAGCTTTTTCCTTGGCACCATCCCTATACCTAGGCTGATTTATCTGCCTAGGGTTAGGGTTAGGGTTCAGACTAGGGCTAGGATTTTTTGAACCAGGACGCCCTGTGCTCCAGGTACACTGCAGCTGTTCAAGGCATCCCAACGGGAGCGCTAAAGTGACACAACTTGGCTGCCTCCACTGCTATTTCCATGAGACCATCCCCATCCATAGGCTGGTTTTCCCTCCTAGCACTGAGTGTTGAGTTAGGCCTATGGGTAGTGTGCTTTTAACCTGAAAGCCCTGAGTTCCAAGAACACAGCAGCTGCGAAGGACTACCCAAGAAGAGCACAAAAGTACCACAACATGCCTGCCTCCACAGCTATTTCCTTGGGGACATCCCTAATTCCTGGCTGATTTGCCTTTCTCGTCGTTGGGTTGGGGTTAGGTAGGCCTTGTGCTAGGATTTTTAAAATCAGGAAGCCCAGACCTCCAGGCACACTGGAGCTGTGAAAGGCATCCAAAAGGGAGTGCAAAAGTGCCACAACATGGCTGCTTTCACAGCTTTTTCCTTAGGAAGGACCCTCATACCCGGCTGATTTACCTTCCTAGGGTTTCTGTTAGGCTTAGGCCTAGGACTTTTAAAACCAGGAAGCCCTGTGCTCCAGGCACACTGCAGCTGTTCAAGGCATCCCAACGGGAGTGCAAAAGTGACACAACTTGGCTGCCTCCACTGCTATTTCCATGAGACCATCCCCAACCATAGGCTGATTTTCCTTCCTAGCGTTGAGGTTTGAGTTAGGCCTAGGGTTAGAGTTTTTAACCAGAAAGCCCTGAATTCCAAGAACACAGCAGCTGCGAAGGACTACCCAAGAAGAGCACAAAAGTACCACAACATGCCTGCCTCCACAGCTATTTCCTTGGGGACATCCCTAATTCCTGGCTGATTTGCCTTTCTCGTCGTCGGGTTGGGGTTAGGTAGGCCTTGTGCTAGGATTTTTAAAATCAGGAAGCCCAGACCTCCAGGCACACTGGAGCTGTGAAAGGCATCCAAAAGGGAGTGCAAAAGTGCCACAACATGGCTGCTTTCACAGCTTTTTCCGTGGCACCATCCCTATACCTAGGCTGATTTATCTGCCTAGGGTTAGGGTTAGGGTCCAGACTAGGGCTAGGATTTTTTGAACCAGGAAGCCCTGTGCTCCAGGTACACTGCAGCTGCCAAAGGCATCCCAAAGGGAGCGCAGAAGTGCCACAACATGGCTGCTTTCACAGTTTTTTCCGTAGGAAGAACCCTCATACCCAGCTGATTTACCTTCCTAGGATTACTGTTAGGCTTGGGCCAAGGACTTTTAAAACCAGGAAGCCCTGTGCTCCAGGCACACTGCAGCTGTTCAAGGTATCCCAACGGGAGCGCAAAAGTGACACAACTTGGCTGCCTCCACTGCTATTTCCATGAGACCATCCCCAACCATAGGCTGGTTTTCCTTCCTAGTGTTGAGTTTTGAGTTAGGCCTATGGTTAGTGTGCTTTTAACCTGAAAGCCCTGAGTTCCAAGAACACAGCAGCTGCGAAGGACTGCCCAAGAAGAGCACAAAAGTACCACAACATGCCTGCCTCCACAGCTATTTCCTTGGGGACATCCCTAATTCCTGGCTGATTTGCCTTTCTCGTCATCGGGTTGGGGTTAGGTAGGCCTTGTGCTAGGATTTTTAAAATCAGGAAGCCCAGACCTCCAGGCACACTGGAGCTGTGAAAGGCATCCAAAAGGGAGTGAAAAAGTGCCACAACATGGCTGCTTTCACAGCTTTTTCCGTGGCACCATCCCTATACCTAGGCTGATTTATCTGCCTAGGGTTAGGGTTAGGGTTCAGACTAGGGCTAGGATTTTTTGAACCAGGACGCCCTGTGCTCCAGGTACACTGCAGCTGTTCAAGGCATCCCAACGGGAGCGCTAAAGTGACACAACTTGGCTGCCTCCACTGCTATTTCCATGAGACCATCCCCATCCATAGGCTGGTTTTCCCTCCTAGCACTGAGTGTTGAGTTAGGCCTATGGGTAGTGTGCTTTTAACCTGAAAGCCCTGAGTTCCAAGAACACAGCAGCTGCGAAGGACTACCCAAGAAGAGCACAAAAGTACCACAACATGCCTGCCTCCACAGCTATTTCCTTGGGGACATCCCTAATTCCTGGCTGATTTGCCTTTCTCGTCGTTGGGTTGGGGTTAGGTAGGCCTTGTGCTAGGATTTTTAAAATCAGGAAGCCCAGACCTCCAGGCACACTGGAGCTGTGAAAGGCATCCAAAAGGGAGTGCAAAAGTGCCACAACATGGCTGCTTTCACAGCTTTTTCCTTAGGAAGGACCCTCATACCCGGCTGATTTACCTTCCTAGGGTTTCTGTTAGGCTTAGGCCTAGGACTTTTAAAACCAGGAAGCCCTGTGCTCCAGGCACACTGCAGCTGTTCAAGGCATCCCAACGGGAGTGCAAAAGTGACACAACTTGGCTGCCTCCACTGCTATTTCCATGAGACCATCCCCAACCATAGGCTGATTTTCCTTCCTAGCGTTGAGGTTTGAGTTAGGCCTAGGGTTAGAGTTTTTTAACCAGAAAGCCCTGAGTTCCAAGAATACAGCAGCTGCGAAGGACTACCCAAGAAGAGCACAAAAGTACCACAACATGCCTGCCTCCACAGCTATTTCCTTGGGGACATCCCTAATTCCTGGCTGATTTGCCTTTCTCGTCTTAGGGTTGGGGTTAGGTAGGCCTTGTGCTAGGATTTTTAAAATCAGGAAGCCCAGACCTCCAGGCACACTGGAGCTGTGAAAGGCATCCAAAAGGGAGTGCAAAAGTGCCACAACACGGCTGCTTTCACAGCTTTTTCCTTGGCACCATCCCTATACCTAGGCTGATTTATCTGCCTAGGGTTAGGGTTAGGGTTCAGACTAGGGCTAGGATTTTTTGAACCAGGAAGCCCTGTGCTCCAGGCACACTGCAGCTGCCAAAGGCATCCCAAAGGGAGCGCAGAAGTGCCACAACATGGCTGCTTTCACAGCTTTTTCCTTAGGAAGAACCCTCATACCCGGCTGATTTACCTTCCTAGGGTCACTGTGAGGCTTAGGCCTAGGACTTTTAAAACCAGGAAGCCCTGTGCTCCAGGCACACTGCAGCTGTTCAAGGCATCCCAAGGGGAGCGCAAAAGTGACACAACTTGGCTGCCTCCACTGCTATTTCCATGAGACCATCCCCAAACATAGGCTGATTTTCCTTCCTAGCGTTGAGGTTTGAGTTAGGCCTAGGGTTAGTGTTTTTTTAACCTGAAAGCCCTGAGTTCCAAGAACACAGCAGCTGCGATGGACTACCCAAGAAGAGCACAAAAGTGTTGTATTCTTATTGTTGCATATCATATTTCCACAGCCTCATACCTTCTGGGTGGTTTTGTCACAGCAGATCTCCACAGCAGTGGTGTTGTTGCTTCTCAGTCAGGGCTCCTCTCCAAAGCTCTCCCTGACCACCCCGCCCCCTTTTATCTCAGTTGCCTCCATGGGCTACAGCTGCTGCCCAATCAAGGACATCACAGCTGCAGCCCATTTACAATAACTAGAATCAGGGCAGGGTCACTACTACAATATAAAGAGATCGTTCACTGCCATACAGATATTTACAATAAATACATTTAGTCAGGCCCCTACACAGAAGTACTACAACAGGCCTGCCTCCACCGCTTTTTCCCTGGGGACATCCCTAATTCCTGGCTGATTTGCCTTTCTCGTCGTCGGGTTGGGGTGAGGTAGGCCTTGTGCTAGGATTTTTAAAATCAGGAAGCCCAGACCTCCAGGCACACTGGAGCTGTGAAAGGCATCCAAAAGGGAGTGCAAAAGTGCCACAACATGGCTGCTTTCACAGCTTTTTCCGTGGCACCATCCCTATACCTAGGCTGATTTATCTGCCTAGGGTTAGGGTTAGGGTTCAGCCTAGGGCTAGGATTTTTTGAACCAGGAAGCCCTGAGTTCCAGGCTTACTCTGGCTGCCAAAGGCATCCCAAAGGGAGCGCAGAAGTGCCACAACTTGGCAGGTTTCACAGCTTTTTCCTTAGGAAGAACCCTCATACCCGGCTGATTTACCTTCCTAGGGTTACTGTTAGGCTTAGGCCTAGGACTTTTAAAACCAGGAAGCCCTGTGCTCCAGGCACACTGCAGCTCTTCAAGACATCCCAAGGGGAGCGCAAAAGTGACACAACTTGGCTGCCTCCACTGCTATTTCCATGAGACCATCCCCAAACATAGGCTGATTTTCCTTCCTAGCGTTGAGGTTTGAGTTAGGCCTAGGGTTAGTGTTTTTTTAACCTGAAAGCCCTGAGTTCCAAGAACACAGCAGCTGCGAAGGACTACCCAAGAAGAGCACAAAAGTACCACAACATGCCTGCCTCCACAGCTATTTCCTTGGGGACATCCCTAATTCCTGGCTGATTTGCCTTTCTCGT